>NC_091823.1:53360858-53960858 GCF_038994185.2 Dermacentor albipictus
ACAGGCAGGTACTTCTGTATGAGTTTTGCGACAAGTTCATCGACCGTGTTAGACCTGGTGGCTTCGTGAAGGGCCCGGGCCAACGTATGCCTTTGATTTGACTTCGAGCCGCTTTCATCGAGAAGGTGCTTCAGCATACCCCAGGATTTGCCGTTGCGCATCTGTCCGTCGATGGATTCGCAGAGCTCGTCCCACTGCTGCTGGCATAGCGCCTTGCAGTGGTTTTCGATGACCTTGTTGAGCTCCGTAATCTTCTTTCGGAGTCTGCGATTGAGCCTTTAACCCTTCCATCGGCGGAGCATGGCGGTTTTGGCCTCGATCAGGTGGACGAGTCAGCTGTCCATCCGCTCGACGTCGAGATCTGTTTCCACTTTTTTGGTGCCCGCGGAAGCGTCGTTCCGAATGCCTTCACACCATTCTTCGAGAGTGGCGGGTGCCCTGGCTCTCCCGGGTTCATCACGAATCTTGCGAAAATGGTCCCAATCGATGAACGTGAATTCCCTGACCCTACTTAGAGACACCTTGAAGTTGGTGTCGAGAATGTAGTGGTCGCTGCCGAACTCCATGGCGGTGTTCTCCCAACCCACGTCCTCGACGTTCCTCACGAAGGCGAGGTCGGGTGTCGAGTCCCGGGTGATGGAGTTGCCAATGCGCGTAGGGAAATTCTTGTCAGTGACTAGAGTGAGGTCCATCTCGTTGGCGTCTTGCCACAGGTTTCGCCCCTTGGTAGTGCCGTACACGTAACCCCAGATGCCATATGGTGCGTTGAAGTCACCGACGACGACGAAGGGTCGAGGGCCGGCCAAGTCGGTCGCCTTCTTGAGAATGGTCTTGAACTGCTGGCGCGAGTCTCTGGGGTTGCTACATACATTGAGGACGAACACGCTGTTTCTGTGCTGATTCCGCTGCGGAACGTCGAGCAGGATCTTAACCACGACATATTCGATTCTACTCCTCGCCAGCTTGAGGTTATGGGTGATAGGAGTTAGCCGTTTATCGATCAAGGTGCAAATCCCTCGCCCCCCGGGCCGGCCCAACATGGCCCTGTATCCCTGGAGCGAGGCGGCGGATATTAATGTTTACTGGAGAACAATGACCTGAGGTTTCGCAGAGAAAGACCTGAAAAACTGCTGCAGAGGGGCTTTTTTGTTAGAATACCCTCTGCAGTTCCATTGCCAAATGCGAAAACTCTGTTCGAATCTATCCATTATGGCTGACCTGACGGACTACCACCTAACGGGGCAGTTAGGCCTGCGCTAAGAATGGGTCCTCCTGTCACCGCGCTGCTGGGATAATGAAGTGTAGCTTCCTTTAGTATGGCGGGAACGCTTAGCGGTTGTACGACGGAGGCGGATGAAGCCATTCGCGCCTCAGTGGCGTCGATACGATCTGCGAGAGCTCCGAGGCCCCTGTTGGGGTCCCCGAGCGCAACCTGAATTTGGCGAATGTTATCACTGAGGGAAGCGACGCTAGCAGTGACCTGTTTCAGGCCGTCTGCCAGCCCAATGAGACTTTGCTTAATCTCGCTGACTTCTGCAGACAACGCTCCCGATTCACATGTTTGTTTGAGTACTGCCCTGCGTTTGGAGGACATCGCAGTACCGTCTACCGGAGCTGGGATTGGAGTCTCGGTTGCCGTGACTGACGTACCGTTACCCGACACATTCGAAACGAGTTTCCTAATCTCTGACATTTCGCTAACTAGTGTCTTGATCGTGTTCTTGAGGTCGTCGTTTTCTTTGCTTAAGCGAATGACTTCCGCGTCTCTAGCTTGCTCTGTGGTCGGGTTGCTACGAGATGTCGAAGCAGCCTGGGTATTGGCGCCGGGCTTGGGTCGTACCAGATCGGCCCAAAGAAGGGCCGGCTGCTTTCCGCAACGTGTAGTGGCGGGCTGAGGCCCGGATGCTGGCTGGGTTCTGGAACCCGGGAGGCCCCTGGAACCGGATCTGGACCTGAATCGCAACAGAGATCTTGACCTCGACCTGGCCCTGGAGACGGAGCGGCTCCTGGTGCGACCGCTGGAGCGGCCACGAGACCTGGATCTCCCCCTGGACCGGGAGCGGCTGCGACCGTATTGGCGTTCAGGCGATGCTTGCCGGCCTTGATTCGCGCTCTCCATGAGCGGCAAATTTTCGGCATTGAGGGCGCGGGAGCGTTGCCCCCGTCTGCGCCTGACGAGATATGGCGTCTGAAATCGTCGCTTGCACTCCTTGGCGGCGGTAAGGTGGTCGCCTCCGCAAAGCTTGCATTTGGGATCGCACCTATGCTGAGCGTCGGGGTTTGCTTCTCCGCATCCTCTGCAGATGGCGTCGTTCGGCGTAGGGCAGACGTCAGAGCGGTGCCCGAGTCTCCCGCAGCTGTAACACACGTCCATTTGCTTGCGAAATAAAGTGCACCTGACGATAGTGCCGCCATAGGAGACAAAATTTGGCACCCGGTACCCCTCGAACAGAACCACCACGGTGCCGGTGTTCTTGATTCTTTTGGCGCCCAGTGCCGTGGGATTTCCCGGGTTGACGAGTTTTTTGTCGATCGCCGAGGGCCCGTCGGTAAGGGAGACGCTTCGGATGACGCCCTTGCACGTGTAGTGGGGGACGGCCTCGTAGGCGCTCACCTCGAAACGTTGGCCGGCGACGGAGATGCCCTCGATGCCGAGGTAGCGTGCAGCGTTGTCCCTGTTTGCTGTGCTGATCACCATTATGTTTTGTTGAAAGCTGGGACACATGGTGTCGGTGTCTCGCGACGCCGAATCGAGTCCGGCAGCCTGCCATATGGCGTCGGCGACTGCGGTAGGTCCAGACTTGCTGATACACAGGCCTCCCCTGGGCCGCACGACGATCTTTGCCTCTTCCTTGGGCATCGGAGGCATCCTGGCCCCTCGAATGATCTTGCTTTTAATGCCCGCGCGGTCGGCGCTACGCCGAGCGTTAAAACCGGTGTTATGCTGAACGTCGGCCGCACTGGCGTTGGCCGCGGTTCTCTTGCTCATTGAAGAACGTCTGGCGGCAACGAGCTGCCAACCGGAGTCTTTAGTGAAGTCCTCGGGGGATAAAAACTCCCCTTCCACCTCACACTCCATTACAAAGTCCGTGGAAAAGCCTACGACGAGAAGAGGTGGGCGAGCGATGCCTCGCCTCGCGAACCCTAACACGGTTAGGCACAGCACACGGTCACGGCGTAGTCGAAAGAAAAACGGCAAGAAATGTCACAAAGGTCCACCCACCCACAAAAGTCGGGTATCGGCGTGTTCCCCTTGACTTCACGGATCCGAAAATGTGAAAAGTTCAGGGGTACACACTCGAAAAACATCCGAAAATGTTGGCAAATGCGGGAGCCGAGCGAACCACGTCAGATGTGGCTCAAACCCACGCTGCAGTGAAATTCCCGGAGCTAGTATCCAGAGCCCCGATTTACATGAAAACCAATTAACATTATGACGAAACTAGCCCATCAAAGGAAGCGCGGGATATAAATGTTTTCCAAAAGCACCTTTCTTCAAAAGCTGCCAGTCTTGTGGCCATATAAACAAATATTGCTTTCGAAACATATGGAAAATCCTCAAAATGCTGAACACCTGTGTTTTTCGTTGGAGAGCGGGAACTTCCGAAACTGCTTCGTTCACCGAAGCGTTGAGCATAGGAGCGGAAGAGAGATCGCCATTTTGGGCTGTTAATTCGGAGTTATTGAAGTTATACAGTCGACACTCGATGGTTAGTGACAATCCGCGAAGATACCACCAATGGTATGCGCCATTCGCGTACCATTGGTGGTATCTTCGCGCATTGTCACTAACCATCGAGCCTCGATGGTATAACTACAATAACTCCGAATTAACAGCCGAAAATGACGATCTCTCTCCCGCTCCTATGCGCAATGCTTCGATGCCTACAAACGTCTACAGCTTGGCCACAATGCTGGCACGCAACTGGCTAAGTGCGCGGTGTCTGTAAACTCCGAAAACTACTTACGCTGATTCGTACAGAATCTGTGCACCTCAATTATTGGTTGCTACACGTACACACCTTGCGTAAGCAGCAGGTGTACCTCTTACAACTGAGGATGTACCAAGCATCGGTTACTGTTCTCACACTTATTGCGCGATGCGGGCGATTCGCGCCTTAATATATATTTGGATCTGGTGTGCTTACGTCCAGGCGCGAACTGACATCATTCTATACATACACACATACATCACACACACACACACACACGCGCGCGCGCACACACGCGCACGCACACGCAGGCACACACGCACATACATACATACATACATACATACATACATACATACATACATACATACATACATACATACATACATACATACATACATACATACATACATACATACATACATACACACATACATACATACATACATACACACATACACACATACACACATACATACATACATACATACATACATACATACATACATACATACATACATACATACATACATACATACATACATACATACATACATACATACATACATACATACATACATACATACATACATACATACATACATACATACATACATACGGAAAACTAAATATTGCAGCACACTGTAGACGACAATGCCGTGCACGTGTGCAGAGAGCGCCAGGAGCAGACGAAAAGAATATAGCAGCTGAATTGATTAGAGTCTAGAAATGATAATCGCAGTAACGCCGCCCGTCGGTGCAACGAATCAAGCGACCAAATACAAAACTACGCAAAAAAAGAAAATACGATAAAACATTTTTTTTTCAACGCATTCTTCTGGGATATTACTTCAATTATTCGTAGGTTCCGAAGATAGAGCCAAATATGCGAAATGGAATTAATTTTCCATTGGCCACCAGAAACATGGTATTCGGGTCCTTGTACTTGAAGAAGGCAATGCTGGGTGAGTGTAACTCGAGACCCTCACTCCCCTTAGGCTTCAGTGAGAAGCCGTGAGCAGCATCGTAACTAAGAAGGAAAAACAACGCAGTGGCAGAGGATCTGAGAGAAGGGACAGAAAACGGCGCCTTTGCATATCACGAACTAACCAGCCCAAAGACGTATGCGCCGCCATGCAATCGCATTTAAATAATCTTCTTGCTGTTGAATGCTGCTATCTTTGGGATTTTCTGATGGCATCAAGTTCTGCCGAGTTAAAGCTCGCGCTTCTAATGTTGATCACATGCACGGCGAGTCGTGTGGAGCATGCACGCTTGGCTATTTCCTGATCTCGGACGCTCGCGATAAGCGACCGGAGATGTCAGGGTAAATGCAAATGCGCCGCATGCCTCAAGTGTGCATCACGTATAACTTCCTTGTAAATTGCGAGGAGATTCATTTGTAAAATTGCGACACAGTGACCGAGGAAAAGTGTTCAATATCTCCTGGTTGTGTATACTGACGCACTGCGACGGTTTGTCATGTCCTTCCTGCCGCCTCTCCTCCGCCCCCCCCCCCCTCCAAATCGGGCTATTTCAAACCGGTAGCTTTCCAGGGTACCTGTAAGTAAACGGTGAAATTGCATACTACAATGGGGCCATATCGACCCGGCAAACGACACCGAAAACGAAGCCAGTGGGTATGGTGTTGGGCTGCTAAGGACGAGGTCGCGGCTTCGAATCCCGGCCACAGCGGCCGCATTTAGATGGGAGCGAAATGCGAAAACACCCGTGTACCTATATTTAGGTGCACGTTAAATACCCGCAGGTGGTCTAAATTTCCAGAGTCCCCCAGTACGGCGTGCCTCATAATCAGATGGTGGTTTTGGCACGTAAAACCCCATATATTATTATTATTATTATTATTATTCGGCACGTAAAACGTCGTAATTAAACGAAGCCAGCGGCATCACGCGTTACAAGTAAAACAAATTACGTCGCTTTCATATGCAGCTGCGCCGACGATGTACGAGTGCGCGGTCAGCAGATGCTCTCCCATCAGTGCTGACACGGCGTTTACGCAGACGCATCCGACGGCGCCGACAAAAAAGGCAAAGCTCCCGCGTCCATCTCGTCGAGATCGACAAAGGGTTGCTGCTAGAACCCGGAGTTGGGCGGGGAATTAACTATTTATCGTGCAATTTATTTTTCCTGAAATCGACCGGCCTGTTTAGACTGCTTTAGAGCTTTGGCCTCCCTGAACTTCGCGCCTCCATGACGTCATCCCTCCTGTTCTGAATTCCTGCACTACTACGTGCAAAAAAAGGGAAAAGAACGATGCCACGTGTTACCAACATACTTGCTGCAATTACCTGTGGCGCTGCAGTCGAACTGTTCGCAAAGTAACCAGATGACCGTGAAAGGGTGTCAATCATCCAGAGCTTCAGCACTTCAGCGGGTCACTCGTACGCGAGCTATATCAGCGGACTAAACTATTTTACCGGTGATTTATGTTTCTTCTCGCTCTTGTACTCATAGTACTCATAGTTATCGCTCTAGCGCAACATAAAATTATTACAGTTATTTCTTCTGTTCAGGCCGCGATTCGACTTCGAGCTTAAAAAAACGTTTAAGAAAAGTCATTGTGGAAGTCGTGGCGCTCATGTATATCTTTTGTCTTTAACTTTTAACCTATGATTCACGCTTCCGATGACACAGTGCGGCCCACGTCGACTCTGAGCGCACTGCGTGAGAAAACGGGGAAGCTTTGTGCATCCGCCGCTGTCATCTAGTGGCTATGGCGTTGAGCTGCCGTGCTCGAGGTCGCAGGTTCGATACCTCGGCTGCGGCGGTCGCGTTTCGATGGGAACGAACTGCAAGAGCGCTCGTGTACTCAAATTTATGTTAAAGAAACACCAGGTGGTCAAAATTAATCCTGAGTCTCCCAACTAGGGCTCGCCTCATAATCAGATCGTGGTATTGAAACGTTAACGCTAGAATTAATTATGTTTTTTTAGGAAAGTGTGTGCAAGGTAGGCAGAACGAAACCTTTTAGCAAACTTCACGTAAACACACGTCACTGCATTTTCGCTACACCTTTTGCACTTGACGAAAGATAGGCAGTAAACTCTTGAACAGTACGCAGATTACGCATTACTGGCAACTCTGTGTTTTTGTGCGGAGTGCATATGTTTATTTATTTATTTATTTATTTATTTATTTATTTATTTATTTATTTATTTATTTATTTATTTTAAAATGCCTCACATGTCTCGTGTGAGGCATCGTGTAAGGGGGGCGTCACATAAAAGGGATAATATTTGAAACAGTTATATTCACATATCAAGTATACTACGAGGGTTCTTCAATAAAGGCTGAGGCGGATGCTCCAAAATCGTGATTTCTGAAAATTTTTAATCGGTACTTTTATCGATTTTTATATGATCCCCCAGTACTTGAAATGCACGCGTCCCGACGTCTCTACCAGTCTTAGATAACGTGAGTGAAGCCACATTTGGACACCTATACTTCGCAATCGCCTCCAATGCCTCAACTTAACTATACCTTGTTCTACGTCGAAGCAATGTTCCTTTGTACCGTGAGGTACCTAAAGAAGTTCGATAGTGCCACATCTGGACGGTAAAACGGGCAAGTGGGTTGTTGCGGTGCTTTTGGGAGCGGTTAGAAAAGAAAACAAAAAACATTGCTTTGACGTCGAACATGACAGGAATCAAGCGTATAAATGCAGTGGAGGCGATCTTTAAAGTACGCGTCAAAAGATTACTTATATGATCTAGGCGCGGTAGAAACGGTAGGCGTGGAGCATATAGAAAGGGATAAATGTGCCGAAAAATAATTTTGAGGGATAAAAATTTCAGCGCGTCAGCCTCGGTCATTATTGAACAACCTATGTATAAGTACATCAGAGGCACTTTGGCCGTATACCTGGCCCTTACGCCGCTGAGCGCTGTACGGTATCATCACTATCATCACCATCATCAAAAACTTTTGAACCACTCGCGCAGAAGCTCGCGCGCACACGCGCTTGCAGATGATGATGATGATGAAAAACTTTATTTATCCCTCTTTAAAGGGAAGGGGGCAATGGAATAGAGGGTGGGGGAGGAACTACTTGAAGTAGGCCTCCTTTATCCTCTCAGCCCACTCCAGGATGGCCTCCTGAAGATCGGGCCTGGAGCTGCGCAAGGCAGCCTCCCGCTGCTCCTCACTAGATATTAATTGCTTGAGGAAAGGTGGAAGGGGGTGCTTAGGGCACCCCCACATGATGTGGTTTATGTCTGCTATGGGAGAGACACAGAATTTACGAGAGGGAGAAAGGTAAATGGCGGGACGAATGCGGTGTAGGACGTAAGGGGGCAGAAAGGACGTAAGGGCCGGAAACTTCACACCTACGGGGTGATTTGCCCATGAGTGGCGGAAAGGTTAAGCGGTCTAATCAGTAGTGTGTGCAGATGTGGTAAGTAATAAGTCGATCCCGTGCTGTAAACGGCGCCTCCTCCGTGGAGAAGTCCAACACATCGGATGCCTGAGCCCGGACAGTAAATCATCGGGCACTGGCATGAGCCGCCTCGTTTCCGGCAAGGCCCGCATGCGCGGGAGTCCAGATTAATGCCACAGTTTGATGGAAAGGATGGACCAAGAGGAGGGTAAGGGCCGGCTTAGAGACCCTACCCGCTCCGAAGTTATGTATGGCTGGTTTGGAGTCGCTAACGATAACTGATGAATTTCGAATTGTGAGGGCCAGGGCTATGGCCGCTTCCTCCGCCTCCTCCGAGGAAGAGCCAGGAATGGAAGCGGCCGCAGCGAACTGGCCGTGAGAGTTAATGACTGATATTGCGTAATGATTTCTGCTCCCATATTCGGCGGCATCAACATAGAGCACGTCTTTAGAGGTGGAGAATTGTAGACACACAACGCTAGAAGATGTGCGCACATAATTAGGCAGAAAGATGGCCCATGGAGGGAACAGAACAAATGATTTCCACGTGGCAGCTGTCACGTGCGTCGCATGCCCTGTTCCATACAACCGTGCACTATTTGATGCGCTATGTTATATGGCGATCCGAACGACGCTTAAATGACACACAATGTCTTGAAAACCTCAGACAATACTATAGCATGACACCGAGTGGTCACACACGCACAGCCTCTGTCACGGCTGCCTATGGAGCGCTGCATCCTTATGTTCTGTAGTATAAAGAAAACGCACAGCAATCTGGCAGCAACCTGTGGATTCGATATACAGCCCATCCATTACTCAAGACTATCAAGGCCGTAACTTGGGTAAGTTTACCATCCTGTTGTTCGTGTCTCGTTTGCGTTGTTAGGAACCTTAGGATGACTTGCAGTTTTGCGTGGCTTCCCTTGTAACGGCCGATACGTAATCGGATATGGTGGGGGGCCATTTATTTGTCGTCAGCAGCTGGTCCGTATGACTGCGGCGCACGAAGCATCAGGCTTGCCGCTTTTGTGTTCTTACTTGTCCTGTTTCTCGCGTAGTTTTTTTTTTTTCAGCACGTAAACGTATATCAACAAGCTTGGTTACCAACTCTGTGACCCGCTTGCATTCCCTTTTTCTAAGAAGCGGCCTCTCCGACGGAAGGGGACAGCGTGAGACTCTCTCGTCCCGCATTCTGACGCAACCAGGCACATGGGACCTTGTGCGACTATCGTTTTGAAAATGCAAATGTCTACAGAGGTCGCCCACATCCCAGAGACTCTCCGGCAAATCTTCGCCTGTGTATACAGAAGTGGTGTTTTTGGAGGCGCCACAAAGATATTGAATTTATTTTACTGAATATTCAGCAGAAATTAACCCGGTAGGTCTTTTGATAAACCGCCGTCACATTTAGTTATAGCTACTCTCCTAGCTAACCAGGCTGGCGATCCTTCCCTACAGACGTATATTGTCACGAAAAGACAATGTAAGATGTGCCTGGCGTCATCGAGGCAGACGGTTATACAAGATGGCGTGCAATAAACTCAAGCCGGCGTCCTTCGCTTCTACGTCTTCTACTCCAGCGCCCGTCTCTTGCTGAGCGCGCGTTCCAGTCCCAACTTCTTTTTTAGCGCTGGCTCGTGACACCTAGCGGCAATATCGACGAGGTGTCGCTGGCTCTGCTGACGTGAACTCGCATGTCTGACCGACTTGCCGCAGGGGCCCTGTCCATGGCAATCATGTCCTACTTCTGAGCGTGCATAGAATCAGAACGACACAAAATTCACGTGCCGCTTTCTGGTAAACAAAAATGACGATTTCAATGTACTTTTTCATTTATTGATCACCTTATCTTACCTTCAGAATACCTTTAACGATTTTACGTGCCAAAAATGTGCAACGTTTAACTTCTTTTTTTCTCGGACCTGGACTGCGTGCATCTTGTCCCTGGTGTGGGGTAATCTCTAATGCAGAGAACATCGTAGGCGCCATTCTCGGACCGTGTCGCTCTGCCTTGCAGCACCCGCGCGATTGGAACACGCAGACGCATCTTGCAGCACTTCATAGCATGATGCTGCCACCAGGTAAGGTTTTCTTCACTAAGTATTACTCTCGTCAAAGTAATTGGGTTTCCACACGAGTGTTACGGCATGAGAAAAAAGAGTGGGACTGCAATTCGCCACATAGACGTTCGTCTGTTGTGGGATTATTACTTTGTGAAGAAAGAGTGCCGTACATACATTTTCACACGTGCGACAAAAGCTACCGAATGTGCAGCTCACATATTTTTGGCATAAACTCGGAAGTACATTTGGCTAAGCCATCGACCGTCTTCTCTCTCGTCGTCTTTGTGTTTTCATGCGCTGATCACATGCAGCAGGTAGTGAGGTGTATGCTCTTGGAGCTCTTCTCCCAGATACGTGTCCCGACCGAGCCTTCGTCAAAGGAGCAAAGCAAGTGGAATGGGAGAACCTGCTAGAAAACCTTGGCAGTGACCATCACGTTATAAGAATAAGCACTGCAGCAGAAAATGTCAAGAGGAAGATCGGCACAGCTCGCCTCAGGGATTGGGACACCTTTAGACACCACTGACGGCAGCTGGAGGGCAACATCACCTTGATAGGGGAGTGGTGCCGACAACTTAAACAAATACAGGAAATTTATACCAAGGAGGTAGATCGAACCGAAGAAACACCAGAGGTAGACAAGCGGCTACTCAAGCTATGGGAGGCAAGACGCGGTCTCACCAGAAGGTGGAAAAGGCAGAAATTTAATAAGAAGTTACAGAAGAAAATAGGTGCGGTAACACTCCAAGCAGAAGAGTACGCAACACGCCTAACCAGGCAAGGGTGGCAACAGTTCAGCACCTCGCTGAATGGGACACTCAGCACGGCTAAAACATGGCGTATTCCTAAGCCTCTAATGGAACCTACCAAGACTAAAGCAGAAAGCGGCAAAGCAATTCAAAGGCTAGTGCACCAATATCAGGCAACAGACGAGCAGCTCCTCGATGAAGTCAGAACCAAATGCTACGGCACTGACGAATCCAAAGGATATGAAGGAGATTATCTCGGAGAAGAAAACTCAGATATGGACAAGCCTATCACCAGAGAGGAAGTCACCGCGGCTATGAGAGCCATCACGAAAAACACAGTGGTACGAGCCGATTGAATTAGAAACTCTCTCATAAGGAACCTAAGCGATGAGGCAGTAGACCAGCTGACGGCATATCTCAACAAGCTTTGGAAAGAAGGAAATATACCAGGTGTATGGAAATTTGCCGTGGTAGTCATGATTCCCAAACCAGGCAAGAAGCTGCAGATCGAGAATCTCAGACCAATCTCCCTCACTTCTTGCCTGGGAAACTATACGAGAGGATCGTCACGAAACGCATCCAGCAACAACAAGAAAACAAGAGGCTCTACCCAGACACCATTTTCGGCTTCAGGACGAACCTCTCGACGCAGGACGTGTTTCTGCAACTTAAAGTAAAGGTCCTGGAGACAATGCCCATGAATGGGGAAAACCTAGTCATGTCACTTGATATAAAAGGTGCTTTTGACAACGCTGCTATAACCACGCCGCTATAATGCCACGCCGCTATAATGGAGGGGCTAAATAACACCAACTGCAGGAGAAGAATCCATGACTATGTCAAAGACTTCCTGACCAACAGAGCGGCCACAGTGGGACTAGGGGAGTTGAGGAGTGATGTCTTCACCACCCCAAGCAAAGGCACACCCCAAGGCTCGGTCATCTCACTCATACTCTTTAATGTGGCGATGATCGGCCTAGCAGAAAGACTCAGCAGAACCCAGGGCATCCAGCACGCGATTTACGCAGACGACATCACAGTCTTGGTGAACCATGGATCGCTGGGAGAGAAACAGGAGAAGCTACAACAAGTAGCAAACTGCGTAGAAAGATACGTGAAGGAAAGAAGACTAGCCTGCTCTACAGAGAAGTCTGAGCTACTGAGGGTAGGAAGACACCCCACTGATGCACCACTCGAAGTGAAACTGGAGGGGCAATACATCCCGGAGAGGAACATGATAAGAGTCCTGGGAATGTGGCTGCAAGCAAGCAGGAAATGGAGCCACACACTCAGCCTGCTCAGCAAGTCGGCTGAACAGGTAGGGAGAATGATACCAGAGTCTCCCACCGAAGGCATGGGTTGAAAGAAGACGACACGCTAAAGCTCGACAGAAGCCTCATAGTCAGCAGAGTAATCTACTCGCTGCCATACCACCCCATGATCAAGAGCGAAACGGAACAAGCAGCGACAATCCTGCTGAAGGCCTACAATACGGCACTTCACCTACCAAGAAACACACCGAACGACAAGCTGCTACAGCTAGGGATTAGCAACACCTTCGCCGAACTGGCAGAAGCACAGGTTGGAACACAGATTCCCCAACTCAGAGACACGGCTAGGGGAAGAACGCTCCTGACATGGTTAGGTCGCGACCCAAGGAGGCATCTCGATCGATCCGCCGATATACCCGACGAGATCCGTAAGACCCTGCAGGTCAATCCCATTCCGAAAAACATGGATCCAAATCTCCACGCGGCCAGAAGGCAGGCGCGGGCAGACTATGTGGAAAAGCATTTAGCCAAGCTAGAAAACACGGTTTTCACGGATGCAACACTGTATCCATGGAATAGACACACAAATTCTATTAAGGCGGCTTTGGTAGTGGTTGATAACGCAGGCAAGCTAACCACCTGCGCAACTACACGTAGCGACAGGATAGTGGAAGCGGAGGAAGTCGCTGTTGCGCTGGCAGCGGCTGAGGGCTATCGAAAAGACAAATCAATGGTAATTTTAACGGATTCAAAAGAGACATGCAAGAACTACACAAAGGGTAGAATCTGCAGGGCTGCCTTAGCTATCCTCCGCAAGGCAGAACACCTCAAACACACCGCAACCCACAAACTAAGATGGATTCCGGCGCACACGGGGATAGAAGGAAATGAAAGGGCAGACAGCTTGGCTCGCGAGATCACGTACCGAGTCGAGCGGCCACACGCCCTGGGACAGCACTTCCCCGTGGAGATCGGCTATTCAGGGTTACTGAATTACCTACCACAGAGGCAATAGAATTAGATACTCACCGCCACACAAAGCCCTAACACAGAAAGAAGCAGCTAGTTGGCGGAAGCTGCAAACGGGAACCTTCTCTAACTTACATATACTAAGCAAGATGTATCCTACACAATTTAGGAACACTTGCACGTGGTGCGGGGCAACCCGCACGCTTTACCATATAACCTGGGAGTGTAAACGTAACTACACATTCCACCAACACAAAACCCCGAGTGCGGAGCAGTGGGAGAGCCGGCTCACCAGCTGCGAGCTCGCCGCCCAAAGGGCAATGGTGCAGCACGCAAGCGAAGCAGCGCGGCGCAGTGGAGCCCTGGACTACGGACCCAACCCTGCTAAGTAGGTCAAGCGTCTGCAGCGATGAAGACGAAGACCGAACGCTAAATCATTAATGGACCAAATAGTTTTCTCTCCTCTCTCTCTCTCTCTGAGAAACTTATGACCAGCAGTGTACTAAAATTTTCCAACTTCCTTCTGGCGCCCATTTATGCGCAACAGAACTTTGCGCTTACATATCTGGATGTGATGGGACGTTCCTTTCGAAAATAAATTTAATCGATGTCACGAAACACGGTCCTATTCTATTTTTTGATGACTCGCTGTACGCATCGATATAAACATTTACGACCTTGCTGATCAGACCGATTTGACGACGATCTCCGCCTTGACGTAATGCGCAGCCTGTCTATACGAGGGTCTTGTTGAGTAGTTCTGTAAGCCGATTCGTTTGTGGTTGACGAGCTGTCGTCGTCTTATGCACCGCGTCATTGAGCGTGAGTACACTCCTCCTCAGCTCAACTGTACATGTGGTTTATCTGCCAGTTATGGTAACCGCTTGCGTGTCGTGCCTCAGAACAGTGTTCTCGAAGAAAATCTTGCCGCTACAGCTGCTGTACCGTTCAGGAGTGTGTTGGTTTTCGTGCATCCGATGAGCTGCTCTATCACGGTGATGACCCATCTATTTCAAATAAGACATTGGAAGTGGACCCAGAAGGTCAATCCCATTTAGATCAAACGGCGCTTCCGGTATTTCAAAGGTATTCCGGCGGGTTTGTTCGGGGTTGCTTCGCGTCGCTGGCAGTCAAGCCACGTTCGATTTCAACGCTTCAGATATTCTGCGAGCCTTCGCCAGTCATAGTTGTCGTTGATTCGTGCCAATGCTCACGTATAGCTGAGGTGGCCCGACGTATCTTCGTCGTGGCAGGCTTGCAATATTTCCTTGCGGAGAGGCTTAGAAACGACTTGCAGCTCTTCCCTGTGTAAAAGTTCTACATAAAAAAAAAAGCCGGTACGCAAGCATAAGTTTGGCAGACCTCTAGACAACTGACGGTGAGATCCCAGTAGTCTCGTTTTCAGAGCGCACCGCACGTTTTTTTCTCGCACAAGCGAAATAATTTGCATCTTGATATTGATATAAGATATTGATATAAGGTGTATAACTTGATATTGCCATAAGCGTATTTTTCGTTTTGTCTAAAACTCTTGCACTAGCTCACTGGAACGGTGTTATGCCACACATGACGTTATACCATATGGGCTTACTTACTTTCTTGTCGCCATACATGGAAGTAGCGGTTTCGTGGCAGCGATCAATCATGGCATGAAAGTACAATCACGGCTGAGAGGCGAAGCACTTGGTAATGCGTACATACTTCCTACTTGAATAAAGCACGCATTTGTCCTAATTTGTGCCACCTCAGTCATACTTCTTGCCCGCTAGAGCTGGTACATGTGCTTTGCAACGCGCCGTGATCTAGATTCTCAATGCTGCTCGAAGTTGCCGCTACATCGACCCGTTCAAGATTGCCGCTGCAACTCCACACTGCAGTTGCTGCGAGCGTCGGAGGCTGTCGTAATTCTCACTGTTGCCATTGAATACAGGTGGTGCATGTACTTCGCTAAGGATAAGCCAAGGAGGAATTAACGCGGTAATGGCCACAGAAGACAATAAGACAATAAGATATCGTAATTATTAAAAATGCATCCAAAAATTTAAGGGCACTCATATGAACGAGAAGAAAGGAAGTTAAGCGAGGCGCCCTATTTTTATTAACCATATCATAAGAAGTCAACAAACAGACACGAAGGACAACTTAGGGGAAATCGCCCGTACTTACTAATTAAAGAAATGATAAAGTAATGTAAATGAAAGTGGATGAAAAACAAAAACAACTTGTCGCTGGTGGGGAACCATCCCACGCCTGCTCATTACGCGCGTAATGCGAAGACGTGGGGTCGTTCTTCACCTGCGGCAAGTTTTTTGCTTGCTTATGGAGACATGAGTCATTGCTGATGATGATATGCGTGACTCCAATGAATATATGCACTGTTTGCTTCACTTTGCCGAGTGCTTGTAGCCTCCGCATTACGAGGGGGATGAACCATTGTATTTTTGCTTGCTTAGGGAGCCATGAGCCATTGCTGATTATGATAAATTTCTTCACGGATGGACACGAGTAAATGCAACTGTCGAGAGGCTAACAGCTTCGCTATAAAAAAATCCGTGATCTTACTTTCCTAAACCACGACCTTGTTAGACACGCCGTAGTGGGGCCTCTGGTTTAATGTTGAACGCCCGGAGTTTCCTGATGTGCACATAAATCTAAGTACACGAGGGCTTTCGCATTGCGCCTCCATCGAAATGAAACGGGGGTCGAACCCGGGACCTCGTGTTCAGCAGCTCAACGCCATAGCTACGGGGCTAACGCGACGGGTAAGGGTCATACGCCGAAAAGATGGTTCGTTGCTACAAGAAATAAACAATAACAAAAGAATGAAGCTATATGAATGCAGGATGTAAGTGCTACAGCAAAACGAAGACGTACAGATTTACGAGAAGTGATTAGTTCGACCTCACATGAATGTTCGTGGTGAGGGAATGTTTGAGGGAGCTACGTTTCGGAAGAGGGAGGAACAGATGCCGGGTCGGGGAATTGCAGTGCGGTACTGTGGGCGGAGCTTGTGACGAATTCTTCGGTTTTAAATAGTTGTACCTGCCTCTTATATTTGAGCTCGTTCTATACTGACTATTGAACTACGCCAAATCATGCTCCGACTTCGCGTTTCTAGTGATCTAACGTGCCTGTCTCGTGACGCAGGCGTTGCGCCGTCCCGCCTCGTGCGGGTCGCTGTGCTCGCACCACGCCAGCAGGCTCTCCTCCTCCTCCAGCGCTCTGCACAACACGCAGTGCGCCTCCGGTACTCTGCGGCTGCCTGGCTTCCCGTTGCCTCGGCGAAAAGCAACGGCTTGGGCTCCAATGCCGTGGCTCAGGATCCGCGCTCGCGTCACCAGCGGTGCGTTCATCAGGCTGGCGCTGCTAAGCCCAATGCGAGGAGCATTCGACAGCTGCTGCGTGACGCACCTCCGCTCCGTTACAAGGAACGGCGCATCGAGATCGCCACGTGCGGTGACCTCTACAAGGCTAGTATGTTTGCGAAAACGATAGCCGTATTTGGCTGCTTGTACAATGGCCTCCGAGATCTGATCTCGGAGGCCATGTTCATATCAGTGTTTCTTACAAAAACTACTATGGAACAGTGGCGCCCTCTAGTGTCTACGGAAGCTATAAGATGGAAAGTTTCGGAAGTTGATAAATATTCGGGACGAAGAGTACAACGCAAAAAAAGAAAAGGTCTTCAATATATACGTTGACAGTGCTTCTGGTGCCCACTCTTCTGCCCTCCTTGTATTTTTGACACTGTACCCCTTTATGCTGTCTATACGGAAGTTTCAAGTAAGGCGCCGGATGCGTACTGGTAAAATAGGTAAAAGTGCGCTCCCAGTTCTGTGCTCGACAGCTACAGTAGTTCCAGTGGTTCGGAAGGGCACTCACCTGATGGGAAGTTGGGGGATAGGACCGCCAGACTTTTTTCACGTATGCAGCACCACGTTTTTAAGTTGCGTGCGTGCGTGCGCGCGCGCCATCGTAACCATGCTACCGAGACACTGAGACTAGGCGTCACCCGTGCTCTTCCCCTCATCTTCGGTATTCTTGCGTTTAAACGTTTCTTGAATATAGCGGAGATTTTGTTGTCCTCACCGCTCGCAAGACGTCGCATTAACAAGTCACAAGTGCATCCACGTCGCATGCCCTCAGGCCATGTGAACTATACCTTTAAGCGGGACATGCTTTGGGTGTGCCGCACTTTTTCTATACCCTCGGTACCTTTCGCATAGTCTAGGGCCATGGTGGAAGGAAATAACCACGCGAAATGAGCATTTCACAGCCCATTTGAAACCAAGAAAATCGGCCCAACAAGTGATCCAACACGTGACCATGTCGCGGTCAGCTTTAGGTTCCTTCCGCCGCCGCGATAGCCACGCTCAGCCCACGCTGTTCCCAAAAGACAACGGCTGCGGCTGCCGTACTCGCATGCTGCAAAGAAGACGGTAAATGTACACGTTGGAATAAACAATCAAAGTTGCCCAAGCAGATCGGCAGCATACGTACATAGAGGGGTGCTGGAAAAGGACCCGAACAAGTGCGCGTCAATTAAAAACTGTAGGGAACCAAGCACAGAGGGGCCGAGTCCACCGAGCAGGGTCACATAGGGCTGACGTTTTTAGAGAGAAAAAGTGAGGGGGATAGCTTCACCGAGAGATGGCTTGAGAACACTTTAAAAAAATTAGGGGGTTTTACGTGCCAAAACCACTTGCAATGCAATGCTCCCCCATGCGCATAGCGCATACAGCACTGTGTTATGTCTAGTTTAGGTTCGTAACTCATTTTCTTGCGAGCTGTTACTATGCTTCCTCCTTGTAGTTGAAGCCATCCATAGATAGAGCCAAAACAGCATGCACTTTCTGCGATGCAGAAATGGCGCGCCGAGGGTCGCCGCGGCTACCAGGGGGCACCCGACACGGGCGCTCGTGTGCCGGTTGTGTACATCCACACTGGGCTGGACCGCATCGAGCGCGGAGACCGAACTGAGCGACCGCTGTCCGTGCTGCTCACGGGGGCGCCGGGACGGTACCAGGACTACAGCTACAACATCCCTTTCCTCGACCAGAACGGTGTCGACGTTCTTTGCTTCAACTGGCCCGGTAAGCCTGCTCACCGCTTGACAAAACAGTGGCATTGGAACACTTCCGGTTTCTGCAGCTGTACTACTGAGTTCAGCGGGCAAGAAAGAGCGACAGGCCGTAGTTGCCCGCCGCTTTAGAATGTCTCGCCTACCAGCACCCGCTGTGGAGCTAGGCGCTACATTTAAGATATGTTTCAGAGTAAAATGCACAATAAATTATGCATGTGGGCTCGAGACGTGTAGCGCGTTTTCTGTTCGAACATCGGGAGAGCATATCTTCTGTAACATTGTACGGGATGAACTGTATATTTAACGGGGAAAACAACTACGATAAGGTGCGACCGGAGATCCTCGGTGGCCATATCGGAGGTACACAGCTTTTCCGACGATAGAAAAGGATCTGCAAGGCCACGCATGGGTCTCGCTTTAACCGGATAGCTTCAGTCGCACGCGCGCATAGATACTTCGCGCATGCAACCGTGCGAGCACTGAGTGCACGAAGGAAGACACAAAAAAACTAAAAAATCACCGCTCCTTCCAGTGTGTGAAGATGGTCAAACAGCGAAGCTGCGTTAGCTACGCCGAGTGTTACACCGTGCACTTCAAACTTCGCAAGCAGTCTATATTGTAAATATGGTGTTTCACCATTCTTTCACCTCATTTTTGCTTTATCGTGCTTCGCGTGGTGGGCATGCTTAAGGAGTGCTTTATTGTTTTTTTTATTGCACACGCTTGACACAGGCCCTACGACGACGTTCACGAACCAACTCTCGCTCACGCTCGCAGTAGGCAGCTTCTTCCTCCCGAGTACGAACTACTCATAGTTCTCTCATAGTTGTAGCTGGGATGGAATGTGCGGAACCACTAATTCAAAGCTCCTTATATTCGGCGCAAGGCCCACCACTGGAGATGCGGGCGCTACAGTCGTATTGACGATTGCACTTCTTGCGGTAGCAAGAAGTGCCGGCAGCCATGCGTTCCTTGTATCGCGTTTCAATCGCTGGGCACTGTTCTTTGGCCACAAACCGCCAGCACAGCATTTGCTTCTTTCGCGGCAGGGTGGAATCAATCGTCGATAACTTCGGTGCCGATCTGCCTCGATCGCCGAAAATGCACCGTGTGAAAACCGCATGAGATTCGCGAATAAGATACCATTCTCACTGACTGTTCAGCACTTCTTTTCTTCTCCCGCTATGCGACGTGGCCCCTTTTTAGCGAAGTTCGACAACGAGGGCACAGGGTCCGTATAAACAGGTTCGCTGTAAAAAAACAAAACTGATTTCCATCTTCAGTGGCTACGTGCATCGCGCGCCACACGGCTCCGGGCGTATACAAGCCACCTGCAGCTGCAGAACGTGATGTTTCAAAGCTTTGATCAGGCTGCCGTCAGTCTTTGGCCTGCGCAAAGGAAACGGCCGTCTTACAATGCTATTCTTTGACCCACACCGCACTCAGGACGTCACTGCCGCCTCCCCAACGACCGCTCATGATGCGAATCGTCCCATGGTTAAGTATCCAAAGCGTATGTTGGACGATGCTTAAACACATGGTTCCAGTTACAGGCATTTGCAAAAATGTTACGGATAATGGATCCGGCTATGTGGAACGGCGTTCCGGATAGAAATTACTGTTTCACTGTGGCATGTTTCTGCATATTTATTATGACAATTAAGGAAGTAATATGTTAAGATATTGAAGACCGTTCCATATATTTTGTAATTTCGTCTTGGACACCGCTCCTTTTACAAAAATGTGTCCCTTGTAGCAGGAATCTATTGGAGTGAGGTTAGGAGCGAATCACGAGTCCGTCTGCGATGGGATAGGAAGCGTTAGGTGGGCGTCTGGATTGCGGCTGAGGCATAGCCAGTGGAATTAACCGCAAAAACGCAGCTGAAACAGTGGAACATTCAATCGTCATAAAGCCTTATAGACCTCTTGTCATTCACGGACCCTCCTGACAACATTGTGCAAAAGTGTAATCACAAAACAAACGTCAACCTCTGAGCCAGATTAACAAAAACATGTTGTATGTGCAACTGCCTGGATTGCGTTCTGTGTTTGCTGCACTACGTCTCCTGCATTACGCAATTAATCAGGAAGATGACACGTGCAAAAGACGACCATAACGTCAAATTCAGTTAAAGGTTGCGGAGTAGCATGCCCTGCTCAATAGCAGCACTCACTCTTTCCGACTATAGGCCTCTTCAACGGGCGAGGAGGAAAGGGCAGTCTGCGAGGCTTTCGTACTCTGTGTCTTGTGCGAACCGGTGCGTTGCAGCTTGAGTGTGTTGACGTCGCGTGCCGCGGAACGATTTGAATGTTTTAGCTCGTTCCCCAAAACATTTAGGTGATGTCAGTTAATGCACTGTCATCGGGAAACCACTGCGTAGCCTTTGAGCGCAGCAGAAGGTAGAGCAGAAATAGTGTGCGGGTGAACTAGTTTGGCTGCATCGTTTTCCACTCGACGAAGAGCAACAGCGTTTGTGAATTGCCCGCGTGAATGGGAAGATGTTCTATCTGATCGCTTGGCGTAGGAAATGAAACATAGTGCTAGGGTCCGACCAACGCATTGCGACCCCAAAACATCTAAGTGCCAAGCGTTAGATAATTTGCGTCTGGCAACAGCATCACATCGTTCTGTGCTATGCCTGCGTTAACCTCCCGTATGAGACCGAGGATGGCGTGGTTCAACAAAGCGGTCAGTGTGGTCGGTAAGCCAGCATGACACATAAGCCTTGTGCTTGGGCATTGCCTCTTTTCCCTGTACATCAGTGATACTCAAAGGCGATCGCATAAAAAGAACATGGTGGCGATTTGTGGGGACACAATTTCTGAAAAAATGGGTGAGTGCGTCGCAGAGGACGGCCCGAACTTCTCTGGAGGGGTCAATGGGCCGATTTAGACGCTTTAATTCGCGCGAAAAAACGACAAATGGATAACGCTGCAATAAGACAACGCACATGGCATGCCATGCTGGACCTATAAAGCAAAGATATCGCTATAGAACAGATTTAAAACCCAGCAGCTACCACTGCTGCCGACGCTCGCGCAGTCAGCCGTCCGCTCGACAGCTGTACAGGCGTAGTTCACACCCTTCGGTATCCTGTTACTACTAACCAAAACTACTTCATTCGGAGACGGAAACCGAGTCCAGGAAACGAGAAAATTTGGCAGTGTATGTACAGATAACGATTGTAACTCTTGTAAAAGTAAACAATGTAACTTATTCCGTAGCAGAACGATATACACGCTTTTACGATCGTTGTGCGTTGTTAACCACTCGTTGCTGCTATA
Source organism: Dermacentor albipictus (assembly GCF_038994185.2). Classification (NCBI taxonomy): domain Eukaryota; kingdom Metazoa; phylum Arthropoda; class Arachnida; order Ixodida; family Ixodidae; genus Dermacentor; species Dermacentor albipictus. The sequence goes on from NC_091823.1 coordinate 53,382,613, forward strand.
TCGCGGCTTCAAACTACAGGGAGAATATTGCAGCAGGGGCACATCGGTGAAATGAATTTTTTGAAATGCGCAACTGATCTCGCAGGCTTACAGGCTCAAGCACGTGCGCGCACACATAGCTCCGGGCGCTCCGTCCTCCTCACCGGCAGCAAAAATTCCGACCACACCAAGGGAAATCCCTTCAGTGCGTCTAACAGAACCATTCACAACATAGAAACCCGCCGTGGTTGCTTAGTGGCTTTGGCGTTGCGCCGCTAAGCACGAGGCCAAGGAATCTAATCCCTGCTTCCGCGGCTTCATTTTGATGGGAGTTAAATGCAAAAACGCTAGTGTACGGTGCAGTGGGTGCACGTTGAAGAATTGCATGTGGTCAAAATAATCCGGACTCCCCCACCACGACGTGCCTCCTAATGAGAACGTGGTTTTGACACTTAATAATCGAGAAATTTTTTGGAAAAAAGAACCATCTGTAGATCCAGACCAGAGCCACGAATGCAGCTTCGCGTAGACATACAAAAATGTATCACGCAACGCTTCCGGAGGCTCTTTCGAAGGCGCACTACGCTCCTCATTAAGTGTGTCAACGGTGCAGATCCACGCGGAGTCTATCGAGGGACCTTTGCTAGAGCTCAGGAGCCGCAGTGCTGCTGTGCAGGTATCCCATAACTTGCACGGGACTACGTAACTGATTCTTTGAACTCGTATAAATGTACAAAAGGTATGAGACGATTAGGGATAACGGTTTTAACAGGCTAAAAAAACAATAAAAGAAAATTAGCGCACGTGCTTCAACGTAGCCTAGTCTGTTTGACAGCGCAGATGGAAGGACAAGGAGATGTACAAACAACGTAACTGTCCTGTTTGTATATACCTAATGTCCTGTCGTCTGCACTGTTCGCCATGTTTTGTGGTCACTTGAAGGAAGAAAAACGCTTTATGTCTGGTGTTGCGGCTTAGCTATAGTTCTATTCTACTCCGTTAAGCATTCGGGCTCTTACACATTTCTTTACCTTTTCGCAATTCTTCGTGGCGCCTAGTATGCGTGGGAGGTAAAAATACGACTCCTTTGAACGCTCTCAAATTGACGTTTGAGACTCTACTTAATACGTAGCCTTTTCTTTCGTTTTCGCACCAGACTTTGCGTTCAGCTTGGAGACCGGCTACTGGTGGCATAGCTGCGACGAGAAAACCAGTCTAGTCGTCGATTTCCTCAAGAAGCTTGACATCAAGAAGTGAGTACTATGGAGAGCGACGACCTCTTTTACCTCTGCCGACAAAGAACACCGCGGGGTTGCTTATTGACAACTACTCGAAACACCGCAATAAGTCACCAATAAATATTTTATATTTCTGGAACTCAAGCGTAAAATCGGCGCAGTTTTCTCTTTCTCGGAACTCTAGCTGGCGCCGTTTGCTGAATCCACGCATGCGCGTTCGTGGGGCGCTCCTGTGCAGGATCGACATGCTGGTCAGCCACAGCACCGGAAGTACACCCGCGGTGCAGCTGGTGGCCGAGGAAACCGAGATTGATGTGAAGTCCTTGGCCCTGCTTATGCCCATCGCAACGCGACACTTCAGGTCAGCGCATCCAATCGGATGCGGCAATCCTGCTCGTTTGCCAGCTTCAAGCGTGCGCCTGTACAGGCGAAATTCTTCACGACTGGAACTTTATTGCTAGTATTGCGGAGCAGCGTTGGCGCTGTATGTACACGTGCAATCTTATCAGCTCGCCCAACTTGCTACAATTGGGTATTTCTTCGCGCACAGAACACGATGACCATGCGTTCAACTTACTACGCGCACTGACCGGGGAGGAATGAATGGCTTGACTGTTGAGCTAGCCGCTCGCAAGAATGGGTGGGCCGTTTCCGAAGTACTTTACACACGTTGCGTGGGACTCTTCCATGATAAAACAAAATACATTAGCAAATCGTTGTTGCAGTCTACCAATTTAACACATTTCCATTTTCGCAAGGCGAAAGCTAGTGGATGGTCTATGCCTATCTCTTTTCATACCATGTGTGCAAGACGGTTCGCAGTCGGCGCAAGTCAACGAGCCGACTCCGCGTTTCACCCATACGCAGGGGCTCCAGCAACCCTCTGGTCTTCAATCCTGCAGTTATATGGGCGATGAAGAGTCGACTAGGGGCGTCCATCGTCACGCCCTTCTTCAAAGTGGTTGGGTCGTTGACCAAGCACCCGACTAGGGGCCGGGTGCACGACGTATTCTTCGCCTACTACTCGTGCACCGGATACGAGGAACATCGGGTTTGCGAATATGCAGTCCTTCCTTTTTTTTTTTGGTTCCGGTCTATCGCGCACGCTTTGTTAACAAGGCGGCATCACAGAACGGCAGTGAATTTGGCATTGCCTTCGCCAAAACTTCGCTAGTGCTTTTTTAAATAGAGGAGTAACCAAGCAAACGACGTCTTCCGACATATGCGGGGTGTTTTATTTTATCGCTAACATAATTTGAAAAATTACCCGTCACATGTAGCGCAATTCGACTGATATAGATTGATTACTCTCAGGGCAGACGTTATATGGAAAAAATATGCAAGTGCATGTTTGACTAACAGTTTTCCTAATTACATTTTAAACTAATTATTTTACGCTACACATTGCAATTTACAAATTGTAGCCTGTGGAATTGAAGTCATGTCCAATTGGAACGAATTCTAACGGTGACACCAGTTTCAACATATGCGTTTCCAAGGTTTTCGACCAACTTGCGTGTACCATGTTCCAGTAACTTTTGAGCTTGAATACGTAAAGAAGGCGTTTGCCAGAAAAATAAGTGGGAAAACTGCATTTGACGGCACTGCTAGTGCTAGTTCCAACGTTCGTTTTAAGCGGATGTGCCTTGTGAAAACACTGTAAAGAACGGCGGGTTGCACAACAAGACTGCCACCTTGCCACCTGATTACGACAAGGGGTGCAAGACGCGCACCTGCACCTCTCCGTGCTGCAGCTGCGAGGCGTTCAAAGAAGCGACCTTTGCGCTGGAACCCGCCGCCTTCCTCCAGCCCCTTCGACATGGTGACGGGACGAATTCGGTGTGTGGACAATGATTCCAGAGTTCCTCAACGCGGGGCTGATTTGACACGCCTGGAGAAGCTACCGCGGGAAGACTTATTTTTGTGCTTCTCAAGGTTTGGAGTGGCTCGGAACAATGAGCGACGCGCGATCGACAACGTCGATTTTCCGGAACGGCACCACCTTCAACACCGTCGCTTGGGCTTCGGAATGTGTGTGCCTTTGTGTCTGTAAACTGGTCTTCAGAGCAGCTGCGAGTTGGTGGTGTGTAAACGAACAGCCGCCGCGTCGTAGGACCAGCGGATCGAGTGTATAAAAACTGTGGTTGTGCGATTGTTGGACGCACTTCTCTTGAGCAGTCATGTTAGACTGGTTCACTTCTCTCATGCAGTCCTGTTGGACTAATACTATTTTTCTCAAACAGTCATGTTAGACTGAGTTAATTTTCTGTAAATAAACCCCTTTTCCCTCGTTCTCGATGAGAAGCAGTTCTTCACTTCATCAACGATCTCAGCGTAAATAAGTTGGGCGACGGCATGGGCCAGCTACCTTCGAATTCATGCCGTACTCCAATCTTGGCAAAGGACCACGGACGAAAGGATTGAGCCCCCAATCCTGACAACACTGGTTTCAATTTGTGTATTGCAATATGCGAGCTAAAGTAATTAGCTGAAAAGTTCATTAGTGAAATATTGTTTAGTCAGTTATTTCTGTACTGATTTACAGTTTAGGTGCTGTACATCTCTTCAAGTATTCCAGATCAATAAGTAGTTTGTGCTAAACGCCAGGGGCGTAGCCAGGGGGGGGGGGCTTATGGGGCTTCAGCCCCCCCCCCCCCCGAAATTTTTTCGTGTTGCGCATGCACCGCCGACCAAAGCGACCTCCGGCGCCGGAAATCACTCTGGATTTTGTCTAGAATGTCTTTTTGACGCTCGAAAAGACATTTAACCGCGAAGATTGCAAACTCGGGCTGGATTTCGTGGCAACGCCCATACACCGGCAGTCACATAACGCCAAGCAGTCCCATCCGAGCACAAAGTTTCAAGGGCGCTTTGATGGTGAGCGGGCTCGCCGCGGCATCTCACTGAGGCCGCGGCATCTCACTGAGGCCGCGGCATCTCACTGAGGCCACGGAATCTATGGAGCGCATGGATATCAATTGCGAAACTTTATAGGTATAAATCTCATAAGCTCTTGATGTGAAAGGTGCATTGACATTTCCAATGTTGTGCTTTAGATTTTCAATTGCGGAACTTTGTGGGTTTAATGCTGTTCTAAATATTTGACGCCAAAGGTCCATTGACTTTTCTAAAGACTTACATCGGAACATACAACGAGACAAGCCAAATCAGCACACCAGCAGACGAGTTGACAAAGCAGGCAGCGAGGTCCAATGAGACGAAACGTTGGGGTGGTTCATTTGTGCCGTCATGTCACATAAAAAAATATCAACATTTTTTTAACCTACGCCAGAACATCCATGTCAAGACACCAAAGCCAGCCAAAGTAACTACCTTCTTATTTATTTTTTTTACTTTGACTTTTATTCGCGAGGACACATTGAGCCTCTTCAATTTTTTTTTTTTGTTCTTGCTACCCTACCCGCGGGCTGCCAGAGCCAGCCAGAGCGCATACGTTTTTCTCGTATGGCCCCGACCCCCGTGCGGTGCACTTCGGTGCGTGTTCGGTTTGCTCTGGCCGAGTGCATTAGTTTTGGACGCTTTCTGGCTAGCAGACGAGAAAAAAAAAAACAATGGTCGCTCGCCGCCATCAGTGTGGGGACTCGAAGGATCGCACCGCATTCCTTGAGCGGAACCTTTCCGGAAAGTCTTGTTTCGCCGCTGTAGGATACTGAGCATTATGCGTATGATTCTCAGTGGACCAAGTCTCATGTTTTCTTCGGTATTCCTTCCGTAGCCCCATTAGGTGCCCGAAGTAGGCATTCGATCCTGGCCAACATACTTTCCTATGCGTTTTTTTTTTTATTTCGGTGCCTCCGCCTCACACAAAAAAATACATTGTTGCGGCGCAGCGAATTGTCGCATGGTGAAAGTTCGATTTTGATACTTCTTTTGGGGAAAGTAATGGGCGACGGGACGCTTCAGTTGACGGATACGTTTATTATATTATTGCGAAAGCAATTATATGGACACTCCAGGCGCATTCCTGCCATCGCCCTCACGTTTCGTATAAAGTCCAAGGGTGATAACATCGTGACCACGCGCTGCATGCTGTATGCGTGAGTGAAAGCGTAGGAGGGGAGGTAGAATGGTTGAGCCGACGATGGTGGCTCAGTCTTGTGTGCGCAAAGGAGAAAAGCGGGGAGCAAGCGCGTCGCCTTCCGTAGCGCGCAATGCATCGGGGGGAGTGGATGGAATGGGGGCGGAATCTAGGATTCTGTGAATCTATGATTGTGCAACATGTTTATCTGCCTTGTTTGACGCATTATATACAGTTACTTCTTCTTAGATACATAGACTCATTGGACACTTAAATGTATACTTAAATATCTTGTTGCGAGGTTTCGTGTATACATGCAGTGAACTTTGTTTCCAGTGACACTTTTTTGTCCTTTATCAAGCCGTATTTTCGCATTTCTAATGTACGAGGGCGAGTCAAATGAAAGTGAGCCTACCCTAACCACGCAATAATGGTTCGGCTCATTACCTGCGAGGCATGCGCGTAGGAGAACGGCATGTCTCATTTACAAAAGTGACACGCAGGTGTGAAAAATGTTCTTTAATGCTCTCATACACTGGGTTGAATGTGGTTGCGTCACATTATGGACACTTCAAAAGTTGAACAGCTCCGTGTCGCGAAGTTTTTGACAGCTGAAGGTGTTTGCAAAACAGAAATTAATCACCATATGGCTGCCGTGTACGTTGAACACTGCATTTCACTGACCACTGTGAAGCGTTGGAGCAAACGGTTCAAAGGACGTTGCAAAGACATTCTAAGACCGGGCCAAAACCATCGTGCAATCATCCCCCCCACAATTCCAAAGGTTCATGAGCTGCTGAAACAAGAACGGAGGATAAGCATCGATAAACTGGCAGACCGTCTGAACATCAGTCACGGTTCGGTTCACGCCATAATTCATGAGCTTCTCGGTTATTGGCTCTTTGGCGCGCAATGGATCCCCAAGATTTGGATCCATCGCGAGAAGACGGAGAAGTTTCGCGCTGCCTTGACTCATCTGATCGGGTATCACAATGAGGATGACGACGTCTTGTTTGCAACTGTGATCGCGGACGAACCTTGGTGCCACTACTACGAGCCTGAAACACGACGGCAAAGCTTACTGTGGAAACATTCGAATTTACCACGCCGAAAGAACGTAAAGGCCATCATTTCCGCTGGAAAGGTGTTGTTGACTTTTTTTTTTCGATCGACAGGGTCCATTACTGATAGAATTCGCTAAATCTTGAGAAGCTATCAATTGTTTCCGATATTGTGAAACGCCAGAACGGCAGCGTGTCGCAATCAAGAACGAACAACGTGGAAAACTGACGAATGGGGTCATCTTGTTCCACGACAATGCCTGTTCCCACGTCGCTTATGTGGTTAATAGAAAACTGGCAAAGTTCAAGTGGGAAACGCTGCAACATCCGCCATACAGCTCAGACCTGTCACCTTGCGACTTCTACATTTTGGGGCAACCAAAAGAAACAGCTCAACGGAACCAGATACAGACTTTTTGAAGCAGCAACCCAAGGAGTTTTATAAGACGGGAACCACGCGACTCATTAGTCAATTGGACAAATGTCTAAATTTTCACGAAGACTACTTTTAAATAAGGTACCCCGTTGTTGGCTCATTCATTTGACTTGCCCAGATATATCTTGCAGAACTCCTGCTTTTTATACGTGCTCTCTGTCGCGACTATAACTTCGGTGCAATTACTCACGATACACGACAAGGGACAGCTACTCCTGCGTAATACATTGGAACAAACGACAGCGTCATTGAGATTTTTCACTGGCCGTTGCATATATACAAAAATGTACGCACGGTTCTTGAATGACAAAGTTTCATTAACATATTTGTCCTCAACTTGTTCAGTTCATTGCCTTTTAATTTTTCATATCAGCGGCAAGCACTGCTTTCCTGGTTTCGAACTGATATAGTTCTAAAGTTTGTGTGATATTTTATTTACTGAATAACTAGACAAAAAACATGGAAGCATTGACGTCAGTTATGTTGGGCACAATTTTTGGCACATACGAGCATAATATTTTATGAAAAAATACATATTTTACTTGTATTTACAGTGCGTAGCTTTCAAGAATTCGTTTGCAGCATCTTTGGCAATGACAATGCAGTTATTATTCATGTATTTGATCCCTCGATAAATTGTTTAAGAGGAAGCTTTAGCTCGGGCCCAATCCGACGCGGCCTATTCAAATACTTGTAAAACGCAGAAGCGCTTTTCTGAGATAATCCTGCTAATCGCTTTTATTGAAATTGGTTGCATTTGAGAGAGAAAGCTATATCCTAGTGTCTGTTGGAAACAGAACTTCGATTTAGAGCCTGAATTTTGTTTAAAACATTTTGAAAAACTCGAAAGTTTGAAAAAATAGAAGCACGACGTTTACAAATTATTAGCTATACATGAAGAACAGATATTTTGGTTCTGTAAACGGCATTTATTATAACAGTCAAGGCGGACAAGTTTGCTGTGTCAATTTGTAGCTTACGTGAATTGGTTATGTTGTGTACAAGGGTTCTGCAAAAGACGTATTTCCACAATACTAAATTTTTTTGAGATTCATGTGTAACATATCTATTTTGTCCACGGTACATGTACTATTAGATGCAATTCACATAATTCTTATATAATTTTTCATTGTTGAGTCACTGAGTTTTAAACTTGGTAGTTCCGTTTTCTGAAAATCTTCAATTTTGGCCAATTTTTAATAAATAATTGACCGCCTAAATGAAAAATTCGAAACCAGTAGTCACTAGATTTTAAGTTTTTCTTTTAAATGCAACAAACCTCATCAAATTTGGTGCAATGGTTGCCGAGAAAAACGAATTCTTCTTGTATATGTGTTTAGATAGGAGCGCCCGAGCTAAAGCTTCCTCTTAAGGAGGAGGTGGAGCTGCAACGTGCAGCTATATATATATATATATATTGGGCCAGTGGCGTAGCCCCCCCCGAACAAAATTTCTGGCTACGCCACTGCTAAACGCTATAGGCAATTCTACACAAGCAACCAACCAACCAACCATAACCGTGACTTCTGGGCAGCATGCAAAAATGCTGCGGAGGCACTCGCTGATATCCTGTTAGAATGCCAGAGTATACACCTAGAAGTATATAGATATTTTTTAAAACGTCTCCACGAAGCTCTATACAGCCTCTAAAAAACTGAGACTAAACATTGGCGCGGCGAACGCCAGCAAGAGACGTTTGCAAGATTAGTGGCGCATGTGTAACTTGAGAGACAGGGTGACATCGAAAATTAAATTGTTACACGTGGCCGCAGTATAATGTGACCGCGCGCTCATCGCAGACAATGTCGAGTACAAAGTGAAGCATCTAGTGGCGTTACAGTTGCAAAAAAACTTCAGTTGTATGCTCAAGTGTGCTGTCACCGCCCCTTTTCAATATTGAATACTCAACGTTGAAAGAAAAAAAACTCGGTGGTAAGGTTCCGACTGGTAAAGGCCAGATGACTCGAATGTCTTCGTGAATACGGCCACTAACAGTGTCCTTCAAGATGCAGTCTCAGTATACGAGGCTTATTAGACTAGACCTGGGAGTATGATATTCTTATTGTAGAGTACGCCGAACCTGATAGCCGGAAAAAAGGCCTATCTGAAGTAGGTCACTCCGGTCTTCAACGCTCTCGCGGGAGTTCTATTACATGCGACTGGACTTTGTGAGAAATCTAGAGGAAAAAAGAATGACTTGGTGTCACAAGTGTGCCCATGACACTCCTTCAACAAACAACCGGGACAACTGTAGCATTGTAGGCCGCGTTGATCCGGGTGAAATAAGTGTACGGATGAGAGGGAGAGATAAGTGGCGATGTGAGAGCAAACGTGTCCATAATTTTCGAGCAAAGGCCGGTAATCTTACCAAAGCGCTAGTCGAAAGGAACATTGCCGCTTATGACTGGCTGGAAAATAAGCGATGGAATTGTATTAAAGGTGTATTGAGCGTATTTTACCCCACTGGAATTAATGCCATCAGTAGTTATTGCAGATTGGTTTTTCAGTGTGCCGATAACTTTAGCGATACCAGATGGGACGAATGTAGAACCGTTCATGACTGAATGGTTAAACTGGTCAGTCCAGAAAGGTACAGCAAGTTCATTTGCAAAAAAGTATTACAACATAACGCAATGTTCAGGACATCTGCAGTCAGGGACAGGAACTGGAAGGCTTTCCAATGAGAGCTATGTAAAACGATATAAACATGCACGCTATATCGAAAAGCGTTGAACCGAAGAGGACTTAAATCTGCAAGTCCAATGGGATCCCTTCCGTAAACTTCCGCAAATGAGCCAATACGGCTCGCGGATGTTACTAGTACGTGGTTTCAAGTGTCTTTAAAAGGGCGCGTGCAACAGGACTGTTTGATTAACCAATATGAATGCTTCAAAGAAGTTAAGCGCGCAAACTACAGATGCCTGTCCTTTCGTTGTGTTGTCGGTTGTCGTATAGGTTGTGCCGCAAATTTCCTTCAACTATGACTGGCCAACTAGCTCGAACCAAAATTCTGCGAGATGAATGGCCTACCAAAAGCGCTTTAAGATTACTTTGCGACGTCATATGGCAATGTATTAGCGAAAAATAGACAATTTTCAGGTGGGGCCTCACTGCGGTAGTCTTTAGCAGCGAAGTAATTTTTCAAAGCGAGCGAGAGAGAGAGAACCAAGTTTATTTAATCGCCTGCAGAACGACACCATGACTAAATGGCCCCGCGAAGCGGGCCCTGACGTCTTCTCAGCGGGCGACCGACCGCGCGTGTTACTCCCGCGGTCGGTCGCCCTGAGGGGCAACGTTCCGTCGGTTTCGCTCGGCCTTTGTCTTTCAAGAGCCGCCGAGACCTGCTGGACGTGGCAGCATGAAACAAGCTTTCTTGTTTTTTTATTGTTTAAGTGCTTCAGCGTACAACTGAACCCTGGATATTAATTGCATTCTGTCACTACTGTTGGAATTTAAATTTTGATGAGGTGCACCAATTCGCATTGGAAAAGAAACCTGTTGGAATCTACCGAAAGCAGGCCAAAACTTGTAGCAACGCTTTCGTAAAAAACAGTTAGGCCACGAGTTGATCCCATTATAATCGACTTTATTGTATACGATAAGGTCGCTTATAATTCTTAAAGCTTTACCTACGTTGTAAGAGATAGCACCATACAGAGCCCGGCGGTTACTGCGGCGCAAGTTGACGCACCTGAATTACGGCCTCAGTCCAACGAGGTAAAGCTAGCGCACGCAAAAGTTGTCTTGCAATTATTTCAGATTTGAAATGATCGCATCAAATGTTGCAAAGCATGCATACTTATACAGTAGGAGGTTCCATTGTTCAAGAACCGTATTTCGCTAGAATAGCAGCTATAGGACATGTTGGTTTTCCATCCTAGTGTTTTCCATCCTAGTAAGACGACACCACAAGCCCTTGTGGTGTCGTGTTCTCGTCTCGTGTCCCGTCTACGTTTTGCTCTGTTAACACCAGGCAAGAATCGTAGGCGCGACGGTCTGTCAGAGTGGAAAATAAAAATAAGAACACTGGCTATAACCAATCGGCAGACGTGAACATACTAATTTATCTGCTCACCGAGGGGTCACAAAATCGATTCTGGGACCCGAATCACCGCTTCTCTCATGTGCGTAGCTGTGTTGAAACTCTGTGGCGTCCTATACCGTTAGATCTATCAATACCACTGCCGCCATCCTCGCAGGTTGAGCAGCAGTTAGCCACAATTCGGCACCGCGCAATGCCCACCCTCGTGATAATCAGCGACAACGACAAACTCCTGTCAAAGGAAGACAACCGCACATTGCTGCAGAGGTTGGGCAGCGACCCCGAGCGGACCTGGTTATACGACTCGGGCGGGCATCTCCTCCGGAGGGGTAAGGATGCCTGCACTGACATCTTGGGTTTTTTCCTGTTTACAACAGCGCTAGAAATCGCACAGCCATCGCGCGGGGAAGGCAGCTTTGACCAGTTTCTTGGCATTACGTATACACTCGTGAGGCAAGAGTGTTAGTTTGCATGCCTAATTGACGACTCAAATAATGCGCACCTCAACAGATATACAAGGACAGTTGTCGAACTTCCTTTCCTTGGAAAGTCGTGCAGACAACAATTTTACGATTCTCCATCTCCGGCGGTGCTTTTTGAAGCTGCATTAAAAAAAACAGAAAAGGAAGAAGCTTTAAGCCCAAGCGCATGACAGTATTTGTCACATAATCGTGCCTTCGTGACATCACCGATCTCGTGCCCACTTGCAGGTGGTTCCGACATAGTGAAAGCAATCGAGCTGAAGGATGGATCGCACTACGGATTTGTACGCTACCCCGACATCTGCAACGAGAACCTCGCCGAAGTCCTCGAGAGGGTGCGACGGCGTTAATTCAAGCAGCGCTTGTCATCGCTGACGAGCGCACACTCTATAAAATTTTTTTTTCTCGTATACTAATAGACCATTATACGCTGTACGCGTATAAGTCATTCACCTGGCGCAGTAGGCTATATAGCGAGCGTAATTCCAGGCCTCGCGTGTCGTTGATTTACTCCGTCTAAAAGCACGCCCTTGGAGCATAAAACGGCTAACTTCGTTAGAATGGTCTGCAGGAAACCTCGTCTTGGATATGTTGTCAGAATCTCCTTTTACAATTTTTGCTCCGTTCTGCTAAGGGCATTAGTTTTATACATGCTATATTAAGGGGATGTTTGTGATTGCTGGTTACAAGAACCATCTGTTCTATACGGTGCCTTCACTGACGTAGCATGGGGCTAAATGATTACTTGCAACGACTTCACTCGGAAATAAAGCACCTGTTACTGCCGGATTGAGGCCTGACTTTGCCACAAGTTATTCGAGTTTTATGAACCATATTCGAGTTTATGAACGCATATTCATATGATTAAAGATGCGGCTTTGTGTACTAATGCAAAGGATACCCTCGCTATATATATATATATATATATATATATATATATATATATATATATATATATATATATATATATATATATATAAGGGCGCAAAGACTGTTGCAAGCGGCAGCGAGTACATCCCGTCGCATAACATTACAGAAAATATTGCAGTAAGTGGTATCGCGCTGCACGTTCACAAAGATGTGCAGAGCGTTGCTGCATGACATGAGCACGTGAGAAACTTACTTTATCGCTTAGCGACGCAAGGAAGAATGATGTCAGTTCACGCCTGGAGGTAAGCACACGAGATTCAATTGTATATTAATGCGCGAATCTCCCGCATCGCGCACATACGTATCAGAACACTAACCGATGCTTGGTACATCCTCAGTTGCAACAGGTACAGCTGCTGCTTACGCAAGGTGTGTACGTGTAGCAACCAATAATTGAGATGCACAGATTCTGTACGAATCGGCGTAAGTAGTTTCCAGAGTTTGCAGACACCGCGCACATAGCCAGTTGCGTGCCAGCATTGTGGCCAAGCTGTAGGCATTTGTAGGCATCGAAGCGTTGCGCATAGGAGCGGGAGAGAGATCGTCATTTTCGGCTGGTAATTCGGAGTCATTGTAGTTATGCCGTCGGCGCTCAATGGTTAGTGACAATCCTCGAAGATGCCACCAATGGTATGGGAATGGCGCATATCATTGGTGCTATCCGCCATACCGAATTGCTTGCTTGATTCGTATACCGAACCAAGCAAGCGTATATAGAAAAACAGTTTCGGAAGTTCCCGCTCCCCAACGAAAAACACTGGTGTTCAGTATTTTGAGGATTTTCCAAACGTTTCGTAAGTAATATTTATTTGTATGGCCACAAAACTGGCAGCTTTTGAAGAAGGGTGCTTTTGGAAAACATTTATATCGCGCACTTCCTTTGATGGGCCAGTTTCGTCATAATGTTAATTGGTTTCCATGCAAATCGGGGTTCTGGATACTCGCTCCGGGAATTTCACTTCAGCGTGATTTCTCACACGTATTTCAATGCACACTCGGCATCCCGCGTGCACATGCAGTACGACACGAAATTAGATTATACACTCTTAGGCAAAATTACCCAATTTTGGAGTAATGGAGGCCGTTAGACCTTCACGATTAGCAGTTAGTCCGCTAAGGACCAACGACGCAGAGATGCGTGCCGTGTGCAAACCTGGAGGACTAAACGTTACGCCGCTTTTCGGATGGCGTTTCTCCACGGGACGAATGTCAGCATTTACTCTCATGGCCACGCTGTGCACATGGTTAACTGATGTTCACGGGCCGTGCCGTGCATATATATCAGGCATTGACATCCTCCATACAGCTGTCGCCTGCTTTACAACTCATACGCACGGAATGAGACGGTCAGCGGTATGCTCCGTAAGAAAAATAAAAACGATTATATATATATATATATATATATATATATATATATATATATATATATATATATATATATATATATATATATATATATATATATATATATATATATATATATATATCTTGCCATGCGTTACAAAGTTCTGCAGTTTGCGAGTTGTCCTTATAGATTATTATTGACGTTGCGATGTCGAGGAAAAAAGGCGCGCCCCACCCCCAGCAAGTGCTGTGAAAATGTAACGACGTGGGCTGCTAGCCAAGATTGCCCGGCATCGCATGTCCCGCACGCATGCTGCTTAGCTGATCCGGCAGATATGTGTGCTTCCTGCATAAATGTGGAACACGCGCATGTCCGCGTGTACATGCACATGATGTTGGTATTGACGATAGTGTACAACGCGCAGGCAAACACACACGTACCATATGCACGCGCGAATACTTATTTAATCTGTCAGCAGAAAGACGGGTGTACACTCGCGCGCGCGCGCGCGCATATACACACGCATGCATGATACAATTGAGAGACAAGTGTTCGCATGTGCGCACCTACAGCATTTTCTATTATGCCTACGAACGTACACGAACGTGTAGGTGGCGGCCGGCCGCGGTGTACACACTCACTGACCAAGCCACGCCCGCCGCACACGCACGCACATTTCCATACCCATGCATGAATACATTAATGTACGTGTCGGTAGGAGGGCAGTGCACATGCATGCAACCGCACAGTGGCGTAGACAGAAAATGTTTTTGGGGTGGGGAAGAGGGGGCGACGCACCCCTTTAACCGGGAACGGGAGGGGTAGGGGGTCCGGGCAGGGGTCATCCTATGGTACACAGAAATTTCCATGGGAGGCATGCATTGGGTGCACTCCCCTCCCCTGGCTACACCACAGTGCGCACGCACGCACGCACGCACGCACGCACGCACGCGCACGCACACACACACACACACACACACACACACACACACACACACACACACACACACACACACACACACACGCACGCACGCACGCACGCACGCACGCACGCACGCACGCACGCACGCACGCACGCACGCACGCACGCACGCACGCACGCACGCACACACACACACACACACGCACGCACGCACACACACACACACACACACACACACACACACACACACACACACACACACACACACACACACACACACACACACACACACACACACACACACACACACACACACACACACACACACACACACACACACACACACACACACACACACACACACACACACACACACACACACACACACACACACACACACACACACACACACACACACACACACACACACACACACACACACACGCACACACACACACACACACACGCACGCACGCACGCACGCACGCACGCACGCACGCACGCACGCACGCACGCACGCACGCACGCACGCACGCACGCACGCACACACACACACACACACACACACACACACACACACACACACACACGCACACGCACACGCACACACGCACGCACGCACGCACGCACGCACGCACGCACGCACGCACGCACGCACGCACGCACGCACACACACATAAATGCACAGCTATAGCCTTTTAGGCACATGCTTGAATACATATGAATCCACCTATAGGGAGGCGATGAGCAAAACGAGAACAAGGTGAAAGCTGGAGCCAACGTTTCGACAAGTGGAATTGAAGACAAGTCCACTTGTCAAAACAATCGGCTCCAGCTTTCACCTTGTTCTCGTTTTGCTCATGGTCTTGAATTTCCATCTCACGGCTTCCCCCTGTTTCACCCGTAAGGAGGCCAGATGTAGAACCACACAAGTGTGCACACGCGCACAGCTAGCCATTCCATACAAACACATGAATTCGTTTGAAACCATCAGTAAAGAAACCAGGGTTTATGTGCACCATGCATGCATGCGCATATATATACACACACATACACATGCAGCGTATGAGGAAAGAATGGAATAAGTTTAACATATATAAATTATATTGGGCTCAGATGTCTTCCTTTGTACAATGCAATAAGGCACAAACACCCCGTATGTGTTCACACCTTTTGAATGGCAATGAGCACTTTTTCTATGTACCATAATGTATTTGTGATCAATAGTTCTGCAGTTTTAAATTTTGTGGCACCTACCCATGAAGAAATTAAAAAGCCTTTCAATGAATCTTCACCTAGAAATTTGGATCTATACTGTTTATACGCATTTTTCAACGCAGCACAAACATAGCACATTATAACTGCCAAAATATTGCACAGTGTGGCCTTCCCTTGGAGATTTTAGTTGCAGTGCTTGCAAAGTTACTGCTTGCCTCTCAACCTCACTTTTCAGAGAGCTCTGAGGAGTCACTCTTATAGAACAAAAGATAAATGCTGAATTTTTACGTCATCATCCGCCATGCAACAAACCTCACTGCAGCAATTTCTAATTTTTTTTTTAAAGAGAACCTTTCTTTGCCCACTGTCTCATACTTTTACCTGGGTTGGTCGGTCGGTCGGTCGACCGATGGTCAGATTCTCGCTGAGTAGATTTATCCTCATTCTTACATATAAAAAAAGAACCATGTCTGGCACCGGGTTTCAAATCTCAGACATCATGCTCTAATCATTAGGCCACAACAGAACTTTCTTTTTCTTTATCGCATGTAAAAAAGGCAATACCTCTGTACAACAATATGGTTTAGGTTGACACAGTTAATAATCAGGCAGAGAAACACATGTGCTTAATAATGGCATCCATTAAGGCTGCGGCCTTTGGGCAGGCCACAACTGCATGCATGCTCCTTTCGTGCAGAACAGCTTGCCGAGTGCGCGAGACAACTCAACAAGCATTACGAGGGGGCCACACATGTAGCTTACGCAGATGCGGCGGAGTAACCGCAACTACCAGCCGTGGCCCTAGCTGTGGTCACGGGGCCGAATCATACCACTACCACCACCACCTCCATACACACCACAAAACCCAAAGAGGGCGAAGAAGCTTCCATCGCTTTAGCCTACGCAATGACTACAGCCGCTTGCATCATTAGAAACTCCCAGACGGCTATCCGCAACTTCACCAGAAGCCTCATATTATTGCAAGCAAACCACATACTCTCAAGCACATCGCCATCCCGTCGCCGCCATGTTCAGCTAATCTGGGCCCCAGGTTATACAAGCCTTGCCGGGAATGAAGCCACTCACGACACTGCCCAAGAAATTGTCCACTGGGTGCATCACCTGTCATCGGAGTGGCGACCCCCTCCGATGACCTGCAGCCCAGCAGGCTGACGACGAGGCAGTCATCTCCTGATGCGGCCACACGAAAGACAGAATGGTTACATATGGCGAAATCCTCTTGCATTACCGTAAGGCAAGAGTGAAGTACCCTTTCCTCTTTCCTTTTTTCTCCCCTCCTTCCTATCCTCCATTTCTGTGCTGCTGTCACCTTCCTTCAGAAGAGTAGGCAGGTGTTGTGCCCCTTCCGGTGGCGCTCCTCGCTTTCCCTTTCCTGTTAACCATGTATACGCATATGTGTTCAAAACAAATAATAATAATAATGAAGTACCCACCTCCTGACAAGTCACTCAATAAGTACCAGTCAACAACATGTAGATTATTACAGACACGCACATTCCCCACACCCTCGCTATACAGTCACATCCACCCAGATGTTGACACACCACAGTGCAAAGTGTGCGGGGCGTCTCGCATTGACCTCAGCCACATTATCCAGGCATGTCCTGCAGCGACAGACACCATTAAACACAGCACCAACCCTACATTTAAAATCACCATGCCTGAGAAATGGGAGGATGTGCTGCTCAGCAAATGCCCAGAGGACCAACTCTGGACAGTCTGGCTGGCTGCCGTTGCCGCCAAGACTCAAGGTCTGGCCACCACCTTAGGAAGGAGGGCTCCGGTGGGGCTAGTCCCCCCGCCCCCCTTCACTCCAGCAATAACATTTAATGAAGTTTTGTCTATCTCCCTCCCTTTTGTGCAAACACCAACTAACTCTCTCAGATGGTCACCACATGTTCATTGTGATGATGATTTCCATACTATGGCCTTGCGAAGGACAATGACGCCAAAGTGTGCATGCATAGTCGTGAGTGCAATGCTTCGAAAGAAAAAAATGACTGCGAAAAGCCAAGCTTGAGGGCACACAGAAGAAATTAATAAAAGAAATGGGAGCCAACCACAGGTGTTCGAGTGAGTGTAAGAAATAATGCAAAGATGAAAAAGAAGATGACAGCAAAGGGTGCACACACGGTCTTGAGTGCAACACTTCAGAAGAGACAATGATGTAGAGCCAAGCATGAGGGCACAAGAAAAGAATAAATGAAATGGGAGCCAATCACACTAATAAACAAAGCTCCGACTAAACATTCACATGAAAATATAAGGCTCAAAAAGAAGATAACAACAAAGTGTATTCTACAATGCGGAGGAGTTCTAGGAAGATACACAGCAAGGAGATCCATACTTTGGTATATACTCACAATGGGAGGCTGGCCAACAAGCAGTCAGTAAAATTAAAATAAATCAGATATAAAGAAGGATGGGCCAGTATAAGATTTGTCACATTGAGCAGCATGGATGCGCACGAGAACATTGCCATTCTGGTTTCCTTTACACCTAAAAAGCAGTAACGAAATGGACAAACTCATAGCATTTCATTAAATGCTTCACGTAAGCTTCACTTCATAAGGATTCCAGGCTGTGCATTGGATGTGCACAATTATTTTATTAATATATATTGTAGGCATGTCATATACATCGTAGCATCATCAGGTCACACCTTGTCATTCGTAACCTCCCTGCATTGTAACATTGTCTCTCCTACTCTGTCTTCTGGCATGAATAATACAACAGCGGTGTTCATGGGGCTCAGTGCCCACATTTTTTATTGTGCTACTGAACACTGCGACATGACATTCTGAAAGGTAGTGACACCTTGAATAATAGAATGAGGTGCCAGCCTTTCAACTACCCTCACTTCTTTTTCTCAGTCAAGGGTACTAGAAGCAGTCTGTAAATGCAAAAAGAATAGAGAGGAGAAGTATCTAATATTGGGAAGATTGGCTGGAGTGTCTGTAGCAAACATCATTCCAGTCTAGAGGACTATTGGATGGCCATCTATAATGATACCTATCCAGCTAAGATGGACTTCAGGGACACAATGTTGGTTTGACCTAGTTGGTACCTGATATTAAAAAGATTAACAGTGCACTTCAAAAGACAATGACAAAGAAAGCACACAGCCTGTCACTTTCTTTGTCCTCTTCTTTTAAGTGTGCTGTAAATCTGTTTACATTAGAAACATGATTTTATTCTTTAAAAAATGTAACCCCAAGATAACAACTCCTTGATGATAAAAATTTGGTTTCACGCAACATCTTTTTTTAGGTTTAAAGAAACATTGATTCAGCTACATGAAAGGGAATACATTTACATTACTGGGAGTGGCTACTTGTGGTCTCTTTAGAATTAGGAGTGACTTACACTCAGTCCACGCAGCCTTCCACATGCCTTCCACATGCATGTAGAAAACTTCCCCTGTGCGAGACATGGGCGGTTTTTTGTGCACTCGCACACATATGAAATGCAGGCTGTGTGGACTGAGCTTAAGTCACCCCTTACTAATGAAATATTGCAATCAGGCAGTCAGGTGGCAATTTATTTGCTACAGCAAATAATTTGTTAGAAGTATTGCTGTCCTGATTAGCTATAGCAATTCATTTAAAGTAAACTAAAATTCATAAATACTTGTATTTTGTGTCAGTCTCATTAAAAATGTAAAAAAGTTATCTAAGCAATACAACAGCCAGCTAATTTTTGCAGACATTCATTATCAGCGAAATGTTTCTCCAAGACTCACTAACTTCAATTTATATATATTGATAGTACGCGTTTAAGGTTAGATGAGCTCGGCGTTTTATATGAATGCACACAAAGAGACAACGGCCAAGCGGGTCGAGCGTGAGCACCAACAACAACCATCTCCTTCCTCTTTGTCTTCTGCTGGCGCTTGTATTTCTCACTGTAATATATATAGGCAATTCATCTATATTACTCTTTAAAAGCCATTTTTAATAAGTTCATTCATTACTCATTTCTTTACCAACTGCATTCAAGCCTACTGATAATCAAGTATTCTGCTGAATAGAGCAGAAACAACATATTGCACATACTAAACACTGACAACAGCAGATGGCAGAGCATAAATAAACAAGATAATTCCTTTCATATTTTTTTGTGAAAGTCCATTAAAATTGCAAAAAAAATGAAAGACAGAAGCCTTACTAATACAGCTATAGGAAAGGTGTTGGTGAAAAAGTGACAGGGGTAGTGCACTAGGTTTTATTCCCTCAGTATACAGAAATAAAGAAGAAGAAAGCTTAGGTATACTGCAATACTGCTATAGGTATACCGCTAAGGTATATTACATGAAATCATGTAGGACAGCTGTGACAGAAGCACCCACCTAAGGTCAAAACATATTGTTGGGCTATATTTGGTTCATTATTGCAAGAAATAGGGCCAAAAAATATGAGTGACCAGAAAGGAGACAAACGATCACCATGTACACTAACTAACAACTGTGCATTTATAGTTTGATCATACAGAAAAAAGGCCAGTTGAAAAGAATACACAGAAGATACACATCAGCACAAGTATGAAGGAAAACAAGCCTGCAGCGTATACACAACGGATCCCGACAGGAAGCACACATCCTTCTAGCATAATAGAGGGCATGTTGTCACAAAATTTCCCAGCCTTTTCAGCTCAAGTACATTCATAATTTACCTGAGCAGCTGATCAACTGATCTCCGTAGAACACCAGTATTCACCAGCAACAGTGCACAACTGGAATATTGACAATGCAAACTTTGTTGTACTGTTGTGGGATCTCACATTCCAAAACCACCATATGGTTACGAGGCACATTGTAGTAGGGGATGTTGGATTAATTTTGACTACCTGTCATTCTTTAGCGTGCACCCACTGACCGGTACATGACCATTCTTGTATTTCACCACCACCTAAATCTGGCCACCGTGGCTACGATTTGATCTCACACACTTGGGCATAGCAGTGCACAATGCTTCAGCAGGAGACTGGCCAAAGCGGACATGTACAACTCATAACAAAGAGATGTGCTTGCTCAAGTGGGTTAATTCAGTAATGAAAATTCGCACTACAGATTTCACATATGAAAGCTGTAAATATAGAAATTTGGCCTAAATAAAGAGCCCAATGTAGCAAGTGAAAAAGTATGTTTTATGGAAGTAAAATGTCTTCATTGTTAAACTCAAGTTTGACAGAAATATCATTTCAGACAAGAGAAGGCTATGCATGATTGTAATAAACTTTATCAATGAGTACAGAGCGAGGCTTTGCTACTTTCATTACTCCCTAGCTGTGCTTGACTGCCTGATGCACATGTGCGGATTTGCTAAATGCCTTTTAGCAGCAGAAATCACGACAGGAAGTGTGCCTCGTTTTGTTTCCATTGCTTAACCTGTAATTAAAAATACAAATTGCTGGGCACGTGAAGTGCTGCATGCAGAGCCGGCTTTGTGAGTGACACGCCATTTGCTCCTATAGGTGTTTTTGTTACCTCTTCGCATAATGGTAGTAATTATAGCCTGTGTACTGCAGCCTATAGATAATTTAAGGCCACTCAAAGCTAGATGACACCTGCTAGGTTATGTCTGTCTGCCAGAACGTACCATGCAACACCTACAGCTCCATGTAACATGGTTTTGCTGCAACAAGATATTTTATTTGACGTAAGTGGTTGCAGTGTTTGTGACATGCACAGTTGCCCACCAAATTTTATGGATCACTAAATTTGAGAAAAAACTTAATATTGTGATGTAGCAGTTATCACAACGTTTATTACGCGTCGGAGATGTGGCAAACCGACCACGCCCAAAGCATGGATCACACACGGGCGAGCCCCACAAGCGATGATGAAGAAGAACACCATATGAACCCCACATGATGATGATCATGTACGGATGACAATTAAAGTATAGCTTATAAATGCCCACACTTCATGTTTTTGGAGCAAAGCAAGCAACTGTTTTGACTGCGAAGGTGTCAGGTCGGAACTGATGGCAGCTGTAAGAGCTGAAGGAGATGCGGCCTGTCCAGTACAAGGAGTTTCAGAGGAAGCTGCTTTAAAGGAAACAACAGAGATAGACTCCGATTCCATGGCACAAGCCAATGTAGCCTATTTAGGGATGAGAATCTTTTCGGATGTTGGGTTTGTAGTGCAGAGCCATGATCAAATCAAACCAGCCCCGATGCAAAGGCTATCCCTCTTGTGAGACAGCGTGCAGATGATAATACGAGCACGTCACCGCAGTCAATGACGTCAGAAGTGATAGTAGCAATGCTTTGATGACGAGGTGGTAGCGCGGTATCTTCTCCAGCAAGCAAGTGAAGTGGTGCGTCATCTGCATGAAGTGAATAGGTTTTGTCGGTCATGTGGAGAACGCGTTGCCTGCACCAGATGGAGGCGGAGGCCGTAGAAAGAAAATCCCATCCCAATATGAGCTACTGGGCACACGAACTTAACACTGCAAATTGCACGTAATGCGGAAGTCCGTCGATGGAAATACGAGCAGTGCACATGGCGGTAGGTCGAATGGCGGCCCCTTGAGCAGCGAGTAGCGTAGGTCCATCGTAGGGGGTTGTAACTTTCCGGAGTTTCAAACACAATCGCGCGGTGAATAACTGAAACACTAGCACCAGTGTCTATCAAAGCTTCGACTTGTGCACCTTCTACTGCAACCAATATCATATTGCACAGACGTGATAGAGGAATTTCTGTCCTGTCGTTCGATGCAGCTTTTCCTCGAAAAGCTGCATAATTCAGTTTTCTGGACGACGCTCGGCGAATTGAGAAGCAGGTCGAAGTGGGCGTAGAGCGGCGAAGGGGTGATGGCGAGCGGTGTCTCACAGGACGATACGTCGGAACCGTCTCGGATGCTACAGTAGGTGATGGAGAGCAGCCGCGCGGTGGAGCATAAGTACGGCATTGGTCTTGCAGGCTCCCTGGACGTTGGAATGTAGCTCCGGGCGAAAAGTCATCCCATTCGTATGCGTCATATCCGGGACGCTCGTCTTGCTGGCGCTTGCGGCAAAAACGTGCTATGTGGCTACGATAACCGCAGTAGTAGCAGATGGGACGAAGAGGACGCCACTGCGGATAGCTGGTTTGGGTAGGTGTGCTGGTAGTCATGGAATGGAATGTGGGCCGGCGTTGGTTTTTGAGGCATCGGTGGAATGATGACTGGAGTAACTGTGGCTACTTGTGCGTACGTTTGTGGGGCCCGAGTGGTTAGAGGGTCCGTGTATGCTGCACCAGCCATGGACGCCAATTCCTCCTTGACAACGTCTCGCAGGTCGGTATCCGACACACGAGAAAGCATAGGCCCTGCGGCGAAGCTATGATACTGTAGCTCTTCACAAATTATTGCGCGGATCATTGCTCGTAACGTGGGATCGTCGGCCGTGGTGGTTGCAGTGGTGTCTGGCTGCAACCGTACTGATTCGAGTTCGTCGAGGCGCTGGCATGCAAGTAGCGATGATATCAGCGACGGTAGCGGGGTTCTTGATGGCTACGGCATTGAAAGCGACAGCTCCGATGCCTTTGAGGATATGGCGAACCCTGTCTGATTCGGTGATGGCCGTGTTCACGCGTCGACGAAGAGCAAGCACATCCCCGAGCAAGATTAATTTCCCGAGTTGTTGCTTGCGAGGGCGGAACAAACAGCCGCGGTGTGCCGAAGATTTGGCGGAGCTGCTGTTTGAAAGCACTCCAGTTCGTGAAATCAGCCTATGGTTGAAAAACCAAGTCTTCGCTACTCCTGTGAGATAAAAGGCGACGTGACGTAGCTTGGACGCATCGTCCCAACGGTTAGCCGAACTCACTCGATCGGTCGTAGTCGTCCGACCGATCCTCGACGTCTTCACCGCGAAGTCCAGCAAACAGATGGGGATCACGCTGGTGCCTACTGACAATCCAATACGGAGAGGCTGGGGTAGCCGAGGCCGAGATGATTGAGGTAGAAGTGCCCGTTGGCTCGTCCTGCGACAAACTGGCGGACAGCTGGCACAATCGGCGACCATCGAAGCTCCAGGAGGTTGAGCGGGGAGTCAGAGGACGGAGGACCGAAAAGCACACTCCACCACTTGTGATGCAGCAGTTATCACGACGTTTATTACGCGTCGGAGATGCGGCGAACCAACCACGCCCAAAGCACGGATCACACACGTACGCGCGAGTCCGGAGTAGCGCTTCCTCGCCAGGGCGGAAGCACACGACGCGGTGAGAGTTGTCGTAATGCTGTTCGATGTACGTACTGTAAAGAATGGCCAGCTGCAGTGCAAGATTGCCACCCACTTATGACTATGACGGCAACATCCCGGGAGCGTCGCCGCCAACTTCTAGCCACAGCGTGACTAAATCGACTTTGTGACGGAATGAGCCCCAAACTCCCCAACGCGCTACCCGGCCGGAACGGCTCCGAGTTCTACGGGGCCCCCCTGACGTCGGTCCCGAACCTTCGAACGTGTGTGCATTTGTGCGTGTAGACCTTTCTGCGAAGAGGCGGCTAGTTTGCGATCATGATCACCTCGCGGGAGGACCTAGTGTTTAAAAACTGCTGTTGTGCTGATGCTCGACACACTTCTCTTAAGCAGTCATGTTGGACTGAGACATTTCTCTCAAGCAGTCATGTTAGACTGATGTACTTTCTCAAACAGCCATGTTAGACTGATATAAATATTGTAAATATAATAAACCCATATTCCTCGTTCTCGATGAGAAGAAGTCCTTCCCTTCATCAACGTCCTCAGCGTGGATAAGTCAGATGACAGCATGTGCCAGCTACCTTCTAATTCATGCCCGACTCCAATCTTGACAACGGGTCACGAGCGATGGGATTGAGCCCCCAATCCTGACAGTACATAGCTAGCATGTCTGACAGCGTGCGATGAAATCGCTCTGTTAGGCCGTTGGTTTGTGGATGGTAACTGGAGGTAGTCTTGTGGGTGGTTCCGGAGGCCCTGAGTACTCGTCTACTAGTTGCGAGAGGAATGCTTTTCCACGGTCGCTTAGGAGGAAGCGAGGAGCACCGTGACGCAGTATTAAGGCTTGAAGTATGAATTCAGCAACTTCAGACGCTGAGGCAGAACTCACACAAGCTGTTTCAGCGTAGCGTATCAAGTGGTCAACGGCGGTCACAATCCATCGTTTACCGGTGAGAGTCACCGGAAGAGGACCATACAGGTCAATGCCAACGACTTCAAATGGTTGCAACAGACACGGAACCAGTTGCAGTTGTCCGCTTGGAGCTGATGTAGGGAGATTTCGACGCTAACATAGGGCACAGGAAACATACCTCGCTACACTAATGGACAATTGCCAGGCCAGTAGAAGCAACCTTTGATGCGGTCATAGGTTTTTCTGGAAACCAAGGTGACCAGCAGTCATGTCGTGAGAAGCCTGCAATATATCTGCATCCTCACAACAGAGCCCGGTGTTTGCGTTTCCAGCTGCCACTTGTATATGCGAGCAACAAAGTGATGTATGGTTTCAGCATCATCATCAACAACAACCTATGTAGGATGAAGGCCTACATAGGTTGGCTCATAGGTTGGCTACATAGGTTGGCATAGGTAAGTTGGCTACATAGTTGGAATCGGTTGGCTGCGCCAACCGATTCCAACTTGCACTGTGAATTTCTTAATTTCACACCACCCCCCCTCTAGTCTTTTGCCATTCTCGACTGCATTTCCCTTCTCTTGGCACCTCTAACGGTCCACCGGTTATCTAATCTATGCATTATATAACCTGCCCAGCTCCATTTCTTTTCCTTAATGTTGATTAGAATATCAGCTAAGCCGTTTGCTCTCTGGTCCAAACCACTCTCTTCTTGTCTCTTAACGTTGCGCCTATCATTCTTCGTACGGTCGTTAACTAGTTTTCTAGCTTCATTTTCAGTCTCCAAGTTTCTGCCCCATATGGTAGTACCATTAGAATGCACTGATTGTACACCTTTCTTTTTAGTGATATAATGGTAAGCTTCCAGTAAGGATCTGAATGTGTCTCCTGTATGCACTCCAACCCAATTTTATTCTTCTGTAAATTTCCTTCTCATGATCAGGGTCCCCTGTAAGTAATTGTCCTAGGTAGACATATTCCTTCGCATACTCTAGAGGCTGACTGTATGTGAAATTACTCACAGGGGCCCCTGACCATGAGAAGAAAATTTACAGAAGAATAAAATTGGGTTGGAGCTGAGTGTATGCAAAGGAATACATTTATACCTAGGACAATTACTCACAGGGGACCCTGATCATGAGAAGGAAATTTACAGAATAAAATTGGGCTATAGCGCATACGGCAGACACTCTCAAGTCCTTACTGGAAGCTTACCATTATCACTAAGAAGAAAGGTGTACAATTAGTGCATTCTAGCGGCGCTAACATATGGGGCAGAAACCTGGAGTGATTTGACTGGCTACTTTTACTTTTAAAGGCTGCTCAGAAATCCAATGTTTTACGTGATCTTGTGATCTGTAAACTTTTGTGGGTGACTGTACTATACCTTGAACACATGAGCTGTGATCTGAAGAGTAAGGTTAAGTGTGTGAAATCAACACGGTGAGTGGGCTTTAGTCCCTGAATCAATGGGTGTGTAAGCCAAAGTTCAACTAGTCAGAGTTAGGATAAGTGAGTCCAAGAGTCTGAGAGGCATTGAGCCCAGTGATTTTCTACATCCGAGTAAGGTCAGCGTCTTCCAGCAATGGTAAGTTTTGGTGTGAGTAAACCTGATATCGAAAATATATTTTGTGACTAAGCCTCGCTGTGCTTCATTCATTTTGCCAAACAATGGCTTTATTTCCAGCCTTAATCAAGTATAAGACAAAATACATGCACGACAATTGTCTATTTTGTTCATGCAGACAAATAAATTACTTCAATAGTTTTGTTTAGCCAAGACGACAGCAATAGGCTGCACCGTTCCAAGGTTAAAGCACCAATTAACAAAACACAAGCTTTGGTATCACTGCGCTTCAGGATTAGTCAATATTGAGAAGGTACAGTAAAAGACTAAAGTACAAACACAGGTGAGCCCGTTAGACATACGTAAGCACATATAATACAAATTTCACTACACAATAACAAAGTGAAACAATGCAACATGACTAAAAGTACACTACACAATACTGCAGCTTCCACACTTATTATATTGGCATATACAAGGATACAATGCCATCAGTATCACAAAACGGTACAGAACAATGCAGTCACACACCATTATATACATTTAAATGATGTATGTTCATTAGGCAGTTCAAAAAAGTGTAGTTCAGGTACATATGGATAAGAAAAAATTGTGACAAAATACAAACTAATGTACGAGCTAGTTCAAAGGTGAATAAATGCTGTGGTATCATTACAATTGGCTCACCAGGTCTCCCATTTAGGAACGATGTTGCAATCACCATAAATGTCGAGGAGATGGTACTGAAACTTATCTGCAGGAGTGTGCATCGCAAGCTCATTAGACCTTTTGACACAGTAGCAAAACCTGTGTCGATCAAAGCCCTCTATTATTAAATCTCTCGCTAAAATATGAAGACTTCCTTTTGCAACAAAGAGAGCTTCAATTTCGTGGAACTTAGGGGCATCACCACTTTTCTCAACGAGTACGGCTCCACAACTGTAGCTGCAATGGTCAATTGTTGCACGTTTCACTTGAAAAACTGTTTCTGGCAGGACATCTTTTGCACATTGTGGTAGTGTGCTCCAAACTACTGGCTTGCTTTGTCCTGTTATGAGGCCTTCATAAAGCTGGAAGCTGTGCAACTGGTAGCTAAGCTTTAGCTGATGGCGCATTGCAAGGGTGTAGGTCAAATTCTTGAAGTTTTTTACTGCCATTGCAATTTTTTTGAAGTATTGATGTTTGGCCTCGAACCTCATTGACCAAAAGTTCTTCAGTGGCCCTACTTCACGAATAAACCTTGAGTAATGGACCAAGAAATGAAGTTTCGGAATGAGTGCAGCCGTGCCATATTTTCTAGAAAACTCTGTTATAAATGTCTGTACAAGCACATCCAAGTATGCGAGCTGACTGGAAGGAATATGTGGAGCAAATACTATGTCCATCACTTCACGATACTTTAGAAGTATTTCCCAGTCATCATTGTTCTCAGGAATTTTGCCACCTAGAATTAAAGGAAGAAATCTTAGCAAGCACCACTTGCTCGATGCTGTGCCCTTCAGTGTGGCATTGCAGGTGATAAAGGAGATGTTTATCTGCACTGGTTTGTTTTTCGAATCGCTAGAACCATACTGGAATGAGGATATTTCCTCAAGGTCTTGCTTAGAGACTAAGCCGTTAGACAAAAGTGATTGAAGTACCTGGCGCAGCACACATTCTGCTCCACCTTCCAAAATGTCGTGCATGATGTCTGGTGGTAGCTGGCGAGTTACATCAAAATACGGGAGTTGAAGCAGGGCTGATACCTCATTTACTCCATAAATACGTCTGTTAACAAGGCTGTTAACAGAAATTGCTTGAAGATGCAACTGGTGTCGACTGGCAGTGCGTATCTGGCACATTGCTTCACTTGTCAAGTCTGCTAACTGTTTTGCCGAGACCATGCAGAATCGACAAATTCGACCGCTAGTGAAGCAACATGAAAAGCCCCCAAGACGATTCATTGAGAGATTGTCGCCACAGAAGCTGAATACAAGCACTTGGCCCTGTTTCATGGCTCCCCCCACATTGAACATGAACCCTTGATCATACATTTCCTTTAGGTCATCAATGAGTGGCTGCAGTACAGCAGTCAAGCCATATTTCTTGACATAAGCATCACGAACAAGCAAAACCAAGTAGATGTTGTGAAGCTGAGACCTGTACTTCACATGGATGTTCAGCAAGCAGCAGTACACGGCAAGAAGTTTATGCACACCTCGTTTAGCACCCAAGGGATTGACAACTTCAATTTCATCTGAATAAAACAAAAGTATAATTGTATGTGTGCTGCTCTCTGATATGAGAGATTGTAGGTGCTCTCTATATAGAAGACCATCAGTGTAGTCTCTGTATAAAGCAGGCACGCCCGGTTCAATCTTAGGAGTTGTGAAATGAGAGGCAATGTCGGGAACATTGCAAAGTGCACGGAGAAGCTTTGGCACAGGTACATAATGATACTTTGCACTTTTGCCAACTATATGTTGCTCAGGCGCAACAAAAGGAAAGTTCTCCTTTGCATATCTCTCACGCTTGCGTTTGTCACTAAGATCCTTGAATATGTCATGCAAAAATTCACATGTCAATAGATCATTTACCACTGATGGTACTTCTGGCATTTTCATGGAGTGCACAATCTCATTTGCATAGGCCTTTAACACAATCTCAAAAACGAAGTGCAGTTCTGAAAAAAGCTTTTCTACAGCCGCATGTGGCAAGTTGTGACACTCGGTCACATTGAAGAAGAACCTCCATATAGCAGATTTTGCTTGCTGAACGAAGGAGCAAAACCCATCACTTGGGGAATCAGTCTCCTGAAGCATTGAAGTTCCTTCATGATCGAACAGGGGACTGCCAATAGGCGTTGCGTTCTCTTCCACCACGATGCTTTCCACCAACACAGGATCATTTTCCAAAGGTGCCAAAGATTCTTCACTTTCCTGTGATTGGTGCGTCCGTTGGAGGCTTGTGCCTTGCTCCTCAAGCACATTTCTGTGCTGACGGTACAAGTGCGAACGGTATGACGAAAAGTTGGTGTAGGTGTTGGCACAACCATCAATGCCACAAAATATTCGAAAATTTGGCTCCCCACTATGTGCCACACCTATGTGTGTGACCACTTTTGTAAACTGAAATGAAAAATATGGGCACCTTGGACAGTACTTAGCTTCCATTACTACATGTGCTATGTCAAAAATATATGCCTGCCACTAACACGCAAGCATATGCCCAGAAGAGCAGTCTGTGAACTGAGGGTCATGCATTATGTGCATATATAGTGCAGTTATGCATCTTGTGGCGGCCAGGAAGAGAAAAGTTGATGGTGCAAATTGCGCACGTGCCCACACAAACGATGTCCGCACGCGCTTCCTCACAGACACGCACACGATGGTGCAAATTGCGCACGTGCCCACACAAACGATGTCCGCACGCGCGTTCTCACAGACACGCACACGATGGTGCAAATTGCGCACGTGCCCACACAAACGATGTCCGCACGCGCGTCCTCACAGACACGCACACGATGGTGTAAATTGCGCACGTGCCCACACAAACGATATCCGCACGCGCGTCCTCGCAGACACGCACATGATGGTGTAAATTGCGCACGTGCCCACACAAACGATGTCCACACGCGCGTCCTCACAGACACGCACACGAATTCTTCGGCGAAGTCTTATGCACATAAACATGCGCTAAGACGACATGAAGAGAATGGTTTACACCGAGCGTCGTTTTCCTGTGCTTTGCGGCCCACGACTACAGCTGCAGCCAAGTGCAGGCATGAACACGGGAAGTAGAAGAAATAGCGGAAATAACTTTATTTCATTCGATCATCGCGCACTTGGCGCAAGCAGATAAACAAAGCGAAACTAACTAGCCGCGTGTAAAACTTTATTATGCGCACCATTATACGCTTGCAAATATTTCTAAAAATATGAAATATTGAACACATGGTTTTTGTGTAGTTTATGGTGCTGCGATACAACAAAAAACGTGAAAAATTAGTGCATCACAGACGTTCATATATCCTGTGGCGCCCCGGTTCCGTGGTGAGCCAACCCCGCAGGCCCGGGGCCGCCTGGGATAGCCCGCCTAAAGTTCTACATTGCCCGCACGGTACGCACGTTGGGTTACCGTCCTGCACGCTTCTTTGTGTTCGCGCTTTTGGCGCATATGTTCTTCAAACATGGCCTCAAAATGCCTTGTTGAGTTCCGAGAAAAGAAGATCGTCGTTCATTTCGACGGGTCACTGACACGGCAAGAGCTAATCGGAAACCTGCAGGCATCCAGCGTCCTGGCGAATGTGGATACAGCGCAGCTAAAGCTCACGGTACGTATACGCAGTGCGATTGATCATAAATTATATTTTTCTCATTGTGGTAAGAATTCTTCATAGAATATTCTCGCGCAGTGTACTTAATTATGGACAAGCACAGGAACAAAGAAAAAAGACTACGAACGGTTTGCGCACCATCCATTGTCATCGTCTTTGTTCCCGTCCTCGTCATAGGTACACAGCGCAAGAAGAAACTATGAAACCAGCAACTAGCCCAATTCATCGCTCTTTCAACGCATTTTTGCGCTTGGTCTGGTAGGAGCGCCGTGTTGAGTTTGTGTGCGTGCGATGTCGCGGTCATAATCGAAAAAGCGTCATATCTTCAAAATGCATGCATGTATGTAACCGCGCTCCAGCCTGTAACCTTCATTGAAGCAGATTCCAATGAAATTTGTTGCCGTGTGAAGAAAAAAGAGAGTCCTGTAGTGGCCATAAAAGGAACGTGAACCATATTGTAGTGCTGAAGTACTTTATTAAGGCCTTGCAAACGTTGGTTCTGTGATTGCCTAAAGAACGGTTACTTGCGTTTTCTTACGACGTCGCTGCGGTAAAGCTATTGGACAACAGTGCTATATACCAGTTTAGCCTTTAGTACTACTTGAAGCTATTTCATTTTTTTAAAGTCTGTCAATTGTTTCCCGACGAGAACGCTATACTTATAAAGGTGTTCATGGTTTCATTTGAATTTAGCGCTGCAGTTGCAACACTGAATGTCAATATTTCTCGTAACCCTTAAATTTCAGTTCTTGTTTGCAGTGATATTTTTTTATTTATAAGGCCATTTTGCACGTAATAGTGGCCTATGGTTATCACGGTGCAAGGTGACCATGCAAGTGCAGGGATGCCTGGATGCATTTGTAGGAAACTCTATGCCTGGATGCGTACGAGACGTTCATTTGAGGGATCGCCAGCTGTTTCTGCGCAGGCGCGAGTACGAGCGGACGCGAGTCCGGGGGCTTTTGCTCCTTGAATTGCTTGTTATACGACTCTGCTTAGGCCGGAGGAGGTTTTTATGTAGGCGTTTGTCCCTAGGCGTGCCGGCGTTGCGGAGTGCGGTCGTTTGTTTACGCTCGGACGCTGGCTGCTGGCGTGGTAAAATAGGTGAAGCAGCGGGCACTGACGGCCGATTTGGCGACCGCTGTGTCGGACATAATCTCCGGCACCTGCGGCACTCGTGCTAACTCAATCGTAGCGGATCATAGCTTTCTCGCGCCTTTCGGCAATGTACCTTGTAAATTTACATCACTGATGTTTCTGTGGGAGCAGTAGCGACAGTAGTAGAGCCCGGACCGCATATATTAAAAATCTAGAAGGCAGAGCGCCTTAGCAATCGTGGTTGAACGCAAGTGGGTAAAAGGCCGCCGGTGACGATGACTGACTCGACACCAGCGGCGCAGGCGCGAGAAAGTCTGTCCGACGTACATTCAGAAGTGAAGTTCTGACTGATGTTGCTGAAGTCGCGGGGTGCGGTAGTGCTGAACTTAGCGTCACAAGTTGGCGGCTGGACGTAATTATATTTACTCAATCGTGCTTTTTACTAATTGTAACAACGTGTCATTATTTCGCATTATTGGCGGCGCCTCCAGCACACCAAAGCGGCAATGGGGACACCAAAGCTAGAACCCGGACTGGACCGTGGGTAGGGGCTCGCAGAGGCCCCAACCCACAGGTCGTCCTGCTTACAGCTTCGATACCCCCGCTACCTCTTGGGTGCCTTAGCTTAATATCCTGCGCCACCTGCGTTATTGTAACCTCATCTGCTCTCCTAAGGCATCCATTTGCCAATTACATTTGCTGTCCTGGAGCAGTGCTTGTAAAATATCCTATCTATCCCTTTCAATAGATAAAGCGCCAATAGTGACGGCACACAGGAAGGAATACAGACAGGACAGGACCTTTCATTGAATAATTGATATGGTTCAAACTTGGCGCTTCATTGCAAGGCCTGCGGGAATGAGAAGAAACAAGTATGTGAAGCAAGGCTTCATGATACAACAATCATGTTTAAAAGTAAGAATTCTGTGGCACGTGAATTGTTGGAGGCCAACCAGATTAAGAAAACAGGGGACACCTGTGTCAGCACCCCATCTCTGAATATTTACACAAAGGAAAGCATGTTTTTTAGATAGGTTTTAGATTTAGATTAGACGTGATTCCCTTCATTTATATCTTCAGTGTTCTTGCACGTGCGAATTCACATAGTCAGTGTTCCTCTTTTTTCGTTCCCCTCTCCTCATGGCTATATAATCGGCCACCTTTGACTTCAATAAACAGTGGCAAGTAGCGCCTTTTGTCCTGTCTGTATTCCTTCCTGTGTGCCATCACTATTGGCGCTTCATCTATTGAAAGATATGCACCAACTAGCCCCACGTGTCTTACTCCAATCTATCGTCGCGCCGAAAAATGTGACCCACGAGTTATACAACACCAATAAGAACCTTGCCCATTCAGACACAGCGATCACCAAATGGCGCGTCTGTGCCAACTGCCTCACCGCGCGGGCAGCCAGTGGTGGAGCATTAACAAACTCGACCGCACTTCGCAATGCCAGCATCTAGGGGACAAACGCATAAACACGCGCTAAGAAACCTCCTCCGTAGTGCCTAGGCAGAGTCATATTCAAGGAGCAAAAGCCCCCTGATTCTCCCTCTCATGCCCGCTCTTACTCGCGCCTGCGCACACACGACTGGCGATCCCTCAAATGAACGTCTCGTTAGATGCTTGGCTTCGTGTCGTTACATTGTAGGCGCTCGTCAGTCGGTGCGGTGATTTCAACCTCGCTTTCATTAGCATAATGCCGGTGCTGCAGGAGATAGCTAGCCTTGCACTTTTGTGCCGCATTCGAAAGGCTGCTGGTTCTACCATGTCGAGGCCGGTCATAGATTGCGACATGCCAGCTTTTTGTGATCGCGCCCAAAAAATGCAGCATGCAAAACGAAACCACGCTTTCAAGTATCACGTCAGAGTGTGCTTATTTAGTTGTGCGGCCACGGTGGCTACCCGTCACGGAGCGCACGCATTTGCTCCCTTTGGCCAAAATCGCCACTGTTCCAATCACCGTGCCATATCCGACGCCTTAAAAAAAATCTAAGTGACCCGTAATGCTGCAGTAAACAATACTTTGCTGTTGAATGAAGAATAAGTACAGCAGTATTCTTTTCTTAACCTTTTGCAACAGGTGTATGATGAAGACTTCAAAGTATTTGTAGATGTCCCAGATGACTTTGTCATTATCGACAAACTTAAATTGCAACTAAAAGAAGTGAGCGAGTACCGGTAAGTTCAACACAAAGAAGTACTGGCATGACATTTTTGACCTCATTTTATGTTTGCAATAAAGGTTTTCAATTTTGAAACCCTAAACACATAAGCCTCAAAACAGCCTAAATAATTTCCCATGACAGCATTGCTAAATCTTGGTTTCATTTCCAAGGAGATAGGCGTATGTATCATGATGCTGAAGGCAGTCACGCGACAGCAGCACATTGTGACATTTCTGCACTTTCCCAGGCTTGCTCAATTGCTGGTAAAGTAATGTAGGCATTCAACTGTAGTAGTGTAGCGCAATATGGCAGAAAAATACACAAACCAAAGAGACAAGCACGGTTGCCACAATCAACTGTTTACTGAGAGGCCATCCACCATTTGGTGGGCATGCACACCATCGCATCATTGGGAGAAAATCTACGACACAAGAAAGCTTGTGTCAAATAAATGGCATTCA
Source organism: Dermacentor albipictus (assembly GCF_038994185.2). Lineage (NCBI taxonomy): Eukaryota > Metazoa > Arthropoda > Arachnida > Ixodida > Ixodidae > Dermacentor > Dermacentor albipictus. The sequence goes on from NC_091823.1 coordinate 53,417,038, forward strand.
TAAAATCGTGCTCGAGATAGTGCAGGCTTGTGGATGCTTCAATGCCGCAGATAGCTAAAGGCATTCTTTTTGATAAAAAAATGCTTCCAGTGCGAATGGTGACATGCGAATGGTGAATGGTGAATGGTGACAGTGCGAATGGTGAAATGCAGCACGACCTCTGGCCTCTCCTTCAAGCATTCAGGCGGAGTCCTTTCCTTTCCAGCCCCAAGTTTCGCACTTTCAATGAAACACTCGGCCACAGCAAAAACTACCGTCATAGGGAAGCTTGCCGAAAAAAAGTCTGCCTGCCTGGAAGTCAAAGGTATTGTATGATATGTGGGCACTAGTTCCAGAGCACAGATTCCATGCGCTGCCATGCCAGACACTTTTTCTCAATCTTCGAGTGGGCAGAATCAAAAGGCACAAGGCCATTCTTGGCAATGTGTAAAGAAATGTATTTCTGTAGTTTTACGTTCAAAAACCGCGATCTGATTGTGTGGCATGCTGTGGTGGGAGCCACTGGATTATTTTGAATGCCTGGGCTTCTTTGTATAAGCCTATATGCACATACACAAGTGCCTTCACATTTCACCCTATGGAAATGCAGCTGCCATGGCCAGGAATCGGACCCGCAACGTCACGCTTAGTAGAGCAACGCCAGAGCCACTGATCCACCATGGCATGCGGCAGGTGGGAAGGATAGATCGCAGCTTCTCGATTTGAAACTGAAATTGTGTTCTGATCATGTACGTTGTGGGTACTTTCTACGTTGCCAAGAAAGGACTTCTGCCTTTTCATTATGCCCACTCGATCATTCCGAAAAAGTGGTATGCATGACTGTGCATAGAATCTGGGCTCTGGAAGTAGTGCTGACATCTCGTACAATACATTTGATTTCCAGGTAGGCCACCTTTTCTTCAGTGGGCCTCCTTGTGGTTTTCATTGCTGTGGCCGAGTATCTCTCGCAGAGCTTAACTTGCTGCTGGAAGGGTAAAGGCCCAGCCTGAACGCTTGAAGGAAAGGCCAAAGGTTGTCTACATTTACACAGGATTTCATACAACCTCAAAAAGGTTGCAGGCAGACATGTTGACCCTCTCGCTTCTTCAGACCCTAATAAGTTGCAAGAACTCTGCTCCCGGGTGCATGCTGAAAGCAAATGAGAATATAAGATAATTATGGCAAAACAGCACAAATGACGGAATGGGTGAAAAACGAACAGGACAATATTCTGTCCAGCACCTGGCCGTTTTACGAGTCCCGTTGTCTGCACTGTTTTGTCATAATGTACTTAAACTAACAAGTCCAGCTAAGGACACTTGCGCCACATAAAACAATGTGGGTGTCCCTTCATAACTACATCATGCAACAAAGTTTACACTGGCCAGACAGAACTATGCGCAAATGAGTATCTTAAGGAGGACGCTGAAATTGCAAGGAAGAGAATAGGTATGCACATTCGGCCATGCACTTTGCATGTGAATGCGAGTCACGACTTCAGTAGGCAAATTGTAGGCAGAAGCAAAAGCGCATGTCACAGTACGCATTGGAGGCATTCTTTGACAAAAATAATGCTTCTGTTTGCGGCAAAATGAAGCATCCACAAGCCTGCACCATTCCGAGTGCAATCTTATGAAGGCACTTTTTCAACACTTTTTTTGTCGTCACATATTTTCCTCGAGTGGATGCTCAACAAATGGTACATTTGTTGGTGCCCGTGCTTGATATACTTTATTGTCTGTCTGTATGTTCCCTGCACTAAACTTCCATAGGATTTTACCTGTTTTCCGTTAAAAGAATCGCCTATAACGCCACGATAGCGCAGGTATTCATAATTTTCCTACTAATATACGATTAAATTTATTTCTATGTTTTTCATTAGCTGTAAGAAAGAATCTTGAAGAATGACTACCAGTTGACTACCAGCTCTTTTATTCACTATAGAAAAATTCTGAGATTCGTCTTGGTGTTTTATAGCTGTGGTTATTTTGCCCTACTATTGCAGAGTTGTGGATGTCTTGGACGTTGAAGTAGCACAAATGCCGCTGCAGCTAGCACCTACACTTACGTCATACACACTCCCACCAGTACCGCTGGACATCCAAATGGCTGTTGAGAAACATCGTGCTGGGATGCACTTTGAAAAGAGGCAGCGACTCATCCAGTGGTTGTTTCATGACCTCTGCTCATATGGAATGTGAGAGGCAGTTTATATACGTTTGCGCTTGTTTTTACAATGCTGTTATCTTGTTGCACTGGATGGCCTTCCTACAGTAAACTTGCAATAATTCAAACTTGGATATTTTGTAGTCTCAGTTAATTCAAACAAATCTTGTATTTTTGTTTGACCCACTATGTTTTTAATGTACTTAAAAGCCGCTTAATTCAAACTGCAGCATTTGGTTAATTCTGCTAGTTCGAACTTATTTTTATTGTCCGTATCGGAAATATCAGCTGCCTTTGTCACTTCAGCTGAACATTTGAGAGCATATATCTTTCAAACAGCTGAAAATGAAGCTGATTGCCTGCCTGCAGTTGTCAAAGCTGTCAAAACCATGAGGAGAAAAGAACTGGTTGCCCTTGCTGGAATAGAACACTTAGTTTTGAAGTCACAAGCTGCTAAAAGCCGTCAACAATTTGCAGTTGATTTTAAATATGCGAATAAATGAATGTTTCATTACAGTATAGGCTAATATGTTTCCCCAAGTCATGTTTATGCTTGCATCTGATAATTCAAATGAAATTCTGGGGTCCCCTTGAGTAAGAATTATCTGGTCTACTGTATGGTGCTAAACAAAGTGAGCCTCCTGTTTCATTTTTTGCAGTACACACTGTTTCTTAGCATGTATGTGTGCAAAAGTGTTGTCAATGCAAGCATGCAATGTTGCTCATTCAGTTTTGGCCAATGTGCAGTAATTGTAAACTGACAGCTAAGAGAAGTATGCTTGCATGAGCATGCAGGTTCATATACAGCCTGTTCCTACTTAGGGACTATCTAAAACAATGCAAAAGATAATCATGATTCAACTAACTGATTTTGATCATTAGGTGTCAGCTGTGATGTAAAAGTTAACAGCACAGTTAAGAAAAGTTCCGCAAAGAACTTAAGGTATTTTAGGACACATGTTGCTTGCATTTGTATACACATCCTTGGATTGTGCCGCAGAAATGCACTTGACATATCCCAGTCACGTGAGCAAATTTAGTGATCCTTCGAGCGAGTTCACCTCGCTGAGTGTCGCTTTGGTGGCATGGTACTAGAAATCAAAATTAATTCGTAATTCGGGATTGATCACAATTACAATCTACGAAGCCATGGGGTGTCGAAAATGAACATTTCCAGCTTGATATGGCTTTGCTTTTCTCGCAAAGGCGCTCGTAACATTTGAAATCATAAGAAAAAATGATCTTAGAATTAGTGCACTCTTCAATTTATTTATTTATTTATTTTTAGCAATCAGCATTTATTTATTTTTAAAACCCAAGACCACAAGCTGTGATTAAATAGTCACTTTTTCACAAAGTAAAAAGGCACGACACTAATATACTCAATTTTGGTGCATAATAGGAGCAACAGGTGGTCAGGCAAATGAAAGTTACACTTTCAACTTTCATAGCCAGCAAGTCAATCTGTGCCATTAACACCAAAAAATCAGTCCTGTAGCACTGTAGCGTTTCTGGTATTGCTCCCACTACCTCAATGAAGTCAGAAATTTGTGTTGTGTGAGAAATGCCCATTACCTTAATCAGTAAGCACACTTGATTTTAGTGATTTTTACAGTGCCTCTCTTTGTGTTACTTGCAGTAATTACACTATTAGTAGAGAATGTGTACGCTTTCTTCTTTTGAATTTTGATACACATGGCTCGCTGACCTCTCTGGTAACACTGGTTTTTGTTTAGGCATCCAGGAAAGCTGTATGAGGAAGCAAGCAAAGCGCTGGTAGCAAAATACCCCAGTTTGGCTGACAGCACTGGAACTGGATATGTAAGCTTCACTACTTTTTACGTATTGCTGATTTCTACTAAGTAATATCTGCAGCAGTTCGTCCTTTGATCAGAATTTTTTTTTCTTCAGCAAAATATAGTAAGATAGATGGAACATGTTATGTTTATGGTAAAATTTTACTTTCATGCGCGGTGTGCCTGTAGTACTGCCACAGTGTTTTTGTTAGTGGCACAGCACTTGATCTCTTTGAAAAATTACGGCTCATCAGTGACTGCTGTGCAATATCGTTTCATCTGGTGCATTTGGTACTGCACAGAAGTATGCCTTGGCCAAATATATTTAGCACGTAGCTTTAGTTCTCCCATAACTGCCGCGATTACTAGTGGGTACATTCACATGTAGGCTTTTGATTAGCTAGCATGTGCACTGCCAGCACTCAACATGGCTAGTAATGAGGTCTGTGTTCATCTCATGCACGTAATGTGAACACCTGAGAGAGTATTTGCATGTTACAGTGACCCGTAGCACCTTGCACATGCCCTAACCACTCTGAACATTAATTTGCATATTTTAATTTCTTGATGCATGCTTTAGAATACCCTAGTAAGCAAAACGTTATTGAAAGCAGCACAGTGCTTTAGAAAAAAATTCACATTTTCTCTTAATGTTTCAGAATGTTTCAAAGCAATGCTATCAACTGGCAGATCTGCCAATTTCTAGCTCTGCTTTGCAGTAATAACCAAAACATATTAGTAACCATATTGTGAGATGTAATAAAATGTTGACATTTTGAACTTTCAGGATTCTTGGAGGGAATCGTTGCGCTTCAAGGCAAAGTATGAAAGGAGAAAGATAAAGATACAGCGTGGGGAAATTGTGCCTACCAAAAGGACTCCCACAAGTACATTGGCCAGTGGCGAGACAATGGCGAAAAGAATGAAAAGACCTACTGCTGTAAGCATCAGTTGCCTGGCGTTGGCATGTAACATCATTTAGTTTGAAAGGTGTCTGGTACATTTTTTTTCTTTCTTAGGTTGTTGAAGTGTGGGATGGCGAAGATGAGAGCAGCATCAGAAGCCACATTGCTTCCATGAAAAAGGAGCTTCTGAAACAAAAGGCTAACTTTTCATATGTCACAGATTGCATGTTACGGACATTCAGAACTCGACGGGACTGGATTGAAAAGGAGTGCCCAACAATCCAGGCTATCACGGATGAATATCCAGCTCTGAAATTAAGCGCCATGGTAATTACTGCTGTGTTTTTTTAAGTGTGTTGTTGTATGCTTGGTTACCAAATACATTTCCTGTATTGCATGGGGGTGCAACATACTTCCACACGCATTCTGGCCAGCTTTGTGGGCTCTCCTACAGTGTTGCAGAAGGAGGTGAAATAATGCACAGTCATAAAAACTGCTCTAATGGAACATGTAAAATTTTTAAAATCTGGGAATGCAATGATTGTGTTTTATTATTTAGGTTTCACTGTAGCATCAGTGTTGTACTGTGGAAGTTTTACATGTTCACTATAACTGCCTCTGAATAAGTTTAAGTCATAGCGCACTTATGTTCTGTTTAGTAAGCATAATACTATTTGGACTGTACTGTTTGCATTCATTGTGCTTCCATCAATCTTTCTTTAACAAATTGTGAGTTTAGTAGTTGCATGAATGCACCATTCTTTAGCGTTCTGAAACACTGCCGTAATTGGAATGGCTACGTACTTGGCTTGCTGGAATATGAACACAAGCTAGCCTTCTCGGGGTTAAATGGCTATGTGGCCCTCCAAACAACTCTGTGCTATGTCACAGCTACTTTGGGCAGCCGAACAAGGTTTATCACAGAAGTTTCAAGACAAAAAAAACTATTCCAAGGACTCATCCTCGCTGCTCACTCTTGGATTATGTGAGCCATTAGATGAAAGAGGAGAGGAAGAACATGGTGTCCTTTAATATAGGGTATCCCTAAAATTTCCCCATCATTCATTGTCATGTTAGTTGTTTGCAGAAAGGCACTTAGAAAATCTTTCTCTTATACTTTGCATGACACATTGGTGATATGGAATGCCATGGCTCCATGCAATGCATAGTGATGCCATGACCAGTCCTTGTACGTGCAATGGACTTCTTGGGTGCAATCTTGTACGCGTTCCAAAATAGAACGGAGGCGGTCCGTTCTTTACGTCACGAAATAGGCGGTATGTTCCATTCCGTTCATACAATAGCAGACAACACGGAATGATTGACAGCAGATATCACGTCACAATTGATGTCATAGCACTCGGCACAGTTCAAATTGACGAATCATATTTGGCTCGGTGGAACGAACCGCCTCCGTTCTATTTTGGAACGCATACAAGATCGCACCCCTGGTCTACGCAAAGTTTAAGTGTAACTTTCAAAAGAGAAACTAAAGCTGCTGCCTGCCTCATTGCTTTAATTGTATGCTCATAGCCTGTTCTCTAGTTTTGAAAGCTGCTAGGGTATTTTGTAGCATTATAATATTTTAGGATATTTCAGGTGAATGCTATTGTTCAAGTAGCTTATCGTCCAATTTGCACCATGTAAAGACTAAGTTAACCTTCTTGTTAGCTAGCAGATGACACATTCCTAGTAGTTCTTGCAGCATGCATTTATTTCCATCACGGTTAGTTTTGTGCGTTCGAGCTGTAGCTCAAGGCTTCCAATATAAGTTGTGCAAACTGGTTTAGGCAAAATACACTGCTTGTACAGCCAGAGAATTTGAAAACAATCAGGCTGTGAGACTAGTGACTGCAATTTTTTTATTTTCTTTGCTTTAGAGCAAAGCGCTAATGTAAGGACTGACCATTTTATCTTTTATTTTTCCTCCATTAAGCTTCACAACGAGTTTATGCTGCAAACAGGTGTTGACCTGAGTACAACACTGCGACCCCTACTGCGTGCTGTTGCAAAGAAGGTAATTGAAAAAGCCCAGAAGAAACGGCATCTTGAGGCATTTCTTGCGGACTTTAACAGTCGCTTGGAGGCTGCCACCGAGGACAAAAAAAATGGTAAAGAGGCTGTTCTGCTTGATGATTCGAATTCACTAATATATGTTTAATCATGATGATCATGCTGAGGAAAGTGTACTTAATGAGTGAACTGAAGTAAAGGTATGGCGAATGTCATCCGTGTGGGAATAGTATAGACATAGAACATGATAGCTTATGTAGTGGATCAAACTACTCACTGGAGGAGCCATACTTGCCGGTTTACAGAGAGCGTTTGCACTCCTAAGAGTCCTGTTGTTATGAAGATACTGCTTACCTGATCTTAATGCTCCATTAGTGCATCTAACAAATAACCCTTCATAACCTGCTATGTAATGATGACGGAAACTCGCTAACATAAAGAATACTAGGATGTCCACATCGTTTTATAGTAATTGTGAAAATTCCTGTTTTATTAGAAAGATATTTGAAAAATATATTTTCTTTTGTCACTACTCTACTCATTTTCATCTCGGTCTCAGAAATTACTATTCGCACACACCCGCTGTTTAAATATATTTTCCAGACATCTCCAAGTAGGTGCTGTGGGTATAAACATTTAAAAGGCCAAAATTTGCAACAAAACAGAAAGGGATTCTTGAAATTGGTTCTTTTTAATTAGCTGTTTGAAGTATTGACATATGAATCCTAGATAGACATGCCTTTAAGGTGCAATGTATCATTTGTCAGGCCTACTAATGTTATGGCTACTTATCCTGGCGGGGCGACAGTGTATTGCTTTTGTACTACCCTGTTTGACCTGCTTACATTCAGCACTTTTCCTTCCAGATTTGATGGAGACTGCTGCAATTTGTTTGCTGCCCTGTCTCGTTAAAGAGCGCAAGGAAGCATTTTTGACAACTGTAAGTGCACCTGAACTGTAAGCAGTAAGCGCAGCGAGCTGTGGGATAAACCACGCCACTTTAGCACGGTTATGACTCGGGCTCAATTCACTACTTTATGGCAAGTATTAGCACTCTTAAGTGGAGCTGAAGGACATCTAAGTTACCTCAAAGATTCACTGTTTCCTAGTATTGCTTATGTATAGCTAGTGACAGGTCAAAACAGTAGCAAGGGCTCCTCAGAGACAAAATGTTCATGTGTCAGTGACTTGCCTTGAGGGGAAGCCTTAGTCTGAACATCCTGTCAAAATACATGGGAAGGGGAAAAGTTTTTCTTGGCAACCACTGCTCCAATGTTAGCAAAGGTTGCTCCATTGAAAAGAAAAAGTGAAAATCTAGTGACTAAGCGATTATTTTCTTTTGGTTGTTTATATACTTTATACTTGTGCTCCACAAGTTTAACTGGACAGCACTGCTAAACATAATGGCAAAGACAGAAAATGACAAGACATGTGCTGTACTTGCAAACAAACTTGTTGAAGAGAAGCCTTATGTACATCCAAATGGATCAGTATGCAAGAAAAAGATTGCACATGTAGATGTACAAAGCCAATAAAAAAATGATAAAAAAGTGATAGAAAGTGATAAAATAAATGGGGAACTAAGTATGAAACAACACAAATGTAAAAAGAAAAGAAACTCTGGAGACAGGTTAAATAATGAAAAGAACACATAATGTCATGCTACATTATAACTTGGTGACCAAGGTAGTAAATTTCCTTGGATGAAAGGGTCACTAAAGCCTGGCTAATGCATTATTCCTTTAATCTGTACGCATGGAATGCTTCAATTATTTCTCTTGTTAGTTTGTTGCTATGACATAAGAGGATAATAGTATAATTGAAGGTTGGGTTGCGGCGGCATGAACGACAGTGACTTTGCAAATGGTAAGGCAGCGCAGACAAAGGGAATAAGTGGTTGTGCTCTTTGGTGGTGCACTGGCCACTCTGCAATTAAGGGACACTAACAGCAGATTTACCACTCAATCCTGCCATGCACTGTCAAAAGATCTGCCTCTTCAGCTGGCAGCATCACTGGGTTACCATCGTCGGCACCTTAATAACTTGTAGGCAACAATGTAAGCATGATGAAGCACGTCGCTGGCGTTGCCTCTGTAGCGTGACGTGGTCAGGGGGAACATGCAAGCACCCACTGTGTTTGCTCAGTGGCTATGGTGTTGGCCTGCTGAGCACGAGGTCGCGGGATTGAATCCCGGCGACGGCGGCCACATTTCAATGGGGGCGAAATGCAAAAACACCTGTGTACTTAGAGTTAGGTGCACGTTAAAGAACCCCAGGTAGTCCAAATTTCCTGAGTCCTCCATTACGGCGTGCCTCATAATCAGAAAGTGGTTTTGGCACGTAAAACCCCATAATTGAATTTAACAGGCAAGCAATGCTCATATCATGCCTGAACATGCGTACCACCATACACAATACACACGCATAGAAAAGCTAAAATGCCGACTGGAAAACTGTAGCACTGACTACCGCTAGACAACTGAGACCTCTCGCACGTGTGAGTGATGATGGTAACCATAATGATAAACAAGCGGTGCTCTTTTTTAGTTGGGTGCTGCAAGGTAACAGTGAAAATCGTGATGTAAAGGCGCCTTCAATCATGGAGGGGCCTATATAACAGCCTATAATGGCGGCCTTTGCTCCGGCTGCTGCACTGCCCACATGGCAAACTCTCGGAGCTGGCATCTGTAGGCAAAGACAGCAACCGAAATTTTGGAAGTAAACACTTCTTATACGAGAAAAATGTGGTGCACAGCAAACTATTCGTTCATATGGCATTGGGACACATTCGCACCCTTTTCATCTGAACTCGGCATGCTCAAGAGATTTTATTTGAACCAAGGCCCATGCAGTAATAATTCAACATATGTTCTTGAGCCTTGTCAGAATTAGTTGCTGCCACACATAAAATGCTGCAGTGTCTAAAAATGATGAGCTCATGCTTGTTTCACCTTGCAGATATTTTAACATGCAAGTTCATTTACTTGCAAGGGTATCTTCACTTATTGCTAATGCTTTTAAAATCAGTGCATCTAACAAATTGTGTCACTCGGTATTTGCAAATTCTTTCTTCGCAGGATAGGAGCACTGCGCACAGAGTGCCTACCGTGATATGCAGTGTTGATGCATGGGACTCGACACCCTTTACGGTCTCTCTGGAGGATATTGCGATTGAAGAGAACACGCTGCCAGAAGCCCTGTCAACATTGTTCACCCTTTATTGGGCGTTCGACATCGTGTTTCCGAAAGGGGTGCACAAAACGCTAGAAGTCATCGCTAAACTTTTGGATGTACCAAGCAACACGCACATGTCACCCCTAGCGCGTGTCGCGTACACCGTGCTAAAAGCATGCTTCAATTGAGAATTCATGCATTCATAGTTGCAAAAGTGTCCTCTGTTAAAGACATATGTATTGCTTTATTTACCTACTTCTGGGCCAGGCGCGCATTTTAATCAGGCTCCTTTATTTTTTTTGCCTGTCTTGTATATTATGTATTAATAAAACATTTTATTGCATTTTTCATTATAGTCATTTCTTGCCTCTTATTTCCGGTGTCTGCCGAAGTAGCAGAACACTTTGGAGATATTCATAGCACATTTTTAATGCAGAAATTGCATTGCACGTCGTCGTATACGAGGCATTCCGAGGGACAAAATGGCAAGTTTAGTCCACTAGGTGTAATTCCAGAACTTGATCCCTGGGGATGAACAAATCATCCCAAATGGATCATCCTCGCTGTTAATCTGTGTGGACTAACCGTTCATCTCGTGGGGTGCAATGGTATGCGGACTAACCGTTCATCTCGTGAGGTGCAATGGCATGTGGACTAACCGTTCATCTCGTGAGGTGCAATGGCATGTGGACTAACCGTTCATCTTGTGAGGCGCAACAGCATTGGGACTAACGGTTAAACCTGGTACCGTTAGTCCATTGAGACTATCGGTTAGACATGGCCCCGTTAGTCCCAAAAGGGATTAATGGTTGTGGCAGCTCATTTAGTCCCTTAAGGGATGAACCACACACCCTTTTGACTCTCTTTTGCCTTAGAGTGTAGCAGCGGATATGTAGTAGCAGCACGTACTAAGTTGTGCGTTTTCCTGCCATAGAGAGGCAAAACTTGAGTTGTTCGATTAGCCCTATAGGTGATTTCTGATCCCCCGTGTATGTGCATTTGTTGAGGAACAAATTAGTGTGCATCTGTGCACATACCGCGCACGCATTGGTTTGTTTGCATGCTGCAGTCGCAGTAGGGTTGAACTTTTACATGGAAGCTCGTGCTTTATTCGGGCGCTTTGCCCCAGACCCTCATTGACAGTGATGTCCATTTGTCTCGCTCTGCCCTTGCTTCGAGCTGGAGACGTGCAAGGTAACCCCGGGCCCAGGATTAAGGACGTGCTGACCTTTCTGAAAGAGTTTTGTGAAGAAATTTCATCCGATCTAATACAAGTTAACCAACAAATTGCAAGCTTAAATACCCGGTTCACCGCCATTGAAAAAAAAAATAGCAGCGTACCGGAAATCAAAAAGCACTTTGACGCCGTCTAGAATTCTGTTCAGGAAGTTCAAGTCAAACGTATCTAAAGCAAATGAAGAACTCGTCGATGTTGTGGACGACATAAGTAACAGAATGAGGTGCAACAAGCATATAATCGAGGGTATCTCCGAAGAGGGCCATGAAGGGTATACCGAATCCGAAGGCATTGTGAAAGAATTTTGTTCCGCTCACTTGAAGGTCAACGTTGGTGACATTGAACGTGCTCATAGTATTGGTCAGCGCCGTCACGGTTTTTTCCGTCCTATCATCATTAAATTCCTGAACTTTACATTCTAAACAGATGTGCTACAAAATGCCCACAAACTGAAAAACCTCGAGTCCCCTAAAGTGTGACCCGCCGTCGTTGCTCAGTGGCTATGGTGTTAGGCTGCTGAGCACGAGGTCGCGGGATTGAATCCCGGCCGCTGCGGCCGCATTTCGATGGGGGCGAAATGCAAAAAAACCCGTGTACTTAGATTTAGGTGCACGTTAAAGAGCCCCAGGTGGTCGAAACTTCCGAAGTCCTCCACTACGGCATGCCTCATAATGAGAAAGTGGTTTTGGCACGTAAAACCCTATAATTTTTCCCCTAAAATGTGGATAGAAGAAGACTTTTCAGCTAAGGTACAGTTGGCTCGTAGGTATAGTTGCGCAATTTCGCTAACAGCAATCGGGAAGAAAACGAACGTTCTTCTATTAATTTTACGTCTCTACATTTTAAAGGTTCTGTTTACCGGTTTGAGTCAGTCATTAATAATGTTGTGCAGGTTGCTGCAAGAAATCAACCTTCCAGTAATTTACAAAAAAAAACTGAGAGGCGTAAGCTTACGTCCATACATGCATTCTCGTTGCTCTTGACAAATTTCCGCAGCCTTTTTTCACAATATTGCCGCACTGAAAACGCTCATTCATTTTTGCACTACAGATATAATAATATGTACGGAAAGGTGGCTTTCCAGTGGCATCACTAACAGCGAACTTGCACTTGACCCTTCTTTTTTTATCTTTTGAAAGGACCGGGAAGGCTTTCGAGGAGGCGGAGTTGTTATAGTTATTAAAGATGGCTATCAACTGTCTCTTGTTTTATACACACACACTGTATATATATATATATATATATATAGAGTCAACTCTCCTCTTGAAATAGTGTGGGTCTCTGCACGTATTGGACATGCGCAATGTCTCATTGGTGCATGCTATCGTCCACCTGATAGCCGTATGGAATTTGCATTTTCATCATGTAACTCAAGTCGTGCGCGAACCAACTTGGGGTGACCAGATACCAGACCAAATCATCCAGACCTTGCTGCAACACATGTACTAGAACCATAATTAAGTGATCACAGGGTGGTGCAATGTTCATTTGCATTGAAACCTGCCGACAAATATACAGCGAACAAATGCATTCTCAACTACGCACGCGCCGACACTGACATAATGATTGGTATGTTAGTCTCATTTACAGCCGACTTTGCAAACAATTTTCGAAACAGAACGGTAAATGAAGCTGGAGCTTGTTCCTTAATAAATTCAAAGAAGTTCAAACTACATGTGTACCAGATATGACCATCAGCTCAATGCAGAACGATCCGTGGTTTAAGCGCGAAGCGCAGAAGTGCATAAACAAGAAAAAAGGAGCGTTCAGAAAAGCTGCCCGAAGACAAGCTCAGAAAAGCTCCAGAAGACTGGTATAATTACAAAACCATAGCTCGCCATACAGAAACTACAATTCTCGGAGCTAAAGACCCGTTTTTTAATTGCACTCTTCAGAATATGATAAAAACTGATCCAAAAAAGTTTTGGCAAGTAGTTAACCCAAAACCAAATCACACTGCTCCCTTACTAATTTCCAAAAGTGGAGCAATGCTTAACACACGAGATATCACAGAGCTATTTAGCAAATGCTTCTCTGCAGTTTTTACTAACGAACTGCCACTTGATAACACTCACATACTTGAACAACGACTATTCAATTTCCTTTTTCATGCATCATAATATCGGTACATGGTGTCTCTCGTGCAATTGACAGGCTTCCTCATAAAACCAGCCCAGGTCCTGACGGTATAAGTGCTAAACTTCTAAAATTAACCTCGCACTACTCTTCTGTTCTGTTATCTCTAATGTTTCAGCAATCCCTAGGTACGGGATGCCTACCGGAAGATTGGAAATCAGCATTAGTAATAACGGTATTTGAATCTGGTGACACAGCAGACTGATAATTACAGACCTACATCACTGAAATCTATCTGTGGCAAATTACTGAAACGCATCCTGTACTCTCACATTATAGCCTATGTTAACGATAATAGCCTGCTGCTCAATAACCAACATGGCTTTCGCCAAGATCGCTCGTGTAAGACGCAACTATATGAACTTTTAACAGATATTCATATTTCTTTGCACAAATTGATTTGTACAGACGCCATTTTTATTGATTTTTCTAAAGCCTTCGATCGGGTACCTCATAATCGACTAAAACTGAAAGTTAGAAACCTACAGCTTGACTACGACGCGACGCGATGGATTGAGGAGTTCCTAACGAACAGATTTCAAGTAAAGTCTAAACAACTGCTTTTTTAACCGCACTTAAGTCAGATCGGGAGTTTATCAACGGTCCGTTCTTTATCCACTGTTATATTTAATATACATTAATGACATCACAACTAAAATAACTTCACAAATACGTCTTTTCGCAGGTGAGTGCGTCTCGTATAATGAAATAAGCTGCCCTGCCGGCATCTCTGTGCTGCAGTCTGTTTTGACAAAACTTACTGACTGGTGTGACACATGGCAGATGGAAATTAACATATAGCCAAAACTAAAGACGTAAAATTTGTTTCGATAACTCGACCTACCTCTGACCAGTATGCAATACGCGGTATTACTGTTGACTCAGTATCTTCAATCAAGTACATGGGTGTTCTGTTTACTTCCAATTTAAGCTGCAATGCTCACATTGAACACATCATATCAAAAGCATGTAAAAAACTTGGTTACCTGAAACGACACTTCCACCTTGCGAACATAGATACCAAGCTTCGTGCAAACAGTTCTCCTATCAAGCCTTCTTTAGAATATGCATTCATAATTTGGCACCCCCATCACTCTAATCTCATGAACCTACTCGAACCCGCCGTGTTTGCTCAGTGTCTATGGTGCTGCGCTGCTGTGCACGAGGTCGCGGGATCGAATCCCGGCCACGGCGGCCCGGCCACGGCGGCCGCAAATGCGGTAGGCATACGGCACACCTCTGTGAGGTCCCGGATCCATGATTGATACCACGTCCACAACATTGCAAGGCGCTGTTCAGGAACTCGCTGTTATGCCTCTTCGAGGAGCGAAGTGTAATGGATGGGAGTCTGGAGCAAACCACCATGCTCACACACCCACACACACACGTTTGTGCGTGCGTGCGTGCGTGTGTGTGTGTGTGTTTGTGTTTGTGTGTGTGTGTTTGTGTGTGTAAGCAGTGTCATCCCCTCGCTACTTCTCCCACGTGACCAGAAAAATAGAGAGATAATGAAAAAGAAAGATAAGAAAATGAATGAAGAGTTAGCGAAAGTGAACACTGCAGTACACACAGTGCAGGCACCTTCAAGAAGCACAGTTGGTCTTTTGTGGCCTTGTGCGTCGTATAATGCTCAGGCCAAGTTTCCAGGATATTTTCCCAGGAGAGCTGAGTGTGAAAGAGTGAGAGAAGGCACTCTTTAACGTCTCGTCACCCACCGAAAATTGCGACACCGCGCCGGTAGCCATTCCTAGGAAATTGTATATGCGACGCCAAGCCATTTGCAACACAGCAAGATCGTATCGCGATGGGAGAGTCCAGGTAAGAGAGAGGGCGGTTATGGAGATGAAGACACGCTATGGTCGAAAAAATATAATCGAGAGTTAGTGAAACCGGCTAAATTCCACTGCAGATGTGTGATGTAGCGAGCAAATGATTGGAGTCACTGTCCGGTATGCGTCCTTTGCAGTGGAATAGGCGCCCGCCGTTCTTGGTAATGAATGTTTTCCTGAATACCAATATCGGCAATTACTTATTCATCGGCAGGCTCTGTGGATTACAACTGCGCGGTCGTGACAACTTACGACCATACCGTGAGATCTTGCGGTTACGGCGGCCATACTCGTACCCCTTGCGATTGCAGGAATACTATAAACATGCGTTTACTGCGCAAGTTAGAGAACAGACAGTTTAGAATAGAGTTTGTCTCCTTACGCTCACCGCAAGCACCTTTGCAGCATGTTACGGTGCACATTCCTTTGAGCGAGAGTTTTATGTACGTGAATGCAAACATGGGAATGCGTTAGAAGACAGGGTGCCGTCTTCGATCTCGTGCCAAACATATCCAAGCCAACGCAATCTATTAGCAACCATGCTATTGCTAGATGAAAAAGAGTGCGTGGCCCCAGCATACGTGGCCGCGGTATAGGCGCGGCGCTCCCTGCGTTTGCGGTTCCGCGATGAAAAATAAAATTAAACCGCTTTAATAAGTATATCAGTCCGCGAATGTGTGTCGCTGATGTCGAAAAATACTCCTGCGTCAATTGATTGCCGCATACTTTGAGAACAGTATCGGCGGGATGCTTCGCCAATCACACTTCGTCGCTTGGTTATATTGTGGACGGTCTCTCCATACAAACTAAGCTTGTGTGATGTGAGTGCCTAATGAATATTCATTGCTGTTAACTCGCTGATTGACGTGAAAGATTATCAGACACCTTGCATAAAGACTGAATACACATCCCGCTCTTCAATGGTTGACTAAATGGTGGCCCCATTTCATCTTTCGTGAGCGCCGTCACATGGCTGTGGACATGTGGGGAAACTGTGCTGAATATTTCGTACGTGTGGCAGGTAGTTCCAAAAAGGCATTCACGCAACTGCAGAGCTTGCTTAAATCGCAATATTATATTACGGTATTCACGCGAATATGAAGGGAGATTTGTTTCGAGGTTTCAGACCTCAGTACGCGCCTCGCAGTTTATTCGGATTCAAAACACAAATATAACGCGGCTTTCGTTTATTTTATTTTTTTCAATATCGCCTGCTCTCCATGTAATATAATACGATTACACTGCCGATGACCTTGCCCAAAGCGCATGTAAAAAAATAGCTTCTTTCAAACCTTCCAATGTAGTTCGCAATATGGTTTTATAGCGAGGATGGCTGCCTTACGGCATATCAAAAAAATTGAAAAGCATTTATAAACCCGAATGCACTCAGGCAGGCAGCCCAACAAGATTCTCTGCGCAATATAGCTTGCTCTATAGCTTCCACGCCTACCACTTTTTTCACAGTTTCTGCTTTGGTAAATAATGAAACTGCGAACAACTGTAACATGTTAGAATTCAGACAACAAATTTGAGCAAAATGATGGTTCTTATAAGCCATTAGCTATAGCATTATAATAGGCATGCTAAAATCAGCCTTTTACCGGCTGCCAACGTTACTGTTTCAAATCACATTGTAATGTGTTAATTTTGGGATATTTTAATAATCCCTTGGAAGTTTACAGTGTGAGCTGTATATTATTGCTTCACTCTACTCAAAACGTCACTATGGCTCGGACGAGAGGCTTCTGGTAGAACGACGCATAAGTAAAACATCCGGCAGTCTCTTAGTTACGCTCGAGTGATTTATACCGGTAAAAAAATGAACAAAGAAGGAATAACAGGCCCGTTACTGGGTCATGTATAGTGCGCATCCGTGTGTACGCTTGGCAGTCGAATACACACACACACACACACACACACACACACACACACACACACACACACACACACACACACACACATATATATATATATATATATATATATATATATATATATATATATATATATATATATATATATATATATATATATATATATATATAATGACGCTCTTAGGTGCATAGTGGGTTCACGCCTCAACAAACAGTATGCGGGAGCACCGAAGAGTGGCGAACGAGGAAGACGAGGTGTGGCTGGCTGGCTAATCTCCGTGATCCGTCCGGTCGGGCCGGCTTGCGCGTTGGACTCTCCGTTTGCAGGAATATAACTTTACCGTTTCTTATAAAAGCGGCCGCCGACACGCCGACGCTGACTGCCTCTCGCGCATGCCGCTTCCGACGACGGACTGCGACGCAGACAACTTCGACTGCTATATCGCGTCACTGGAGCCGGGATTTCCTGATATAAATACCTTCAAGGTCGAGCAACAAAAAGACAGAACCTTAGAACCACTGCTCATTACTGCAAGGCAATCAGCACCATCCACTCGTTTCTGTGTTCGTGATGGGGTTCTTTACAAAGCGAACTATTCTACTACAGGCCCACGATATCTTCTGGTGGTCCCGGAGAGTCTCCGTGTCTCCGTCTTGCGCGCTATGCATGACGATCCAACATCTGGTCATTTGGGTTCTGCGCGAACTCTCTACCGCCTTCAAGAAAGGTTCTACTGGCCTAAAATGCGCCAGACGACCACCCAGTATGTGTCCAGCTGCAGCGAGTGTCAACGTTATAAGTGTCCGACGAGGGCTCCTCCTGGTCAACTCCATCCAGTGCCACCCCCAGCACTCCCTTTGAGCAAGTTGGTATCGACCTCCTCGGTCCTTTCCCGCGTTCATCCGATGGGAATCGCTGGATTATCGTGTGTGCCGATCACTTGACACGCTACTGTGCGACAGCTGCAATACCATCGGCTACTGCAACCGAAGTCTGTATTTTTCTGCTGCGTTTCGTCATTCTCCGACATGGACCTCCCAGAGTCATCATCAGCGATCGTGGGCGGCAGTTCACTGCAGACGTGATCGAAGAGATGCTTCGTCTATGTGCTTCAAGGTTTCGTCATTCCACCCCGTATCATCCCCAAACAAATGGCCTTACGGAACGCACGAACAGAACTCTTACTAACATGCTGTCCATGTATGTCGAGTCAGATCATAGGAACTGGGACAGCGTGCTACCTTTCATTACGTACGCATTTAACACCTCAAAGCATGAAGTTACGGGCTACAGTCCCTTCTTTCTTCTTTACGCTCGTCCGCCTCGTTATACACTAGACACTATCTTCCCGTTTTCCAGCCACGATAATCTTTGTATATCAGAGACAGTCTGTCTTGCTGAAGAAGCCCGACGACTTGCTTCTTTACGCACTCTTGTTTCACAAGACCGCTCGAAGGCAGGCTGCGACCGCCGACGCCGACACGTGATATATGACCCTGGTGATTTAGTGTTGCTCTGGAAACCAACCAGGAAACGTGGACTATGCATGTGAAAAACTGCTGGCTCACTATGTTGGACCCTATGTTATTACGGAGCGTATCAGCGAATTAACCTACCGCCTAGCACGTCTCACATCACATGGACGACGGTCAGCAAAGACTGAACTTTCGCATGTCGCCCATTTAAAGCCCTTTATTTCTCGACAGCCTGTCTGACTTGCCCGGCGGGCTTCGTCTGCGCGGAGGGAAATGTGACGCTCTTAGGTGCATAGTGGGTTCACGCCTCAACAAACAGTCTGTGGGGGCACCGAAGAGTGGTGAATGAAGAAGACGAGGTGTGGCTGGCTGGCTGAATCTCGACAGGCGCTCAGCTGATCAAGGCCATCGCTTCTAACTCTACCCGGCTTATATATATATATATATATATATATATATATATATATATATATATATATATATATATATATATATATATATATATATATATATATATATATATATATATATATATATATATATATATATATATATATATATATATATATATATATATATATATATATATATATATATATATATATATATATTTCTTTGAAATATCTTAAAATGCAGCTGTCGGCGATAGAGATGTCCTAAGCGACAAAAACACAAGGACGTTATGTATACTGTATCGGTTCGACGTCGCGTACATAAGTAAGGCCCCGGGACCACAACACGAACGTAGATGCAGGTCGCGACTAGGTTAACTGACGGGCACCACCGGTTCTGGTGATGAGCAGGCGATCGAAGAGCGGCTGCCTCATCAGAAATGTTGGTCTTGCTCTTAAGCGGATAAGTGGGTACGAGTCACTTCGCGTGTGTGGTCAGTCAGGGCACATCACCACGAGCATCTAGCCTTCTCAGAGGTCGCATCTAAAGCCGAAAGTGTATCCATAGGAGATACAGTATGCTCCTGTTGAGAAAAAAGAAAGAAGTTGAGAAAAAGAAATGATGTAATTTCGCAAAGGACGCGATCATACCATGACTACACGTGACTGTACGCCAGGAAATAAAAATAATTTTGTTAAACTGTGAATTTACGTGTATGCTTAAGAATTGCGTTCATTAAGGAATAGTTTCATTCCAAGTGCGAAAAAGCGGCTGCCGTGTCCACGATAAAGTTGACTTAAATGACTTCAATCCCATGACTCTTGCACGGTTGCGGAGTTCCGTGGTATCGTAGTTTCAAAATGGGTTACTATTGTTGGTGAATTCAGGAGGCTGATCAACGGCAAGAAGATAGAAGCTTGCAGTACGCCTCATGTAAACTTATTGACTTTTTGAACAACATGGTCAGGTGGCATGCTATTGTTGTGACGTCTTTCGAAAATCCCCCAAAATTTGAAGAGGGGCGGACAAAAAGTATTCAGTAACTCCACTGATGTTGTCTATGTATGCATAGGCATATCCCCAAATTTCATTTAACAGACCCCCAAATTTCAAGTTGGCCCAGCCTCAAATTTGAAATTTCCAGTCCGCCCGGCCCTAAATTTCAAGTTGGCCGACTCTCAATTTTAAGGTGGCCCACCCTCAAACTTAAGTTGGCTCACGCCCAAATTTCTGCTGGCCCACCTCGACATTTCGGTTGGCCCGCCCCCTAATTTCAAGTTGGCCCAGCCAGAAAATTTAGTTGACCCAGGCTTTCCCATGGGTTTTCTATGGAGCCCTGCGTATACCTAAGGCAGGGGCGTAGCCAGGGGGGGGGGGGCTTATGGGGCTTCAGCCCCCCCCGAAATTTTTTCGTGTTGCCCATGCACCGCCGACCAAAGCGACCCCCGGCGCCGGAAATCACTCTGGATTTTGTCTCGAATGTCTTTTTGACGCTCGAAAAGACATTTAACCGCGAAGATTGCAAACTCGGGCTGGATTTCGTGGCAACGCCCATACACCGGCAGTCACATAACGCCAAGCAGTCCCATCCGAGCACAAAGTTTCAAGGGCGCTTTGATGGTGAGCGGGCTCGCCGCGGCATCTCACTGAGGCCGCGGCATCTCACTGAGGCCACGGAATCTATGTAGCGCATGGATATCAATTGCGAAACTTTATAGGTATAAATCTCATAAGCTCTTGATGTGAAAGGTGCATTGACATTTCCAATGTTGTGCTTTAGATTTTCAATTGCGGAACTTTGTGGGTTTAATGCTGTTATAAATATTTGACGCCAAAGGTCCATTGACTTTTCTAAAGACTTACATCGGAACATACAACGAGACAAGCCAAATCAGCACACCAGCAGACGAGTTGACAAAGCAGGCAGCGAGGTCCAATGAGACGAAACGTTGGGGTGGTTCATTTGTGCCGTCATGTCACATAAAAAAATATCAACATTTTTTTAACCTACGCCAGAACATCCATGTCAAGACACCAAAGCCAGCCAAAGTAACTACCTTCTTATTTATTTTTTTTACTTTGACTTTTATTCGCGAGGACCCATTGAGCCTCTTCAATTTTTTTTTTTTTTTGTTCTTGCTACCCTACCCGCGGGCTGCCAGAGCCAGCCAGAGCGCATACGTTTTTCTCGTATGGCCCCGACCCCCGTGCGGTGCACTTCGGTGCGTGTTCGGTTTGCTCTGGCCGAGTGCATTAGTTTTGGACGCTTTCTGGCTAGCAGACGAGAAAAAAAAAACAATGGTCGCTCGCCGCCATCAGTGTGGGGACTCGAAGGATCGCACCGCATTCCTTGAGCGGAACCTTTCCGGAAAGTCTTGTTTCGCCGCTGTAGGATACTGAGCATTATGCGTATGATTCTCAGTGGACCAAGTCTCATGTTTTCTTCGGTATTCCTTCCGTAGCCCCATTAGGTGCCCGAAGTAGGCATTCGATTCTGGCCAACATACTTTCCTATGCGTTTTTTTTTCATTTCGGTGCCTCCGCCTCACACAAAAAAATACATTGTTGCGGCGCAGCGAATTGTCGCATGGTGAAAGTTCGATTTTGATACTTCTTTTGGGGAAAGTAATGGGCGACGGGACGCTTCAGTTGACGGATACGTTTATTATATTATTGCGAAAGTAATTATATGGACACTCCAGGCGCATTCCTGCCATCGCCCTCACGTTTCGTATAAAGTCCAAGGGTGATAACATCGTGACCACGCGCTGCATGCTGTATGCGTGAGTGAAAGCGTAGGAGGGGAGGTAGAATGGTTGAGCCGACGATGGTGGCTCAGTCTTGTGTGCGCAAAGGAGAAAAGCGGGGAGCAAGCGCGTCGCCTTCCGTAGCGCGCAATGCATCGGGGGGAGTGGATGGAATGGGGGCGGAATCTAGGATTCTGTGAATCTATGATTGTGCAACATGTTTATTTGCCTTGTTTGACGCATTATATACAGTTACTTCTTCTTAGATACATAGACTCATTGGACACTTAAATGTATACTTAAATATCTTGTTGCGAGGTTTCGTGTATACATGCAGTGAACTTTGTTTCCAGTGACACTTTTTTGTCCTTTATCAAGCCGTATTTTCGCATTTCAAATGTACGAGGGCGAGTCAAATGAAAGTGAGCCTACCCTAACCACGCAATAATGGTTCGGCTCATTACCTGCGAGGCATGCGCGTAGGAGAACGGCATGTCTCATTTACAAAAGTGACACGCAGGTGTGAAAAATGTTCTTTAATGCTCTCATACACTGGGTTGAATGTGGTTGCGTCACATTATGGACACTTCAAAAGTTGAACAGCTCGGTGTCGCGAAGTTTTTGACAGCTGAAGGTGTTTGCAAAACAGAAATTAATCACCATATGGCTGCCGTGTACGTTGAACACTGCATTTCACTGACCACTGTGAAGCGTTGGAGCAAACGGTTCAAAGGACGTTGCAAAGACATTCTAAGACCGGGCCAAAACCATCGTGCAATCATCCCCCCCACAATTCCAAAGGTTCATGAGCTGCTGAAACAAGAACGGAGGATAAGCATCGATAAACTGGCAGACCGTCTGAACATCAGTCACGGTTCGGTTCACGCCATAATTCATGAGCTTCTCGGTTATTGGCTGTTTGGTGCGCAATGGATCCCCAAGATTTGGATCCATCGCGAGAAGACGGAGAAGTTTCGCGCTGCCTTGACTCATCTGACCGGGTATCACAATGAGGATGACGACGTCTTGTTTGCAACTGTGATCGCGGACGAACCTTGGTGCCACTACTACGAGCCTGAAACACGACGGCAAAGCTTACAGTGGAAACATTCGAATTTACCACGCTGAAAGAACGTAAAGGCCATCATTTCCGCTGGAAAGGTGTTGTTGACTTTTTTTTTCGATCGACAGGGTCCATTACTGATAGAATTCGCTAAATCTTGAGAAGCTATCAATTGTTTCCGATATTGTGAAACGCCAGAACGGCAGCGTGTCGCAATCAAGAACGAACAACGTGGAAAACTGACGAATGGGGTCATCTTGTTCCACGACAATGCCTGTTCCCACGTCGCTTATGTGGTTAATAGAAAACTGGCAAAGTTCAAGTGGGAAACGCTGCAACATCCGCCATACAGCTCAGACCTGTCACCTTGCGACTTCTACATTTTGGGGCAACCAAAAGAAACAGCTCAACGGAACCAGATACAGACTTTTTGAAGCAGCAACCCAAGGAGTTTTATAAGACGGGAACCACGCGACTCATTAGTCGATTGGACAAATGTCTAAATTTTCATGAAGACTACTTTTAAATAAGGTACCCCGTTGTTGGCTCATTCATTTGACTTGCCCAGATATATCTTGCAGAACTCCTGCTTTTTATACGTGCTCTCTGTCGCGACTATAACTTCGGTGCAATTACTCACGATACACGACAAGGGACAGCTACTCCTGCGTAATACATTGGAACAAACGACAGCGTCATTGAGATTTTTCACTGGCCCTTGCATATATACAAAAATGTACGCACGGTTCTTGAATGACAAAGTTTCATTAACATATTTGTCCTCAACTTGTTCAGTTCATTGCCTTTTAATTTTTCATATCAGCGGCATGCACTGCTTTCCTGGTTTCGAACTGATATAGTTCTAAAGTTTGTGTGATATTTTATTTACTGAATAACTAGACAAAAAACATGGAAGCATTGACGTCAGTTATGTAGGGCACAATTTTTGGCACATACGAGCATAATATTTTATGAAAAAATACATATTTTACTTGTATTTACAGTGCGTAGCTTTCAAGAATTCGTTTGCAGCATCTTTGGCAATGACAATGCAGTTATTATTCATGTATTTGATCCCTCGATAAATTGTTTAAGAGGAAGCTTTAGCTCGGGCCCAATCCGACGCGGCCTATTCAAATACTTGTAAAACGCAGAAGCGCTTTTCTGAGATAATCCTGCTAATCGCTTTTATTGAAATTGGTTGCATTTGAGAGAGAAAGCTATATCCTAGTGTCTGTTGGAAACAGAACTTCGATTTAGGGCCTGAATTTTGTTTAAAACATTTTGAAAAACTCGAAAGTTTGAAAAAATAGAAGCACGACGTTTACAAATTATTAGCTATACATGAAGAACAGATATTTTGGTTCTGTAAACGGCATTTATTATAACAGTCAAGGCGGACAAGTTTGCTGTGTCAATTTGTAGCTTACGTGAATTGGTTATGTTGTGTACAAGGGTTCTGCAAAAGACGTATTTCCACAATACTAAATTTTTTTTTAGATTCATGTGTAAGATATCTATTTTGTCCACGGTACATGTACTATTAGATGCAATTCACATAATTCTTATATAATTTTTCATTGTTGATTCACTGAGTTTTAAACTTGGTAGTTCCGTTTTCTGAAAATCTTCAATTTTGGCCAATTTTTAATAAATAATTGACCGCCTAAATGAAAAATTCGAAACCAGAAGTCACTAGATTTTAAGTTTTTCTTTTAAATGCAACAAACCTCATCAAATTTGGTGCAATGGTTGCCGAGAAAAACGAATTCTTCTTGTATATGTGTTTAGATAGGAGCGCCCGAGCTAAAGCTTCCTCTTAAGGAGGAGGTGGAGCTGCAACGTGCAGCTATATATATATATATATATATATATATATATATATATATATATATATATATATATATATATATATATATATATATATATATATATTGGGCCAGTGGCGTAGCCCCCCCCCCCCCCGAACAAAATTTCTGGCTACGCCACTGACCTAAGGATATGCATATGTGATCACATGGGTGTTCTCTCAGATCAATTCTTTTTGTTATAACTGCTCCTTATCGCTTATAATGCTACCAATCATGTATATTCACACTATTATGCCATTTAAATGTCCTAAATTCTCAAATTAGGAATCATTGTGTATAGATACAAGACATTACACATTTCGCGTGACATATTGCTGGAGTAATCGCCAATGAATGCCGACGAATTATATTGCGGGCATCTTGGCAAAGATGAAACCTCAGAAAATTTCAGGGGAGCACTCTAACGTTGACAGGGTGGCAAATATTCGAGACAAATACGTTGGATGTAGCACTAGTTCAGCTGATACCTGATGGCGCGAAATAAGGTGAGAATTGTCGGCAACTGTTCAAGAGATGTCCAGTAGGTCCTGTGGCCTACGCCAGCGCTCGCGAACTGTCGGGCGACTGCACGTATAAGTGAGATGCCTGGTCGTCAGCCGTCACAGTTCGAGTCGAGTCTGAAATTTGGGACATGGACTCCATCACATTGAATACAATGCAACCTGCAGTGCCATCTTTCGACCGCTGATACCGATTCTAGCGCAATGAGGATGCGAACAAATTTCCTCATGTGCCGACTGTCACCTTCCTTCCTCGAACTGCCAACATTCCTGAATCATGTCCTCGTCAGTCGCACAATTATTGAATGCAAGTAAGAGTGCGGAGTTGTGCGCGAGGCGTTTGAGTACGTGGGCAGCATTTTTGGCGCTCGATACTAGCTAATCTGCATTGCGGCTATATTATAAAGGCGGAACGGCAACATGGTAGAAGATATGGAGAACAGAAACACCGCGTGTATTATTGCACAGTAATCTTAAATAGTGGTCTTCTGTCACGCACGTCTACAACCGTGACAAAACAGTGCTTTGACAACTAAGGCCCAAACAATGAAACGTTCCTTTCCTTCGAGCGCTTCCTAACCTTACGTGAGGCCTCCTTACAGCGAAGGACCGATGGAGGAAGCAAGCGTACTCTGAAAGCTCCCTTCACCCGTCCTCACGTAAGGACCGGTTGCCGCATGCCTGGGTTCGAGATTACCTGTTAAAAGCTTTACGCGAACACCATTATTCAATAAAAGATGTTGTATCGTCGCACAATCTTTAAATTGAAGAGCTAATATAGAGGAGCGTGGACGCTTTCTTCTAGTTTTGTTTACGAAACTTAAAAAAAGAAGTAGCGAATTACAGTGCAAAACTTGATGTGCTCCATCAACGCTGGCACGTCGACGTCGTGCAACGCTTTCATGTCGCACGCGTGAGTGAAAAACGAACATGCCTAGAAAGACGTACCGTGCATAGAGTTTCCTACAAAATTACTAGAGGGAACTCTGGCGCTAGTGTCTACGTGAGCTACAATGGGAGCGGTTGTCCTAGCATGGGAATTATAGGAAGTACATGGATTTGCCTAAACTTCGTCCTTTTGGCTTCAAACGGCTTTCTGACTTTGTAAACTCGTCATTTTCAACAGTTTATTGCGTAATAAATGATTAAATAAACATAATTAAAATTGCCCGACGGCAGGATTCGAACACAGGGACTGTAGTACAGAAGCCTGATATTGAAGCCATTAAGCCACGGGTGCATGTATCGACAAGCGAATGAAACGCACTTGTGAACTTATCGCGGACATGCCAGTGCTTTGAGACGCTTGGCGCGTTTCGATTTGGGCACATAGACAAGCTCAATCGTTGCAATTAATAGCAATTGTACGCGTTCCCGGCGTCTTCTGCACTTCGAAGAATATAAATTGCGCTGAAATATACAACAATAAGATTTATGTAGCGTAATATACAAAGCCACAAGAACGTCTGAATCCATAAGCACGAAGATCAGACAAATCCATGTACTTCCCATCATTCCCATGGTAGGACAACGACTGCAGCGCCAGAGTTCCCTCTAGTAATTTTGTAGGAAACTCTATGGTACCGTGCTCACGCTTCTCCGCAGGTGGGCGACAGCGGGCATGCGCAAGCAAAGGTCACGTGGTTAAACAGTGAGGTGAAGCGCTCGTTCAGGGCCAGGAGCGGCGTAAGGACGCATGAAGGTAGCTTTGGAGCTACCTTATGCTTAGGAAGCACCAAGGAAGCCTTCACCGAGGGCCCCTCAGTAAGGAAGCTTTCAGAGTGACATAAGGTAGCCTCACCGCAATGAAGGTTTCCTTACTGAAGTAAGGAAGATTTCATTGTTTGGTCCTAAGTGCAAGTACTGTAGTCTGCATATGTCACGCCAAAAGGTGCACCTGGCTCGGTGGCCAGTAAATGGGTCCTAATATTGTGAGCAGCTTGGGCAAAAGCGTACTAACGGACGCGGATGAAATAGAGAAAATGGCACAATTCTTGTGTCGTGCCTTTTGCCTCAAGCTGCAAAACCAAGCTGTTCATTCGTCCACCCTAATACATAGGAATATCTTTTCTCATATCCGAACTCATGGACTGCTGCGGCAGTCCATGAGTTCGGATAGAAAAATCGCTAGCGAAATAATCGGAGCACCTCAACAAAACCGACAGGTAAAAATCAAAAGCCGTCCACGACGGCATCTTTCGTTGTTACTGTGAGACGTTTGGACGCAGAAAGAATGTGTTCCGACAGAAGAAGAGCTGCCGCGGGGTGCTTCCGACGATTATCCTAGCCACTTGACTCTGTAGCAATAAAAAATATATATATAAAAGAAAACATGGCTGCCTTTCGCGGAGTCCCCAAAAAATCCGGAACCAACAATCGTTGGGTTTGCCTCGTGGCGTCTAAACGCTCTTAGGATGACAAGTCATTTCCAGACGACGAGCGGCTACTCTTTATCAAGAAAACTGATAACGCCGGCGGGACAAGTTTTGTGGTGAAGTTCAGCGCGCAGGGACAACTTTATTTCGTCACTGCGGGAAGTTTGGAAAACTTAAGGTCACTATGCCGCGTGGTGGTACTCCCGCAAACTAAAAGCCTGATGTTCGGAAAAGCTGGATGCGTTATCCCACACAAGATATCCCAGAACCCAAAAGTGACCATCGCTGATTCTCTTGGAAACAAGATGGTGATTCGTAATTGTGTATAATGTTTCTCCAAAGTAATTTTCCTGAAAAAAAAATGGGGCGATGTATAAGCGCTCTTTGAAGTTTTCGCGATGAAATAAGTTTGCTGGGGGTAAATGACCTTTAATCAAATGTAAAACTAGATAGAATGACAACTCTTATTGTAATATATTCTACTGGCGTGATTCTTTCATGTGACGTCGCAGGTGACCACATTTATGAATTATCCGCGTCTGTAATTGTCGCAGTGAAAAAGCAAAAAAATATGTTCATTTTCAGATACCTTTTGCATAAACAACTTTGACGTTTCAGCCACGATAATTTTTCACTGTTTTCTCCGTTGCTATAGTTTCTGCTAAAATATTTGACTACGAAGTCAAGTACTCTTCCAGAAAAGTACTTACGAAGTTGCCAAAAAGTCACTTTGTGTCGATGTTCAGACCTAAATTAAGCATTAAGTCCCTCCAGATCAGCGTACGCGAGATAGCTCATTATACCCACCAACCTTTCATCTTGTGATCCAGAAATTTTAACTTGAGTAAATTTTGTTTGAGGCGAGAAAAAAAAATTGAAATTAAATTGAAATTGAAAAACCGATATCGCTGGAAAGCACTCCCTAATTGTGTCTTCACTGGAAAACATGTATGCGAACGCGTGCTGTGTCACATGACATCAGTATAGATACATCGTGAACGACGTATGGTCGTTGGTTCACTCCTTCTAATCTTGTGGACTCGGGGCTTTCAGGTAGGCGAACAGGGCATAAATGAGCTTTTGCAGTTGCAGATGGTGACTAACTTGACCTCATTCTGCCCGACACGGAAACAGAACAATCACACAGTCATTTCTTCTCTGCTGCTTCAAAACGGTGCCTGACCATGCCCACAGACGCTCACAGCCGACTATATATAGCCTGCAAACTGTGAATTTCTTGGCATTGTCTCCTACTCCATGGTTGGCGCAGAGTGCCGACGATTATGGTTCTTGCATAACTCGTAATCTGCTGATCTGTAGAACTTACAAAACAATGAAGCTACACCGTAAACATTATCTCGTGTCTGATAACTGTCCAGTCCCGACAACGACCTCGAAGCAGTAATGGTTTACTTTCACCTCGCAAATGTATTATCTTAAAACGCTGTTGCGGGGGCATCAACATACGAACAGCCTTTATGCCTTAGTGCCCCAATACCCTCTGCAAAACAAACGGACCCACTACGAGTAGGGAGCGAGGACGATTGCAAAATTAGACCGCAAGTCTCCCACTATTTGTAACAGAAGTTAGGCATGCAAGCATTGGATTGCGTGAATGAATATAACTTGTGCATTTTGTCATGTCATTTATTTACCCTAGCGCTCATACACCGTTTGCAACCCGCACAAAACATTTTGCGTTATACACTGCTTCTGCGTCCCTGATACAGTCTGCCGCCTTTTTTATTTGTTTTTTCCTTCTTTTTGTAGGTGAAGATGTCCTATATCGCAGTAAGGGAGCCAAAGACTGAGCTTAGCCAGTTTTGAGAACTTTTACTGCTCCACACAGCCAAACTATGAGAAGATACTTCAAAGCTTGTGGCATACCGGTGTCGCTACCGCGCGTAGTAGGTTGTGGTGTCGGCGCGAAAAAAAAAAAGAAATGGTAGTGGTAGTTTTTCCCTATTTTCCATTCTGGGAATCAGCCTCTTACCGCGAAATTCACGAAAAAAAAAGTGTTTTAAAAGTCATATTCGGTCGTCTCGTGTTAGCGGCGTCTGAGAATACAAATTTACTACTGCTCCTCTTTAGCCCGACGTGAAATTTCATTGCGGGGAGTTACGACGTAGTTCGTGTTCGGTATTTAACAGCTAGAAAACATGACGGGGCAGGTCGCTAATTTCGATGTCAAAACAAGAAATCAATCTCGAAGTTGTTGCCTGACCATGAGCGTGACATCTCACTGTTCCTTATTTGTTGTGCTAGTGGTGAAATGGTGAATCGTCAGATGAATGGTGTCTATCTGGACGCATTTCATCCGTGGCGAATCTGCGTCACCTGTCACGAACTCACATTTGATTCTGCGTCATTTGAATCTGCGTCATTTGAATCTGCGTCACGAACTCGCATTTTATCCGCCACTGGTGCGGTAATCGTTGCGGTTGGAAGTGGAATGCATAAGCGCTCATCCACTTATGTTAATTGAAGCAACTTCAAGTGGTGAGTATTGCGTCGGAGGGCTCGATTGTACACGGCGTCCTTCTCAGTCCACTTCGCAGCACAGTCGGGGCAAAACTCAATTAATATTAATACCCTCGCTGCCGCGGTGCGTTTCAATCTAGCGTTGAGGAAATAGAGTGCCTCGGGTCTGGTGCTTCTCGTCTTGCAAGTAACCGTGAAACGGTCAAACTGTGCTGCTCGCAGCAGCGGCTGACGTAGATGGCTCGATGCAAATTACGGGCTTATGGGGCTTCATCCCCTCCCCCCCCGCGAAGTTTTTTCGTGCTGTCATGCGCCGCCGACCAAAAGAACTGCCGGTGTCGGAAATCATGCTCGATTTTGTCGAGAACGTCCTTTTCACTCTAGAAAAGACATTTTAGTGCGAACATTGCGAAATCGGGCTGGATTTCGCGGCAACACCCATGCATAGGGAGTCACATATCGTAACGCAAGGCGCCTCACCGAGCACAGATACAAGGGCGTTTTGATGGCGAGCGGGCTCTATAATCGGCATCTCGCGGAGGCCGCGGAATCAACGGAGCACTTGGATTTCAATTCTGGAACTTTATGGGTATAAAGTTCTCATAACCTTTTGATGCGAAAGGTGCAGTGACGTTTCCAAAGTCGTGCTTTAGATTTTCAATTCCGGAACTTTGTGGGTTTAATGCTGTTATAAACATTTGATGCCAAAAGTGCATTGACTTTTCTAAAGTCGTACATCGGACGATACAAAGAGAAGCCAAATCAACGCACTATCAGACAAGTTGACAAAGCACGCAGCGAGGTCCGATGAGACGAAGCGTTGGGGTGGTTCATTTGTGCCGTCATGTCACCGAAAAGAATATCAATTTTTTTTTTTCGCCTGTGCCAAAGCATCTATATCAAGACACTAAAGTCAGCAAAGGTAACTAACTTCTTATTTATTAGTCTACTTGGACTCTTATTCGCGAGGACGCAGTGAGCATCTCTTTCTTGTCATTTATTTATTTATTTATTTATTTATTTATTTATTTATTTATTTATTTATTTATTTATTTATTTGTTTGTTTATTTGAGTATTTATTTATTTTGTTCTCGCTACCCACGGCCTGCCGATCCAGCCAGAGCGCATGCGTTTTCTTCGTGCTGCATCGACCACCGCGCGGCGCACTTCGATGCGCGTTCGTTTTTCTCTGACCGACTGGATTTTTGCCTGGCAGAGTTTTGGACGCTTTCTGGAAGGCAGACGAGAAAACGAAACAATGCACAGTCGCTCGCCGCCAGCACTGCGGGGTCTCGATGGATTGCAACACGTTCGCTTGAGCGCAACCTCTCCGGAAAGCTTTGTCTCGCCGGTGTAGAGTATACCGAGCAGTATGCCTATGGGAGTTCTCTGTGGACCAAGCGTCTCACGTTTTCTTCGATTTTCCTTCGGTAGCCACACTAGGTGCCCAAAGGAGGCATTCGATTGTAGCCAATATGGTTTCCTTTGCGTTATTTCATTTCGGCGCCCCCCGCTCCACAAGAAGAGGAAGAAAAAAGACATTGTTGCGGCGCCGCGAATTGTCGCATGGTGAAAGTTCGATTTTGTTACTTCTTTTGCGGAAAGTAATGGGCAACGAGAGGCTTCAGTTGCCGGATACACTTACTATATTATTGCAATAGCAGCTATATGGAGACTCCAGGCGCGTTCCTGCCGTCGCCGTCGCCCTCATGTTCCTTATAAAGTCCATGGGCGATAACATCGTGACCGCGTGCCGCATGCTGTATGTGCGAGTCAAAGCGCAAGGGGGGTGGCATGGGTGAGCCACTGATGGTGGCTCAGTCTTGTGTGCGCAAGGGAGAAAAGCGGGGAGGAAACGCGCCGCCTTCCGTCGCGCGCGATACATCGGGGGAGGGGAGGGAGGTGGGGGGCTGTGATCTGTGAATCCGTGGTTGCGCAACATGTTTATTAGCCTTGTTTGAGGCATCATATATAGCGACGTTTTCTTAGATAGGTAGATTTATTGGAGACATACGTATATTTAAAAATTTTGTTGCGAGGTTTTGTGTATATGCGCAGTGAACTTTACTTCCAGTGACACTTTTTTGCCCTTTATCAAGCTGTATCTTCACATTTGTATATTCCATTGTATCTTCGCATTTCTAATGTACGAAGGCGAGCCAAATGAAAGTGAGCCAACTCGCCCCACACAATAATGGTTCGATTCATTTTTTGCGAGGCATGCACATAGCACATAGACGTCTCATTTACAAAAGTAACATGCAGGCGTGAGGATAAACGTTCTTTACTGCTATCATACACTGGGTTCAACATGGTTGCGTGACACAATGGACACTCAAAAATTCGAACGGTGGGATGAAGAGATGAAAGAAGAGATGAAAACGCCTGAGCTAGCAAATGTCAAATCTAGGACAGATCGTGACTGCGAACGCATGAAAGTGGCCACTTTAGCATTTAAACATGTAAAACTGTTAACATTAGTCCAATCCCGTAAACGATCTACAGATGAGTCAGTGGGGAAGCCCTATGACACATGATCTGAATTGAAGTCGCTCGCAAACAACATGTTCTTTTCGCAATAGGCCACTGCGATACCAAGTGAGCGTACATCTTGTACCCCAGGGGGAAAGTAGAAGTTCACTATAGAGAGCGGGGCGCAACCCGTATAGTTATTTCTAATATTAATATGCCACATTCGAAAGATAGAGTATGACGTGAAATGTTTGCATTATGACAGAATTTTGACGAAATGAAAAAATTAATCCAACACCTCGGGAAGGTCTATCCAATCGAAGACACCTGTAGTTGCTTAAATGAAAGTCTTGGTCAGCGAGTTCAGCGACCAAGCAACATAGCAATTTCAAGGAATTGCACAAAAAAGAGTTATTCGATTTTAGTGGTGAAAGCCTCGAAGGATTCAACATTCATCCAAACTGGAAGATCCAAACTGGTATTCGGGAGACTACAGCAGCTTATCGGTAGCACAAAAGTGTTCGTGAGTCGTGACACTTAATGTTCAACGTTATCAGTAGCATTCAAGATATTTACCTATGGCAGTAGTGGGCACAGTGCAAGAGAAGAGACAGGCAAGGACAAGAAGGAATTGCGCGGACTACCCACCCTATTCGTTAGCCAGGCACCTAAGGATCCTCCTGTCTAACTGCCGTTCAATACTTTCTGCAGCTGCAGATTTATTACATCGAATCTCCCAACAATCTCCGGACGTTATACTATTACAAGAAACTTGTGTGTCCGCTGATCAAGATAGAGAGAGAGACAGAGAAAGCAAGGACAGGAAAGGCAGGAGGTCAACCAAAAGAGCGCCCGGTTTGCTACCCTACCCTGGGGGTGGGTTAAAGGGGAATAGAAAGAGGAAAAAAGAGAGAGAGGGTATTGCACTAGTGCAATACTTGAAGTGCACCGGCTTAAGAAACCGTTTATAGTGTGCCTGTGTATAGTGCCCCTCCCACACGCACTCAGTGCTTACTCTCTGCCTTTTTTACTCTTTCTGTTCCCCTTTCCCCCACCCCCAGTGTAGGGTAGCAAACCGGATGCTCTTCTGGGTGATCTCCCTGCCTGCCCTGTCCTTGCTTTCTCTCTCTCCCCCTCTCTCTTGATCAGCGGACACACGAATTTCTTGTAATAGTATAACGTCCGGAGATTGTTGGCAGATTCGATATAACACATCTGTAGCTGCAGAAAGTATTGAACGGCAGTTCCACTGGAGGATCCTTAAGTGCCTGGGTATCGAGTAGGGCGTGTAGCCCGCGCAATTTCTTCTTGTCCTTGCCTGCCTCGTCTCTTGCACTGTGCCCATTGCTGCATGTGTCAATATCTTGAATGCTACTGATAACGTTGAACATTATGTGTCGCGACTCACGAAGACTTTTGTGCTACCGATAAGCTGCTGCGGTCTCCGGAATACCAGTTTGGATCTTCCAATTTGGATGAATGTTGAATCCTTGGAGGCTTTCACCACTAAAGTCGAGTATAGCAATTTCAAGGAATTACACAAAAAAGAGTTCTTTTTTTTTGTGCAGTTCCTTGAAATTGCTATGTTGTTAGATGGCTAAATACGTTCCTATACTGTTAGTTTTGTCGGTGCACAACATTCAGTCATGTAAATTCAAAATTTCCTTTTTTTGACGATATATGTAGACAACTTTGTTACATGAAACCTAGTGGGGAAGTGTGATAACGATTATTTATGTGTATTCTCATATTCTCTTGATAATTATACCTATGTACTTATTGTTCACCCCTGTAAGGACCTGCTAAGGCTTATATTATCCTATAAATAAACAATAAATAAATAAATAAATAAATAAATAAATAAATAAATAAATAAATAAATAAATAAATAAATAAATAAATAAATAAATAAATAAATAAATAAATAAATAAATAAATAAATACACAAATAAATATTTCCCATTCGCAGTTCTCGCGGCAGTACGTGATGCCATGCCTCCCACTGTAAACCACAACGCACAGACCCATAAAAGTCGGGTACATGACTTGATCAAGATCTATACGACCTTACAACAACACTCCGCTACCTCGGATAGTTATCGTTATGTAATCGCAGCTACATGCAGCAGTTTCGTTCCAGCTACGACCTCAGTGACCCCGGAAATACCGATAAACCGAACCACACACCAATATCACGACATACGCAGACGTCTCTGCGAAAATCTAGGAACGCACGCAGACTTGCCGAATGACAGATCGCGCTTCAAATCGCGCGCCCTTTATTTTTTTCTTTACACAGCGCCCCTCGGCGGCGGCTCCCGACACCAACCTTTCGTAGAAACGAGGGCAAGGGGCGCCGGGGCGTTGTCGTCTGCTGCCGCCGCGCTGCCCGTTGCCGCATGCGAGACGCTGCTCTTGTTCCACGCTTGCGGCTCCCTGCTGGCTTCTCTCGGCAGAGCATTTTTGTCTGCCGAGAGCAGCTCGCTCCGGCTCAGCGCCGCTCCGTCTCTTCTCTCTGCACGCGAGGGAAGCCAGGCCACCGGTGGGCCGATCTTTCTTTGCTCGCGCGGTGGACGGCCAAGTCAGCAGCGCTGTGGCCCAGCGCAGCGGCGGCAAACGTCGTCGCGTGGCAGAGCGCGGGTGTGCGTTCGCGTGACCGTGTTCTTCGGTCGTGCTCGCGCTGACTGCCGTCGCCCAGCGATCGGACCTGCTGGACCACAGCGCGGGAACCACCGGAGGTTGTCCGCTGCCCCTGCTAGCGAGGACGCGGCGGTTTCAAAGGAACGTCGCCAGGCTCTCCGTGTTGAGTGCGTGCGTGTGGCGAGGCGGGAGTTTTACCGTCGCATCGACCATGCTCGCGCTGGAAGCGATGTCGAGCGTCCGACAGCTGAACGCCTTGGTAGCGCCTGTGGCTACGCGAACGGCGGGAGTACCAAGGTTTCGTCCGTTCGCCTACAGTGAGTACACCTTGCGTCCATAGCCGCGGTTGTAAGGAGGTTATGCTCCTGAAACGGGGCGGCAATTCAGTGTCCGCTTGCAGAACATTTCTACTGCTTCATTCACGACCGTCGAGCTCATGTGCTGACCCCGTGAAACCTTTCGCAAAAGTCGATGGTGTATGAGGAGTGGAAGCTGTCGCGATGATCACGTCGGTGCAATTGATTATCAGGTGTTCTCGGCGCATTCATGAACGACGGTAAAGTTTCATTTTCGGACACTTTCGGTAACCCGAATATCGGCTTTCGGAATCACCAAATTAGAAGACATCGCGCGGGTTCCGAAACGCCCTTTGGCTGTTGTCCGTTCAATGTCTGTCTCCAACGCTTGTGGAATCTGATCACTGCCGACTATCTCTGTCACTTCCGTTAAACACCGCCTCAGCAACAAAAGAAAGATGAAACTAGAATAAGTTATGCGCTATTTTCAAGAACATAAGAGCAGCAATCACAGCAGACATAGGTGGCCCGCGTCTGCTCACACCTACAGAGGCGAAATCATTCACTTGGCGATATTCACGCGGACCTATAAAGCTGCAGCAAGAGGTAACTTACAAGTCAACCGGCGTCGGTTCACTGGGGCAACAAGAAATAATTGGCTTTATGACGTAAACTGAACTTTTCTGATCCCGAATCAGTGAAAAGAAAGCTTTATAGCTGCGCGTAAAACCAGCTATCCTGCGGTCCCGTGAAATTGTGCGGTCCGGTCCGTTCGACGTTATATCAGCGTCAGTTTCGCGATTCTCCATAGCGGTCAGCCTGATTCTATCGGCCAGGATTTGTGTGGTGCAGATTTCCACGCCGCTGCTGGTTGTATAGAGTGGCACCTGCGTGCAAAGAATAACTACATGGGAAGAATGACTCTTAGTAGGATGCAGAAAGTGGTAACGGCGTACAGTTACAGGAATATAAAACAAAATATCGAGCACACCACAATGCGTCGCACTTGCCCGCATAGTAAATCAGTATTCCGACGACGTATTCAACTGTATTCTCGGGCACTCCAGTTTCGCATTTCATTTCACGAACTGCTTGCGTGGTGGTTGCGGTGTTTTCATCCCCTTTCCCCATCCCTACTAGAGAGGCTTGAGAGGAGTACCTGCTCGGCTGCTCTACCTTCGAAGCTCAACGCTCCTTGGTGGCGCGCGCCCGGGCAGCGGCCATCTCCAATGGCGTCCCGGAATAGGGGCTGCCACTCAGGCGCGCAGCAACTCCCTTATTAACTTCTTGAATAAAATGTTTCTACCACCACCACCACGTAACCGGAGCGCTGATCAAAAGTGAGAAGTGGGCGAGTTGGTAAGAGAAGCGTGGCTAAATTCATAGCGCGAACTACTGGGACACAAGCTAAGGCACAAGAAAAGACAGGGCGAGTCCTGTCGTTTCTTGTGCCTGTATAGCTTATGTCCCAGTAGTTCGCGCTATGAATTTAGCCAAGCCAGAGCGTATTCCTCCACGTGTAACCCGCGTTGCGGCGGCGGCCACGTTTCGTTCCATCGAGATAGAATGCATCCGAGCAAAGCCGGAAAGCTATACAAAAGAATAGAAAGTTGGGCGAGTTGGTACGGTGACATGATCTTGGATTGTAGCGGGAAGTGACACAGACGCAGACTAGAAGCACATAGGAAAGCTATAGTTATCGCAGTCTGCCTGGTGTGTCATAGGCCCAAAACCAAGAAATATGCCATAAACTTGTGCTATGCTTGACTCAAGGTTTGCTCAAGGTTTCTTTTCTTTATTCCTATTTGTATAAATAGTAAATATATTAAACGAACTTAAAGAACCCTGTAGAAACTGTTGCTCTAAAAGTGCAATCTCCCCAAGTGTAAACCCACCGCGGAGGTCCAATGACTATTGCGGTGTCCTCTCGCTGTGCACTAGGTCGCCGGTTCGATTCCCAACCGCGGCGCCCGCATTTCTACGGAGGCGGTGTGCAAAAGCACTTGCCCCTTGGGTGCACGTCGAAAATGAAGTCCGAGAGTGGTGCAAATTAATGGGAAGCCCTCCACGGCGGCGTTTCTCGTAGCTCCTGTGCCGCATCAGTAAGACTGATATTTTGTCTGAGGCGGTTCAGGGGGTGCCCAGAAAAATTACCTGTTTACGTTTATACGCACAGAGCATCCGGGGTAAAGCTTTAGATCACCTCGGAAAATAGCTGATTCCGGTCGACTGAGGCACAGTCGCGTTTAATACGAGCTGAAACACGGCGCACTTGATTTAGTAAATAAAAAAATCGGTTTAGTAAATACCAGCAACGGGAACGGTGTTCGATTCTGCAATTTTTATTATTTTTCGTATGTTGGCAGTGACGTACAGTCTCGGATCCCGTCGGACCGCGGCTACCGTGTTGCAGCTCATATTA
Source organism: Dermacentor albipictus (assembly GCF_038994185.2). Lineage (NCBI taxonomy): Eukaryota > Metazoa > Arthropoda > Arachnida > Ixodida > Ixodidae > Dermacentor > Dermacentor albipictus. The sequence goes on from NC_091823.1 coordinate 53,454,884, forward strand.
AACGTGACTGTGCCCCAGATCTTTGTTTTCTAAGTCATCATAATATTATGTAATAAAAAAGGTGATGGGTGGTAACTAAAAAAGCTCACTCTGTAGGCAGGCCTCATCTTTACGGACTTCGCAACCGCCAGTTTCCCTTATTGCGTCTCCTGCTTGAACTTAACGAACCCTGCAAACTCCCTAATGTGATCTCGCTAGGTATGTTAACTTTCGCTTTTAGATGCGGCAACAAATATTGTTCCAGTGCTTTCAAGCATTCCTTGTCCAAATCTGATTTCATGCTCTGGCTGTGCGTGAACGCCTCGATTACTCACTCGCAAAGCGCGCGATAACATTTCTCGGCAAGTGCTTCGCTCTTATCGCCCATATCCCGCTGATAAGATTTGCTGGGCGAATTGAATGAGCATACGCTGCATTTATAGAGCACGCTGACATAAATAATAAGCGCGCGAACGGAGCCGTTCATTGCCTAAACGCCACCAAATGAAAAGAAAATGAAAAGCTTGTTCTCTTCTTTTTATAAAAAAGTTGGACACCTACAGCACACAGACTGTAAGACCGGGCCAGTTGGTATTCCATGCTAAAGTGACTAGCGCATGAGAGGACACGGGACACTAAAAAGGCGACAAGGACAAGCGCGAAATTCCAACTGGTGTTTATTGCAAAAAGGTATGCATATATGCTCCCGCGCACTTGATCATAATCAGTTACAATCGTGCACGTCAACATGGTCATCACAAATAAACAAGAACGCACCAAGGCCGCGCCACGGCCTGAGGCGGCCTCCCACATATAGACCCCAAGTATGCAAATTATTTAACAGTCAATGCGGATGGTTTGCTAACGCTGTTGCCTTCTGCCATAGCCACTGCCTCAATGATGAGTCTAGTGTTTTCGTGCGCGTTGCTTGCTATTATTTCTGTTTTTTCAAAGATTGGATGGCATTTGCATTGGGAGCAATGAATCCCAAGGGAGAGAGGGTGCGTGCGTGCGTGCGTGTGTGCGTGTGCGTGCGTGCGTGCGTGTGTGTGTGTGTGCGTGTGCGTGTGTGTGCGCGTGTGCGTGTGTGTGTGTTATCTGCCACAGTCATTATTTTTTTTTATTTGAAAGTTTTCGCTGAAGCGCCCTGTATACAGCGTTAATACACTGCTTGCTGCTTCCAAGTCTTGCGCAGTGAGATCTTTATAGCTTGCGACGCGCGTAATAAAGAGAACATACTTCGAATGTGCTTTCGAGGCTACTGAAAATTATTTCACTCTGTAAAAGCTCGAAGAAAAATCTCGAATAACTTCCTCCCTTCATTATATGTCGACGAAGACAAGAAAGGGATTATGGTAGTATGCGGTGCGCCGTGATTTTTCTGTCGTTCTTGTTTTTTTTTTTTTTAAGTGCGCAAAGGCGTGAGGATTTCTTATAGCTTTCGTAAGGAAACTTCGAAATTTGTCTAGGTGGGCGTTGGAAGTTCGTGAATAATGATCGGCAACAATTCTGAGCTTACATTCGAGCGTCATTTGTCGTTCGCGAAACGACGTTGCTATTTGCTTCAGTGATTTCGAGCCTTCCGACCTGAATACTTTTTTAAAGCCCATTTTTTCACGCGGACGCACTTCTCGAATAAGAGGTCATTTCTCTGTTATTCGAAACTGCACCTCGCATCTCATTTTACTAGCGCAGCTACGGCAGCTGAAAATTTATCTAAGCGAAACGTCTGAAATGGCGGGTTTTGTCATGTGGATAGCTGCATAGAGTTTCTTGTAATAACAAGATGGATCTCTGGCGCTGCGATCGTTGAGTCACCGTGGGAATGATGGGTAGTGCATGGATTTGTCTGGTCTTCGTGCTTGCGGCTTCAGACGTTCTTGTGGCTTCGTTTATTACTCTTTATCTGGGCCTAAATTTGAAAGCATTTTGTACGATAATTTCGAGCACCCAGCTATTGGCCAGGTGTGTCAATTGAGCAGGCAAGTTTAGCTGAGTAGTTTCAGTGGAAGATACGTGTTGAAATGCCTCGTCGTCAGCGCCGAAAGTTGCCGTTAGCTATCTCATCCAACCTATACGGGTGACTGGCTTTGTTAACACGTCAGTCATGTCCCTCAGTGAAAATTGATATGAAGTGTAACTAATTTCTTGTTCCCCAATAGGGGAATACAGAGAAAATCTTCTTCCTTTTCCTTTGTGGATAAAAATAGTCTGAGAGGTATGTCAGCTACTCCTTGTCTCTTAAAATGGAAAATACAGTGAACTCTCACTTGGGTGCACTTCAAGAGACCGAAGGAAATAGTTCACTTAACTGAAAGTTCACTAAACTGAATATTTACTAGAGTATGAAACAGCATAGGGCACATCAGACAACGAGTCAAACGTGTGAAATGCAATTTATGGAGTTAGGTACATCAACATATGCAAAGTGCGTAACGAGTACCTTGCTGCCGATCTCATATTGAAAAAAAAAATAGTTTTCATTTGCACTGGTACTCTTAAAGCGCAAGAAGTAACACAGCTCTCCAGAGAGTGTGTTTTTGTGCAATTCCTCAGCCACAGCGTGTTGCTGAGACACGAAGTCTCTCAGCTTTCCAAGGCATTATACAGCCTCGGCTAGAGTTGCGGTATTTAAATCTGCCTCTGCCATTGCATCTCCCTCATCGCACCCTTCTTCGGGACGAGCGCTGGAAATAATTTTCAGATCTAATAGTACAGCACAGGTAACGAGCTCCCCGTCACTGCACGTAGTCTTCAAACGAACTGTTGCTGGCGACATCCAGCCGGCGACAGACCTCTGTCGACATCCTGGGGACGATCATCTCGTCGCGCTCTTCCCCCTGCTCGCTTTCACCTCACAGATGGCAAAGGCCGGATATATGCAAGCAGTTTCTAACGGTAGCCGGTGTTGCTGTCCACTAGGAGCCTCAAGTTCGTTCAACTGGAACATTCGCCATTCAGAAATTCGTTTAACCGAAGGATTTTTGCATAGAATGCATGGGAACCCCACCGCGAATTCTCTAAACGCTCGTTAGTCTGAAATATTCGTTAAACCGACGTTCGTACAACTGAGAGTTTACTGTAATGAAAAAAAAAGTTCCGTTTGAACAATTTCATTGCCTGCTGTTTAATAAAGGACGGAAAAAAAGAAAAAAAAAGGAATGAAATAGCACTCAAAGCGACAACAGACTACAGCGCATTTCTAATTATGCGTGCTCTTATCGGCATATATACGCCACCAGGTCAAAGTACGCAGCAGCTGTCACGTTGGCGTGCACGTGGAGGCCGATTCAAATAAGGGCCTCAAATGCAACTCAAAGCAGGTGCTAGCTGGCCCAACTAGGACAACGGTTGCGATGGCGACGCTGACCCGCCGTGGTTATTCAGTGGCTATGGTGTTGGGCTGCTGAGCACGAGGTCGCGGGGTCGAATCCCGACCGCGGCGGCCGCATTTCGATGGGGGCGAAAGCACCCGTGTACTTAGATTAGGTGCACGTTAAAAAACCCCAGGTGGTCGAAATTTCCGGAGTCCTCCACTACGGCGTGCCTCATAATCAGAGAGTGGTTTTGGCACGTTAAACCCCATAATTTTTAATGGCGACGCTAACTCAGACGAGGAGGGCACGACGGCGGCACAATGGTGACGCGAGATGCTGGACACGTTGCCGCGTTGCTAGGATCGGCAACGCGAATGGTAGAAAAAAAAAACCTAAAAAATTACTGAAAGGACTTTTTTTTTTCGTTTTCTTCTCGCCAATCTTTTCAACCAAAATTTCTAGCCTCATAAGATAACGACGTATCGTTAAACATATATTTTGCGGAAAGAGAACAAGAAGGTCGCCGTTCTGCACAAGAAGTCCCCGAGCGAATGCAGGAATAGAATATCAACAGAGAATAGGTAGGGATCTACCTTGTTTGTTTCACGTGTTTGTGTTTCGAAGCACTTGCATTAGAAAGCTTGTTTTGATGTCGCATCGAATGCGTCATGCGGATACGCTTGTAATCTTGTATTTCTAGTCAAGCGAACAAAATAAATTGTCAGTCTCTTCATAATGTTAGCCCATATAGCACGCAGAATAGCCGCGCCTAAACGACGGGCGTAAGCAGAAAAAAAGGAGAAATACCGTCGCACTGTTACCAATATTTGTAGTGGACACTGTGAAATCTAGTGCGATTCCTTATTCAAAAAAAAAACGAGAAATAAATACGTCGCTTTTTTTACCAGACCGGTCAAAATTTCTTTAAAATATTGCGCCTGCATGCTAGGAGTGATTCCTGTTGACGCTTACTGTGAGTGCGCATCTTGGTTCGTGTAGCTCGTGTGAAACGAGAGGGGTAAATGAAGTATAGCAAAATAGCAAAATAGCAAAATAAACAATTTCATTTCATTTCATTTCTTTCTTGAAATCGCCGGTGACATATACAGGGTGTCCCATTTAACTTTAACAAAAGATTAAAAATATGCAAATGCCACATAACCGGACAGAACAAATGTAATGTTGTTTGCCGTCGCTTGGAGATACTCAAACCGTTCTTTTTCATTCTGCCTAACTATATTTAGTCTTAATCAATTAATCAACTTCCAAGTATTATAATTAGGTGAAAGGTGTCCATGAGAAAATCGTAGAGCGAGATGGAAAGCTCCCGACACAGCTTTCTGTTGCTCAGTACGTGCTACATAAAAGTGTTTTTTCCAAGCGTGAAAGAAGCCCGCGAATACACGCCAAGTGCCTCGAGCGGCCAGTCGCGCGGAAATTTTGCGTGCATTTCTGGGCTACTTTCACGCTTGCACAAAACACTTATTTTTATGTAGGACGTATTCAGCAACTGAAAGCTGTATCGGAAGTTTTTCATGTCGCTCTACAATGTTCTCATTGGCACTTTTCGTTTAATAAAGTGTTTGATAAGTTGATTAATTAATGAAGACTAATTGACTAATTATGTGGAATTAAAGAAATAGTTTGAGTATCTTCAAGCGACGGCTAACATCACCTTTGTTCTCTAGAGCTACGTGGCATTTGCACTCTGGCTCGAGTTAGCTGGGACACCCTGTATAGCGCGAATCCACTTTTTTAGCCTGAATTACTCAAACCGGCAGACATTGCTTACGCAGGAAATCAAATTCATATTTGACTAATGAACGAAATGTCGCTTATCGTGTTTAGCTGGTCATTTTAGTGCACATATTGCGACGATCAAATTGAAGCCAAAGATTTCACAAGGCAAGTCCATTCGGAACGAATTTCGAAACTATAGCGCCAGTTTTAGGATCAGCGCCATACAATCGCCCATAGCCCGAAGAGAGCGCTTGGAGCTGGCATCTCAACAGTGCGCTGGCCACGTATGCAGAAGCATTTAAACACGCGCCAGCGAAATGGCTCCAAAGCGTGCACTTGGCGTCGAGCACACTCGGGCCCGAAAGAAGCGTCACGCGAGGCAGGAGCGTCTTCGATATGCAGCGAAACGTGGTGCAGACTGCTCATGCATGTATACAACGTGTACATACAATTATAATATAATAATGAATCACGTACCGTCCCTTAGTTCAATTGAAGATTAACACTTCTGCCACGATGCGATGTGTCATGTGAGGCGATTATAATGGTCAACCCCTCAGATATTATAAACAATCACGTACAAAAACCCCTCAGGCAAGAACGTCTCGCTGTGTTTTCTGTAGACTACGCAGACAAACAACAGTGGTGCACGCAAGGTAACATTTAACATCAACTCGCCACTGTCGTATTGCATCAAACGCTGAAGAAATTACACATTTTCCGCCAACATCACCGCTAATTATCGTCAATCAGAGCAAACAGCATAGAAAGCTTCGCTTACATTGGTTCCCACACTGCGTGGGATCTGCAGATTTATTTTTTTATGCGCGCGCAATTAATGTGGTTCAGTCTTGCGACATATTTTTTTTCTCCTGCGGTTTTTGTAGGGAGCAGTTCTGCACGAATTAAATTAACGATATAACATGCCGTGGGGTAATAAGTGAGCAACAGGAAGAACAAGAAACAACAGAACAAAGAACGCGTACGCACGCACGCACGTACACATATACCAGGTTAGAATAACTGATCTCCGGCCTTTCGCAACGAGGCTGGTATATACAACACGTATACAAATCATCACAACCTAATGAACTTAATTAAGCTTGACTGCCCACGTTGTCGTTTCAGCAACACGTGAACTCCGGTAATGGTTGGAAGCGAATCAGCGAATTTTACTTCATAAGTAAGTTCATTTTCTCACAATTCCTCGCGTGTTGTACGCGTAAAAAATATAACCTGACAGTAGGAATTCGTCAGCTTTCGCTGACACGCATGATATATAATATAGCAAGGCGGTAGAGCAGAGGTGAGCAGAGAGACAAGCCAAACGTAAGGCAACTGAGCTTTCTCACGCTTATGGATTAAGTGGATTAAGTGGAGTGAATGGATTATCACAGCATCAAGCGAGCGACTGCGGACCGAGGGCATACAGGTTCGCAGCTTGCGAGCCAGCCCGCACGCGCTTGATCGCTAGTGGAACTAACTACACGGGACCACGTGCTAATTTGCAGACAAGCTTCAGCAACATACCATCTGCCTAAACTGAGGAACTGGACTCGTTGGTCATCAGTCATTCGGAACTGCGCTCGTCTAATCCATGCGGTGACCAACCGCGATTAAAGATAACTTAGTCCCAAGGCGATACAGTGGTATACGTACGTATTGGTTCGACAACTGCGTACGGGAATTAATTTTCACGAGTAAAAGCACGTAGCATGCTCTAAGTTAACTCTACGCTTTGTGCCAAACAAGCGCTTAGCAAACCCCTATTTTAAACACTGATACTTGTATAAACATGAAATTCTTTGCTAGGATGGCTGCAACTCGACCTGGTCGTTAGGAGGCAATGATAGATGACTGTATTGCCTTTCCGATGCAAACTACGCCTGTCCGCCTTTAATTATTCCGCTGTTTGTATCACGCATTCTCTCTGCCTATTTTTTTCGGTCCCGTTGCACAGCCGGCGTAATATTCTGCTTGTATACTTGTTCACTTCACTGGTTCTTTCTACGACCTTCTGTGGTTTGTGAGGGAGGTTGTTGACACAGGACTGTGCTCGGAAAAAACAGGTTGTGCAAGAGACAGTCTGGAGATTTTCGCGATGTATTTTCGCCGACTGCTTTAATTATGGGGTTTTACGTGCCAAGACCACGTTCTGATTATGAGGCACGCCTTGCGTGGAATAACAGACTGCTTTGCGTCTGTTATTCCGCGCACTCCATGCTTATCCATGCGCTGCGCTAAAAAAATATGTATATATATAACGTACTATACTGACGTAATGAACCTCATCAATTTAGGACTGTAGCTAATACGAATATTCATTTGTATGCGCCGTCTATACAGTTCGTGTTACATTGGTGTAACTTTGGCTTTTACGCTCTGATCAGAGCTCCCACTACCTCCAGTGACTAGACGGGTGGCGGCGTGACATCGCACTCTCGAGTATTTGCGCTTATTCGGTATTCTTTAAATTTTCCTGTCGCGTGAAATTCTGCGAGTAATACTCACGCAGCAGCCGGCGCGAGATTAGAAGGGAACGGAAAAACGTAGCGTATTATTGCGATATCATTTATATGGACAATCCAGGCGAATTCTAGCAATCGCCGTGATTCTTCGTATCTATTCATGTATATGCATATAAGCTACATATTTATCTATGCCCTATATGCAAGGTAGATGCTACACACTCTGAAAACAGTTGTACCCTCTGGGGTGTATATTTGCCACACAGCAATAATCGTCTGCCTCGCTTGCTTTTCCTTTCTCGAAAACGCTGCGCTCGCTGCTTTCCTGTCGAGAATGCTCTGTCATGCTGGTAACGCGCATGCCGTTCGTGACTTGGAAGTATCGGGCTCGCAGCGTTAAAAGAAGCGGAAATGTGGACACGACAATTCTCTGCTGAAATATTCTTCAGAATTGGACAGAATTGATGCGCGCAAGATAAAGTCGCCAAACGCTTCCTTCATAGCGTATGCCTTCTGTCCGGAGCCCTTCATGCTCTTAAAGAGAGCAAAACAGTATTTCACACTTGATTAGGGTGAATTAAGGTTAATTTAGCGAAGCGGTGTCAAAACCACCACTACATTTGCTGAGGGGGGTGTGCACCGCTTTACTGATGGTTCGGATGCTTGTTGTGAGCTTTTTCGTTATCGAAACGTATGCTATTCTGTGTGTAGTATGGGTGATTTCAATGAATTTATGCATCGCTCATTTCACTTTGCTGAGCGCTTGTAGCCTCTGCCTTATGTGGGCATGAGCCATTGCATTTTTTTGCTTGCTTACGTGACTACGATCTATTCCTTAAGGGAGTATGAGCTATTCATATGTCTTACGTGACGGACATATTTCTCGTTGGATAAGCATAGGAATGCTTACGCATTTAAAATGTGGTGTCTGTCATACAAGTGAGAGGTAGTAGTTCGACCTTAACATTGCGTTACGAGAAAGCGAGGCCACTGTAGTGAAACGTCCAGATAAAAGATTAAATAAAAATAATTACGTGGTGTGCCTGTGCACAAGCGTACGAGTTAAAAATAGTAAAGCGTGGAGAGACGTTGCAAATTTTTAAAAAATGAAAAAGGAACAAAAATAAGCGCACCAGTAAAATCAACCCGAATGCCGCGCCCATCGTCAGCCACGGAGGTTATCGATAAAATGATAAGACGGTGTGAGTACGTGGACGGCCGCTCATCGGCCGCGGGTATCACTAGATGAAACTGTTTCTGCAACAAATGACTCGACAGTCGGCCATCCTTTATTGTTTGATTGCCGCGCCTGTTGCTATCTATACGTGTCGGAAGGTTGGGCGAGAGTGATGCGTATATACATGCTGCGTGTGAAATTTCTCTCTTTTTTTTTTTCAGCGATGATTAGAGGCATAACGTTGGAGAGGAAATTGCCTCCTTTTTTTCAGCGTGACCGAGTGCCTCCACGTCCCAGCCATGTCGAAACCGACAGCAGCGGTTATCATGTCGCGGTCTCTTGCGCTCTTCATTGGCCAGGCGCCAGCGACGGTTAGCTGGCTCTACGTAAATGTGCGGGATGTTCTATGGTTGGCATGGCTACTAGAGCGATTCCGGCATAAGTGTCGTGCCGTAACGAAGAAGTGAGCAGAAGTGCTGCGCCTCCGGCGTTCAGAGCGGGAAGCTCTTCGCGGAGGGGTACACATGCTTTCGCAATGCTTGACGAAACGGTATTGCGAGACGGAAACTGGCCCGTCTTCGTGCGCATTAAGATCACGTACAGCGCGTGTCCTTGAAAGTGTCCGCGCAGTCTTACGTCTCTTTACTGGCCTTCGGGCATGTGACTCGGGGTGTCGAAGCGTCACCTAATTTCGCGACGAATTGAACGCAGTTTGTCAGAACTGGAGCTTCTGCTAATGTTCCTTATTGGAGCACGGCGTACACCGGTGCTACCTGGAAGCAGAAGCTGGTCTCTGATATCTTCTAAATCGAACAGCGCGAAACGAATTGACGAAGGGCAAAGACTCTGCCAAGACACACGCTGACGCACAACTAAGTGTTTTATTACACTGCGTCAAATTATAAATACGCACGCATTGCGAAGGCACGTGGTGCATTCCAGATATTATAAGCAAGGCCCATCAGGAAGCCAGTGCGCTCTTGAATTCTTCTTCTTTGTTGCGCAAAGTGACAGCCGTTTGGTTTACGCACAAGGAAGAATACTTACGCATACGCTATGCATCGACTACGGTTCGCGGGTTATTTGGTTCTCATTTCTAAACAGAACATCGCTTTTTCGGAAACCGTCTCTAATATCCTCGCAACCAGCGGAACGCGAGACCCAGTCCAAGCGGTTTCTAGACGAGTGTCATCTCTATAGCACCGTTATTCACCACACACACTGTATTAAAGGCAAAACAACAAAGGAAGCGACAACGTATGCCGAACTGTTTCCATAGAAGTGCACTTCTTTCCTGTGCATGCGCCGACGTGGGCTGTCGCACTTGTAGCGTTTTCCCTCTGCTGTCGACATCCGTCTTCGCCCTGAGCACCGTGCGTGCCGCAGCCTCTCGACGTTGCACTTCCGCCGCGGGGAGCTGTGTTCCAGAGCTTCGCGTTGTTGTTCTCTTTCTTTTTTTTCTTTCTTCCTTTTCCTTTTTCTTGCCCCACGTCCTAGGTGTTTGACCTCGCCTGGGACACGATGCGGTAAATAGTAGGCGTGAGTGTAACCGTCTGCGTGCTTATGAAGACGCTCGTAAGCCGGTAATTTACATAGGGCACCACGTTGTCGTTTCTCAACGCGAAGGCGAGGCACTTGCGTGGCGGAAAGGACCGTCACTGGGCGCCTATAAGGAAATGCTGCCGTGCGATGCCGGATGCTGTCACGAAAAACAAAGCGAAGAAGACGTGGGGCCGTATCTGCAAAACTTTTCTATACTTACAGAGGTGCCGTCCGCGATTGGGCATTGCGCAATTGTTTTCACTGGTCGTGTGGTCACGCCGATCGCTATCGTATGAACGTTGGCCCATGAGGATATGGGGACACGGAAGAAAGGTTTCGCGCATACCGGCCCCGTTCTTTTAGTTTTACAGCGAAGCTGATAGCCTCTCGGTGGTCGGCACTTTTTCGCGTCCGCGTCCGTTAGCAAAAACGTGGGCAGATCCTGGAGGCATTGCTGGGAAGGAGCAGTGGCTCGTACCCCTTTAAGGCAGAGGCTCGAAGCACTCGGCAAAGTGAAGCGAACAGTGCGTACATCCTTTCGAATCACGCATACAACATGCAGAACAGCATTCGTTTCAATGAAGAACAAGCACAAAACAAGCATCCAAACCACACAATTGATTATAAGGCGCTCCTGATATAAATGCGAAGCACGTAACGCTCCCCGCATACGTTTACAGGTAAAGATTACTGTTGCACAAGCTGCCGCGGCGATGGCAGCTTGTGACGTGGGGAGGGACGTCGATAGCCTTTCGTACATAAAATAATCCGCCTAGCAACTGATTTCATTGTTGTAGTAGCTCCGCTATGAGTGCCCAACGCACAGCTAGGGTTCCCGAGGAGACGCATGAATACGAGGAGCTGCAAAGGGAAAGAGATACGGCAATACGAGTAGCGGCGGCGTGCGGCCAAAAGTACCATTACTCCCATTACTCTAAAGCAATTAAGCATTGCATACCCCTCTCAGCAGTTGTGGCTTTCACTAGCTTCGTTGGACATACATTTTCACGGGACCGGAAGTAAGGTTTGCGGTCTGCTGGTCACCTGTTTCTCTTTCTTTGGAAGGTGTTCCGGTAAAAACTAACAAAAAAAATGTATTCATTTTTATCCCAGTGGCCGAGTTGACCGTTTCGAATTCTGCTGCTTTAGTGCGCCTCTTCAGCGATTTTCTTTTATTTTATGTGGCGCTATTTTCTCTGTTCTGTCAAGGCAACGCCACTTACGAGTATTGCCGAATGCGCGGCACGCATACCGCTGGACGTGTCAGGATCGAGTGCTCTATACCGACTTTGAAATCTGTGCGCTTGCTCGAATGCGTACACTGCACTGGTGCGCTTGACTCGGTAGAATTCTTGTCAATCTTATTTCATGTAGAGCTCTGGTTTCACGATTCCCGTGTACAGTACGCTCAACACTTCGGTGTAGACCGCGTGCAAATTCTTCCCTCTGGGAAGTGTACACTCGTCAAGCACTGCAACAGCCTAAAAGACATTCTGGAGATTTACGGGCCAAAAACCACGGTCATGCTGTAATATGGGTGGCTCCGGATTAAGTTTGACCTCCCGGGGCTCTGCAACGTAAATCGAAGTACACGAGCGTTCTTGCATTTCGTTCCCATCGAAATGTACCTGCCGCTCTCGGGATCGAAGCTGCGACCTTCCGTACCGCAATAAGCACCGATCGCTAACAATCGGGCAGCAGTTATTCGTTAGCTTTGACTATCGAGAATATGTACAGTTCAGCTGCGACGTAGCTGCGACGGCACGACGATCTTCCTCATGCAATAACAGGATCTATGCGGAGCGGCCAGATTGTTGTTTCTGATACGCGTAGTTACTTGTAGTTACGTGTAGTACAGCATTTTTGCGATAATGTACGTCAGGTCTGCTGCACACTTTCTTTTTTGCTTTAATTAATTCGTATGCTCCTTCCTTATTTCGCCCATTTCGGTTCATTCATTCATTGACACGAGGGAGCGCAATTAACTATCATTTAATTTTTGTCTAAGGAAACGTAAACACAGACGTGTTTGATCTATATCATTTAATCAGGGTACCCGTGTTCCTTTGATACGCGGGCTGGATTTGTCCCCTTAGAATGTGAAGGCCGACGCGGAATTTCTTCTGTTGTCAGCATTCGCTGTTTTATAACCACGTCAGTAAAGTAAAAGCCCGCCACACCTCTGTGCTATATTCACTATTTATTCCTGACCTGCATGGGAAACTATGCAAATGTGAAAGGTTTCCGCAAATCGTTTACGTCATTTTAGCCAATAATATAGTGTTCCAAGCTACCTACATTATTTAAAGTTCACTGGAGAGTTTGAGCAACAAATTTATCAACTTTGCGTTGAGACTTAGCGAACCTTTAGTGACTTCACGGCCGCAGGTTAGGGGCTCGCTTGAAAAAAAAAAAGAAGAAAAGTTGGCAACACAGCTATCGCGAATGCCGTTTGTTGAAATCGTGAGCGAGGGCACGTGGTGAATCGTTAGTGATGCCATATTGTGTGCGAAGACGCATTCTCCACGTGCACTGGTGCTGTTCGTGAGGCTGACAGATCTGTGACCGTCTGTATGGTATCTGCGTGCACCCCCGGATAGACCCGCCAAGTGACGTAGCTGGGTCGTCTGGCACCCGGGGCTCATAGGTCTTCAGTCACCCCCCTCCCCCGGGTGTAGTCAGGGAGGCGAGGAAATCGAAAATTTCCGAGGAGAGGGGGGTGATGTTTCAGCACCAGCACAGCCGCCTTGGCTACCACACGTGTCCCCCCCCCCCCCCCCTTCGCTTTCTTTCCCAGAGATCGCGAATGTAGCAGCTATACACGCTGTTTTATTTTCTGCACCAACTAACACAAAGTGTTGCACTGCATGATAACTTGTGATAAGCTCATTTGCACATTCGTCAGGCTGTAAGACTTAGCAGCCAATACAGATGCGGCATCGTAGAAAATATGGACCACAAGTAAGAAAAACATTTTAATTAAGTTTTAATTAGCGATTTTAAACGCAATATTGCATTTACAAAATTGAAGCTGACAGTCATATGTTGCCCAACAACAACTTCACAAACATCGTCGTAGGTGCCACGTACTACGGCGTGCGGTATTTTGGCTGTGTGCAGCTCTGAACCCGAACGAAAATAACGTGTCAGTGACCCTGATCTCCCCACCCTATTAAAAAACGCCACCTGCTTCCCTGCCGAGCAGGAACCAATGTTATGACAATTACGAGTTCCCTTCATTCTGATCCAGAAATCATTTCTTTATTTGCTGCTATTGGCAAATGTGATTACCCGAGTGGCGGTACCGCCACAAGATTGAGAACGGAAATGATCACGCTTCGCGAGAATTCCTGCCGTCACTATCAAAGAGAGAGAGAGACAGGGGGAGAGAGGGGGCGCCGCGATGAAGCCTGTGTCAGCGAAAGCATACGCTACTGTTGGTCCGCACTCGCAATGGAAAGGATAGAGACATCGACCTCACTGGTGCACAGAAACGTATTCAGCCCCCCTTACCCCCCCCCCTCCCCGAAATTTTTTCGTGCTGTCCATGCACCGCCGACCAAAGCAACCCCCGGCGCCGGAAATCATTCTGGATTTTTTCTAGAGCGTCTTTTTTACGCTAGAAAAGCCATTTCACCGCGAAAATTGCGAACTTGGGCTGAATTTCGTGGCAACGCCCATGCACCGGGAGTCCCACAACGCACGCAGCCCCATCCGAGCACAAAGTTTCAAGGATGTTTTGATGGCGAACGGGCTCGCCGCGGCATCTCGCGGAGGCCGCGGATTCTACACTCTATCATGGAATTTACGGAGTGCGTGGATATCACGGAGGAAGGAAACTAAGGAGAGGCCCTGACGTCACTCCTTGTGAAGCAAAAGTGAAGCCGGAAGTTGGCGTTGCTCATGGCGATGCTCCGCCTTTTGTGCCACCCTCCTCTCTTGTTTACATCTTCGCGAAACCACGCCGCGCTACGCGTGGTTTCGCGCGCGGAGCGCTCGCGCTCGCGCAACATCCGGCAGAGCACGGTGCAGGTAACACAGCGCAACAAGACACGGTGACTAACGCAAACCCGCCCACACAGCGCCTTTGCCACGGCACGAAACCTACCAGAGCAACACGTGTGAGCGCTCAAACAACGCCGCCATTGTGGCCCAAAAGGCGTGGCCATACAGCAAAAAAAATAAAAAAGCAGCAAAAAATGAGAACCGACTACGTAATTTCCGCCACACTTTTCTCCTAGCGCGCGGAGGGGGTAGGGCCTCTCCTTAGTTTCCTTCCTCCGTGGTGGATATCAATTCCGAAACTTTATTGGTGTAAAGTTCTCATAAACTTTTGATGTGAACGATGCACTGACATTTCCAAACTTGTGCTTTAGATTTTCATTTGCGGAACTTGTAAGTTTAATGCTCCCATAAATATTTGACGCCAAAGGTGCATTGACTTTTCCAAAGTCGTACATCGGGCCATACAACGAGACAAGCCAAATCAACACGCTATCAGACAAGCTGACAAAGCCCGCAGCGAAGCCCGATGAGACGAAGCGTTGTGGTGGTTCATGCGTGCCGTCATGTCACATAAAAAAATATCAACATTTTTTTTCACCTGCGCCAAAGCATCCAGTGAAAACACTAAAGCCAGCCAAGGTAACTACGTTCTTATTTATTTTCTCTACTTTGACTTTCAATCGCGAGCACACATTGAGCCTCTTCAATTTTATTCTTCTCGCTCCCCTACCCGCGCGCTGCCAGAGCCAGCCAGAGCGCATGCGTTTTTCTCGTGTTGCCCCGACCACCCCGAATGGGTGAGCCGATGATGGTGGCTGAGCTTGTGTGCGCAAGAAAGAAAAGTGAGGAGCAAGCGCGCCGCCTTCCGTCGCGCGCGATACATCGAGGGAAGTGGATGGAATGGGGCCAGGATCTAGGATTCTGTGAATCTGTAATTGCGCAACATGTTTGTTTGTCTTGTTTGACGCATTATATACCGTGACTTTTTCTAACCTACGTAGATTTATTGGTGACTTACTTATACGTATGTTTAAATATCTTGTTGCGAGGTTTTGTGTATACGTGCAGGGAACTTTATACGTGCAGGGAACGCCTAAGAAGCCATTCGCCATGGCTTCTTAGGCGCCTCGTTTCCGTTATCGCCGGTATCGGCCACTCGTAGTGACGGACGACAGGGAATAAATGGTACCGGAGGAGAATAATTTTGACAATGCGGAGAAACTGCGACCGCTGAGAGGTCTTCAAAATCGATCCTGTGTTCCTCCATTACGGCCTCTCCCGTATACCGTAAAATAATTTACACCCTTAAAAGTGAAAGAGGTTGTAAATGTGCCTAAACTCACACTCTTAGGGTGTGAGTTACAGACACATTTGCAACCTTTTTCACATTTGGGGGGGGGGGTAAATTATTTTACGATATTAGCAACCTTGCGGCTCGGGTGCTTTAAACCGCGTTTATTATTATTATTATTATTATTATTATTATTATTATTATTATTATTATTATTATTATTATTATTATTATTATTATTATTATTATCTTTCTTTCTTTATTTGTTCGTTCCTTAAAGACCCCACACAGGGGTATTACATAAGGGGCGGGATTACAACAATAGTTAAAGCAATATTAGTTAGGATGAGAGAATCCCTGACACTTCTTCCGTGAATGCAGATGAACTGGTGATGGCAGAGATGTCGTAAGGAAGGCCGTTCCAGCCTACAACTACACGAGGGAAAAGCGAAGACGAAAAAGTGACAGTGCGCGTTTTGGGACGAGCGACACTTAATGAATGACCAGTACGACGTGATTTTCGTGCCGGCGGTGAAATGTATGGTGCGATGGCAAGCCGACTGTAAAAAAGAAAAAAAGAAAAAAATATGTGAGATAGTGAAAATCTGGCAATGCGATGGCGATACGAAAGAGCTGGTAAACTGGAGTCTGCTTTTAAGGATGATGCGCTGATGTAAGAATATGCTTAGGGAATGAACCTAGCAGCGCGATTCTGTGCAGCTTCAATTATTATTATTATTATTATTATTATTAGTAGTAGTAGTAGTAGTAGTAGTAGTAGTAGTAGTAGTAGTAGTAGTAGTAGTAGGAGTAGTAGTAGTAGTAGTAGCAGTAGTTTTGTAGTAGTAGTAGTAGTATGTTTATTTGGCCATATTATATACAATACAATATGCCCTCGAGGTGAGGCTAAAGGAGGTAGACCAAGCATACCTCCTGACAAGGCCTAAACCCCGATCACACATCATGGAAACGGGGGCCGAATGGACACAGAGGAAAAAAAAAACAATGAGCAAACATGATCACAATAGAAAATAGTTAATGATAGACAATAATAAATATCCATTAACAATAAACAAAACATTTCATAATATGCACAATCAAAAAAGAAAACTAAGTATACAGAATTAGCTGAAATTTAACCGGGGGGGAAAAGAGTCGTCAGTTTTTTCTTAAATACAGACACACTATAACTTTCTAAAGCAATCTGAGTAAGAGACTGGTAAGCATTACATAATGTTATAATTTGATAATCGGTTGTTTGTTTACCATAATTTGTTCTGGGTCTTGCAGTAGATAGGGCAACGGAACGTAGACCATACGCAACGTTTCTCGAATTATAAGTATTAGAAAAAGAGTTAAAGTCATGTTTGACTTTATAAAAAATGTGAAGAGCCAAACTAAAATTGTATAAGTGAAAGAAATTGCGAACATGAAATGTTTCGAAAAGATTAGCTTCAACAGATGAACTTGAACTTAATGAACGTAGAGCTCTTTTCTGGAGAGAAAGCAGTTTGTGTGAATCAGTTTTGTTGCATGTACCCCACACTAGGTTGCAATACACCAGGTGAGACTGAACAAGGGCAAAATATAACTGTTTTTTAATTTGTAGTGGGAGGAGATGTCTAACACGATAAATAACATAAATAGATCTGGCCATTTTTAGTCTAATGTAGTTTATATGATCACTCCAACCCAAATCGCTACGAAAAAACACTCCAAGGAACCGGCAACTATGAACTTGCTCGATGTTTGAGTCATTAAAAAATAGTTTGATGTGATGATCTAATGGTTTGTTTTTTGGATGGAAGAGCATAAACTTTGTTTTGTTTACGTTTAATTGAAGTTGATTAACATAGAGCCAAACCGCTAACTCCTCAAGCCAGGTATTACATTGGTGTTCAAGTACTTGGAGACTGGAGCCGGAAAAAAAGAGATTAGTATCGTCGGCATACATCAGGATATTAGGAGTTAATGGAATGTTTACAATGTCATTAATATAGAGAATAAATAAAAGTGGTCCCAGAATTGAACCCTGAGGGACACCGAATTTTATCATACCAAAACTGGATTTTACATCATGAATCTGAGTGTACTGTATCCGTGCAGTTAGATAACTTTCCAATAGTGAATTTGCCACTCCACGGATCCCGTAAGTTTTTAATTTGTGGAGCAGTATTGTATGTTGCACAGAATCGAAAGCTTTGCGCAGGTCGAGAAAAATTCCAACAGAAAAAAGCTTAGTTTCAAAATTGTTAATTATAGAGTTTTTAATATCTAACAGAGCAGATTCTGTTGATTTACCGGCCTGAAAGCCATACTGTTGGGGGCAAATAAGATGTTTAGCTTGTAAGAAATTGTTTAGTCGCCTATAGAGTATACGCTCAGCTAACTTCGAAAACAGAGGCAATACCGAAATAGGACGGTAATTATTTGGGTCATTTTTGTTGCCTCCTTTGAATAAAACGGTAACGCGCGCGACTTTTAATTTGCTAGGGAATACACCAGAAAGAAGCATTCTGTTACAAATATGCGTAAGAGGGCCAGCAATAATATTTACAGCACATTTGATAGGAAAAGCAGCAACTTCGTCATCTCCAGGTGAGCAGGTGTTCCTGAATGAATTAATGATAGAAATAACTTCATCCACTGAAGTAGGGGACAAAAATATAGATTCAGTAGTGCAAGAGGGTAAGTATGAGTCAACAGACCGAGTTGAATGACAGCTAGCAGAGGGTCGGTATGCTCCGGCAACTAAAAAGTGTTCATTCAGCATATTGGCAAGTGAAACTCCAGCATAATTCACCCCATTGACTTTCAACTCAGAGGGAAGATAATTCTGCCTGTTCCCTATAATAACGTTAATACCTTGCCAAAGTAATTTAGGATTGTGTAAGATTGACGAAAACTTATTTATATAGAAAAAAGATTTAGCTTTCTTTAGATCTGAGTTTAATTTATTTCGAAACTTCTTAAACTTAGCTAAATCATCCGGGCATCGCGTTTCTAAAAAACGAGAGAACATTTTGTTCTTTTCTTTAATTTGTTTCAAAAGTGCCCCTGTCATTCATTCTTTTCTAGCCTTTCTATGTTTTCTTATAGTTTGAGTTGCGAACGCAGCGTAATAGCATTCAAGCAGCTTCTGAATAAATATATCATAAGCACGGGACGAGTCATTTTCACCATATACATCTACCCAATTAATTGTCGACAACAAGTGACAAAATCTGGAGATGCTCTTTTCATCATTAACTCTACGAGCGTGAACGCGTTTATTCAATTTGGTCGTATCAGGAAAAAGTGAAAAGAAAGGTAAGTGATCACTAATTCCAGAAGAAAAAACATCGGATATGCAACTCTGAGGTGGGAAATTAGTGAAACACAAATCAATTAATGTTTCAGAGTGCAAGGATATGCGAGTAGGCAATTTAATAGTATTGTCACAACCATTAGACAGCATTATTTCATTCAAGTTAATCTTCAGAGCGTTATCCTCCAAAAAGTTAATAGTGAAGTCACCTAGTACAATGATACGCCAGTTGTTTTGGTTAGCAAATCATGTCTTCCTTCTAAGCCTGCAGATTAATATTTCATTAATCGGCCGCTTACATATATATATATATATATATATATGTATATATATATATATATATATATATATATATATATATATATATATATATATATATATATATATATATATATATATATATATATATATATATAGAGAGAGAGAGAGAGAGAGAGAGAGAGAGAGAATGTAGAAGAAACTCCAGTGAAAGTGCCCCAACGAAAAAAATGCCGCGCGACTGGATTATAATGCACGCGACTGCGTGAGCCGTGCAGAGGCAAGCGCAGCATGCAGCGTTTTTGATACCGTGCCAGACTGGATTATCGCCACTTTTGTTTCTGTTCCGCTTCAATCGAATTCCTGGATCACGTTCGAAGTAACTGTTTTCAGCGCACTTGTCGTTTATAGCTGGCAACTCACACCGACAGCTTCCAGCGGCGTGCATAGTGAATGTCACGCACTTGGTTCATTGACTATTCCGTGCATCGTTCCTGTAATCTGTAAGGACATTGTCGTAAAAGGCACGCTGTCGGGAGTCTAGCGAATTGTACGGCAGGCATTTGGCATGTTATCAGCCTTATCACCGTAACCACACATCAAGCTCAGTTTGCTGCGCCGTAATTCTTGAATAGATATTTGTGCAGAAGCTGAGCAGGTTTCCAGACCGACGTAACAGTTCTGCACATCCAGCCTATTTGCTTCAAGCACCTAATCTTTAGCGGATCGATTTAGTTACATTTTACCCGGAACCATGCCATCGCGCGAACTCGTGCCGGAGACTCGCAACTACATCGAAACGGTGCCGCATCGGCGTACACGCTCCACGATCGCTATTGGCTTTACGCTCTTCGACAGCTGCGTTTCGATGTACCTGTACCTTTGTTCGGATCGACCTCTTTTGAGGGGCGAAAACAGGTGCACGTAGTTCACTGCTGTCAGACGAATTCGTCGGCGGCGGCCAGCGTCAGTGGTCTGTCGTCTTTTGTTTATCGCATTTTATTTTTCTGTCCGTCTGCGTGGTTGTGCGCTACGGTTTGTCTCGATTCCGAACCAACAGGACCGAACGTTCCCAAGTGTTGGCTGCTTTTGTGCCTCGCTGAGCGCAGAGGCGCGCAACCTCGCGGCTTCCACGTTGCTCTTAATTACCTAATTATGGGATTTTACGTGCCAAAACCACCTCCTGATTATGAGGCACGCCGTAATGGGAGGCTCCGGAAATTTCGACCACCTGGGGTTCTATAACCCGCGCGGCTCTTCCAGACACGGCGATACACGTTTAAGTTCATTTTATTCGGTTCCACCTTAAGGGCCCGAAAGCGTGACGTATAGGGGAAGGCAGTGAATTATTTTTTAGTAGCTCGGAAAGTGAACAACAGAATAATAAGAAAGAACAATAACAATGTAAACGATCGGAAATGGAAGAATGCAGTTTGTTAATAAATATACCTCGCTAGCTGAAGAGTAGCGGTAATCTGTGACAATACATTTGATTAACAGCATTAATAAACGTGTAAAGTAGGATGCACAGCAATAGTGTATGGTATGCGCATCTGTGCCTATCGGTGCACGTTGGTACACTCCCTGCCAGGCGCTGTATGCACGTCGACACTTATCACGCTTTGTTTTCCCAGAGTTTATATTCATTGACAATCCCGGCCACGGCGGCCGCATTTCGATGGGGGCGAAATGCGAAAACACCCGTGTGCTTAGATTTAGGTGCACGTTAAAGAACCCCAGGTGGTCAAAATTTCCGGAGTCCTCCACTACGGCGTGCCTGATAATCAGAGAGTGGTTTTGGCACGTAAAACCGCAAATATTATTATTATTATATTCATTGACTGATAAGCGGGGTGTACTTGAGCAGAAAAAGAACAGAAAAAAAAACGCGTTGGCAGTAAGTTTGTTGGCATCGTGCCTTTGCGACATACTAGTGGAAGTTTGACCTGTGGCAGAAACTGTGAAGCCTCAGACTTTTGGGGAAGAGGAAGCTGCGCTATGGATGTTCACGATTGGGCGCGCGTTCGAAACCTGTATGAATCATCTCTAGGTTCATCGCATGCGCTGCGGTGTTATACACGCGAACACACGATGGAATTTTTTCTTTGCGAGTACGGAACATCCGACCGACGTAAACCTGCCAACTCTCCCAAATTGTCCGTAAAATTTGCGAATTTGGGCTCATTTTTTTTTTTATTTTACGAATGGCGCGTCGTGCTCAACGAAATTCTGTTCGCGAGAAAAAGTTTCAAAGGTGTTCGAAGATGGGACGGCGCAAGACGCCGTATAGTAAACCAGAGGGGTACTCGCTTGGAGAAAGTTTATCGTGTATAGTTCCCGAAGCAAGGCGAAATCGTCGATAGCAGCGTCTTGGTGCAACGTGGTTACAACGACGCGCGTGACTCGCGCGCGCCGCGTTATAACCGTGTTCCGTCAAGCCAGTGACCAACCGGGCCGTCTCAGTCTCTTGACAGCAATGTCGCTGAAAGAGTCAGTGTGATACAAACAAACCTGCTGTTCCCTGTGTGCCGCGATTCAGTGTGATGCAAACAAACAAAAAAAAAACCAGTCTCTGCTGTTCCCTGTGTGCCGCGATTTCTGTGCGGCGTCTGAAGTTGTTTCATTCGTAATGAAGTGCGTGTGTACATACGCCAGAAAAGTGTGCGCTAAGGGCAAAGTATATTTGTGAACGCGTGCCATAAATTGCTGCGAGCGCCACAGCCGGCGAATGAGGCTGTCGAAGAACGCACGGCGTATAGTCGGCCGAACTATTCTCGGCTATAGCCGCCATGCGGCGGAAACCGTCGCGACGTCCAAGGCGCTGTGCCGCTGGGCACGAAGTCCCGCGGGTTCGATTCCAAGGTCACGGAGGTCGCATTCAGACGAAAATGCAATGCATAACTGTTCCTGTATTGAGCTTTCGTGTGTGTAAAATAGCCTCAGCTTGTCCGAATTGGTCAGGAGCCGTCGACGGTATGCTCTCTCGATCTCAAAGCTCCTGGGTCGTTTTGGAGTGTTAAACCTTAATATCAATCAATCAATCAATCAATCAATCAATCAATCAATCAATCAATCACTGAATGAATGAATGAATCTGACAGAAACAGCCAGAAAGAGAATTTTCGGCGGCCTCCCTCCGTCCATTCCGTTCGTTCGAAGGAACGCGAGACCGTCACCTGCGGCAGTCGAACCGCAAACATTCCATTGTTTGCATCGCGCTCGTTCCGACGGTTGTTGGCATAGAGATAAGAAGCGAGCCGACCGGCACGCTCGGGTGTCACGAGTGGTTTGCACCGCGGCGAGGGGTCGCGGCCTCCCGAGCGGCGGCTGCCGCATATATATAAAGAGCGCAGCCTTCCGCGACCTGATGCCACCATTTTTGCATTCGTGCCACGAAGCGTGACGGCGTTCAGCCGCGCTTAAACGTTCACGCGTCGCGAATTCCATCGGCATGCCCGTCGCACGCACAAAGGTGCGGATGTCTCCTTCCGGTCACTCCAACGAGTGTAAATACCCTACAGAGTTTCCGCGACATTATTTCAGCGCTCTCAATCTTGCGATGGCATCGAAGCGATAGCCGAGCGCCCTGACCGACGATAGATCAAGACCTGTAACGATATTTGGCATGAGATCTTAATAATAATAATAATATTTGGGGTTTTACGTGCCAAAACCACTTTCTGATTGTGAGGCACGCCGTAGTGGAGGACTCCGGAAATTTTGACCACCTGGGGTTCTTTAACGTGCACCTAAATCTAAGCACACGGGTGTTTTCGCATTTCGCCCCCATCGAAATGCGGCCGCCGTGGCCGGGATTCGATCCCGCGACCTCGTGCTCAGCAGCCCAACACCATAGCCACGAGCTCTTAATCGGCTCAAGTTTTATTATTATTATTATTATTATTATTATTATTATTATTATTATTATTATTATTATTATTATTATTATTATTATTATTATTATTATTATTGATGGTTCATGTGAAGTATTGGCCAAGACTCGGATGGCGCTAGAAAATACAGTTAGTCCGCAGTCGTTGTCGTCACTTGTAACGCGTCCAGTACTTAAACACCAGTACGCAATGCTGTCCGTACATAGTACCTATACTGTAGAATCGCGCATCGATTACGGCGAACCAGTCAGTCACCCCGCACAGTTTAAGCTTAATAGCTTTGTGTTGTGCACTTCCCCTGTGGCCAACGCGCGTCATTTACGATATCAGTGAAGCAGCACACGTCGCGACAGACAACCAGTGTGCGTAGGCCGTTCCCGAAGGCACACATGCTGCTTCAGTGATCTGAAAGCTGAAACTGCCAATGTTTGTGTGCCTTGGTGGCCTTCGACAGGCATACGTATACGTCACGGGGTCGACGAGCATGCTTGGTGAGCTGCCTACTTTATAGGAAGGTGGCCTGCCAATTTCGAAAGATTTTGAACAATGTCACCTCCGGCGTCCCCCAGGGTAATGTTTTGGGTCTCTTATCATTTTTAATTTACATTAATGATCAGCCAGCGGGTATCTCCTCTAACGTGCGACTTTTCGCAGGCGATTGCGCAATCTACCGTAAACTAACTTCTTCAGCTGATCATCTTGCTTTTCAACAGGACCTGGATCTCGTAACTAGTTGGTACTCACGCTGGCAAATGTCTCTTATTACCGATAAATGGGAACTAATGACCTTCACCCGCAATAAATCAGCTTCCGGATCTAACTACACTCTTAGTAACATAGCTCGCACAACGTGTTACCTTGGCGTACATCTTCCACGCAAACTTCCTTGGACAACTAACACAGATAAAATCACAGCACAGGCATCACGCACCCACGGCTACCTTATACGAAACCTTCACGACGCTCTTAGTTCGGTCAAATCACTAGCATATCCAACATTCGTCCGTCGTCAACTCGAATACGCGTCATCAATTTGGTCACCTCATTAAACCTATCTAATCAATGATCTTGAACGTGTTCAAAATCGTGCCGTGCGTTTCATCGCCAAAGACTGCAGCCGTTATTTCAGTGTTACTAATATTTAAATCCTCTCTGTCCTTATCCTCCTTCAAATCACGCAGAAAGATTGCTCTAGTCTGCTTATTTCATAAAATAACAAACCTTCAGATCCAAACCGCCATCCTTCTCTCCCAACCGTTAAGAACGTCTCGCCGTTTGCACAACAACCGCTCTTTCAAACTTATCTTTGGGCACACAAACGCCATAAATTCATCAGCGTTACCACTAGCCATTAAACTATGGAAATAGTCTCCTTGATAATGTTGTCCACATTCATGACCCTGTTAAGTTTCATCATGAAGTAACCGCTATTTTTTAGTGACTAGTTGCATTCATGAATTTTCTCTTAATTATGTACACGCTTCTCGCTAACTTCTGTATTTGGCAATGTCCATAGATGTACCCTTGCATTACTTTTATGAAATTTGGCATTGTTAAATAATGCACCCTTACACTGTGTAGGTCGCCATCCATACCGATAGTATATATCGCGTTCCGCTAACTATTATGTAACGTCACCTCGTTTTATGTACCTTAGTACACGTCTCGTATATACTCGTTATCTCTTTCCATTCTTTGTAACGCTTCCACTTATGGAGATATATATTGTATAATCCCCCCTCACACAATACTCCTGCTGGAATCTGTCAGGTTTCTTAAATAAATAAACAAATAAATAAATAAATAAATAAATAAATAAATAAATAAATAAAAGACGTACAGATGAGACGAGACCGTCTTTCATTTTTATGCCTTTATTTGTCTCTAGCACAGAGCCTTTCAGGAAGGTCAATTACAAATAAGGCCGACAAAAAAGTCGTAATCAAGTGCACAGATAAGAAAGCACCTCTTAGCCAAGGAGAAAGAGCAGTGTCAAGTAACTTGCGCATTAGAGAAGCCGCTCTCGTCTAATTAGAAGGCAATGTAGTACTTATCTTTTATATTTTTATTTATGCACATTGCCTGCAGCGCCTATGAAAGACACGATTGCAGAGAAGGCATAGAAAGGGGTGGAGGTGGGGGCTACCACGGATAATAACTCACGAAAAACCGTGTGCCTACGCACATAAACAAAGCAATGATAAATAATGGAAAAGTTGCGCTAATCTTCGAGACGAAGCTATTGAAGTAGAAAATGAGCGCATTTTTTTACCAGAGACTTGACAAAAATTAGCGGAACGCTTCCTCTGACTCATACTTTTCGATGTCCGTGGGCATAGCTTGTTCCACTCCGCAAGTGTGTCTGGGAAGGAGTCTTGAGAAACACCCGTGTGGTGCCGGACCTCTTATTTTCAATACGTGGTCGTGACGTTCGGGTAAGGAGCACGGAGATAGCAAAATATCGCGTCTGGGTAATCTTAGGATTATTATAGTAATTGCGGTGAAGTGTAACTTCAGCTTTATGTTTGATGCATTGCGTAAGAAGCAAGACTTCACACTAGGCCTACCTGCCCTAACTTCCTACCCTGCAGTGGCAAAATAAAGTTGTTTCTCTCTCTCTCTCTCTCTCTCTCTCTCTCTCTCTCTCTCTTCTTATGAATGCTCGATTCCAAGAAAGCTTGCACATTCATCAGCAGCTTCGCTGCTGCTGAATTCCTAGTTTCTCGCTATACCAAACGTGCGGCTCGGAATTGCGCGCGCTTGAAAGCGGAAGCTGATGCTCTTGAACGCGGATCCCATATCCCCACAAGCGTACTCGAGAATCGGTCCGGCATTTGTCAAGTGCGAAACTTGCCCAACCTTCGTTGGCGTGGTGTGGAAGTTGCCTCTTATGAAGTTAAGCGTTATATGTACGGTTTGGCAGTTACCTGTTCAATTTGTTCAATCCAAATTAAATTTTGATGAAATTAAAACAAACACGCGCCAAGTGTATAATCAAAGGACAAACACTTGACGTTTCAGAGCCCGCATACGGGTCCCTTGCTCAATCTGAACAAAGAACCTGTACGGGCACCGAAACGGCTAGTTTTTGTGTATTCATTATACTCTCGCTGAGTATGAAATCAATCATATCGGGGTTTTGGCTCGTAAAACCCCAGAATTCCATTTTTTTTAGCTCGGTGGACTAACCTTGCCTTTTAACCCGCGGGAAAGTTCTGAAAGTCTTTTATACGAGAATACGAGAGCTGAAATACTGCTGCTCTTTACCCGTGAAACGGCGGCATTGTGAGGTAACATCCCGCTCTGTCGCCTGACGACCGCCCTGTGCTTGTACTATATGAGGCATGATGTTACGGGCTCGTTTCCTAGCCGCGGCGGCCGCATTCCTCTGTAAGCGTGCAAAAATTCCAAGCAACTCCAAGCGACCAAACTCATCCCGCTGCCCTCCGCTACGGCCTCCCTCAAAATACAGGTGTAGCCTTGCGACGCAAGAAAGAAAACAAATCCCACAAAAACCAATGAACCTTTTTCGACATGCTGACGCCGCCGAAAAGGTAGATGCGTCGAACATGAAACGTACGCAACGCAGGTCGGGCATCGTTCTAATAAAAAAATAAACGTAAAAACGTTATTCACTCAGTGGACGCTGATACGCGTAGCAGGGTGCCATACTCGTCGGTCTACATTGATAGCGATATCGCGGTTTTCAAATTCCCGGTACAAGCGAACCCTTATCTATCTCTCCGGCGTTTGCCTTCGGGCCTTTCATCGCTGTAACTTTTTCTCGCTCGTCCCAGATAAGGCCGTGGGATGGGACCCGGCTGTGAAACGATAGTGACATTCGATAGAGGCTTGCACCGCCGTCCCCGACGGTGTCGCGTGGGCGTCGACTGGTTCTTATCGGGTACGAGTAGGCACTGTAGCAACTCGTTCACCGCCACCTCCGCTGATAAGAAGCCAGCGGGCACAGCAGGCAAGCTCACAAAGCGGGTTGGCTGGCGACCTTGATTTTTTGCCGACGCGAGGTTGTTGTATGCGTTCGTCTAATCCGCCCGGAGTGACCCCACACGAGATTATGCAGGGTGTCCCAGCTAACTTCAGCCAGAGTTCAAAAATATGTGAATGTCACGTAGCTGGACAGAACCAAGGTAATGTTATTTTCCATCGCTTGGAGATACTAAGATTTTTTTCACTCTATCTAATTATATAATTTGTCATAATTATTCACTTTCTCAAACATTATAACTAGATGAAAAGTGTCAATGAGAAAATTGTAGAGCAACATGAAAAACTCCCGATACAGCTTTCTGTTGCGCAATACGTGCTTCACAAAAGTTTTTTCGAGCTGGAAGAGCCCACGAATGCACGCGGGCTTTTTCACCTTGGAAGAACACTTTTATGTAGCACGTACTGAGCAACAGAAAGCTGTATCGGCAGTTTTTAATGTCGCTCAACAATTTTCTCATTGACACTTTTCATCTAATTATAACATTTGAGAAGGTGATTAATAATTAAGACGAATTATCTAATTAGGCGGAATAAAAAAATGCATATCTCCAAGCGACGGCAAACAACATTACCTTGGCTTTGTGTAGCTACGTGGCATTCGCATATATTTAAACTCTGGCTAAAGTTAGCTGGGACACCTTGTATATACCTATATAGTGATATCTGGCTCTAGTGTTCAGAGGAATCTTCAGCTTGGCACAGCGCTCCTGCCTAAAAACATGGAAACAGATAAATAGTTTTTCTCGGCATCCACAGCACCAAATTTTATTAGCTTTGCTGTGTTTGGAAGGAAATGTTAGAATTTAGTAGCTGCAGGACGGTAATTCTCAATTCGTGCCTTCAGTGTTATTAGATAAATTCTGTACTGCTGCGAAATTATCTGAAACTAAAATATCAAGTTTACGACTCTATAACTCAGCAATAAAAATACTGTTATTGTTCTATAAAGTACCCTCAGCAATGCACCTAAAGTGGACAAAAGTGATCTATTGTACATCGCTCTGAAATATGCTACCAATTTGTGAGCAGGGCTTCTGCAAAACTCTCATAAACATTGTAACAATTTCATGTGAGCTGTAAACTCGATATCAAATATGTTCGCTTGAGATGCTCACGCGATGCAGTTTAAAGAACTGCGAAATGTGCTTTCGTGCAGATTTGCGCATTTGTTAACTTCGTGCTTCCACTTTTTCATGAAACTGATTTCCGGCAATGTTTATACGAAACTAGAGGTACTAAATCAAAATTCTGCTTCTTGAATTATTATAATTTAGCTTTCTCTTTTAAGTGCAACAAATTTCATTTAGATCGGTGTGGCAGATGTCTCATAACAGCATTGATGTGGTTTACACGCATTTGCATAGGGAAATCTTAGGTGGCACTGAGCTAAAGGTTCCTCTTAAAGGGAGTTTCTTTAAGCGCGTTTGTGACACCCTGGGAACGCCGACGTAAGGAAGGCTCGGACTGCCCCAGACGTGGCTTCGCTTGAGACACGATCGCAGATGCACAAATCAATCTTTCTTTGAAACAAGTATTCATAAGAAGTCTTGCTTCTTTCGTAATGCATCACGCATTATTACTGTCTGCTCAAACACACTAGTATCACGTTACGATGACGGTGACCAAACGAGGGAGTGCCAGAACTGTGAACCACGAGTCGAACACGTTACAGAGATAATACGTCATATACGTCTGAAGACACCCGAAAATTGTCGATATCCTCGCCTTCCTCGACTACAACCGGGAGGGGACGGAAGAGATATCGGCCCCGGGTGCGAGACGACCTAGCTACGCCACAGCTCGCACGTCCTGCCCTTCTTGTATTAGCGGGAGGGTAATGACCTCTTCCAGTTAGTTTCTTTTGAATAAACGTGCTGAACCGTACGTGTATCTAGTGAACGTGACTCAGCCCGTAGGTCTCGTATCGCCCGTCTACCACCCCATTGCGATGCAGCTCCATATATCAGCAGGACTCCCTAGCCGACGAGCCGTCCACCGTGGCGGGATGGCTTGCTATGTGGTCAACGGAGCTGCGGGCTGTGCTTACAGTGCACGTTGCCTGAATCCGAGTCGATAGGCCGCGACAGCCTTGGAGACCGGACCGCGCCTATATCGATCCGTCGCGTCGTCGCGTGCATTATGCTCTTTCAAACGTCCGCTTTTCGGTGCCTCACTATAGGGGACGACGCGTTCGATCATTACGGTTCTTCGAGCTCCAGGTATAAATACGAGACCGCAAATTCGGCTGATGAAAAGTGGGCTGCATGACCTAAAATGCTGTTTTTGTTTAGCTGATTTCTTGCTGTGGTGCTCGGAAAAGTGGCGCTTTACAGATACGTTGTCAATAGGTAACGCGTGACATTCAATACACCTTTCCGTGCTTTTCGCGAAACACTGTGTGCCTCTCCTGAAACAAGGGGCCTGTGGCGAGTTTCGCAACCTGTACGGTTGAATAGCTTTTGGATTGCATGTTGTGGGTACATACCGTGGTCCCAACCTCAGCGCTTAGAACTGAAGCCTTGCATCAGGGTTTGTGCCGCGGTGCAAGGAAGGGATATAGCTTTTGTCGGTGGAATGCCGAGGGGACGTGAAAGAGGAAACGACTTCTTATTAATTTTACCATATATATATATATATATATATATATATATATATATATATATTTCACGTTCTCACGTTCTCGTGACGCCTGCGGCACAAAAGACGTTCCACGTCCGCCGCCAAGGTCTGTGAGTGGTGGCGCTGGCTAACACTCCCAGGTTCTACTAGGACACATAAATACCCAAGAAAGTGGATGGCAAAACGGCGCCGCGGTAGCTCAATTGGTAGAGCACCGCACGCGAAATGCGAAGGTTGTGGGTTCGGTTCCCACTTGCGGCAAGTTGTTTTTTCATCCACTTTAATTTCCATTAATTAATCGTTTCTTTATTTCATTTATTAAGCACAAGTAATTTGCCCTATGTTGTCCTTGGTATCAGTGTTTGTTGGCTTCTTATGTTATAGGTAAGATATATATATATATATATATATATATATATTGTACCGTATTGGTTTCAGAGGTAACATATTTTCTTCAGATTGATTATTACAGTGGTTGTCAAATTGGTACATTTCCATGTTTCACTTTAGCAGTGCTGCTTCTTAGGTGCGTTGGTATTGCATATTGAGCAATGGGTAGGCTTTCCGTATGGGTATTTGTGTGCTCTCACTCAGTCCTTGTGTTCTAGTGCACATCTCCTGCACAAACTGCTTTTCACATTCATTTCATTGGGAAAATGGCCTGTGGTAAAAGCTACCTCCCACATTTGGTGCAGCAGGAATTTCTTGCCCGTAAAGCTTTCTCTGTAAGTGGACACAGACAAAAGCAGAGCATAAAGCTTGCCAAAGAGCAAGCACATACGTGCTGCAAGCTGTGCCGTATAATTAACAGCAGGAAACACAGGCAGACCACATTGCACCATGCAGGAAACGTGGCACGAGACGTCTGCCTGTTGAAGGGAGTGCTTAGCGAAGCAACTGGCCAAGCTGTGCGGTGTTTTCCGATTATGCCAGGATGTAGCACTTTTTCTTTTTTAGTTACGATTATTACACATAGTGTACATAAGTGGCCTGTCTGAAGCATGCAAAAATCATTAAATGGAGCTTTCGGGGAATGACTGCCTTGTTGGTTGTTTGCTGGCTGTAGTTGACAGGATATGAGCTGACTGGTACATTTACGTTTGAGCTTTTTCATATGAAAGAATGCATGTATGTGATATGTTTGTCGTCACAGGCAAAGAGGCACATAAAGAAATTACATAAAGCTTGCGACAAATTGCCTTAGCTTCCAAACTCTCTACCACATGGCTCATTCAAAGTATGCAACAGCCCATTCCCCCTGTTCGTCCGTTGTGACAAAAGGTTTTGTCGGTTTTTTTTTTCTGTCTTGGCGGCAATAGAAAGAAAAATTTGCAGATCCAATGCACATCTTGGAACCTAGTGAATCTTTAATGAAGTGTTTAATCAAGTCATACAAATATGTCCAATTTCATTCCTGTCTCTTCGGCATAAGGGAAACTGGCATGTGCATGTGGTCTCATGCACTACTACACACAATGTAACACACTGCAATCATCTCAGAGAGATATCGTATTTACCCGATTCGAACTGTCCCCTGAATCTAATGCACACGCTATTTCCGAGGGCTTAAAGCGGCTCGTCACCCCACTCTGAGGATTTGCCCTTTGAGCGAAGGTCTCTGCCTAGGCATCCTTCTCTCATTTGGCGCCTCAGTCTTGGGCGACGATTCAGCATCACTTCCACCGCGTTAGGAATGACTTCTCCGATATGTGAGGCAGGCAGCCGAGACCGCCAGTTGTTTGGTGTAACGCCTTGAACACGCTACTAGTGAATTCCCGGTAAGCGCTGAACGTTTTTATTTCTTCTGATTTCCTGTTTTTTTTTTCACACTAAATTTAAGTTTTGTTCAAGTTCGCCGGGAATGTGTCGTATATTTAGCCCCGTGCATGGCCGCATGCGTACGGGCGACTCCGAAACTACAATGTTGGAACCATTGAGAAATACTACGCCGTGTCACCTGGGCACGTGTGATTCCGGAACTACGAAGCCGGAACCGTTTAGAAATCGTTCTGTATTGAGCCACCCATCGCGATCAGGAATACACTTCTATCGTCGATAAATCAAAGAAGTTTTTAGGCATGTAGAGCCCTCGGGGCTGTACTTGTCTGCGACAAGGTAGCCTCCCCGCCTGCGGGATTATCTGACTGAGCTATGGCGAATGCTCGGTTGCCATAGTCGGAAGTTCGAATCTCGCTATACGTTTTCTTTTTTTTTATGATGGTGAGCTTGAAATTCAACTCCAGTGCACAACTTCTGCAGGCTTGGAGTTACGCCTGTCATCGGCAAAAGATGTCGAGAGCAAGTGGGGCTATACTAATCCAGGTACAACCAAATTAGGAAGGCCCACAAAGCACCAAAAAGACACTCCCTTACCAGATCAGGAATTGGCCTCCCTGGTGCAGTATTCGGCCACCCCCTCCCAAATGGCTCATCCAATTACCCGCTGGCCCTCAGTCTCCATCAGCTGCGGAGCACAGGACCAACGCGGCGGTCAGACCTGCAATGCAGCAGAGGGTGCTATGAATATCTGGATCCGGACGCGCCGCCAATTTAAACTGACCATTGCAACGTTTAACACCCGAACCCTCTCGAGTGTGGCTAGCTTAGCAGGACTCTTTGATAAATTATCAGACATTGTTTGGGATATCATCGGCCTCAGTGAGATTAGAAAAACTGGCGAGGCTTATACATTGCTGAATAACGGACATGTCCTCTGCTATAGAGGTTTCCTAGATAAGAAGCAATACGGGGTAGGAATCCTCATCTATAAGGACATAGCGGGCAATACTGACGAATTCTACAGCATTAATGAGAGCGTAGCTGTAGCTGTAATCAAATTTAATAAGAGGTGTAGATAAAAGGCCTACTTACAAGCCTACGCTCCAACATTTAGTCACGATGATGAGGAATAAGTAGATCAGTTTTATGAAGATGTTGAATTATTGGTGAGAAAAGTGCAAACTCAGTATACTGTAGTAATGGGCAACTTCAATGCAAAAGTGGGGGTAAAGCAGACTGGTGAACAAGCAATTGGCAACTGCGGCGTCGATTATAGGAATGCTAGAGGAGAGATGCTGGTAGAATTCGCAGAAAGGAATAAGCTTCGTATGGGAAACCAGCGCTGAAGCTTCGCGTGCCGACAGCAGCGCCGTAACACACAGCCTAGCGAGCGGTAGAGACAGTTTCCAGTAGCACACGCAGTGATTTCGTGTCAGCAAATTCACCGATTGTCTTGAGTCACACTTTTCACGGCTCCTCAAACGGCAGGGAACCGACGTGCTAGGACGTTGCAGCGCATGCGCTCTACGCAGCGCGCATGGCCATGGACAGAACTTGGCTGGCCGCATCGGGCTAGACAAACATTGATACAGGCGCACGTTTCTTATCGCTAAATATGTCGTGCCATCTTCGTAGCCTCCCTATCGGACGGTTTCAGCATATTTTAGTAACGCATGAAAAATGTCGTAGCGCCTCCTGGCCAGCGCTGGTTCCCCATAATGAACACCTTTTTCAGGAAATGTAGTAACAGAAAGTGGACCTGAAAGAGCCCTAATGGTGAAACGAGAAATGAAATTGACTTCATACATTCTGCTGTTCCCAGCATAGTACAGGATGTAGAAGTGATATGTAGGGTAAAGTGCAGTAATCATAGGTTAGTGAGGGCTAGGATTTCCCTCAATTTGAAGAGAGAAAGATCTCAATTGCTCAAGAAGAAACAGGTCAATCTAGAGGCAGTAAGGGTAAAAGCAGACAAACTCAAGCTGGTACTTGCAAACAAATATGCAGCCTTAGAACAGAGAGATGACGATGACATAGAGCTAATAGATGAAACCGTGACTAGGTTGGCTTCAGAGGCAGCAATTGAAGTGGGAGGCAAGGCACCAAGGCAACCAGTAGGCAAGCTCTCCCAAGTAACAAAGGACCTAATAAAGAAACGACCAAAAATGACAGTGTCCAACTCAAGAGATAGGATAGAATTCACGGAACTGTTAAAATTGATCAACAAGCGGAAATAAGGGATATTCGAAACTATAACGTGAGAAAGACTAAAGAAGCCGTAAAAAATAGACGCAGCCTGAAATCGGTGAGAAAGAAACTTGGCATAGGACAAACCAAGATGTATGCACTGAAAGATAAGCAGGGTAATATTATCAACAATCTCGAAGATATAGCAAAAGCAGCGGAACAATTCTATACTGACCTGTACAGTACCCAGAAGAGTCAGGATACCTCAATTAGAAAGAGTAATGAATAGGATACAGGAACTCCTATAACTAGCGATGACGTCAGAAGGGCCTTGCAAGACATGAAACGAGGAAGAGTGGCAGGAGAAGATGGAATAACAGTCGATTTAATCAAATATGGAGGAGACATAATGCTTGAAAAAACGGCGGCTCTTTATACGAAGTGTCTATCGACTGCAAGGGTCCCAGAAAACTGGAAGAATGCAAACGTTATACTAATTCACAAAAAGGGAGACGTTAAAGAATTGAAAAATTATACGCCCATTAGCTTACTCCCAGTATTATATAAAATATTTACCAACATAATCTCCAATAGAATAAGGGCAACACTGGACTTTAGTCAACCAAGCGAACAGGCGGGCTTCATGAAGGGGTACTCTACCATGGATCACATCCGTGTCATTAATCAGGTTATCGAGAAATCCGCAGAGTCCATCCTTGCTCGAAATCCATCCTTGCTCGAAGGTTGCGTCGAGTGAATGTTGCGGGCTGACGTGGTATGTGAACAAGATAGGTATGAGTGGTTGATGGCGGGTGTTCGTTGAGGATAACTGGCGGTGGTACTGTGATAGTCAAAGGTGTGCGCTTAAGGTGTGGCATCGAAAAGGGAGTTGCTTGGCGCACTAGTTGACTAGGGATTGCCATGAGTTTGTTGCTCTTATTGACAGACAGTGGGGATCATGGTTTCTGAGGCGTGAATTTCTTGTGCAATGTCTTGTATGTGCCATCGTTAATAGACCGTTTGCCAGCCGCAGTTTTATCTTTAGGTACATCTGCTGATTGCATCTTGTTGAGGAAGAGTCAGGAAGTCTAATTCTGGCGCATTGATGGCGAATTCTTTGCTTTGCTTGAAAGCTGGCTTATTTTTCCGCTTAATTTGATTCCGTCTTTTGAAGAAATTGTTATGAAACGAAACCGTGCTGGCTGTCTATTCCCTTTCAGCTGTCTTATGCATCCTTTCTAAGGAGATCAAATGAATAAGAATAACCAGCGTCGAGTTAGCGGGAAATGCGAGAGTAATGCGTAAGCATTACGTCTCATCTATTTGAGGTCCCAGATCGATTATTTAAAACCGCATTCAGCAGCACATTGCAAAGTGTTGTTCAGGAGCTCACTCGACACACGACCTGCCTATTCGCGGACCGAATTGCGACTGACAGAGCAGCCCACCGTCAGTTTCACTAATATATATATATATATATATATATATATATATATATATATATATATATATATATATATATATAAACCACCTGAACCGCTTTCCACACTTCACGCATACACGTTTTTTTCCACTTTGATTCACCTAATGCCAACGCATTAATCATAAAGACGGAAGCCATGGAGTGCATGTTGTAAATAAAAACTTGATATCGCTCGCACACGCAGTCAACTTTTTAAAACACGGCAACATTTGGTTTTATGCTAATGTTGGTTGGATTTTCTTACACATTCCCCGGCTTAGCATCTGGTCATCTCCTGGCGCTCTTTGCATGCATTCGGTCGCCTGCGGTTCGACCGCGTACCTAGAGCTGTGCCTCGGTGCATTCACCGTTGTTGCTTGGTGCCTTGGAACGCACTCCATGAGGCCTCAGCGATCGGGGTCGCGGAACCGGTCGGCGACTTGAGTTATGCACTCTTCGCACTTCGGCGGCCGCGCGTGCCCTTGATCTTGTCAATCATCTCGCGGCGTTCCTTCAGCTCGCGTTCTTCTCTCCGATTTTGTCGATCGCTTTGACTTGCACTTACGTGTCCGAGGGTAAAGGGGAAAGGGATGAGCGCGAGAGTCCGCCGACCGCTTTGCCACGAAGGCTATTGGACCACTATACGAGTGGCCGCTGGCCTGGAGCGACCCGGATAGTCCAAACGCGAGGTGACGGTGCCATGTTCCGTTTTTGACGTGGAAATAGTATTGGCTAATGCTGGCAAAAACAATTGCGTGCGTGCGTGCGTGCGTGCGTGCGTGCGTGCGTGCGTGCGTGCGTGCGTGCGTGCGTGCGTGCGTGCGTGCGTGCGTGCGTGCGTGCGTGCGTTCAAGCCGCGCGTCTTTGGGCGAAATGTTGTGCGGACTGAGCGTAAGTCGCTCCTGATACCTAAAAATAGTTTTCGAGGGGACATTTTCTGGCCATACGTGAAGCTACGAGGAACAAGACACTAAAAATAAAGAAGAAAAATAAAAACGCGATGGATGGCTGGTGAGGTTTTCCCATCTTGGCGTAGAACGCGGCCCCGGCTTATTTACGGGCTCTTTCTCGTTCTGAACGCGAGCGCCCCCCGATTTTCTGGTCTTCCGCACATGCATAGACGACACCCATGGTATTGGTCTCTTTCTCTTCGGTGTCTGCACAGTGCCAGTTGCGTCAGCTCTTTCTGCTTTGGTTTCGTTGTCTCTTCTGTCTAGCGGGCACATAGTGGATTTCCCCCTCCCTATGCTCTTTGATGATACGAAGTGCGTTGTGAGCCTACGGAGCTCGACGTCGCAGGTCCGGCGTCCGACCCCGTGGCATTATTCCTTCGTCGACAGCTGAGTCTAAGAAGAAAAAAAAAGGATTTATAGCACCGTTGCGCGTCCTTATTTGTTCGTACGTGTTCTGGTACCTTGAAGAAGCCATGTCGGAAATTAAAGTTTGGTGTTTGCTCGTGGAACGGTAAGCTCCGTGCATTATTTATTTCGTTACTTTATCAAGCGTGAGGTCACTGTTTTCTCTTTAATGTGCGCCTCGCGACCCCGTTGCTTCAAAGACGACTTGCGAAAGGCCTTCAGTGGAATGCTGCTCTGGAAACCTCTGAGCACCGTCCTTCCACGATGGCCTCCGTGGAAAAAATGGTTCAGGAGCTTTCCGTCATTTAATTTTTCGTGACAGCGCTAGAAAGCAGCAATAAGGACAGCAGCTGTGAAACGTTTAGAGCTTATTGCAATCTGTTGTCATTACTTTTTTTTTTAAGAGTCGCATCTGTAGACCTCTCCGGCGCGTTCTTGAAGAGGGAACCGAAAGCCCTGTCAACATGCATTTATGCGATGGCAAAGTGCTTAGAATTGTAGTGGTCGATTGAGCAACTAAGCTTGAAAAAAAAAATGAAATGAAACGAAGATCGGTGTCTTGTGCTTCGAAACTGCGTTGAAACAAAGACGGCAAAAAGGCTTGTCAAATGTTGTTCGCAAGTTTCGCAGACGTTCAACACGTCGGCAAGCTCTTACGCAAAAAAAATTGCAGTTCGCGTGACGGCATGCGTAACTATATCAGTGGGCTACGAATTTAAGGACACCGTATTGGCCTCCTCTTAAAGCAAATTCTACGGAACGTGACGGGCTTTCACGTAACTTATTTTACTAGCGCTCTGTGCACTTTCAATGTGCTCCTCATACTGATTTGGTGTCATAAGAGATTTGAGCAGGGAAAGTACATAGAGAGAAATCATTAATTTGCATTGAGTCATTATAACGCCACTTGTCTGCAGCTCAACACATTGTCTCAGAAATGCCCTGGAAATTTATCGCGCGATCAAGTTCAGTGCGATCGACAGCGTGTGCGTTCAGTTTCCCTCCGTCGATCTCTTCTTTCGTTTGACCTATTTCGCCTCAGTTATCCGTGAACACCGGACACTCTGCTTCGGTTAAAATGCGTTGGCGGGCTAGTTGGTTAGAATCCAGAAGTGGAATGGCATAGACAATGTTATGAGTGCAGGTTACAAATTGTTCGCGATTTGAGTAGAACATGCGTGCCTCCTATTATTATGTGTATCAACCTGTTTGCATAGCTTCTGGAGACGCTCAGGGGCAGAGAAAACCACGTCCACCCCCGATTCTGCCGCTTTTCTTCTGAGATTATGTGACATAATCTCAGAAGAATGTCTATGCCATTCCACTTTCGTGGGGAAGAATGTATGTTGGTAAAACCGGCAGATGCATCAATGAGAGAATTAAGGAGCATCGATATAACGTCACTAGGGTAATCTCGGGACATTTGGCTATTCATTGCCGAGATTGTTCCTGCAAACCCACGTTTGAAAGTACTTCTATTCTCTATAGGGCTCAAAGCAGGATGAAAGGGAGATTGTGGAATCCTACGAAATTGCAAAATTACAGGAAGGGTGTGTGAGCACGCCATCAGTGTCGCTCTCTGAAAAGGAAATACGATTCCTCGGTTTATATTTGTAACAATTGCAGCATATGTTTTCACCATGCCTTGAACACGTGTACGGTTCATCGATATGCACTACTGAATGTTTTTGCCTGTCACGTTTGGTTCCGCTCGTACAGTGTGTGTATGTATATATATATATATATATATATATATATATATATATATATATATATATATATATATATATATATATATATATATATATCGTTATTGTACGGTTTGGGGGGGGGGACATTGCACTATGTGTATATACACACGCAGGAAACAACGAATACGTTCACAATAAGGAAACGTTCGGAATTTTTTTAGTATCTGCTAATCCGTTCACCTCCGTTGTGGTATCTCTCATAACATACGCAGTGTATATATACACAGCCTTGAGACGTATGTTAGCTTTGTAGCTTCGTGAAACTCCGTCGATTGCTGATTACACGTTCTCTCTTGTCGGCATCTCCCGCGCAGAATGCCGCCGCTGCATGGCCTCCCAGCCTCGCCGTCCGTCGGTGGCCGTCGCCCTGTCGTGCACCTCGCGCAGCCGTTGGCCGTGGCAGCTGCAGAGAGCGCAGCAACCGTCGGCGGCCGCAGCGGCGACTCGGTGGCGAGGAGGCGGCGGCTGCCGGCCGGCTGTGCTCTGCCGCTGGGCGCACACCACGAGCTCGCTGC
The DNA here is from genome assembly GCF_038994185.2 of Dermacentor albipictus. NCBI lineage: Eukaryota > Metazoa > Arthropoda > Arachnida > Ixodida > Ixodidae > Dermacentor > Dermacentor albipictus. The sequence goes on from NC_091823.1 coordinate 53,493,540, forward strand.
GGGATGACGACGACGCGGCCGGGGCCGTTGGGACGGCGCTGCAGGACAAGTGGCCCTACCGCGACCGCAACATCACCGTCACCACCTGCGCCGACCTGTACAAGGTGCGCGGCCATCGCGCTCGGATAAGCGACCCTGTGTTGCAAGTCGCGTAGTATTACATATTTTTTTTTATTTTATTTTTCATGTGAGGGTAAATGCCTCAGGGCATACCATGGGTATGCGATGCGGGCGAATAAGGATGATTAAATGAATGAAAAAAGATTTGCGGATCTAATGAAGCCCAAGAGCTAGGGATCGATGATGTGGTTCCTGCGTCCATGCAGTGTAATCGCTAGGATTACGCGGTAAAAGTGCCGCTGCTGCGAGGTGTCGGAGCCTCGTCGGTTGCAGTGCAGGGCAAACGCACAGCAGGTGGTGGATGTCGGCTTCAGCATTGCGTGACTTGCAGACTGGACACCCAGGGTGAGGATATAACTGGCGAAAGTGCGGCCACTTCCGAGTATTACATATGCCAAGCAGTCTTGCATGGCTTTGGTCTTTATGTCCAGCAGCGTCGTTTTGCATTGTCACCCTCGCGATTATTTGTACCGGCTAGCCCAGAAGTCAGTGGCGCTGAAGTTGAGTGGAGCTTGAGTATACTACAGCCCTCAAGTTCCGTAGCCTGGCTGAATTCAGCGGACGCTATCAGCCGCGTTGTTGTTTACCCGCCGTGGTGGCGTAGTGGCTTCGGCCAGAGGACTTATGGAAGGACTCTGCTTCGTAGTTTCGCGGCTAAGCCCGAAAGCGCCGGATTAAATTCCGGTCGCGGCGGCCGCATTTCGATGGCGGTGAAATCTAAAGGCGCCGGTGTAGCGTGCATTGGGTGCAGGTAAAGAATCTCAGATGGTCCAAATTAATCTGGAGTCTCCCACTATGACGTGACTTATAATCATATTGTCATTTTGTCGCGGGATACCCCAGAATTCCATTGCTTTGTTTATTTCAGTGTGTGCCAAAAACTGAATGGCCGTGGCTGCAGTGCACTAGTCCATACAAGAGTACAAGCATAATGAAATAAACGTACGGAACATCATTACCAGCAATAATGCATACTAAAGTAAAAGTACACAACACGATCTTGTATAAAGAAATGAACAAATTAAAAGTAACTGCTAAACGCATTTAAACCAAGCATTGTGCGTGGCAACTTTACGCACACTCAAATGAAAATATCCAGTAGCCCATGACGGTGTCCGGCCAGTGTGTCATCGGGATATCCAGCAAATACATAGCGCCAATGTAAACGAATGATTAAATTAACAAATAATGAGTCATTAATGAATTGCGCGCAGAAAACACGACACACAAGACGCCATCAAAGAAGCAAAATATGTCCCAATTCTTATTCTGGAAAAAGAAATATTCTCGACGACGGAACACAGAGGGGGCAAATGCAGATACAACGAAAGGCCCAACTCACTTGATTTAAGACATTCCTTTTGTCTCCAGATGTCGACTAGCCAGGGTGTCGCTGACGTCATTGTCTTGCATACGCGAAACATTGTCATGGGCGACACTTAATAAAAGTTCATTTGTATGTATATACCTTATGGGCACCGCGTGTTCTTTGTGTACAATTTGCTGATAAGGCATCCGTACCAACTAGTAAGCTTCACTAGGGTCCACCAGGTAAACGAAGTTAGGCAAAGCTGAATATACGAAAAGAAACGCTGGATAGCAAAGATGAAGAAGCTGAAGGAGGCTGGCAGTTTTCCTGAGCAGACTGCTGGCGTGCGCCACTGCGAGATGTTGAAACTGGTCCTGCGTGAATGACAGTCTCCTTGCGTGTAAATATGCCCGAGCTATCATTCTAGCTCATTTGCGCGTTTAAGCTAAAGGTTGGACAAAAGCGGAGGATGAACTTGGCACAGTAAAAGAAATACATGAGTTACTAGGAAAGCTAATCAACTAAGGTAAGGACTCATGTGATAAACATCAGCCTACTGTAGAAAAAAAAAAGCACCTAAGAACCATGTTGTGAACAAAGCGTCCTCCGTGAACGTCGAGAAGTAAGTTTCTGTTCCATTAGCCGGGTGTTTACGAAAACTTGGAATTTTCAGGGAATTTGCCTGTTTTGAGAAATTGAAGCAAAACAAGACGGAATATTTACCCCGGTTGCTTTAACTCGAGGAAACTGGTACCTCACTGTAGTTATGGCGACCGTATGCCGGAAGGCAGCGAAGTTTTCAACTGAACCTGCGCAATCCTCAAATAATGGCGTCTGTTTTTGCTCCTTTCGTGAGTGTGAGCCTTGCCGCGGGTGGTTGGAATATCATGAGAGACGGGATTCAATCAAATGTGAAAGTGCAGTCCAACTGACTGACAGCTTAGTGGCACCAGTTGCTAAAAATAGTCTGTTAGCAAATTTTAATGAAAAATCAGGCAGAAATCTGAACAATGAAAGGAAATTTCACAATGCCAACGTGATAGGCACACTGATTAGTCTTTCAGTTTTTATTCCTTTAACCTTCTAGCTTATGCAACTGTTTTTTTTCTTAACTTGTGCCATACTGAGCAGGTTGGGTGAAACCGCAATTTTTGTCGCGTTAATGTACACGAAGAGGTTGCATGTGAAAGCGCAATTGGAACTGCGCTTTCGCATGCACGTTTTTACGGCACATGTTTTTACCGCTATAGCTGTCCTCTACCCTGCTTCCGCTATACGCGCACTGCTACCTCGCCGTCATCGTGCTTTCATCGCTGTCGTAAAGCTGTGCACACAGAGCCTGCCTTGTCTGCGACATTCTCTGACAATGGCGGCACTGTGCTATGACCTCCAACCAGATGCCGCCGACGTCCCTACTGCCTGTTGTTTGAATATTTGCCCTCTTGCGCGTCGTTACCTCCCATGACATCAACCATGGCCTCCCGCATACTTGTAATGGCTGCCCACTGGCTTACAAGTACACGGGAGCAAATGGTTCACTGTGCAGGCGCCACCTACCCAGACGTTGCATCGTTTATACCTCGTTTTTGTATACAGGCGTGTAGTCGTATGCAAGCGTTGTCGGACTCATCATTCGCTAACGTTTACTGACCATTCCCAGGGCGCGGTGAATTTTGCCAAACATCAAGACGAAGCATCCCTCACGAAGCTACGTTTCTTCTACATTCTCGTTTTAGGTTCTTGTAAGTTTGACCACCGTATGCTGCTTACCCGAGCTTTTCACTGGTTTATACACTTTTGGTCATATTTAGCGCGGATAAGTTTCTGACTTATTACTTTTCAACTTCGCTGCCTCGATATCGTTTGCTTTCTTGTTGTATACCTTTTGTCTCGTTCATCCCACCGACATGATTCTTGGTCCAGTCCCCCTAGTGTGTATGTATCTGAGGCTGAACAACAATTGTCCCCTCGTAACAAATTCAGGTTCGTCTACTTTACGGGCTTTTGCGGTAATCTATATTTATAGGTTTAGCTTCGTGGACGAGTATCGCTCATTTGGCATCTTATATATATATATATATCCCCTATTACCGCCCGGTTGTTGACCTATTCGCCGCAGGGAGTTGTCATTTCACTTTAGAAATGACCTACCCATCCTTGACCTATCCCTCCTCTTACGTCGGTACAGCCGTGGTTGGCTGCAGACGATTTATTAAGTCAAGGAAACAGGCACACAGTAGCATACACTACTTCCGGCGTAGGAGCCAGCACTGGCGAGACGTTCGCTCCGTGAGGCGCGCTCGTGCCAAAAGCCGCCAGCGCCTTCGCACGCGCACTTCATCGTTGTCGTGTTCTGACGGCATGTCACCCTCCTTGTGGGTACGTGCCACGATTGAGCGTAATCGTCGTTCCGCTGCTGCTGCAGCCCTACTTCCACGCGAGGCGGCGCTCGTTGGGTGCATCTTCTCCCCGCTGTCCTCTTTGCAGTCGTGGCGGGGCACTCGTCGCGGCTACTCCAGCGCGCCCACCAACGGCCTTCCGGTTCCGGTCTCCTACGTGCACACGGGCCTGGACCGCTCGGAGCGCGCCGGGCCGACGCCGGCCGCCCAGACCGAAGGCCGGCCCAGCCGTAGGCCCGTCGTCGTCATCCTGACCGGCGCGCCGGGGAGCTACAAGGACTTCGCGCACCTGATCCCCTTCCTGGACCGGCAGGGCGTCGACGTCGTGGCACCGGCGTGGCCAGGTGCGTCGCCTGCACCTCGCTTCGCGCTGAAAGCTCATTGGACGCTTTAAATGCGAGAAATTTCCTTCTAGTTATGCGGTGTCAACGTTACAGCTCTGTGTGTTCCTTCTGCTTCGACACGAAAAGGTTTGTTCGATTCAGAAAAGGTGCACGGCACCACAAACGGAAACTGTCAGGTGGTGCCAGTTATGGTCTGCCTGGGCTGCACCCACTTACTGCAAGGTTCAAGGGTTGCACCTTGCCTTGCACCCCGTTCAATCGAACATGGGGCCGTAGGGTGCACGGCTGCACCTTGGGGAATCGAAGTCCTAGGTGTAGTTAGTACACTCTAGGGTAGTGCACCGTTAATAGGTGCATGAGGTGCAGACAAACTCGGCTGAATCGAATAAACCTTAAGTCAGAGGTAGGCCCGAGCTTAGGCTGACATATAAGATGGAGGTTTTCCTGTGTGCGCTCACCTAGTGCGTTCTGTCGTGTCGCTGGCGCGGGTGGTGGTAATGCCGGCCCGCCGAACGTAGAATGCGCCCGAAGCTTTTACAATAGACCACGGTCTCCGAGATATGGTTGCGCGCGTGCTGGTTAATCTCGGAGGCCATGTATAGACATTTATTGGTGACACTCTAATATACTGGGTAGCACTCAATGACGTACAAATTACTCAATCGCCACAAGGGCCGCCCTACGTAAGAACCACTTTGAAACCGCAACAGATCAATCCGCGACACCACACTTTGCAAAGAATCTCGCAGGTGCGCGTCTGCCCACCTCGAACCACTGGCAAAGAGTGGCGAAACACGAGAGCGCGCATTAATGTCTACTACCGTGCACAAGCGCCGAACACGAATCTCGTATATCATCATTCAATTCAATTCAATTATTTATTTTTTTTCGAAGTGCCCATCAACAGCTATAAGCCCTGGTAATTTACACTTGTAAATTTACAAGGAAGGATAATAGGAAACCAAAAACGAAATCTTAACAGTACAGGGTAGCGCAGATAAAAAAAAAGAGAGAAAGAAACTTAATTGAGAACCAAGGCAGAAATTTGTCAAAAAGCACACATGTGAGTTAAACACGCGTTATAGCTATGGGTAGAAGTTCGCTTCACGTAGAAAAGTTTGGAATTGCGCTAGTTTGGGCACGGCACAGAGTTTTCTATTCAGCCAACCGCGGACAGGAGACGTGAAATTGAAATAATTTAGACGAAAATAACACCTTCGCCTCATTTCTTCGGGCTTAATGTTAAACAACCGTGATACACGCTCATGTTCGCGGTGAACATTTCTCCACTGGAAAGAATAAAAGTCGCCCCGTAGAGTGTCTGTTTGTTTATTTATTTATTTATTTATTTATTTATTTATTTATTTATTTATTTATTTATTTATTTATTTATTTATTTATTTCATCAGCAACTTTGTTAGTAACATAGAATGTACCCGACCTTTATCAACTTTTTCTCACGAGGGTTTCTGTTGCGAGCAAGATTCAGTGTAGAAATTTGGAATAAGCGGGATTGCACGATTTGACTTTTGAAAGCCGTAATTTGTTCGGGATTTCGAAACGCGGAAATTACAGCGCGAAGGCTGTAGCCCGCGGCACTATTTGGTACATATTCTAAATATTTTGTTTATTCTGCCGAATGTGGTGTCTAATGTTAATGGTTAACTTCTTCATTGCGTACTTTATTATTATTATTATTATTATTATTATTATTATTATTATTATTATTATTATTATTATTATTATTATTATTATTATTATTATTATTATTATTATTATTATTATTTAACAATACTGTAGGCCTTTGCACAGGCCCAAACAGAAAGTAGATTGTACAATATACACACGAGCATGGGAAAAACAGGAAAAAAGAAAAACAAGAAATATATAAAGCAAAAAAAGACTGCCATACAGCAGCACTGGTATGCAACACAAGACATTTTTTTTTTCACATGAATCAGGGAAAAAGGTACTCAAAACAATTGGAATATTTGTCGTATAATATTCTTGTAGTTATCGTGGATCTATAAAACACCACTACTCAGCACATTGCAATATTCACATTTGAAATGCAATCACACGTGCACTAGTGTCCAATCAGTCAACCAACGCATTACCTTTGAACTACGCGCTCAAATACTTTCATGAACAGCCAAAATATGACTCCAATTTTGCGACAAAGCCATCCACAGAATCTGAGTCTACAATTTCCTTTGGTTCCAGATTTCAGTTGCCCTTGGGAAATACGAATATCTAAACGTGTCGCACTGTGTCGGATACTGCCTGATGTGTTTATTATGACAGGTTCTATTGGAGTGTTGGTGTGGTGGCTGCACGTAATCTCGTTTATCTATATTAATGTTGTTGTTACATAGTATAAAAAGAAATTTCATGTCCTATTACCAGTATACCGTGTTTAACGAAGGATGGCGCTGTCGTAGCATTAAGAGGAATATATCCTCCATGGCTTGTACTGCTCTAATCAGCAAAGTGAGTATTTTTCTTTGCTGGTCAAATCCGTTGTTTCCCAACCCATTAATGCATAATTGAAATATGAGTGCATTAACGAGCAATATATTTGCAACTTGGATGTTACTAGTAGGAGAGTACGAGTTGTATTTAACACGCCTATACATTGTGATATTTATTCGCATATAAAATTTGTATGTTCTTCAAAGATTACATCTATAGAAAACAACTGCATAAATTATTATATATAAAGTGAGCGGTACGTTAACTATGTCATTTATGTATATATGAAAGAGCATCGGCCTCGGTGTTCGTCCTTGGGATACTCTGGCTACAATTTGGCACAACTACGACATAGCACCATTCACCGTGTCAACTGGATGCGATTATTTATATAATTACTGAAAAATGATATACTACCCCTTGTACCATAACATTGCATGTTCTGCTGACGGAACATAACATAACATTGCATGTCATGCTGACGGAATCGAAGGCTTTCTTTTTTATGTGAAGGAATGTACCTATATTTAGCAATCTTTTTATATAATCTAAATTATTTTATCTTTTATATCCGGTGAGACACAGTCTGTTTGATTTTTCTGGAATGCGAACTGTTGTTTCTGTGTAATTTTGTTTTGCGTTAGCTATTGTCAGAGCCTATTATTTATGTATTATTTATAACATGTTCAACAATCTTCCCAAAAAATGTCGCAGTTCCGCCGAAAAGGTGAAGCATCGATTGCGATAGCAAATTGGTAGACAGCTATACGAAGTAAGGATAGTAGCCTTATCGGCCTTATAAACTTGCAAACATTCGCTTACTATCTAAATTAACAAGCGGGGTGTCACGCGCGCACAAGCAAACATGAACACGTCTCGCTCGATGACCGCGGAAACTCGCTGTTGAAACACTGGAGTAAGGAAGCGCGGCAGCAGGAGCGAGCGAATTGTCATCGTGCTGTCTGTCTCTTCAACGAGAACTAAGTGGCGAGAACACAGCGCACACGAAGTTATCCGCCGTCGGTGCGCCTAGACTCCTGGACTCGGTCCCCAACGCAGACAAGAACGGCACAGTGAGCGGCGCTGCTGCGCCGGCGTTGTGAGCGCCGCATGCGAAGAAAAATTCTATTCGCGGGTGATACCCCTCTCCCATCTCTCGTACGCGCCGCCTTGATTGCCTCCTGCACTGCGCGTGTTTGGGCACGTTTCGCGCCGCGCGCGGTGTGTGCGCGTGGACATTTCCTTCGAAGGGCGGTGTACAGTCTGTTTCACATTTAGGGGAAAACTCGAAGCGCATTGCATCGCGATGCGGCGAGCGCTTGAGTCAGGCGGCGGCAGCAGCTCACGCAGATGCTCGAGGGGCGGGATCTTGAACGGCGTCGTCTGCTACGGCGGCGCGCGCTGGCCGCATTGTCGAGAAACGTTCTACTGTCAGGTGCAGGGCGCCGATCACATCGTTACTGCGTGAAATGAGCCGGTATTCTTTGCTAAGCGTTGCGCGACGCCCACTGATACGCCTCGAATGTAAGTTCATCTCTGCATGGCAGTCATAGACGACGTACTGATTCCATACATTCTTGACGGCCCGTTTCTGGAAGGCGACTATATATTCTAACGCGATAGGACGCCGATCCACACTGCTCGTGCTGTGCAAGAACTGCTAGAAGAGCGCGCAGTCACTCTCTTGGAGCGGCCGCCTCAATCCCCGGGCGCCAACATCATTTAAAATGTCTGGGGCTCGTTGAAAGTATCGCTGGCGCAACATGCCCTCTATCAGACGCCCGAGGATAGGCTTCGATCCACCATCGTCAGCGAGTGAGACGTGCAGCGAATGAACACATCCCTGATCAAGTCATTCTACACTTCACTGCTTTCCAGGATGAGCGCTGTCATCGCTGCCGCTGAGGACATGACGAGATACTAACTGAAGTTCCGAGCGTGACGTGTCCAATTCCCCACCGGCGGGCAGGGTCTGTCTGGTGTAGCGAATGATTGTCGAGAAAAATCACTCCCAGCTCATTGTCTGAACCTAAAACGTTCATTTAATCGTGTCCGTTTGTTTCACCGTGTTCGACTCCCATTGTTGAGTGCTTTGTTTTCCTTTCGAGTCAAACAAAGACTGAGCACGTTGCACGCACATCTTGGTGCGTTTTGTCGCTGCTCATTACGGTAGCACACACAGTGAAGAAATATACGTGCACACGCTCAGTACTCCGGCCCTTCGAAAGAACAAATGAACCATGTTGTCAAAAGAAGTTTGTGGAACTCCATTAGCGCCAATGAAGGATCAGAGTGTGGCGACGCACAACGTTTAGTAAAGAATATCAGCTCAGTTCCCGCAGTACCGATGAAATCGGTGCACTGCCCCTGACAGTACTACGCTTCCCGAAAATGCGGCCAGCGCGCGCCGCCGTAGCAGACGACGCAGATCACGACACCACCCCTCAAGCGTGTGCGCCTGCTCGAGCTGCTGCCGCCGCACGACTCCATTGCTTGCCGCATCGCGATGCAATACGTTCCGAGTTTTCCCCTTAGTGTGAAACAAACTGCACACGCTATATTTGCCTTTAAGAAGATCGGTACGCTTGACGATTATTTTTATGGCTGCAATGCGGCGAAAGGGCAGCGTCTGCTTAACCATGTAAGGGACGCTGAGCAGGTAATTGGAAACGACATCGTATGTGCCGCCGGAAAAATCGTCAGCACATACGATGCGGCACAACAAAAGCCTTCTCGCGTGCAGCGCGCGCTCAGCCTGGCCTCCTCTGGCTCAGCGCGAGCGAAGGGAACCGGCGGAAGCAAACACCCGGGGGAGGGGAAACCGTGCCGCCAGGGGAGAAACGAGCGCTGGCGTCTCGGGCGAAACTTGGCGTGCGCTCGTCTATACACAGCAGCCGCTGGAGTGAAACGCTCCCTTCCTCCTCTCCCCTCAGTGCCTTGAGTGCGACGGACGGACGGCGCGCTTCCTCCCCGCTTTTCTCCTTTGCGCGTGCGAGATTGAGCCACCATCAACGGCTCATCGTCGCCCGTTTCCACTCGCACATACAGCATACGGCGCGCGTGGACGATGTTTATGGCCCTTTAACCTTACAATGAACATCGCGGCGACGCCGAAGGCAGATATACGCCTGACTTGTCCATATAATTGCTAACTCAATGAAACGGAATACAGATATAGACCTATAGTACTTTATTATTACTATTTATGGTACTAGCCTTATGAATAACCACTACTCGAACAACCTTAAGTTCACCCGAGGTGAATGCTGTCGTCTTGACGAAGTCAAGTCCTCTAATCGAAACGTGGTACCCGGACATTTGTTCGCTGCTAATACTTGCGATGATTACTCGTACACACTGTCGTGGCTCTTAGAGAACGGTTCGCCGCCGTTCCACCTCGCAGTGGATGAGGAGTTCGTCAGCTCGCGCACAAGTTGCGCGAGTTTCTCTCGGCTTAATTCGGAGCGGCCCGAATTCCGGTGCCCTCTGGGAACCGGGCGACACAACTGCTGTACGTACTGCTCAAGGTAAAACAAAAAAAGGAAAACAAAATGATAAAGGAAGGCCGAAACACTTTTCTTCGCGTCCTTTTTAGTCTCCGGCATCTCTCCTGTGTATCGCGTGCATTTGTGTGCAAGTATCGAGTATATACGTATAAGTATAGAGTATATAATTTCCTTGACCGTTTTCGCAGACCTGGCCTTCAGCCGCCAGTCCGGATGCTGGTGGCACTCGAGCGCGGAAAAGACCGACCTCGCCCTCGATTTCCTCAGGGCCGTCGGTGTCACGGAGTAAGTTGACGTCTCTTCCCTGCCTATGTATATGCGTGTCATCGAAGTGCACAATTAAGCAACACGCTCGAGGTGCGAATTCACTCGGGGTTATACTACAAAGTAGAGCTCGCTCAGCATTTCTTCGGCAGGAGGCGGACAAATTGATTAGCGGCGACAAACTTTACTGAAAAGTACTTGTGTCGACCTTTACAGTTCTTTGGTAATTAGATATGACCTTCGTCAACCGAGCACACGTCAGCAGGAGTTTTGAAACTGCCTGTTAGAGCGATGAGCAAGAACACTGACAGGAACCGAGGGTCCTGTTACTTACAACCGTACGTAGCAAACAGACAATGAAGCCAGGGAAAACGTAGGGAAAATGAGCTGTTCTTCTTAAATAAAACGTCGAGATAAGGAAAACAAAAGTGGACAAAACAATTTCCTTAGATGAGAGTCGAACCCATATTTTCAGCCTTCCGCGTGTGCTGCTTTATTCGCAGCGCCCGTCAGCTTTATTGCGTATTTGCGTATGGGTACAAGATCAGCCCTGGAAGTTGAACGTTCCTTCAACCGCAGGCGTCACGTATTATATGTGATCTTGAAAGCATGCGATTGGTCAATAAGCCTGCGGTATACCCTAGCACCGTACACGTATCGCGGGAGACTTGGGGTCGACTCCTATCTGCGACAAGGTGTCTCTGCGCCCACTTTCATTCCCCGTTTTGTTATTATTTCCACGTTTCAACTAAACATGATATCAACTTTCCTATATGCTTTTCCTGCATCATACGGTTGTAACCTTCTAAAGGGAGCATCACTTAAAAGTAAACCCATCGTTCTTCTTTCTGAGTAGACAGATGTAGAGTTAATGCATACATGTACTGTAGGTTCGTAGACATTTGTCACGAGGAGGAGGAAAAACTTTATTTGCTCTAATGGTGTAGAAATTAGCGGTGGCAGATGTGGTCGGCCATCTTCACGGTCTTCTTCCCCATCTGCGCAGGGTCGACGCCCCTATTCCAGGGCACCACTGAGGGTGGCTACTCGGCGAGCGTGCCTTACTAGTCCATGCTGGACTTTCGGGTCGCTGCTGGAGAGCACCCTCTCCCACTGCTCCGCACTCGGTTCTTTTATTTGAAGGAATTGTTGATTCTGAACGCATTCCCATGTAATGTGATATAAGGTGGGCTTGGCGCCGCACCAGGGCCAAATGTCTCTATACTGGGTGGGAAACATCTTGCTTAGTGTGTTTAGGTTTGGATATGTTCCTGTTTGCAGCCTCCTCCAAGAGGTTGCTTCATGCTGATTTAGGCTGTTGTGGGGTGGAGGGTATTTGATTCGGACCCCCTTATAGTAATTCAAAATGTCTGAGTAGCTTGGGTTGACTGGTATAGGTTCCTCAGGGTCGGTGCTTGTGGCCGCTCGGTTTGTGTGCTCTCGAGCTGCCTTGTCCGCCCTTAGGTTCCCTTCTATTCCAGCGTGTCCCGGTACCCAGAAAATTGTATGCCTGACTTTGTTGTTAGCTCTGCAGGAGCGGAGGATGTGAAGCGCTCTGCGTCCTATTCTGCCGTTTATGTAATTCCGACACGTAGTTTGCGAGTCGGTGAGTATTGTTAAAGACCTTTCGGATCGGTAGCCCTCCACTGCCGCTAGAGCTACGGCTATTTCCTCAGCTTCCGTTACCGAGCTTCCGTTACCGAGCAGTCCTTCATTGACGCGCTGCTGATCTCTTTGTAGTCCTGGCTTATTACTATCGCAGCTGTCTTTACTATGTTTGTGCCTCTTTGCTTGGCGTATACTGCAGCATCTGTGTATACTGTTGTGTTTTTTGTGGCCAGGTACTTTTCGACGTACTTCACCTGCCGAACAATACATCGACAGAGAAACTAATGGCACTTGGTTTAAGCAACACCTTCGAAGAACTAAAAGAAGCCCAAAGTATCGCACAGCTCATGAGACTCCAGCAGACCAAAACGGGAAGGGAACTGCTAATAAGGCTAGGCTTCGCGGAATCAATTCAAAAAACCCAAAGAACGGAGGGGATTCCTGGTGAATATCGGAAAATATTTGTAACGAGAGCTTCCTGGGAATACAGTCATAATGCCCTTCGAACTGTTATGAGCGCTTGCTCGAAAGCACTGAGAAGGCGGCGGCAGGCACTCTTTGCAGCTGCATCCAATAGTCAAGGTTGTACCTTGGTATAACCGTCAGGAGCGTGTACACCCGTTTATTGGGGGATATTGACAGAATTGGAGTTCTCGCTGCATCGTGGTTAGTGGCAGAACGCTTCCTTTGAGAACCACCATGACTCTTTGTCTGCAGATATGATGCCGCGAGTTTCCTACCAATGGTTCTGGTTAATAACTTCGTCAAAGCAAACGGATAGGATAGCTACATACCGCAAGATCGACGCAGTTAATTAAGGACACTGTCATTGCTTGGCAGCTATCCAATGCAGCCTCACTTTCAACTGTAAAGTGTTTTGTCTCGTTCACTTTGCCGCGTCTAAAGTCGCTTTTGGTCACACAGCCCTAGGCAACACCTGCGACAGAAATCAGCCATCCGTTCTACTTTGGCCCTCTACGTCCTCCGTCATTAACTCGAACGCGGGCGCTGACATCGCTAAGTCTTAGCGCGAGAAAGATTCTCATTGCGCAAGGCGATTCGACCAGCCAGCAAAGCCCTAATTAGCGTATCATTGATGATTACGTCTCAAGTATGCATTATAGAACTTCGCTTGCCGATGTGTAAGCAGCGGCGCTGTGGCATTTTGTAAATATCGGTGCACCAACAAGGACTTGACCAACGCAATATACGTGTTTCCTGCCTTAGAGGGCCTGGTGCGTGCGCACTTAAGCCAATCCGTCCTTGCATTTACTCGTTGTTGCGGTGCAACCAGCGTATATTGATTGATTCCCACCTCGTGTGTCGGCAGGTGCGACATGTTGGTCGCTCACAGCAGCGGCGCCTACCCGGCCATGCGGCTCATCTGCCGGGAGGACGGCCTGAAGGTCAAGAGTTTGACACTCCTCGCACCGGCAGGCTACAGCCAGATCAAGTGAGCACGACTCAACCCGGACCTTAAATTTCAATTTCGTTCGATGAAAACCCTTACCAGGCGTCATTAGTGGATTTTGTCGTGACTTCGAATTATAACGTATTTACCCGAATTCAGGCCGATGTGGTTTAGAAGTGCCAGAAACAAAATATTATTAGCGACGGCTGCCGACGAATGGCAAAGAGCACTTACGAACGAGAAGTTTTGTGAATTCTGCCCGAGTTTCTCCTCTAACTTTCACACAGGCCGCGCCCTCTGACGTCTACAGCGTACGTGGAGCCCTCGATGACGTGTGACGCACTGGCATGAGAGAGTTTTCCGTGTGCCATGCAGTCGTGCAAATGTCTTGCGACCACCTTTACGTGGAAAGATTAAGATCATTGCCATTTTGGCCAGTGTCTTCGCTTTCCCAGAGTCAGCTTGCATTCGACGAGACTTTTGTTCTGGACGTCTGATTTTCGGCTGTCAACCTTCAATTAAGCCGGTCGAAGTTCGACTAAATGCCGTAACTACAAGTGAAGTTGAGGTGCAGTCAATGAAGTCGAATAAAGTGTAAATGAAGATTTCTTCAATTTTTCCGAAGAGGCGAGGGAGGGCGCATTATTTGATGATACATTCTATATTGTCACATTGTAGTGACGGATAAGACCCAAACACTGTCTAGTTTTCGAACCACAACAATGGCGAGCACACTCTTCGTTTCTCGAAGGCTGACCTCACAAGTCAACTGCGCCCGCTATTTATACATGACTCATCCTTCACTCCTGAGCAATCGTTGGTGCTCACCTACATTCAGTTATTTACAACAGCATTCGCCACGCGCGCACAGTCGGATAAAACGAGGCTCTTTCGCTATAGGAGCCTCGACAACATTCTGTAGTGTTATCGTATATAGTATGCAGGTGCTTCTTGCGCCGAACGATAACTGGCTAACACAAGAGTGATATGCAGAAGGGTTGAAATCCAGGCCAGTTGGTACATAGCTGAAGGAAAAAACCAGTCACAAAACAAAGGACAAGAAGAGAGGTTCAAACCTTGATAGTCCAGTCGTTGTGGTGTGAACCTCTCTTCTTGTCCTTTGTTTTGTGACTGGTTTTTTCCTTCACCATCAGCGATGGTCTGGTGCAAAACGGTCACCGCCAAAAGCAAGACAATATAGTCATGTCAATATTATTGATGAAGAAATGAATATATATATAAGGATGAAGAAAGGCTTGAGGGATGAAATGACAGCCCGCCGCCGGCTGGATCCAGATCCCCACTTTTTCGTATGGCGCGTATTCACCGCGTGGCAGAGATACGGCGGGACGTTTGTGGTGGAGAAGCTAATTGGGACAGTGACTTCTCATTCCGCCTTCGTCAGTCAGGCAGTCGGGCAGTGAATGCTTATGAAATCTTTTTATATGATTAATTAAAATCAATTTTTGTCGTCTTGCCACTTGCCAGGGAAGAGTTCTATTCGATCAAAATGTTTGATGCATGCCAACTTTTGCGATCTTGTCGCCATACATTTAGAACGTGTCTACGATAGTCGTAATAACACAAATGACCTCACGATGTCGTATTTTTTAATTATTTGTGTACTGCTAAGGACAAAAATTATCGCAAGAAATTACAAATACAGTTGTCCATCGATTTTCCAGAACCTGATTTTTTGGACACGCTGGATTTTTCGGACGTACCCGCAGCACTGACAGTCACTCCAGAAAAACAATGTACCATGGCAACCGAAATTTCTGCCGCCGTTACACGAATATTTTCTCAATTTTTGAATATTTCCGCTCGTGTGTGCGCATATCACTTCTATAGCTGTAACTATATTTGGAAAGACTGCCTGTTCACCGCTCGTACAGAAGAAAGTGTGAGGTTCTTGTGTAATAAACTTAGAAAATGGTCATAATTTATTGCATTTGGCACGAAATTTCCGTTTTTCTTTTCTTTCCTTCTTTTTTTTCTTTATCTATAGTATTCCTTACATTTTAAGGCATTTTAAAGGTTTCGCATTTCGAGTGGGGAAATGCAAGCATGCTCGTGTACTTAGATTCAAAGATTCAAGTGCATGTTAAAGAACCCCAGGTAATCAAAGAATAATTCGGAATCACCCCAATTACGACAACGTGCCTCATAATGAGATCGTGGTTTTGGCACGTAGTACCGTAAAAATTAATTCATTCTTCTTTTTTTCATTTTAAGCATTGCAAGCGGGCTCTTCATAGCAGCTTTTGTCCGAAATAAAACTCTCCCCTCGTTCTTGTTTTTTTTTTCAAGTGTGGTGGGGCGGGGGGCGAGGAGGGGTGAAACAAACTAAGTTTACAGTTGAAAAGTTCGCCGAGTGCCTCTCCCGATTACAGTGCGTGTTTCGCTCACTGGTCGCCTGCAGTGTGATGCGGCCGGACTGGTTCACCTTGCTGCTGAGCCGCCTGTACCAGCAGCCGTTGACACAGCGCTTGGTGAACGCCATGGCCCTCGCCTTCCTGGTGGCCACGCGCCATCCGCTGCGCCGGGACGTCGACAACGTGCTGCTTGCCATGAAGGCCATGCTGTACGCCGACAAGGCGCAGGTATACCAACGACCGAAACGCGACGCTGGTGTACGCGTACCGGGTGTTCTAGCGCCGCGGCAGCAGGCGTGCACCTTTTTTTTTTTTTTTTTTTGCCGTGCCACACAAAACTCTCTTATGCGTCAAACATAATTCGCTGCGGCCCGGCGGCAAATAGGTACGGTCCACCGCCCTCTTGCATAAGTCGAGCGCTTGAGAAGTGCCCTGCGATGTGAAGAAATCCATATTATTGCTTTGCTGCTTGGTTTGAAAGACTACGCTCACGAGCAACGGTAGTCACCTAGACGCATAAGTGACACAGTTTACAGCGCAGTATCCTGAACATAGTGGCTACTCTGGTACTACCCCTTATTTGCTTCGCAACGCGGTGAACTAACGCGGCAATAACGCGGTGATAATCTAACAAGAAAAAATTTTTGGACAAAATACTAAAATTTATATTTTGTCCTAAATTTCTTCATGTTAGATTGTCTCGCGACAGGTTGCTTGTCTAACTTTTGTCTAAGAAACGGAGTAGATCATTAGAGTCCTTTGTTTTTTCATAGTTTTTTTTTTCTTCTTGGAGCTTCTCACCAATTGGATCATCGGTTAAAAGTGGGAGCACACATAATCCTAAAAAACTCTGTGTGTGACAGCTAAGTTTAAAGTGACACCCGAGTGACCGAACGATATCCCCAGTGGGCTTTCTCCTCTTAATCTTTCCCTCCCCTTTTTCCTTTCCCCAGTGTATAGTAGTCAACCGGGCTCAGTCCTGGTTAACCTCCCTGCCTTTCATTTATAATTTGCTCTCTTTAATGTGACACGATATCTATCCCTGAACTGCGTGGGTCTCGTGTATATGTCGTACAGGGTGCCTCATCCTCGCCTATAGAGTGATCGAGCAACGCGTTACGAAATAAATAAGGAGTAACACGAGAGCAATACAGTGTCCCACTGTTGATGTAGGACACGGTCGTTGTGAAACCGGGCTGTGTCGTATCTTTCGGTTTTCCTCTCCTGTTACTCGCATCTCTCCGCGGGCCGCAGTTCAAGAAGGACGCCGAGGAGGTGGCGGCCCGCAAGCTTCCAGTTCTGGTGGCCATCAGCGACAACGACAAGCTGATCGACCTTCCCGTCAGCCTCGAGACGGTCGACATCCTCGGCGGGTCCCCGGAAAGCACATGGTACTACGACCAGGAGAAACGGCTCAAAAAGCGCGGTACGCCCTCTACCGTTATGTGCGTAGCACCTACATACACTGGACTCAGCTACGTTTGCACGAACCCGATCATATCGGACTGAGTCGGCTTGTCGTCCCGACAAGCCGACTCAATCCGGTCGAAGGTTTTCAGCGCAAGCAAGACGAGTCAGAAACAGGACCAGCGTTCGTCCTGTTTTTATGCCTCATTCGTTCTGGCCTCGTCTTGTTTAGCGCTGGAGACCTTCGTTCGCGATAAACCGGCTAGCCTGTAATCCAAGATTCTTATGCGAAGTCCGGTCGTTGCGGGGTTCGCTTAAACGCATAGCGCGCCGGGACGATGCGACCTCGTAGCGAGTTCGGTCAACACGCCTGCCATTGTTGGGTTGACGCAGCCCCAACCCGCTGGACAAGTTGCCTGTAAACGCGGCCGTGTCGGGCTGGGTTGGGTCAACTTCTGGCTCGATTCGCTCGCGTCGAGTTCCTGTAAACGACACTGTAGTGCCGTGTTTACTATACGGACCGCCAGAAAGTGGAGCCACGATTTGCAAGTTCTCGCGCACTCAGTTTGAAGCCACGGATTCGTAAGTTCTGTTCTCTTCAACATGTGTTCTTAAAGAGAATTCAGTGGCGGGGCCGATCGATGCCGCTACTTCGGAAAGTAGACGGCCGCTGTTTGCGTGCATGTTTATTGAGGTCGTACTTTAAAGCCCGAGACACGGCACGATGCGTTCGACGCGATGATCAGCTCGAAGTTTATTGGCTGCTCCGGCTGCTGGAACGCGATGTAATCTGCTGGAGACCTGTTGGATGCGATTGTCGGAACGATTACGCTGGATCGGACTAGTGGTACGCCGCATTTAACGATGCTATTGTCGGATATTATTTTTTTACTGAGTCTTTCCTGTTCCAGTCGCACGGATCGGACGCCAAGTCGTGCCGTGTGTCTCCTGCTTAACCAGAGTCCGTTGCGCTGATCGCTTGGCATGCTATGGCGTTTTGCTGCTGAGCACGAGGTCCGGGGTTGGATGCCCTACTGCGGTAGCCGCGTCACCGTTGGCGGTGGAATGCGAAAACGCTCATGTGCTGAGCTTCGGGCAAACGTTAAAGAAACCCATGGTAGTCTGAAGCCCTTCAATAACGGCATCTCTCGCAACCCCTGCGTTGCATTGGGTACCCAGTGAGTCACTGCTTAACGAAAATAATTTTTGCTCAACTCTGCAATATGGAGGAACGTTCCTAATGCGGGGAGCTAGCGTCCAGCTGAGTGTAGTGATGGAGCTAAAAAAAGAAAAAGATGCGGGTTCGTATGTACGAATTTTGATGCGTATAGCGTTCTTGTACGAGTCAACCCGGTTTTGGTCGGGTAAATCGGGTACTTGGCCCCTTTCTCGAAGCTGCGAGTAAAAAAAATAGGAAGCCGAGGTTCGGATGTAGTCATCGTACGTGATTCTGCCCGAATTAGATTAAAAGCTTTGTGGCTCGAAAGCAATTGCGTCGAACTCCATGATTAACCAAAATGATTTTTGTTCCGAGTGTTAAAGAAAGCCCGCAAAACAGAAAAAGAAAGTGTCAAAACCATTGCTTCTCTTGATGCAGGAAACGGCAATGGACCCGTGAAGACTCTTCGCTTCGAGAAGGGAACGCATTACCTCTTCACCCGCTGCGCCGACGTCATCAACCAGGAGATTCTCGATTTGCTGAAGAGCACCACCAAGCTATGACACGTTCGTCGAAATTTAAAGAGAGACCATCTTGCTACTTCGATCGTCGGAAGACATTCAGTTCACGTTGCCCGGTGCACCGTTGGTGATCCACGAGTATTGTGACGATTGACGTTAGTTGACTCCCCTCCGATGGGCCGCTCGTATTATATATATATGTATTTTTTTATTATTGTTGTGTTTTTGTCGACTTCTCAGTTGGCGGAGCCCACGAGATTCTGATCAGCCGATGTAATGCTTATACAGCGACTACTGGCAGTTGTGCCTAGCTATATTTAAGGTAAAACTTCATGCCGACGATCAAAATATAAGCGTTGACGAAAAAAAAATATTATTCGAGAACAGAACACTCAGGCGGCGATATTCTCATGCTGGCCTATTCTCATGCTGGCCTATTCTCATGCTGGCCTATTCTCATGCTGGCCTATTCTCATGCTGGCCTATTCTCATGCTGGCCTATTCTCATGCTGGCGTATTCACATGTGGCAATCAATTTTTTAGTCATATTTAATCGGCGGAAAAACAAGAAAGTTAGTTGGCAGTGCCGTTGCGAGAAATGCGAGAAAGCAAAAACGAATAGTTTTATCATGTTTCGCTTTTTAAATCCTTTAAATAAACGTTACTACATGGGACCATCCAGATCGCGAGCGATACACGTTTCACGAAATCTACTACACGGCTTACTTAAATGTTTGTTTGTTTGTTGCACTGCACTAGCGGGGTCGTGACCATAACGCTGAAGTGCACCGCAGTGCAGTACAGAGAAGTGTGCGCTGTGAATACGAGACACCCGCCATGGTTGCTCAGTGGCTATGGTGTTAGGCTGCTGAGCACGAGGTCGCGGGATCGAATCCCGGCCACGGCGGCCGCATTTCGATGGGGGCGAAATGCGAAAACACCCGTGTACTTAGATTTAGGTGCACGTTAAAGAACCCCAGGTGGTCAAAATTTCCGGAGTCCTCCACTACGGCGTGACTCATAATCAGAAAGTGGTTTTGGCACGTAAAACCCCATAAGTTAATTTTAATACGAGAGGTGTCAGTTGTGACGAGACTCGTTTCGCACGCATGCGCGGACGCGCATGCAGCTTTAACGGTTCGTCGTGGCCGAAGCAATGATGCGAGGGGCCACGTACTGCATGTATACTTGTGATCACAACTGCACAGTATACACGCGGCCAACTGCACTATTCGCGGCCCCATCCTCACGCAGGATTTTTCGCGACATCTATAGCTGTGTTTCGAAGCATGTGTGACCGCACTTGTGTATTCACCGCCAGCCTTTCAAACGTTGGTTGCACACCGAAATGCGTGCGCTATACGCCGCATTGCACACTTATCACCCTTTATATAGTTTTTCTACCTCTTGTTTCTTAAGAACACGACTCCATTCTCGCACCCGACTGTTTCTAACTTCAGTGCAGCTCTAGTGTCTGTCACGTGTTGCTGCGCTGTGTTGCTACCTCCTCCTAGTATAGCGTGACGAAATCTGTAACGTCAAGGCGCGCTGGTGTCGCCATTGCTGAACTTTTCTCCCACGTGACAGCATGCACTTTTCGCTGTGGAAAAAACGCGCAGACTCCGAACCAGAGTCGGAGTGAATCAAGTGCTAAGTATGTTTGCATTAAATAAAGTCTGTAATAAATGTGATTTTTGTCTCTTTTTTTTCACACTCGAGTGTTTATGCTGTGACGAAATTTCGCGCGTTTATTTTTTAGCAATAGTTCGTATTTTCTTGTCTGTGGCATTGACCGGGGCAGGTTGGTATATTTCGAATCTTTTACAGTGCCAAAGACGGGATAATCAGGTCAAACGAAGAAGCGCTGACCTTCAACATACTAACGTTTATTTCGTGCTTCGCATGGAATATAAGTGCACAAAAGGGGAGAGGGTAATAATAACGTCAATGCAAGATTAATCTTAAGAGTGTCGCAGTCAGTCTGCTCGAATGGACAGTCTTCTAAAAATTCCACCTCCTTAGCAAGTGCATTAATTTACGGCGTGCGTACGCACTGTGCTCCTTTCTTCGCCCTCTTGTATGCGCTTCGAAGATTTCGCGAGTCTTTTTGTTTCTGGACTTCCTTACACTGGTTGCGTCGCTCAGCTCTAGGAAATATCCGCATTCTTTGTATATATAGTGCAAAGCGAGGTCGCTGCCTGTCAGTATTTAAGGAATCTGCGTGTTCCCGCAGTCCGGTCGTTAGTGCAGCGGCCTATCTTTACCGCTGTTAAAACTTTGAAATATTTTCTGGCATTGAAAGTGCTGCCCAGAACTCTACAAGCAGCTGTAATTGCACTGTGCAGCCAGCAGTTAGCGGCGGGGGCTCTGCGAACGAATAAAGGTATGCTTCCCTTCGGCCTACTCTGGCGCATGAAATATGCGCGCTCGCCAAGAACAGCTTTACCTTGTAAATCTGGTACATGCACTTCGCAAGTGAGTCTCTCTTTTTATTCGCACGCCACCTCTCGACAGCGCGTTCGAGGAAGGCAATATAAGATTACGTCAATAAAAGCTAGGGAAAAGGCCGCTGTTTTAGTTTTCGTAATTCTGCTGTCACGTCTGGCCGATTTATCTCGCCACAGTGAGGTGTCTGTTGGTAGCACAGATGGTGCACCAAATCGCGCAAAGGTAAATTAGACGCTCAACCTGTCATTGCCGCTGTCCGATTCGCTATTGCGACACGCGACAACTCTTCAAAAATTTTCGATCTGCCCAAAGCTTACGACGCACAGTTCGTGGCAAAGGGATTCCCTCTGTGGACTGTCTGCGGGTGGTCGCACAAAATATGGCCAATCGTTTCTTCATGGCCGCAGTGGTCACAGGTTGCGGTGTTGGCCAACCCTATGCGGAACGCATAGGCTTTTGTAAAAGCAACGCCCAACCACAGTCGATAGTAAAAGCGCGGCGTCTCCACGGCGAAGCTTTGATGGGGCTCGAAGGCTTTTATGCGAAGCATATTACGAGGGCTCAACCCAGCTCCTCAGGCGCGGCGGTGACCATGAAATCACGTGACACCGTGACGTCACGACAGAGGAGAAGTGGCTTTGGCTCAACGCTTGCAAGACGGGCTGGGTGGGAATCGAACCAGGGTCTCCGGAGTGTGGGACGGAGACGCTACCACTGAGCCACGAGTACAACGCTTCAAAGCGGTACAAAAGCGCCTCTAGTGAATGCGGTGTTGCCTTAGAAACGCGCTGTTTCTAAGGCGTGCGTCTCTTGCTCAGGCGCACATTTCGTTGCCGCGCCGAACGCTGCTTTGCTCGACGCTCACCGCGTCCAATGCGGGGCGCGTAGTCGCTGCCCTGTAGCCCATTGTCTTACACCCCTTGGCGGGTCGACGGGAACGCTGTCGCGTTCCACTCTTGAAGGCGAAGAAGTAATGCATGAGTTGTTTCTTCGTCTAGCCGAACCAAATATAGCCAAGCAACAGCAGTTCACCAGGCTAAACAGTGGTTCAACAACTAAAATAAAGGCTAGTATGCTTCGCATCCTGGGCTTAACCTTACCTAAGCCACAGCCATTTTTTTATTGATATGATATAAGGAGATATTGACCCGCAATTTAAGGCGCCGGCTACTCCATATCTCTTGAATGGTTCCATCATACAACAAACAGGGTTCAAGATTACGTAACAAATAACCTTTTCACACAAGCACCAGGACTTATCACGCAACGTTTTCACAGGAAGACTATGACGTAAGAAACACATGGTACATACAATATACAAGGTAAATGTTCCCACAGTTATGTAGATAATTGTCTCAAAAATACAAATGATACTGTCGCCTAATAACACTGTCTCTATTCAGCGGGTGGTACATACATCGTGTGAATGCATTATCACATATAGTAATTCACAAATAATTCACAAACGCATGCATATATACAGCGACATTGAAATGAAAGGAACAATAAAATCGTTAATAATGTCCAACAATCCCGCTGTCTTCAAGAAAAGTCTTTAGTGCTTTTAAAGTGCTTTTCTGCAAGGACGTTGCTGGCCAAGGACCCAAAAATTTCTTTAAACTGAAAGGTCAGTGGTCTAATTAGGGTTGATTTAAGTCGGCATTTTGGTGTGTCGTGATGTGGGCACTCTAGAAGGAGGTGATATATATCTTCGTCTACAAATCCACAGTCACATTTGGGAGTTTCCGCACGGCCAATTCTGTATAAGGAATGCTTTGTGCTGGCAGTGCCTTAATCGACGAATAAGGGTTTCCATAGTTCTGTCTAATGACAATAAAAATTTGAATTCAATAAACGGATCAACATGGTATAAGTCCGAGCTCCTAGAATTCTGGTCAAACCAAGTGTTTCTACACATCTTGAAAGACGTTGTCCTTACAATGGCGCGTAATTCATTCTTTGATATTGGGAGCGGAGCCGCATCATCCTTGTGGTGTGCTTGTCGTGCTGCTTCATCGGCTGCTGTGTTGCCAGGAATGTTGCTTAATGTAGGATCAAGGGAGTATAGTCGGGAATTCCTGAAATGTGGCTCATTCCATTGCGGCAATGAGGGACAAGAAAGTAAAATTACTAGGCACCAGCGTACATAAGATACCGCGCTATAATCACACAGTAACTACATAACTGGCTGAAGTTAACAGCGAAAATTGACAGGAGTTTTCTTCTGTTTTTCTTAGAGTGATAATCTCTGACGAGTACAGAAAGTGCGGTAGGTTGAAAAATTGCATGTAGACTAAAACCCCTGGATCTTTTGAAAGTAGCGACACCTGCCGGCAGCACCTCGTGGTTTGTGCCAAGGAGAATAGTTTATTTATTTATTTATTTATTTATTTATTTATTTATTTATTTATTTATTTATTTATTTATTTACACAATACTGCAGGCCCAAATGAGGGCCCAAGCAGGAGGGGCAGAATACATAAATATTTACATGTGTACAGTGGTGAGCAGCCTTGTCTAGAGCGCGGCGACGGTGCTCTGCGGAGCAAATCAGCGCCACCTAACGTTACGCTCTGGGTTTGAGCTATGCGTCTCGTGCGCATGCGCGGCCAAAATAAAGCGGTGCTTGCTCGTGGGTTCTCGGCCTCAGTGCTTGCGCTTCAGTCCGCCAGGGCCGCGCTGAATGATATGTAACAGCGGCCGGAAAACCAACGCGTTTCGCGCGAATCACGAGGCGGCTAGGCAAGCAAGTGCAAGTGATATCGGGTGATCGCGCGTTTCTGAAG
The DNA here is from genome assembly GCF_038994185.2 of Dermacentor albipictus. NCBI lineage: Eukaryota > Metazoa > Arthropoda > Arachnida > Ixodida > Ixodidae > Dermacentor > Dermacentor albipictus. Next base: position 53,517,669 of record NC_091823.1, read on the forward strand.
CATGTCCAAGTGATAGCGGGTGATCGCGCGTTTCAGGCGCAGACCAGGCTAAGAGTGCGAGAATTGGGCCTATATGGTTGTTTGGTGTCTATTTTCGTCGCCTACTTTCGTCGGCTGTCGCCCTCAGCTAAATACCCAGTACAGATACACGCCGAAAGACATTATGGCCGCGGCGAGTAGTGCCTGCGCAGAAATGCGCGGTGATCTGCTATCACTCGCGCTTGCTTGCCTGGCCGTCTCGTTACACTCGTGAAACACGGCGGCATGGCGACGCCCTCGCCGCTGTCACAGCGTCACAATTGCAGGCAGCGCGTCCCTGGCGGCACGAGACGAACTCGCAAGGCGGTTGCTGGACAAGGACGCGATGAGCAGGCGTGCCTCTGTTTCTGCCGCGCATGCGCGCAGGACGCATAACTCAAACCCAGAGCGCAACGTTAGGTGGCGCTGACTTACTCCGCAGAGCACCGTCGGCGCGCTCTAGACAAGGCTGCTCACCACTGTACGTATATATATACATACACATGGACACATGAAGAAGAAATACAAAAGCAATGCAACATATGTAAATATCAGAAGAAAATATCAGAAGAAAACTAAAATGAAGGCGACGACTAATAAGATTAAGAGAAGGTACACTGAAGGAAGACAACCCGATAAACATTAGAACCGTATCACACGCATATATGAGCACTTGCAACCAATTGCGCGCACCCGATACGCCTGTTACATTAAGCGGCCGTGTGACAGGCGGAAAATCCGCTTTTTCAGCGTCTCTTTCAAAGGCGTTCGCTCCTAGTTTTCCCTTTGCGCGAACAAGCGAAGAGCCCGGTAACTGAGAAAGGCCAGATCGCCAAGTTCCGATCTATGTATCTGCTACCGTGGCGATTGTGAAAGCTATGTGTGGACGTTTGCTTATTTGTTGTGAAAGGAGAACAATTGCGTCCGCGCTGCACGTGTCCTGTTGGCTGCTCCTGGAGCACGCCAGGGGACGCGCTAATGTTATCCTCCAATCACAAAGCAGCGACGAGATCAAAGGCTTTCGGTACTTTTCGAAAATCCAGGGGCGTTAATGTAGGCAAGTAAATATCGCTAAAGCGGATATGGGCGCAATTAATTGCGATAACGAGTATTGTTGTGGACAAAGAAATTGTGACAGATTAGGTTGACAAGTATAACGCGCATCTACGAGGGTGATTCGTATGAAAACCCTAAAAGTGAAATAAAATTCATAGAAGCTGTACGATTTATTTGGCATTTGGCAGGAGTTTCACTATGGCCTAATGAATAACTGGCAGGTGGATGGATGTTCCTGCAACAGAGCAGGAGAAAGACGACCGCCCCGTTGTCGACATGCACTCCAATGTAGCAGCGATCTGTGAGGCGTTTTTTTTTTCTTTTTCGCCCCGGAGGGGGGTGTTATATTTCTTGCAAGTCATCTCCGGACTGAAGCGCACGCTATGTAGTATGGTGATTCGTATGTGTTTGTGCAGCAAGTCTACGCGCGGACTAGAAAGATTAAATGCGCTGCAACTGCTTTTCAGGATGCCCAACGACAGGGCCAGGCGTACCACGTAGTGATGGACGCAAACACTGCGCCAAATCGTCAGCAGGAAAAATCATGCTGGTTCTGTGATGTATATGGGGTAATTTGGGAACATTGTAACAGTGACCAGACACTCATGCAGATCTAGAAAATTATCTACGCCGAGCTATCAGAATTAAGCCACGAAGACTTCCGACTTGAGATATACTGATAGGACCGGACAACACCTGACCCAGTACTGGTCGTTTAACGCTTGCGACAATCCAGGTTATAGAATTTGAATGTCTCGAAACCCACAAAACTGGCCATTCACACACCAGAAGAAATTTGAGGAAGAGCCGATACTCCTCTCTCCCAAGTATCCAATAACCCCGCGAGAGAGAATTATTACTTGCGCTTTTCAGCAGAGTGGTAGCAGCGATTTTGTAAGACTGGGTAAAGAACATGCGTGTTTATCCAAGCTTTCAGAGTTTCACGCCTCATAATGCGACATTCTGAATGCATAGAAGAAAGTGATACCTGTAATACCAGGAAGCAGGTCTTACGCTCTCGTCGGTGTATTGTCCGCTAACGGAAAATTGGTTGAGGAATTGAAGTGACTGACGTGTGTACTGTCTAGGACAATGCGATTCTTTTTGCTATGATAATCGATTGAAAGGACCGAATAGTTGCACTCCGCCACAGCACTAGGACTGGATAGCCTGCGCTCTGAAGGTACACAAAACATGCATCTGGAAAAAGATGGCAATGATTCTCTTGCGTTCAGTATGGCCAAAGATCGCCGTAGTTAACATTGTATTCTCCAGCCGTGATACACTAGCAGTCATTAGACATAAAACGGAAGGGTTGCTGTCACATGTGCCCCATTTTATTTCTGTAGCTTTCGTCGAACGCGCAGTACATGTCCATTGTATTTAAAAGCAGCACTTTAGGCACACAAGGAGTTCAATCGCACGCATTTAAAAAGAAAGTTGTCAAAATGTCCTCATTGCAGGACTGTAAAAGAGAGACGTCATGGCCGTGGAATGTTGCAATGCCGTGCCAGCTGCCATCAAATTGTCGCATTCCATTCGGCAGGTAGGGTCTGGAGCAGAGCGCAGCGACGCGATGTACCACGGCATCGCCGAGCCGGACAGATGAAACTTCCCAGCCGGATTTCCGCAAGTTGATCTGGCGTTTCCACATGTCGAGGCCATGACGTCCTTCGTAGCTGTTACCACCTCATCTTCCCCAGCCACCACTGTGCCCAGAGCCGGATCCTGGACGATTGCCAGCTCCCCATCCGGAACCTTGACCGCTACCTTGGCCGCCACCTTGTCCCGACCCTTGACCGCTGCCAGCTCCCCAGCCGGAACCCTGACCGCTACCTTGGCCGCCACCTTGTCCCGAGCCTTGACCGCTGCCAGCTCCCCAGCCGGAACCTTGACCGCTACCTTGGCCGCCGCCTTGTCCCGAGCCTTGACCGCTGCCAGCTCCCCAGCCGGAACCTTGACCGCTACCTTGGCCGCCGCCTTGTCCCGAGCCTTGACCGCTGCCAGCTCCCCAGCCGGAACCTTGACCGCTACCTTGGCCGCCGCCTTGTCCCGAGCCTTGACCGCTGCCAGCTCCCCAGCCGGAACCTTGACCGCCACCTTGGCCGCCGCCTTGTCCCGAGCCTTGACCGCTGCCAGCTCCCCAGCCGGAACCTTGACCGCCACCTTGGCCGCCACCTTGTCCCGAGCCTTGACCGCTGCCAGCTCCCCAGCCGGAACCTTGACCGCCACCTTGGCCGCCACCTTGTCCCGAGCCTTGACCGCTGCCAGCTCCCCAGCCGGAACCTTGACCGCCACCTTGGCCGCCACCTTGTCCCGAGCCTTGACCGCTGCCAGCTCCCCAGCCGGAACCTTGACCGCCACCTTGGCCGCCACCTTGTCCCGAGCCTTGACCGCTGCCAGCTCCCCAGCCGGAACCTTGACCGCCACCTTGGCCGCCACCTTGTCCCGAGCCTTGACCGCTGCCAGCTCCCCAGCCGGAACCTTGACCGCTACCTTGGCCGCCACCTTGTCCCGAGCCTTGACCGCTGCCAGCTCCCCAGCCGGAACCTTGACCGCTACCTTGGCCGCCGCCTTGTCCCGAGCCTTGACCGCTGCCAGCTCCCCAGCCGGAACCTTGACCGCTAGCTTGGCCGCCGCCTTGTCCCGATACTTGACCGCTGCCAGCTCCCCAGCGGGAACCTTGACCGCTACCTTGGCCGCCGCCAAAGCCACCACCTTGTCCAGAACCTTGGCCGCCGCCAAAGCCACCACCTTGTCCAGAACCTTGGCCGCCGCCAAAGCCGCCACCTTGTCCAGAACCTTGGCCGCCGCCAAAGCCGCCACCTTGTCCAGAACCTTGGCCGCCGCCAAAGCCGCCACCTTGTCCAGAACCTTGGCCGCCGCCAAAGCCGCCACCTTGTCCAGAACCTTGGCCGCCGCAACAACCAGAGCCGCCGCTTTGCCCCGAGCCCCAGCCACTACCGCCTTTCCATCCACCGGCTTGGCCACCCTTCCATCCACCACCTTGGCCGCTTCCACCACGCCATCCACTGGGTTTTCCTTGTCCTTTCACAGCACCCCATTGTTTAACCTTTCTGAATCCCGATCCTTGACCAATGCCCCAATCTGTACCGCTGCCGTTTCCCCAAGCCATGTTCTTGGTATCACCATCGCCGCTGGAACTCCAACCCCAGCCAGATCCGCTTCCTGCAGTGGTATCGTTAGCTGAACTCGACCAGCCCGAGCCACTCTGACCGGAGCCGGAGCCCCAGGGCCCTCGCAGTGATTCACTTTCGTTGCTGCCACTGTCGATGGATGCACTCGGTACGGAACCGGGCACGCCCCAAGATTTGGAGCCGCCCGCTGTCTGCGGGCTCTTCAGTGGTTTCCTGTTTAGGGGCTCGTCTTCCGGAACGGTGCTGTTGACGAGTGGTGTGCCAGTCATCTCGAAAGCGGAGCTTGTTATAAGCGATGGCTTGGTGGTCGTCCGCTTTGTTTTGTGCAGAGCCAGGGATTCCGCCGCCTGTGGCCACGCAAGAGCGCAGCACACGAGTGCCAGCAGCATGGTGACGGCGGCCATAGCCTGAACCAGACAAAAGAAAGGAAAGCATGTGAATGCCAGGAATGAGAGTGTGACGAATGCGACAAACGTGGCACGATTGGCAGAGATGAAGTGTTAGAAGTGTGTACTGATACTACAAGTTCAAAGACATTTCCGCGCTGTAGGCACAAAACATCAACAAAATTGAGAACGTCGGAGAATAAGTATGCTGAGAAACCCAAGAAAGTACACAAATGATGAAGCGCATCTGTTATTGTTAAGATGTATGCACACTTTACCCAGGCTAGTGTTAAGGAAAACCTGGCGCCAGAAGCCCATTGGTTTTGCACTAGACTGTACGACCAGGAACGTACACAGAATAATCCGCTTGACTACATGATCTACGGCACAACTGGACAATAGATTAAGTTCGATTGTCAGCTATACAGCAAGTTACATTGCTAACGTAGCGCACTACTTGAACACGCTCAAGGGCGTCCTCTCGAACCAAATTACCAGTTAGCTCTCCCTGCCAACACTGCCGAGCGAGCGTTCATAGCTACTCGTACCATACGAACGTTTACTTACGCTGCTGTCTCCAGACGATTTCCTTGTCGAGCGATGAGTGACGAGCTTTGCCAGAAGCAAGCTTTTATACGTTCGCGCTGAACAGCGAAAGAGAGGGCGAGAGAGAAAAAACCAGAGGTCGCTGTGCTGATGAAAAAAAAAACGAAGTATATTTTTTTTATTATTATGAAGTAGTGAACAGGCTTACGAAGCGAAAACTCAGGCACGCCTTCATAGGTTAAAAAGAAACATAAGAACGTCACCGATAGATGACGTGGAAAGTATCTATGTTACTGATGGCTACCTATATACTATGGCGTGTGCTGCAATGGAACTGTCTGACTGAAGATTTGTCGCAAGAAAACTAAAAGTTGGGGCACTTGACATGTGTTCCTTTTTCTTTATCGAGTGTTTGTTATTCCATTTCGTCGGAGGCGAAACCGCCATTGTGATACACACGCATAGATTGTACTAAATTCAATATCAGATAATTCGAAACGTCATGATTACAGACGGCTCGTAAAGTGTGCGAGCACAAGGACACCATTTTTTCCTTGTGAATTATCCACCGTTAAGGAAGCACGAGGAACTCTTGCGCATCAATTTGTGATTCACCATCGAGCGACGGTCGGCAACTCCATTCTTCGACGCCGTGGCTTGAGTGCAATGAAATCGCCTGCGCCATTACACAATAGTGTCCTATAAGCGGGGACTTTGTCACTCTATAGACCTTTTTCATGGGGGTCCCATGGACGCCGCCATGTTGGGTCACGTGGTGACGCGTCCATTGCTTGCCGCAGCTGTCTCCGTTGCCTCCGCGTTCGCAATAAATGTACATGACGCCGGTGCGGCTCAGTCAACCTCTGTTTCCGCGGATATCGTAGGCTGTGATTAGGTGCATGGCACGAAGTTTTGGCCACAACTTCAGAGGACATGCAAGAGCTTTCAGATCTCATTGCGCCTTGTCCGAACTGGTCGAGCAGCAAATACGGTGCTCCTATAGAAGTGGGGCTAGAAATGTATTCCAGGCTGTACAAGGTTTTCACTTGTGAATTAAATCAGAATCAGTGTGTTTTGCTCTTTGTTTATTTTGCTAACATTTTGAAGCAGCTGCTTGTAATGTTCCTGGCTCAATAAGCTTTCTCGCTGCGGGCATTATCTGATTGTTATTTTCTTCCTAATCGGTCGCGGGTGGGCTCAGTTGTGATGGACTTGTTTTTACGGCATACAAGAGCTTCCAACGTAGATGTTCTTCACTTTGTAAAAGGTTATAGCAAAGATATATTATCCTTAGTCACTCGCTCACTTTGTGAACTATCGCGAAACGTTCAACTTCGAACATTCGTGTTCTGTCAGTGTAGTCGCCGTCAGCCATGCTTCGGTACATTAATTAAACTGAGCGCCCTCTCACATACCCCTGATTAGTTGGTGATATAATGGGAGTAAGTTAAGTTCGCGTGTCAGTTGGGGTAGATGTTTGTAGATAACACGCGAGAAATTTACTTTGGGAGGAAGTGACGCTACTCGCTTTGTCACTGTGTAACAAGTGGGGCTCACTCTTGCCGATGATCTGGGGTTGAAGTTCGGATGAGGGAACTTGTTTATCTTCGAAGATGGCCGTTCATCGCGAAAAGCCGGAAACGCATGCTGGAAGTCGTTATGTAGCAGCCATCCGTGGACATGGTCACACAGATTCATTCCATTCCTAAATATGCCAGTCACTGTTTTTAAGCCAAGCGCTGCACATATCTTCCCTCTACCGCTCCACATCTTGCAGTATGAATGGCGCAGAGCGCGTTAGCGAACACCGAGTTGCATTTCCGATAGCTACTCGCACAGTAGCACGGCAGAACTGGTAAATGTTTTGTATTTGGGCGCTTTCGCTGAGGCAGCGTGCGGCCCGCCACCGAAAGCGCCATCTCGTTTTTCTTGAGAAAACCGCTCCGCGAAATGGGTCTATACACCGCCACCAGATTGGCATGAAACTCTCTGGCATTTTGTTCTTTCAAATGCAGAAAAGTTGATAACTGCTTGTGCTTCAACCAGCTCTGCCGATGGAAGCTGTCATTCTTGCTTTAGTATCTAGGGGTGTTCTGCGGTGCTATGTAGAACAAAAATGTTATATTCCACAGAAACTAGAGAGACGTGCGCTCATTTTGACGCCAATTGTGTACGCCTGTTCCAAGTTTATGGTACCAAGCATAGGCGCCGACTAAGAGGGGGGGGGGGGCTCCAAGGCCTAAGCCCCCCCCCCCCCCCGCTACACACACACCTAAAGTGCCTTTACCAGAACTTTGTCACCAAATCATTCAAGGTTTCTTTCTACTTATCTCGACCATTTCACTTGAACGTTTACTCGGGCTAAGAGCTTACTGCATCATTCTTGGCGCGGACGTCCACGGTTTTTAGTTCATGCTTTCGCTTTATTTCTGCAAATCCTGACAATAGGAGGACACGCGCTTTAGAAGCACTAGCGGCGGCTGCTTCATCCGTATTTTCTCACTTCAACAATGTTTTAAATTTCCACTGTAAACAACATGCAACACACAATATATTTAAACATACACACGGGACAAAGTTTATTATATTTTTGAAAGAGATGGAGGTAGCCAATTAAAGTTGTACTTCTAAAGATAAGGATACCCTATGTCTATAGAATGGATATGTTGCTGTATGTTCACCACGCTTCAAGTTCCTTTGCGTATTTTTTTTTTACCATGAAAAAAGAACTGTAGACTTCAGTGATCCCTTTGGCAAAGTCTTTTATCAGTGGCGTGTAAAATGCGCATGAATGTTGTGTGTCTCAGTATTGCTTCTCTTTCCAATAAGCAATGCTAACGACTCATAAGAAAACTCTTCTGATAATTTGCAACATTTCTAAGGGATGGAAACATTGTCAGTTGCATGCAAAAGTCATGTATATATACAGAGTGCCCAAGTTAACTATCATGCACTAAGATTTTAAAAAAGAGAGCAGTGCGTTGCTCGAAGAAAACCTAGTGCACATTGTTTACAGTACAGTGGAGTAGCTGTCAGTGATAGTACCGTTACTGAGATTTGATTAGGTAATTGTAATTATTATCTAACTCGAGATGTACTATCATAATTATGATAGTGTCAAGGAGGCATTCGAACGCACAGCTACGGCGCATCTATCTGCGGTATTTTCAGCGATGCACTGATTGCGTATTAATTTTTTGCGACTGATCATGTGAACATCATGTGACTACACTCCCATCCGAATCATAAAGAAGCGCCCTCGAACAGGCTCCCTCTGAGTTATCCAGAACGAAATAAAAGAAATAAAAAAACATCGTGATCGACCTATCGCCTTATCTGCCGCGTCCTGGCCGAGGTAACACGTCGCGTTTGGTGTTAGTTGGAAACAAGGCGTCATAGCTGTTGTCTTAGCGCAGAAAAAGTCACGGATCTATTTTTTTTTTTTTTTGCCACAAAACCTATCACCACAAGAGCGAATTGACAACGTCAGTGCAAAGGCTTGCCTTGCCTTGGGATTCGCAAATGACAACAAGAGGACGGCCGCAAATATATATATATCAGTCATGGAAGTGTGGCGGTAGACCAAAGGCATCGGCTATCATCAGAAATTATGAAAACCTCAGACAAATTGGCAGCTTCAAGAAACAGCGGAGAACTCCATTTTTGAGTCCTTGCGTATACGGATGTTCTAGCATGTATGGCCTCCAATCCTCATGCTCGCGTATAGAACCTGGACGCCCAGACACCAATTTTCATGTCATCAGTTGCTCATCATCAAGTCATCAGGCATCATCATCAAGTCATCAGTTGCTCCAAGTCATCAGTTCCATGCAGTTGCTTTCATTCAGCTTATTTGAGGGCGCTGCTTTATGATGCGGGTGGGAGCACAGCCACGCGATATTCTTCATATTTCGTGAGGTTTGTTTGCGAGCCGGAAAAAAATTGCACGCAATTATTGTGTCGTTGAAATCACAGCAGTTATATGTCACTTGGAGGTACCTGGGGGTGCTTACAAATGCCTCTTTGACACTTTGCTAAACAGAACAGTATTTCTAGAATAAGATAATTAATTGCAATCGTCGAATTAAATTTCAACAATGAAAGAATTACTGGCTGGTCTCCACTGTACTGGAAACAATATGCACTACGTTTCCTTCGAGTAACGCAACTGCTCTTTAAGTCTGGGTGCGTGATAGCTGGGACACCCTGTATAATTAACTCAGTCACCGAAATGACGCCAAGCCGGGTTCACTGGAAATCAGAATCAACAACATTCACGCACAGGAACGCTTATACTCGGACTCGGAGGGAGGGATGGATGGGTGGATGGGTGGATGGTTGGGTGGACGGACGGACGGACGGACGGACGGACGGACGGATGGATGGATGGATGGATGGATGGATGGATGGATGGATGGATGGATGGATGGATGGATGGATGGATGGATGGATGGATGGATGGATGGATGGATGGATGAATAGATGGATGGATGTTATGAGCGTCCCCTTTGAAACCGGGCGGAGGGTTGCGCCACAAAGCTCTTGCTATTATGCGGCCTAATGTCCTACCTAGGTTAAACAATAAGAAAGACAAAAAAACACTATGAACTTTCAAAACCAAATTTTATTATTCCCAATTGAGAACTGTGCTTTTGTAGGTCTCCGCTTTTTGTCGTTTCCCTACTTTTCTTCCACCAATCCTCCAATCGCCTCTTACTAATTCCTATTGCGGACATGTTTACTTTTCCACTGCTCTCGCTGAACAAAAGGGATTCAAGGAGGCCAGTGGTGCCTAAATCGACCGCTGGCTAGATGTCTTCACATTCTAATAAAACATGATTCATAGTTTCCCTAGCTTTACCGCAGCAAGCACATGCTTCTTCTTCCTTCTCATATCTCGCTTTATAGGTGCGTGTTCTAAGGCATCTCGATCTCACTTCGAAAAGTAATGAGCTTCCCTTTGAGTTATCATAAAATGTTTCTTCCCGCATTTCGCTTTTTCCTCTTAAGTAGTTTATTAAAGTTCTTTGTCTTATTAAAGTTCTTTGTCTTATTAAAGTTCTTTGTCTGTCTGTCTCTTAAGTAGTTACTCATGGCAGGTTTCTTTTCCATTGCCGCCACAAATGAGATTATTTCGGCCTCTCTGACTTTCCGCTTGACGTTCTTTGTTGCTGAGTTACCCACCCTACAGACCGCATCCTTGCTGGTAAGCTTCCTATTTCTTTTCCTCCACTGTGAATCAATGTTTTTCCTGTACAGATACCTCGACACTCTCCCAGCCCATTTAATTTCTTCCATACTCCTCAGTCGTTCTTCATACTCAATTTTAGTGCGAGCTTGCCTCACTTAAAAACTAGTCCAGCCCATATCACCCTGCACAGCTTCATTTGTAGTCTTCCCGTGAGCGCCCAATACGAGGCGACCCAATGACCTTTGGTTCCTATCGAGTCCTGATTGTACCCCTGATTTAAAGCAAACAACCGTATTTCCAAAAGTAAGTCCTGGAACCATTACACCTTTCCACATACTTCGGAGCACCTCGTACCTATTGTATCCCCATAGCGCTCTGTGCTTCATTATGGCTGCATTTCTCTTCCCCTTCACTGTTATTGTTTTTTCCTGTGTTTCCATATATCTATTGCCTTCGTTTATTCATATACCAAGGTATTTATATTCTGTTACCCGAGGTATTTCCTGGCCCTCTATCTCCACTGTCTGTTCACTGTTTTCATTGAATACCATAACACCTGATTTTCTAACACTAAATTTAAAACCTAAATTGTCGCCTTCCTGTCCACAGATATTAGCCAGATGTTGCAAATCACTTTGCTTGTTAGCTGGCAACACAATATCGTCCACATAAAATAAACCTCGAAGCTGCTGCTCTACTACTGTACCCGCCTGTTTGTATGAGAGATTAAACCCGATATTACTTCCTTCTAGCGCCCTCTCCATCCTCACCATGTACATCATAAACAGCAGTGGGGATAAAGGTCGCCCCTGCGTCAGTCCCTTGTTGATATGAACTTTCTCCTCGCTCCTCATCCATTCTCATTCATCGCCAACGGTATTTTCTAGGTAAATATCTCTCAAAAGCTGTAGACAATCGTCACCTAAGCCTTGTCCTTCCAGAATATGCCACAACATCTTGCGGTCTACGTTGTCATAGGCCCCTGTATTGTCTAAAAAGGCGACATATAACGGTCTGCTTTCTACTTTTGATATTTCAATACACTGAGTAATAACAAATAAGTTATCATCTAAATGCCTACCTATTCTGAAGCCATTCTGAAGTTCTCCCAAAATGCCATTCTCCATTTTTACTCGCACGCCACCTCTCGACAGCGCGTTCGCGGAAAGCAATCAGATTACGTCAGTGAAAGCCAGGAAAAAGGCCGCAGTTTTAGTTTTCGTAATTCTACTGTCACGTCTGGCCGATTTATCTCGCCACAGTGACGTGTCTGTTGGTAGAGCACAGACGGTGGCGCCAAATCGCGCAAAGGTAAATTAGAGGCTCAACCTGTCATTGTCGCTGTCCGATTTGCTATTGCGACACGCGACAACTCTTCAAAAATGTTCGGGCTGCCCACAGCTTACCACATGTATATGTATATGCACAGCGCGTTTCAGCGAAAACTGCCAATTCTGAAAAAAAAAAGCGTGACACAAACTTAATTTTCAGGTGACAAATTCGGGACAAGAGAGCGATGAAGAGGAAAGGCAGGGTGGTTAACCAGATATTAGTCTCCGGTTGCTACCCTACACTGGGGTTGGAAGATAGGGGTTAGAAAGAGGACAGCTAGGTAAAGGTTTAAAAAAAGAAATAAAAATGCACACAAAGACACACAAACGGCGTTTCAGCTAGAGACGTTCACAAAAGTCAGTAGATCGCAAGAAGCGCAGTAGCCCTTGCACGGCCCTCTTCTGTGACGTTAGGTCCTGTCGATGGTTTAGAATTCCTTCTTCCTATAGTGGTCGGTCATCCACCTGGTTCAGTTCGTGTCGAAGGGATTCTCTCTGCGGACTGTACTCCGGGCAGTCGCACAAAATCATACAAAATGTGAACGCGTCTATAGGCTTTGGCAAATTAAAGCAACGGCCTACCACAGTCGATACAAAAGCGTGGCGTTTCCAGGGCGAAGGTTTGATGGGACTCGAAGGCTTAATATGGGATCAAGGGAGTATAGTCGGGTGCAGCGGTGGCGTAAAGGTAGAGCATCCCGGAGACAAGTCAGTGGGAGAATATGGCACAGGCACTAGGAATAGCAGGGGAGAGTTATTAGTAGACCTTGCAGAACAGAATAATATGCGGATAATGAATACCTCCTTCCACAAGCGGGATAGGTGAAAGTGGACGTGGAGGAGCCCGAATGGTGAGACTATAAATGACATAGACCTTTTACTCTGCGCTAACCCTGGCATCATTCAAGATGTTGACGTGCTCGGCAAGGTGCGCTGCAGTGACCATAGGATGGCAAGAACTCGAATTAGTCTAGACTTGAGGAGGGAACGGAAGAAACTGGTACAGCAACAAAATCTCAATAAAGAAAGCAGTCAGGCAGGGAGATACGATCTCTCCAATGCTATTCACAGCGTGTTTACAGGAGGTAGTCAGAGACCTGGATTGGGAAGAATTGGGGATAAGAGTTAATGGAGAATACCTAAGTAACTTGCGATTAGCTGATGATATTGCCTTGCTTAGTAACTCGGGGAACCAATTGCAATGCATGCTCACTGATTCGGAGAGGCAAAGCAGAAGGGTTGGTCTAAACATTAATCTGCAGAAAACTAAAGTAATGTTTAACAGTCTCGGTAGAGAACAGCAGTTTACGATAGGTAGCGAGGCACTGGAAATGGTAAGGGAATACATCTACTTGGGCAGGTAGTGACCCCAGATCCGGATCATGAGACTGAAATAATCAGAAGAATAAGAATGGGCTGGGGGGCGTTTGGCAGACATTCTCAGATCATGAACAACAGGTTGCCATTATCCCTCAAGAGAAAAGTATATAACAGCTGTGTCTTACCAGTACTCACGTACGGGGCAGAAACCTGGAGGCTTACGAAAAGGGTTCTACTTAAATTGAGGACGACACAACGAGCTATGGAAAGAAGAATGATAGGTGTAACGTTAACGAATAAGAAAAGAGCAGATTGGGTGAGGGAACAAACGCGAGTTGATGACGTCTTAGTTGAAATCAAGAAAAAGAAATGGGCATGGGCAGGACATGTAATGAGGAGGGAAGATAACCGATGGTCATTACGGGTTACGGACTGGATTCCAAGGGAAGGGAAGCGTAGCAGGAGGCGGCAGAAAGTTAGGTGGGCGGATGAGATTAAGAAGTTTGCAGAAACGACATGGGCAATTAGTACATGACTGGGGTAGTTGGAGAAGTATGGGAGAGGCCTTTGCCCTGCAGTGGGCGTAACAAGGCTGATGATGATTATGATGATAATGATGATGATGATCAGTCAGGAATTCCTGAAATGTGGCTCATTCCATTGCGACAATGAGGGACAAGCAAGTAAGATTACTACGCACCACCGGACATAATACCGCGCTATCACAAAGTAACTGCATAACTGACTGAAGTTAATAGCGAAAATCGACAGGAGGTTATGTTTGTTTTCCTTAGAGCGATAATCTCTGACGAGTACAGAAAGTTCGGTAGGTTGAAAAACTGCATGTAGACTAGAACCCCTGCATCTTTTGAAAGTAGCGACTACTGCTGGCAGTACCTCGTGGTTTGTGCCAAGAGAGAAATGTTTAAATTGCGCGCACCTGATACGCCTGTTACATTAAGCGGCCGTGTGACATTAGGCGGAAAATCCGCTATTTCAGCGTCTCTCTCAAAGGCTTTCGCTCCTAGTTTTCCCTTTGCGTGAACAAGCGAAGAGCCCGGCAACTGAGAAAGGGCAAATCGCCAAGTTACGATCTATTTATCTACTTCCTTGGCGATTGTGGAAGCTATGTGTCGACGTTTGTTGATTAGTTGCGAACGGAGAACAATTGCGTGCGCGTTGGGCGTGGCCTGTTGGCTGCTCCTGCTGCACACCAGAGGACGCGCTAAGGTTTTCGTCCAATCACATAGCTCAGCGACGAGATCAAAGGCTTACGCTACCTTAGGAAAATCCAGGGGTTTTAATGAGGGCAAGTAAAGATCGCTAAGGGGGATATTGGCGCATTTTCGTAATTGCGATAACTAGTATTGTTATGGACATAGATATTTGACAGATTATAGGCTGACAAGTATATCGCTTGTCTACGAGGGTGATTCATATGAAAACCTTAAAAGTGAAATAAAATGCATAAAAGCTGTACGTTTTATATGGCAGGAGTTTCACTGTGGCCTAATGAATAACCGACAGGTGGAAGGATGTTGCAACACAGTAGAAGAAAGATTACCGCCCTGATGTCGACATGCACCGCGATGGAGCAGCGATCTGAGGCGGTTTGTTTTTTTTTTCTGCCCCGGAGGGGGTGTGTTAAATTTCTTGAAATTTATCGCAGGACAAAAGAGCACACTATATAATGCGGTGATCCGTATGTGCCTTTGCAGAAAGTCTGCGAGTCGACTAGAAAGATTAAAGGCGCTGTAAATTCTGTGCAGGACGCCCCACGGTAGGGCCAGGCGCTCCGCGTAGTGATGGACGTAAACACCGGGCCGAGTGACTATTGTAAATGTTCCACTCTGTGATGTAAATGGGGAACATTGTAACAGTGACCAGGCACTTGCGCAGACATGCTAAACAAATTATCTTTGTCGAGCTATCAGAAATAAGCGACGAAGACTTCCGACTTGAGATGTATTGATATGACCGGACAACACCTGACCCAGTACTGCTCGTTTAACGTTTGTGACAATCCAGGATGCGAATGTCTCGCAACCCACACAGTTCTCCGTTCACACTCCACCTCCGTGTCTGAAAGAAACTTGAGGAAGAGGCAATACTCCTCTCTCTAAAATATCCAATATCCCCGCGAGAGCAAAGTCACTTGCGCTTTTCCGCAGAGCGGTCAGCCAGTTTGTAAGACTGGGAAAAAAAATGTTTATGTGATCCACACAATGGGAGTTTCATGCTTTCTTGGTTCGGAAATGCCACATTCTCGACACATAAAAGAGTGAAATCTGAAACACAAGGAAGCAGGTTTTCCACTCGTTGGTGTAGTGTGCTGTAAACGAATGGGGCTTGAAGAAGAAACAGTGGAGAAATGACGGACATGTGTAGGACAGTCCGATTTCTTTTTTGCTATAGTAATCGATTGAAAGGACCGAGTTAAGGCATACTACTAGAAGTGAATAGCCTGCGCTGTGAAGAACACGTATCTGGGACAAGATAGCAATGACCCTCTTGCGTTCAGCATGGACAAATATTGCCGTGGTTAACAGTGTATGCTCCAGCCTGGATACACCAGCAGTTATGGAACACAAAACGGAAGGGTTGCTATCACATGTACCACATTTTATTTCTGTAGTTCTCGTCGAATGCGCAGTACATGTCCATTGTATTTAAAAGCAGCACTGTAGGCACACAAGTTCAACTGCACGTGTTTAAAAAGAAAGGTGTCACAAAGTGCTCGTTGTAGGACTGTAAAAGAGGGACGTCATGGCCGTCGAATGTTTTAATGGCGTGCCAGCTGCCATCAAACTGTCGAATACCGTTCGGCAGGTAAAGGGTCTGCAGCGGAGCGCAACGACGCGATGTACAGTACCGACTGCGACGAGGTGCGCGACGGCATAGCCGAGCCGGACAGATCAAACTTCTCCAGCTGGATTTTCGCAAGTTGATCCGTCGTTTCCATGTGTCAAGGCCATGACGTCCTTCGTAGCCGTTACCACCTCACCTTCCCCAGCCACCACCATGTCCAGAGCCTTGGCCACCTCCCCATCCGGTACCTTGACCGCTACCTTGGCCGCCGCCGAAGCCGCCACCTTGTCCAGAGCCTTGGCCACCTCCCCATCCGGTACCTTGACCGCTACCTTGGCCGCCGCCGAAGCCGCCACCTTGTCCAGAGCCTTGGCCACCTCCCCATCCGGTACCTTGACCGCTACCTTGTCCGCCGCCAAAGCCGCCACCTTGACCGCCACCTTGTCCAGAGCCTTGGCCACCTCCCCATCCGGTACCTTGACCGCTACCTTGTCCGCCGCCAAAGCCGCCACCTTGACCGCCACCTTGTCCAGAGCCTTGGCCACCTCCCCATCCGGTACCTTGACCGCTACCTTGTCCGCCGCCAAAGCCGCCACCTTGACCGCCACCTTGTCCAGAGCCTTGGCCACCTCCCCATCCGGTACCTTGACTGCTACCTTGTCCGCCGCCAAAGCCGCCGCCTTGTCCAGAGCCTTGGCCAACTCCCCATTCGGTACCTTGACCGCTACTTTGTCCGCCGCCAAAGCCGCCGCCTTGTCCAGAGCCTTGGCCACCTCCCCATCCGGTACCTTGACCGCTACCTTGTCCGCCGCCAAAGCCGCCGCCTTGTCCAGAGCCTTGGCCACCTCCCCATCCGGTACCTTGACCGCTACCTTGTCCGCCGCCAAAGCCACCACCTTGTCCGGAACCTTGACCGCCGCCAAAGCCACCACCTTGTCCGGAACCTTGACCGCCGCCAAAGCCACCACCTTGTCCGGAACCTTGACCGCCGCCAAAGCCACCACCTTGTCCGGAACCTTGACCGCCGCCAAAGCCACCACCTTGTCCGGAACCTTGACCGCCGCCAAAGCCACCACCTTGACCAAAACCTTGGCCGCCGCAACATCCAGAGCCGCCGCCGCCTTGTCCGAAGCCCTGGCCACCTCCACCACGCCAGCCACTGGGTCTTCCGTCTCCTTTCACAGCGTCCCACTTTTTAAACTGCCCGAATCCCAATCCTTGACCAACGCCCAAACCGGTACCACTGCCATTTCCCCAAGCCTTGTTCTTGGTATCACCATCGCCACTGGAACCCCAGCCCCATCCAGATCCGCTTCCAGCGGTATCGTTAGCTGAACTCGACCAGCCTGAGCCACTCTGACCGGAGCCGGAGACATGCCAAGAGCTCCCGCCGCTGCCGCTCCAGGGCCCTCGCAGTGGTTCACTTTCGTTGCTGCCACTGTCGATGGATGTCCCCGGTACTGAACCGGGCACACCCCAAGATTTGGGGCCGCTCGCTTTACGCGGGTCCTTCAGTGGTTTGCTTGTGTGCGGCTCGTCTTCCGGCACGGTGGTGTTGAGAGGTGGGCCAGTCGTCGCGAAAGCGGATCTTGTTGCGAGCGATGGCTGGGTGGTCGTCCGCTTTGTTTTGTGCAGAGCCAGGGATTGCGCCGTCTGCGGCTCGTCTTCCGGAACGGTGGTGTTGAGAGGTGGGCCAGTCATCGCGACGACGGAGACTGTTCCGAGCGACGGCTTGGTGGTCGTCCGCTTTGTTTTGTGCAGAGCCAGGGATTGCGCCGTCTGCTGCTCGTCTTCCGGAATGGTGGTGTTGACGAGAGGTGTGCCAGTCATCGCGAAAGCGGATTTTGTTGCGAGCGATGGCTGGGTGGTCGTCCTCTTTGTTTTGTGCAGAGCGAGGCATTGCGCCGTCTGCGGCCACGCAAGAGCGCAGCACACGAGTGCCAGCAACATGTTGACGGCGACCATAGCCTGAAACAGACAAAAGAAAGGAAAGCATATGAATGCCATTAAAGAGACTGGCAACGAATTCGACAAACGTGGGATGTTTGGCAGAGTTTAGGTGTTAGAAGTGCGTACTGATACTACAAGTTCAAAGACATTTCGACACTGTATGCACAAAACATCAGCAAAAGTTAGAACGTCGGAGAATAAGTATGCTCAGAAATCCAAGAAAGTACACAAATAATGAAGCGCATCTGCTATAGTTATGATGTATGCAAACTTTAGCCAGGCTAGTGTTACGGAAGACCTGGTGCCAGAAGCCCATTGGTTTTGCACTAGTCTGTGCGACCAACAACGTACACAGAATAATCCGCTTGACTACATGCTCTACGGCGCAACTGGACAATAGATTAAGTTCAATTGTCAGCTATACAGCCAGGTTACATTGCTAACGTAGCTCATTACTTGAACACACTCAAGGGCCTCTTCTCGAACTAAATTACCAGTTAGCTCTCCCCGCTGACACTACCTAGCGAGCGAGAAGTGCGGGCGTTCATAGCTACTCGTACGACACGAACGTTTACTTACGCTGCTGTCTCCAGACGATTTCCTTGTCGAGCGATGAGTGACGAGCTTTGACAGAAAGCACGCTTTTATACGTTCCCGCTGAACAGCGAAAGAGAGGGCGAGCGAGAAGAAAACCAGAGGTCCCTGTGCTGAGGAAAAAAACGAAGTATAAATTTTTTTTTATAATGAAGTAGTGAACAGACTTACGAAGCGAAAACTCAAACGCGCCTTGATAGGCTAAAAAGAAACAGAAGAACGTCACCGATAGATGACTTGGAAAGCAGCTGTGTTATCGCTACATATATACTACGGCGTGTGCAGCAATGAACCTATATTTTTGAGGATTTGTCGTTCTTGTGACACATGCCAAGGGGCACTTGGCATGTGTTCCTTTTTCTTTTTCGAGCATTTGTTATTCCATTTCTGCAGAGACGAAAGCGCCATTCTGAGACACACGCATAGATTGTACAAAATTCAATATCAGTTAATTCGAAACGCCATGGTGACAGGTGGCTCGTAAAGTGTGCGAGCACAAGGACACCATTTTCTCCTTGCGAGTTATCCACCGGTTAGCAAGCACTAGGACTTCTTGCGCATCAATTTGTGATTCACCATCGAGCGACGGCCGGCAACTCCGTTCTTCGACGCCGTGGCTTGAGTGCAATGAAATCGCCTGCGCCATTACGCAATAGTGTCATATAATCAGGGACATTGTCACTTTAAAGACCCTTTTCGCGGCGATCTCTGCTACATAAGGAACAGACCACTAAGCTACATACCATAAGCTACAGACCACTGCTACATAAGGAAAGCCTGCGTTGCCGGCCCTTCAATATGCACGACTTTCCCTGAAAATAAAAGACTTCACTCATCTGCCAGCATTGCATCGGTAACCTCCTAAGAAATGTCTTCAACCCCGGAACATTGGCGAAAATGAGTACCACTCGGTAAACAATGACAAAGGGAGTAGTGCTGCTTCCTGTCATAGTAAGTTTCGCGCACGTGATCTGTGCGCATACATCTTGACTGGCACACCAGCTTACGTCCACTCTGTCGCCAAAGTATCAAGCATAAGTGAATGGGCACAGATTTAAATATATGCGCATTTATACGCAGAATAAATTACGGACTACACCGACAACAAATGAATGATCGAAGCTGAATATTTCGTGACGGTTCCCAAAAGTAAGCGACTTACTAGCGATAATACATCCCTGCTACAAGGAATCACAATGCCCAGAACAGCTACGTTTCAAGCCTTGTGCGCAGTAAGAAATCTAATGAAACTGCAATATATCGGAGCACACCCGCGCGCGATATTAGGCAGAAAATTATTAGAGCTGACAGCAACCTCCTTCAAGTCTAAAACCGTCTCAAAACCTTCCCGTCATCAACAGCTTAGCTGCTAAATGCGAGAAAATTTGATTGCTTTAAAAGAAAGCAAACTTGTTATTCCAAGACGACACATTTCGGATAACCTGAGCCTTTCCAGCTCTGACGTCAAGCGCAAAGGCAAAGGTTTCATAAAAAACCGTGCTCTTGAATAATATTGTTCGAAACATGGCCTACGTTCGCCATTCAAATGAATGAATGCAATATAGGGGTGGTGCCGGCAAGCACTGATACGTTTCGCTTTCCAAAACTTCACATAACTGAAGACTGAAATAAGAGACTGTTTGACTATACAACGAACTGATAGACCAACTACAGGAAGCCATGTATTGTACACAGCATATATATCACCCACACGGCGGCAACAACGATTGCCTTGCTTTTCGCGTTCGAATTTCGCACTTTTCCTTAGCACGACGGAAATTTCGTTCGACATATTCTTATTTGATTGCTCATGTATTCAGAGACCCTCTGAGCACATCATAGTTTAGGAGAGTGATATGCATGCTTTCAGCGTGTAGATTGAAGAAAAAATTCAAAAATAAATTCTGGAGTTTTATTACGTGTCAAAACCGCAATCTGATTATGAGGCACGCATTACCCCGGGGGGCACTACCGGATTAAGTTTGACCACCTGGGGCTCTTCACCTAAATCTAGGACCTCGCGCGTTACTGCATTTCGGTCTCATCGAAATGCACCGCTGCCACTGAGATCGAAGCCACGACGTCAGCAGCGTGTACTGCCACAGCCACTAGGTTGCCACAGCCATTAGCCACTAGCCAAATAAATGAGATTTGCAATAGGAAAATTCATGTGCGCAATGCAGACTTTCATAAAATGAAAAGGTAGGGAGGTTAACCAGGACTGAGCCCGGTTGGCTACCCTACACTGGGGAAAGGGAAAATGGGACTGAAAGATTAAAAGAAGAAGAGAAAGTCCACTGGGGATATCGTTCGGTCACTCAGTCCGGGTCACAGACGCTGACTCAGTCCAGTAGCCTTCAAATATCGCAGCAGAGCTTTTGTGGCCTTTTGTAGCTGCGATATGCGAGGCCATGGTCCCAAGATCTTCTTCAAGGTGAACGGTGTTCTGTCTAGCTGATTGAGAGCTGTGCAGAGGTCATGTCTTTCGTTTTGAAAAGATGGGCAGTAGCACAGTAGATGTTCTATAGTTTCCTCGGCACCGCAGGCGTTACAGTCGGCGCTATCAGTCATTCCAATCAAAAACGTATACGCATTGGTGAATGCGACGCCCAAGCGTAAGCGGCACAGCATTGTTGCCTCATTTCGCTGAAGTCCTGGTAACAGCCGCAGTTGCATAGAGGGGTCGAGGGAATGCAATCGTTCTTGGGTGAATTGAAAGTGCCGCTTAAACAAAGGCATCTACATTTGAGGCAAATACCTCATTAGTGTCCAATCCATTACGCTCTCAAGGTTCACCGTGCTTCCCTGTGAATGAGTTTGGTCGATGTGGCGCCTAATGCATATACGTGCCAGTTAGCGAGAGACTGTAGCCTCACAAGGTTGTGTGAGGCCGCCAACAAGAACTGCTAAAAGAAGGTCAAGCGGCGAGCAGGGGAACTTTTCGATTCTCATACTTCCCATCTATGTCGGCGGGTTTGCATCTACGGGTACTTTTTTTAACACATCACACATGAGGATGACGCTCTATTTAGGGTCATGATAAAACAAATAAAGTGTTATTGACATATGTCTCACCAGATTACTTGAAGAAGCACCCCGCCTCTTTGTGCGTGCAGGGCTCTCTTCATGTTGTTAGTCGCCTACCCTAAATAAGATAACCCACGCGTCTTTAGCGTTGGCATAGAATATTTCACTCGCTAACACGCGATTAGTTATTGTTCAGCGTTGTCTTTTATTGCAGAAGATAACAATTAAATTCAGTTTGCCCACCACTGTGGAATTCTGTCACAAGCGTTTTTAGAACTAGAGCATTTTTATTGCGAAGCCTTGCTTTGCAAACACTGTCGGATTTTCTTGACCGTGGCTGCTCGGTGCCACTGCTGTAGTGCCGAATAGCTGGTATTCAAGAAATTGCGAAGATCCCACGCACCGTGGGAATCGATGTTAGGCGAAGCATTTGGCGGGTACCTGGCTGGCTGTACAGCATTGTTGGGCGTTCCGCAAAACGATGCCAGGGAGACCAGCGTCTTTGTGCGTGTGCGTGTGTGTGTGTATGTGTGCGTCTCGCGAGCGTACGTGCATGTGATAACAGCAGCACGACGACGAGGACCACGTCGAAGACAATCGTATGGCATCGGAGGCGTGATGCTGTATCTACGCCGGCCGTTCGACGCGAGCCTACGACATGAGGATTGTGGGGTTCTACATGATTAGTGGACGAGCGTAAGCGGGATAAACGCGTATTATGACGTGTATTGCGATTGTGATTACCTTCGAATTCGGGTCGGAGGCTGCAAGCGCTATAGCTACCTCCTCGGCCTGTGCGAAGTTGAAACCTCGATAGGAGAGCCCGTTAACTTATTGGTCCTGGTTAACTATGGCAGCCGTGTAGAATCCAGTGGGCGACGTCTCTGCCAGATCAACATCCTGCTTGGATGCGTATTGTGAGGATTGTGAGGTCAATCCGACCGCTCGTAACCAGTTGTCAAGATTGGAGTCCAGCATGAATTAGATGGTAGCTGGCCCATACCGTCGTCCAACTTATCCACGCTGAGGACGTTGTTGAAGGGAAGAACTGCTTCTCATCGGGAACGAGGAATGTGGGTTTATTTACAGTATCTACATAAGGACGTTGCAGTGCATCAGTCTAGCATGACTGCGAGAGAAAGTACACTGAGCAGCCGCACAACAGCGGTTTATAAACACTCGGTCCTCCCTCGATCCCAAGGTGAGGGAAACGTTCGACCAGCCATCGTAAACGAGCCGCCTCTCTGCGGGAGGGACACACCCACACTTCCGCACTGGTTCACGGCCCCCACCGACGTCAGACGGTCTTCGCAGAGCTCGGGGCTTACGTCAGGAAAGGCACATCTGATTCCCCGAGCTGACCCCCGCCGCGCGGCCATCGGTTGTCCATTGTCTTGCGCCTTGAAAAGCGCGTGGGAAGGAGCCTCCAACTATGTTCCCTCGGGCACTCCCTTGTTCACAGCAGACCGGGTCGGCAGTGGCGGGTTCCGTCACAAAGCCGGGTTTGTCGAACTGATCTCGGCAATCCCGCGACGCAGAGTGGCGGACGTGGCGCATTGTCCAAGAAAAGTTGACGCCGCTGTCGCAACTGGCTGACTAAACTTGCACGTCAGCGGGCCGTTCTTAACAGTATTAGTGTTCGAGGGCCTGAGCGCGCGCCTTTCTTCTGCCTTCATGTGTCTGCGTGTCCATGTTGCGCGGGAGTGGAGGAACCCAAAGCTTGTGACGCCACTGCTCCGGGAGCCTGCATGTCTCCTCTGGAATGCATTCGTGCTGTACGTGCAAGTGGTCTAGCAGGCGGTGCCCGGACACCGTCTGCGAGAGTCGCGTGTATTGGTTCACAATGTGGGCCTCTTTCGACTCCTGGTAGGAGTTGAGCACCCCTAGAGCCGACAACTTAGCGTTGCAGGTAGCCACCAGGAGACCCAAAGCTCGCTTTGTAGCATTCCTAATGATGGTGTCAATGCATTCGTCGTGCTGCTTTGTAGTGCGAAGGTAAAGTTCGGAATACAGGATCCTGCTGGTTACGAAGGCATGGGCGAGCCGAAGCGCATCCCTGCCCCGCAGCCCGCCGCGTTTGTTGGAAACGCGGTGGATCATACGTCCGACCTGTTCGCTTACGCGTTTGAGTTTGGCGATAGTGGATTCCGGGCTGAGTCTGTGTTGGATGAAGAGGCCCTGGATCTGGATCTTCTCGGCCTATCTGATAGGAGCTCCCGTCAGAGAGAGACGCAAACTCGTGTTGTCGTTGGGATTGGTTCTGATGTGAAGAAGCTCCGATTTCGCAGGAGCGCATTGGAGACCACAGTCGATAGCGTATTTATCGGCGATGGAGGTGGCCCGCTGGAGGTGGTCCTCCATTTCTCCAAGGCTCTCTTCGGCAGTTCAAATTGTTAGGTAATCCGCGTAGAGTGCGTGGTGGGTGCATTCCAGCCGGGCCATCGGCGGCTCTTCAGCTTGCGCGCGGGAGGGGAGTCCGAGTATGCGTTTGTCATGCCAGATGACCTGTTTCGGCGGCACTTTCGCCTGAAGGAAGAAACTGAGCAGTGGCTGTGCGACGAAGGGGTGGAGGAACTCGGAGGTGTGAGAGCAGCAGCGCTGTCGGTGGAACGACAAGTGTTGTGCGCGTTGCGGTTCTTCGCCACGGGCAGTTTTCAAGGTTCCGTAGGGAGTGAGGAGACGACTGGCGAGACCCAGCCTGCGGTCAGCAAGTGCGTGCGACACGAGGCGGAGGCAATCGTACGCGACGGGGCCCGCAACAAGTGGGTCCTCTTCCCGAGGACGTCGGAGGAGAAGGCGGCCCTGAAAGAAGGGTTCCTTCGACGCGGCGCCATTCCCGACGTCATCAGATGCGTGGTTGGCAGCCTTATCGCCATCGTCGCACCGAAGAGCGAACAGAAGGCGGCGTTCACGCGCCGCAAGGGTTACTACGCCTTCAACACAATGTTAGTAAGTATCTTCATTTTTGTCTAATTTGCCTGTCATAGCAACTCGTGGCTTATGCTGTGCGCGCTCTCGTCAGATCTGTGACGCAGGCATGCGGATTCTCGCTGTGGAGACTCTGCGACCGAGGTCAGACCACGACGTCTACGTCTGGAGAACTACGTGGTTGCGTCATCGGTTCCAAGAGAGACACATTGCCAAGGTCGGCGAGCACCTCCTCCGTGAGAAGCGGTAACAATTTACACAGTTGCAATTGCAATTCTGGCAGCATGCAGTAAAGTGTGCTCGCGCCGTAAGAGAATATTGAAGCCCGCAACGCCCATGTTATAGTAGCTTGTTAGGTGTAGGCGAGATAGGTGGGATGTTAAAAATTTTCTGTGGTATCTGCGCGAGACAAAGTGACAACACGCATGAGCTGTACTTTAGACTAATTTAATATGTATGTGCAGTTACAAGTACAGTGCATGTGCGTTGTCACATTCTTTTTTGCACTGATATTCATTTAAGAACGCAGACCACACAACTCGCACAAAGAGCTGCCTTGCTGCAAATAGGGACGTTACTATGTCCCAGCTATTGTTATCTGTGATCACAGCTGCGTCAGGTACTCAGCCTGTACAATCCTTTATTACAGCCTTTCTGTAGTAGGTGTATGTTACATGGCACATGTTTCAGTCACTCAACTTTGTGCAGATGATTTAATACCATTTTTATGATAATGCACGTGACAGCGCCTACCCCCTGGAACGACGCCTCCTGACTCCGGTATCAGGCCATCCTCCCACGCGCATTGCAGAAGGCAGGTACAAAACTGCACACGCTGCCACGCGGTCCGTAGTGGAGCGGTGCATTGGGCTGCTGAAGAGCCACTTCCGCTGCCTTCAGCGGTACCGTGCCCTCCACTATGAACCGGACCGGACCAGCCAACATCGTTGCAGAGTGTGCAGTGTTGCACAATTTGTGCCTTGATGAAGGTGACGACGTGTCTGATGATGTTAATGATGACAGCAGCAACAGCAGCAGTGACGATGACAATGGCGACTCCTTCCCACAGGGAGTTCCCCGAGTGAGGGCAATGCGTATAATGTACTTCAAAGGCTGTACTGCCTGGAACGACGTTATTAGATTATTTAGCACTACTCGGCATCAGCACCAGCACTACCTTCGAAGGGTATGCGGAGGCGGCTGTGTCGACAACAGTACCAACAGTAGCAGTAAGCATGTGTCTGACGCTGCAGGCAGATGTTTAATACTGCTGTCTGTACGCCTAATAGAGAGAAGGAATCAATGTGAAGAAGTGTGTGCAATTAGCGGATAACCTACAATTTTTTTTATCAGATCTGCTCAATCATAACCAGTGTTTTCACGTAGCTCGTGTCAATTAGCTTTCACTACTGCAGATGATTGCATCATTCCATTGTGACACTACATGAGAGCCTTTCATTTAATAGTTGAACACCTTGTGCTCATCAGCAGAATGTGTAGCCACTATTCTGGGCAGCTGAAGCTTGCCGATTGATTTGCTGCTGCTGCTTCTGTTGCTTCTGTCATCTTGAGGCATTTCGCTGCTAGCATCACCGGCACTGGTACCGCCATATGCACTGTGCATGGGAGGATATCGGACTTCGTCTCTTCGCTCCACCACCTGTACTGTTCTCACGCACCTTGTAGGCCCTGCGCAGTTTTGCCACCCAGCCATCGCACAGTTCCTTGTCAAAAGGCCAAGACATGCTGAAAACGATCGCCTGGCATGTCAAGCCCATTATTCTCCCTTGGAAGCGTGTACATTTGTACATAGTTGTAAAACTGAAGGAACACGAATTGTAAATATTCATTTCAAGTGCCAGTATCATTGTTGAAAATCATTTATTTATATCCCCAATGTAAATAAAAGAATGTAATACATTTTCAATGTCATTTTCATCAAAGTAAATGAAATTTATTGCGATGCATAGCTGTAACTACACAGGGCATGACTTTAAAAATTAAATTATGGGGTTTTACGTGCCAAAACTACTTTCTGATTATGAGGCACGCCGTAGTGGAGAACTCCGGAAATTTCGGCCACCTGCGGTTCTTTAACGTGCACCTAAATCTAAGTACATGGGTGTTTTCGCACTTCACCCCCATCGAAATGCGGCCGCCATGGCCGGGATTCGGTGCCGCGACCTCGTGCTCAGCAGCCCAACACCACAGCTACTGAGCAACCACGGCGGATTTGGCATGGTTTCATGGGGACAAAATAGCAGCATGAAAATTCACTACATAGGACCCAATACACTGTCAATGGCCATTGACACATATTAAACAGTAGAAATATCTTACACGATCATAATGGTGTTTTTTAAGCTCGTGCACAACCATTCATCTTCATCCAGCAACTTCACAGCAAAAAAAGTTGTCTTGTCTGTTATGCAGTCAACATGTTTGTAGCACAAAATAGAATTTCTTTTCAATGACTAGTGCCATAATAAGATCACCGTATAAAACAGCAGTCACATGCTTTTAAGAACGACGCAAGTGAGAAAATGCTCGGCACTTCGATGGTCTTTCATAAAATAATGGTTGCAAGAGCAGGCTGGCAGTGAATGTCAAAACAGTGGCCACATCGATGGCTGCGCTAGGCGTATCACAAACTGTGCTCAACTACAATGGGGACTAGATTGCATTTCTATCATCGGTAAGGACAGCTGAGATATCCCAATAACTATAAGAAGTAAGCGGCGCTTGATAAAAAAAAATTCCAATACGGCCACTTGTGCCTTCCATAGGCCCGGAAGATGTGATATTGCAAACATGGCATACATATAGCATGAAAATTTAAACAAGCGATTTCAATACCAGTTATCACAGCATTCTAGTTAAATGCATTTACAGCATATGTGTGTGAGACAATGTTGTAGTTGAAATAAAAATGATCACACAGTGTACATCTTCCTTGAAGAACACTACCCGTTGAAACATCGCAGAAACTGCAAAACGAAAGTACACAACACCTAACCAAAATGTCGAAAAATCTGAGGTATAAATTATACTCTCTCACTGAAACAAACTTGCATTGCAAGGAAAACTACACATAAGAAATGAGCTTGTAAAAAATTACGAAGTAGAAACAGGCATTTTTCAACCTTTTGTGTGTTGCTGTTGGTCCAGCAATCGGATTGTGTAGCCACTGTTTCCCCAGTGTACGGAAAACAGTCATATCATCCTTTAGAGCGACATACAAAAAGAAACATGTGCATTGTGGCTTCAAGTGACATCATAGCACTATCAGTTCTCGCTGCCATGGTCACGCATGACCTACACATCATTTCACAAGGCTGGCTAAAACTCGTCAAAACAGCTTGTGAGGACGTGTGAGCACCACCACCAAATGCCGCTGCGTCTATTTGAACGCAATAAAAGATAGGCTACACTTGCAGCTGGTCGCATTAAATGATGATATTGGGGGGGGGGGGGGGGGGAAGCGGCTCGTGGAGGCCATGCGCCAGGGCAGCCACGGGCAGCCGATCAGACCACGCGGGAGACCCTGTACTCTTCGACCAGCTGCTGATGTTGCTGCGAAACAAATTCACTTACTGCAGCTACAGGTTATGCAGTGTAAATGTTTGTTTCGCAATGTTTGCAAGGGTTATAGTTTCAGCACGGTTACTCTTGAGAGCAATGAGATCGTATACATATGACGTGAGAAATGACAGTGCAAACTGATACGATCTGCAATGTTAAAAACATATTAAAAGGTAGCGAATGCTACCAAGTCCCCTCTGCCTGCAAAAAGTCAGTGTTGGTGACTATTTGAATTGATATACAAATGATGATCACGCTGTGGTGGTGCATGCAACCATGCAAATGTTTTGCAAGTTGCTATGTGACAGTCTGACAAAGCAGTTAAAAGAACACGTCAAAAGGGATATGTGGGTCCAATGACTACAGATTCCTCTCATGTATAAACTGGTTGTAACTTAAGTTACCATGCACGCTAATCCCCTCTTAAAAAATGACAACCTGCGTGTTCACAAAAACGTTCTTACGCTAGAATTAAGAGCAGATGTGCAGCTAATTGTGACGATGAGCACTGTATTAGCGAAAGCGGCTGGCCTATAGCAAATTCACTTACGATAGCAAGGCATTATGAATTCTGCCTTGATTTCTTTCCCACTACTCACTCCAAAGTGTTTAATAATGGTGTCAGGGCTCAAATCTTGCCTATCTAAATTCTGCGTCCCTGGTAGAGCGAAATGTGGCTCTGCTTCTCGGCCGGCTTGACTGAGTATGACTTTTTTAATGCATACAAAACCTATTTATAGCACACATTAAAATATATTCGCTTGCTGAAACGTTATGTCCTTGACTTTCAGCAAGGGGATCCAGAAGCAAGGGAACAGTAAAAAGTGTTGTTGTTGTGCTACGTTCATGACACTTCCCATTTGATTAAGAAAGTATAGGAAAGAAACCCGGGGGTAATTTAGATTTCTCCGCTACCAAGAAAACTATAGCTTGCATTTGCACCGCAGTTGACAAACGCATTTCCAGAAACATATATCGATAAATTTGTGGTCTGACAAACATGCGGTTTCATTCCTTTCAAAGGCGGCGTGGCGTAGACTATATCGGCCCTGTCTTGTGGTGTTTTGTACATTGGGCAAACGATAACGTGCATTGTCTAGTTTCATTCATAGAAGTAAAGTAACTTTCTTGGTGTTCCTATTCATTAAGATGATGATAAATGACAAGCGTTGCCCCATGGTGCACGTTTTGTTTGGTGTGTAAGGAAATAATACAGGTAATATAGTAAATATCAATGGTTAAGGACAAAACACACGAAAACTGATAAGATACAAAATGTATTTAATATTATATTTAGTAATACCCGTTCCACATGTAGTGAGCATTTGTGGATAATAGAAGCTGTCAAAAGGGCACTAAAGTATGACTCCTGTATTCTCAAGTATCGACGTTTTGATGGCTTGATCTTGTTCACTTGTTTTCTGTTCTTTCCGGAAGCCCATGTCTAGAAAGTGGCCACGGAAAACGTAAATGTCCATTCGACATATGTTCTGCAATAGTAAAGTATACTTACCTGGCTATTTTGCTTATATTATTTTAAGCTAACCCCTATTTTCCTGATAAGTGAAATTGACTAGCCGGAAGTATGCGCGGCTTGATATAGTAACGTTGCTCCAGGCAAGGTGCATCCCGGTAGACTTGACTGGCAATCGTTCCACCTGAGTGTTCTTTCCGTTTTATGATTACGTGAAAAGTCCACCATGAGTCCATCAATTCAGGCTCAGGCAGAAATACTAGAAGAAGGTGCAACGCTTTCTCCCGCACTGTATCCGGTACCTACCTGAAGAAGCTTGAGAACAGTTCTCCTCGTGCATGAGGCAGGTACTGACAAAGAACATAGCCTTTTGTTGCTGCGCGGTGATCAAGCAAGGAACGCATTATTCAGCCTTACATGGCCGATAGTCATGCAAGCAAAGCAGCAGGGTTCTTGCGGCTCAGAAAGTTTCACTGTGAAGAGAAAAACCACCTTCGTACGCGCTCTTCGCCATGTGAGATGCGAGCTCCATGTTGCAGAGACACGCATTGGCTCTGTCACCTGTCGGTAACTAAAATGTCCGAATGAACCTGGCAAACTGCAAATATATAGTCTAAAGCGGCAACGTCGGCTCGTGCACGGCGAAGGGTATACAAGGGCCGGGCGCGCAGCAAACGTTTGAATGCTAAGCGTGTCGGTGACAAGGCAGATTTCCACGTGCGTGCGGTCAGACTCCCTGTGTGTAATGATAAAGCGTGATACGCATATCTTTCAAAAGAGAACGCCAGTAAATGAAGCATTCTCTACACATCATAGCATATGAGCCGCAACTGTGTAGCGGTGCCTTTCACTGGATTATACACAACTCTTATTGCGCGTTCACTGTCGGCTTATCTTATTGATAACGCGGGTGGAACGTCGTTCTGATCACTGATGAAGCTCCAAAAAGATTATAATTGGAAGAGGCATCGCTGCAAAATCACGGTCATGGTGACAGCTTATTGTAAGTGACATACGCACGTCGTGAAGTGCTCGTGGAAAGGGGTTTATCCGAGAAAAACGAGGGTTCCAAATCAGCTATCGCCATTACAATTTGTTCGCTCTCAAAAGAGAGGAGTCTCGTTGCCTTCTTTATGTCTACTGTAGGACGAAGGTCTCTCCCAGCGATTTACAGTTATTAATGTCTTGCGTTAGCCGATTTGCAGCCGATGAAACTCTATGGCTCCAAAGTTCCCCATTTGCTGTCCATTACAGCGTTTTCCCATTATTGGTGCCCATTCACTTATTCTAACGGGTTATCTAGTCATCGCACGACCTGTCCAACTCTACTTCGTTATCATCTCAACTATAGAACATCAGCTACCTGCGTTTTCTTTTTTTCATGAACCTGCCCCATCCCTGTATCTCAACATGACTCCTATCATTTTCCGCTCCGTCGCTTACTACCAGTGGTGCAACAGGTGTGTGTGGGGGGGGGGGAAGGCATTACACCAGACACCTGACCCCCCTCCCCCAAGTAAATGTTAGTAGGTGGCCTGATTAGGCAGCCCACTTGTCAAAGAATGCGGACTGTGCTGTGTAAAATCATGATTCCTCGAGTTGTCTTGCGAGAGAAGGGCAGGGAGCGGTTGGAATCCCCTTGGCTTTCGGTCGTTCTTATATACCGGTGCAACACGGGTACTTTCGATCGCAATGAAGCCCGACCCAATGAAAATTTCTCAATTGCGATCAAGAATGGTCGCTGCTGCAAAGTCCATCGTTCCGGATTGTGTTGGTTGAACTCGCTCAGCGATACGGTGCAGACAACACAGCCTATGATCGCGCAATCTTTACTGCATTCGGATAATGCGAAATGGTAGCCGAAGGTACCCGAGTAGAAACACCCGAATCCAGATCGGATTGGATCGGGATTTAAAGTGCCTGTGTGGCAGCCATGCAAATTCGTCACGGGTTTCGGGACCTCAAGGACGCCACAGTCGTGTCGCTCGACGCGATGGTAAAAGCGCCTCTCTAATTGGTACTTGTGAAGCTTCCTTACAGGCGAGTTTCTTCACTCTTTTTTTAGTCTTTGGTGAATCATTTGCCTCTTTCTTCTTCTTTGTTTCTATTTTTTAACATGCAGGGATATTGCATCACATCACGCCACTCTCTGCACCTGCGGGAAGCTGCCCGCTGCTACGGGCGCCCAGCGGTGGCGCCCAGATGAGGCTACAAGCGCCAGTGTACCCTTTAATAATGGACCCCAGTTACAAGCGAGAGCCCCCTCGACTGACAGTGCGACACAGATAAATATTTGGCATGCGAAAGCGAACAAGTTCGACTTATTTGACTCTTTTAACAACAGCAGTAGTGCACGCTTGTCCCGGCTCTCTTTTTCTTGCTGCTGCTGCGCGGCGCAATTCCAGAGGCAGTCTCTTTTTTTTTTTTCGCTTCGTGCATTTCACGGGATTCGCAGAGTTCACGCTTCTGCCGGCTGTTCGCGCGCTGCAGGTGACCCACACGTGCGACCGCCGTCCGTGCTGGCGGGGAGAGTGGCTTCTCCGAGGAACAAAGCGAGCCCGGACTTTTCGTATGAATTTTCATCTCTTTTCGCGGCATGCAACAGTGCAACTATTTGCGGGCGCAATTGCCGCCGCCATATTGTCGACGCCCTCCATGCACGTTTGAGAAGGCACCCGTG
The DNA here is from genome assembly GCF_038994185.2 of Dermacentor albipictus. NCBI lineage: Eukaryota > Metazoa > Arthropoda > Arachnida > Ixodida > Ixodidae > Dermacentor > Dermacentor albipictus. Next base: position 53,549,718 of record NC_091823.1, read on the forward strand.
CAAGAAACGGGCAGAAGAGGAACGAAAATGTCCACTCACAGAGCTTGGTGAAGCCATTGTGGCTTCACCAAGAAGGCCGCACGCAGAATAACAGACATGTATCGTCCGGATTTCGATTCTTTGTGCTTGTTTTATTTGCACTTCGATGGTTTCACCAAGTATCAACCAACTTTCCCAAGAACAAAATGTTTGTAATAAAAAAAAAAGACATTTGTGTCGTTCATTTCGTTTTTCTTGTGACTATATTTTGTAGGCGTGCTAAATGTGCACCATGTTGGGTCTGATGTTAGGTCCGATCATAGTAGCGGTAGCTTCCAGAAATTTGACGAAGTCTACATGTGCATGACCAAGACAGTGATTCTAGCTAGTTGGTCTGTCATACTAGGAACCTCCATATCGCTAAAGAAACAGGGACAAACATAGAAACGAAAACACACGGCGCTACGTGTGTTGTAGTTTCTATGTCTTTCTGTCTTTTCAGCTCTGTTTACGTTCCCTACATGCGCAGCAGGCTACGCCCATGAAATACAGCATAGGAATCAGCTTATGTCATTCAAAATGACATAAGCTGATTGACAAAATCCTGTCAATGGTAATTATTTGGCGGTGCGGACGCAGGCCCACATTCAGCAAGCATGCACAGGAGCATTCGCGGCTGACGAAACCTAATCCGAACCCGCGCAGTGAGGCTCCCATGCTGCTACTGACACTGTAAGTTTGCGTGACAGTGTTTTTGGAATGTCGTGACATGTCGAGGATAAAGGTTGCACACTGTAAGACATATGCAAACGGAACTATAAACGCACATATATTTCTTGAAAACTGAGAACACAAGTGATTTTTGGCAGCTCAATATTGTAGAATAGTGTTTCAATTAGGCGTGTTATGCTTTTCGTTGTTGTAAACAGTGCCCACAACACGACGAGGTTCTTAATGATAAATGATCATTAGTCGATGTGAGCTGTTGACAAGCTGAACCACCTCGGGCAAATGAGTATTCATTCTTTTTTTTTTTTCGAACGCGATGTTTCCTCTTGCTTTCGCCACTGCCTAGCTGGTTGTCTCGTCCGATTGCGACAGCGTCGATTTTGCTTTTCAGGCACTGCCGCACTGGTGTTCCTCTCGTCCTTCCTCCCGTTGCTCCTAGCTTAAGACTGCGTTGCTTTTTCGCCGGCGATTTCCGACGCGCTTCTTCCAGCCCTTTTTTCCTTTGCCTTTCTGGCCGTCGCCGCCTTTATTTCCCCCTTGCAACTCGCTGGTGTGTCTGTCTTTTGCTGTACGGTGACTGCCAACCTTCTTAACTGCCCTATGACCTCCTCCGTCCGAGCCACTGCCTCCACGCCACCCTTTGTCCACTTGGTCTTCACTTCCTCCGTGCCACCCTTTGTCCCCTCGGTCGTCACTTCCTCCGTGCCACCCTTTGTCTCCTTGGTCGTCACTTCCTCCGTGCCATCCTTTGTCCCCTCGGTCGTCACTTCCTCCGTGCCACCCTTTGTCTCCTTGGTCGTCACTTCCTCCGTACCACCCTTTGTCTCCTTGGTCGTCACTTCCTCCGTGCCACCCTTTGTCCCCTTGGTCGCCACTTCTTCCGTGCCATCCTTTGTCCCCTCGGTCATCACTTCCTCCGTGCCATCCTTTGTCTCCTTGGTCGTCATTTCCTCCGTGCCACCCTTTGTCCCCTCGGTCGTCACTCCCTTCGTGCCCCCCTTTGTCCTCTTGGTCGCCACTTCCTCCATACCACCCTTTGTCCCCTCGGTCTTCACTCCCTTCGTGCCCCCCTTTGTCCTCTTGGTCGCCACTTCCTCCGTACCACCCTTTGTCCCCTCGGTCGTCACTCCCTTCGTGCCCCCCTTTGTCCTCTTGGTCGCCACTTCCTCCGTACCAATCTTTGTCCCCTTGGTCGTCGCTTCTTCCATGTACCACTTTGTGTCTGCAGTCGTCACTTCCTCCCTCTTCGTCATGTCCATGTCCTCCACAATCGTCACTTCCTCCTCTGTCGTCACTTCCTCTGTTGTTGTCCCTTGCTCCCCAGTCATCATTTCCACCGCGGTCATCACTTCCTCCATGCCTCACTTTGCTCAAGCTGTCGTCTCTTCCTCCATACCGCCTTCTGCCTCCGCGGCCGTCACTTCTTCCGCGCAAACCGCCGCCGTACCTCCTGTCGCCTTGGATGGTCACTCCTCCGATGGAGGAGCGCCCCGCATTGTCTGACTCATCATAAGCGGGTCTCCGCGAATCCGAGGCACCGGTGGTGTTCGCGGAAGAAGGGCCATGTGAGACCGATTCGCCTTTTTCCGGCGACACACTAGACGATAACCCGCGGGTTCTCCCAGTCGAATTGCCGATGTCCCTAGTTCGCAGCGATGGCCACAGGGAGGCGAGGAACACGACCAGGAGCAGAGCACGGGCCGCGACCATGTCCAGCTGCTGCAACGAAATAGACGAGCACTCAAATTACAACGACAATAGAATTCAATTTATGCACATGATGCACAGAAAAGCGAAGACACAGAGTAAAGAACATGTACCCTGTGATGATACGTGCTTCTGATGAAGCCTCCATACCTTGTCTTTGTCGCGCTGCCCTGATACATCATAACGTGCCCCCGCTGGGAGTGTTATATAGTATATAGCACGTATTAAAAAAGGCTGTGCGAATATTCGACACTTCGAGTGCGAATCGAATAGTCTTCGCTATTTCGATTCGCATTAGTTTCCAGAATTCTCTACTAAAATCTGTCGTATATTCTTCTCTGTGCGGGGTACAGGTATAAAGATCGTCGCAAGTGGAGACTTCCGGATTATTCTGCTGCATGAGAAAGGCGGTTGTTGCACAGGTGAACCAGTTCCTGAGTGAACTAATGGAGGAGAGAATCTTTTTGCATGACAGCTTCCAGTCGTTAAATGAGCAGGCCTCAGCTCATGCAGGTTATGAGTTTTTCCCGACTCAGGCAAAACAATTGATTATTCGGCCAGCCTCACGATGTTTGGTTTCCCTTAAAACAATGTATGGTGCTGTCATTGCTGTAGTATACACCTGGCTCCTTTAACGAGCACAGCACTGTACTACGCGCGTCCGGTGATGCGCTGCTTTTTGTTTCGTTACTGTCATTGCAATGGTGCACCGGATTTCTCAGTTTGTAAGTTGTTTCTCATTTACAAGCTCCGTAGGTGACCTGACCCCGATATGTTAACGGCATTAAATGTATGAAATAGCATATATGAGCCTTTCTTTTTTCTTCAAAGGAACTCCATCCAACCTTTATAACTGACTCATTTAGAATTTTTAAATATTCATATACCGGTTAACTATTGAAGGTCGTTTTTCTCGCATATTCGTATCAGATTTGATTCGAGAATTTATATATTCGAACAAGCCTATTATTAAGTCTTTGCAGACCGGTTGACGTTCGAAACACGCAGAAATGAAGAATGGTTACCCTCACTGTCAAGTGCCCCTGGAGGCTTCTAATGCTCTAGGCGTGTCCGCTACATGTCCAAACATCCGGGGACGTATAATCTCGGATGATCACTTTCGGAGATAGTTAAACTATCGCGAGATTTTGCGAGAACGCGCGAAAGAAGAAGCTATCATTGGCTCTCGTGGGATGAGGCTATGTTGAGCCTCGCTAAACCACGAGAAAGTGAAACTATCGCTGTAAGTGATAGTTCCAGAATACGTCACCAGTTGGGGCTCAGCTTCACACGGTGCCTCCTTAAGCTTTTTTTTAACGCTGGCGGTACACCTACAAAGCGCACACCGCGAACGCAGACGAAACGTAGAACTTGTCAAGAACTTCAGCACTCCAAGAACAAAATCATGCTGCAGCAACTCCTATTGTGGACGCAGCTGCTCGTGTCAGTACAATTGCGTTCACTTCATACTTGAACACGATCAAATTGAAAGTACTTCATCGGCATCAGAAATTACGAGAACTATTGAGAACAGAGTAGTAGGGGACAAGGTGCAGTCACCCCTTCAAAAAAAGTTCCAGCAACTCCCTTTGTTCTCACAAATAAGTCGTGTAACTCCGAAATTCTGGCAATAGAGATGAAAGTTTTCTCATCGTCCAAGTATGCGTTGCTAAAAGTTTCGTGAGGATGGGTCAGAAAGAGCGTAGGCAAACCATCTGCGCGCCGGAATTTCATTGCATCTTTTTTTGTAATGTAATATGTGATGCCTCTATATATACTCCTTAAGGGCCATCTTCAACGAAATTTTCCTTTCACTACAATTTCACCTACAACGAAAAACACTCTCATGTATCACGTATTGAGCAACAGAAAGCTGTTTCGGGAGTTTTTGATGTTGCTCTACAATTTTCTCACTGACACTTTTCATCTAAATATACAATATTTGAGAACTTGATTGATTAGGTAAGACTTAATAATCAATTAATTAGGTAAGAGAGATCGTAAGAGAGAGAGAGACAGCACAACTGACGGAGGCAAGAGCTACGTCGAATAGCTCCTCGGCACTTGGCAATGTGGTGAACGCGGATTCAATATGGATCTCGGACCTCAAAGAGGTGCGACGTATGTTTTAAGGCGAAAGCCTTAGACGACTCATGGGAATCCGATGTATGGCGTTACGCCGTCCGGCGTTGTGGCACCAAAATGTATAGGGAGTCGAGTCCTCAACCTTTGTTGGGAGGCGAACGCTCGAGTTGGGAGAGAACCCTCGAGAAATTCGTTGCCCAACGTTCACGAAAAATGACCGTCTGGCGTTATGGAACCAAAATTGATGGTACCACCCACGACCATTGCTGGGAGTCGAGCCCACGACCTCTGGGGTTAATTAAAGCAACGCTGATTAAGGCACTCGAACCCACGACCTTTGGTAGGAGTCGAACTCTCAACCTTTGGTGGAACCAGAATTCAATGCCACCAAAATTGATGATGCCACCATTGATGGTCGAACCCACGAGCATTGGTGGGAGCCGAACCCATGACATGTGTTGTTAATTAGGGCGATGGTAATTAAGGTACAGTTATTTAATATATAGTTAATGCACTCGAACTCACGACCTTCGGTGGGAGAAAACAAGTTATAGGAAGCAACTTCGCACTCGAATGATAATGTCAAGTAATTTAACGAATGTCTCGTGAGCGCGCCGGCTTTCGTCTTCATCCTCTTTAGTGCACACTGAAGTGAATGTTAGCTTTTAAAATTACCGTAGGCATGTAGCATAATTTTACTGTTTCAGCTAGATTACTTTCAGAAACAGACATCATTTGCAAAGGAAATCAAAATGAATATTTGATTATGTAACGAAGTTACGCTAATTAACGTCTAAACAACTTGCTTTACTACAGATTACTTTACAAATCACTTAAATTTTGCAATTTACGAATGATAGCCCGTGACTACGAAAGCCAAATATACTTGCAACGAATTCGGTAAATGATACCCGTTTCGTGGTACACGCTACCAAAGTTTGCGACGAAATACATTGGTGTTCCAGTAAGTTTTCAGGTTCAATACGTAAAAAGGCATTTTGCTGAAAAAGTAAGTGGAACGTCAGTGCATTTTACCGCATGTTTGACAATGCTTATATCCAAATTAGTGGTAGTTTTAAAAATCGTTCCAAGTGAACGTACCTTGTGAAATCACTGGCTTGGATTCGTATATTGAAATATCTGCGCTATCTTAACCAGTTTAAATGTTGATTAGCGAAATTTGTTAATTAGGCAGTTAGCAATCTGATTTGTAGTGTAAGTAATGCACGCCTCTTCGAGTAATCCAGCTCCATGAGTCAACTTGTGCTATCTATGCCACAGATGACTCTTAAAAGTTAAGTGGTGATAAAATAGACACCTGGTATGTACAGACAATCTTGTCTGAATAAATATTCATAGAGGCGTCACGCGCGAACTGCGCGGTGGCGGCGCTAGATGGCGCAACGTGTCCAGAGGGAAGCGCCATAGAGTTGGAAGCGTGACAGAGCTCGGAACTCGGCTGCATACACTTCTCATACATGACGCGTTTCGTAAGGGGCAGTATGGTGTGTCGCTACATTGGTTCAATGCCAATCGCATTTACGTCGATGATTCATCGTAAGATGGGTTCTGCGTGAATTTTTGCTGTTTATTATTGTTAGCTAGCAGTAGTAGCGGCGGTGTGTGTGTGTGTCGGACTTTATTGTGCGTAACGAATTACATGTGATTAATTACTTATCCACAACATATTTTGCTAATGTTGTAATTTAATGTTTATTTTGCTCATTTAGTAAAGCTCACTGAATACAATTACTTTTTTTTTGCATTAACCAATTACATATGTAACCGGTTACATTATTGACGGGACAAGCTATACCATACGACGTAGCTTTGAGAAGCTGAATTCGGTGGAAACTGCAGCAGAACGCCCGAGATGGGGCCACGCAGCAGCCTCGCTTATTTTCAGACAGGCAAACCCAGGGTCTCAGTATTTGTTTTGTCATCTTAACGCTCCGCCAGAGGTTGGCCGTCAAATTGAACCGGCGCTAGTATGTCTAGATTAGCGACGATCACTTATAAGGCTTTAATGCCGCAAAATAAAATACGGACATTTTTTCCAACTTTTCATTGACCTAACTGGGAGCATCGTCAAGTATCAGCAACAATGAAGCGCTTGCGCTTCCCAGAGGAACCAGACGCTGAGTAACCGTACACGTTAGCAAGATCCGTATACGTTACAGTACAGCCATCCCTCCCTCCCCAATAGCAACTCTAATCGAGTATACTTTTGAGTGAAGTAATTATTACTGTAGTCGATTACGTTTTTGCTGTGGTGTGTACGAGTCCAAGGTGCGGGGTAAGTGCGGGGGGGGGGGGGGGTATGCGGAAGAGGGGTGTAAGCACCTACATGCTTATCGGCGTGCGAAGAGAGGGGCATTGAAGAATGACAAATGAAAAAAAAATTGAAGTAATCTTTGCTGCGGTACTTACAGGCCAGGCCATTATAAAAAAGAACAGTTTTGAATTTTTCTCGTGATGTATACCGATGCTGTGTAAATGCCCAGATGGGCGAAAGCGCAGTGACTTCTCCTTTTCTTGCGATAGCAGTTATATGGACACTATAGGCGCATTACTGCTGTTGGGGTCGCCGTGAGGTTCCGTATAAAGTCCAAGGACGATAACGCCGTCGCCGCGCGCCATATGCGGTGCGAGGGTAAGCCGACGATGGCGGATTAATCTCGTGCGCGCAAGGGAGGAAAGTGGGGAGAAAGCGCACTGTCTTCCGTCGCGTGCAAGGCATCGGGGGGGGGGGGGAGGAGTTGGTTTACTCCGGCGGCGGCTGCGCGGGCTCTAGCTTGAAAGCGGTCGATCTGCGTTGAGTACAGAGTTTAGGGTGCGCCGAGGGCTCAGCTTCTTGTGCGTTGCGCTTTCGCCGCTTAGTTCCCGTTGAAGCGAGAAGCAGCACAAAGGTCAATTCGCTCGCTGCTGCCGCCGCGCTTCCTCGCTCCTGTTTTGGCAGCGAGTATCCGCGGTCATCGAGTGAAATGTGTTCATGTTTGCTTGTGCGCGCGTGACACCATACTTGTTAATTTAGTTAATAGGCTAATGTTAATAATAACAATAATAATAATAATATTTGGGGTTTTACGTGCCAAAACCACTTTCTGATTATGAGGCACGCCGTAGTGGAGGACTCCGGAAATTTTGACCACCTGGGGTTCTTTAACGTGCACCTAAATCTAAGCACACGGGTGTTTTCGCATTTCGCCCCCATCGAAATGCGGCCGCCGTGGCCGGAATTCGATCCCGCGACCTCGTGCTCAGCAGCCCAACACCATAGCCACTGAGCAACCACGGCGGGTTAAGCTAATGTTTACAAGTTTAAACGGCCAATAAAACTACTATCCTTACTTCGCATATAGCTGTTTAATAGTTTGCTATCGCAAAATGGATGTTTTGCCTTTCGGGCGAGACTGCCACTTTTTTTTCATACTTTGTTCGTTTTTATTAGAGCCCGGAAAAAATAACCACAAGGAAGACAATGGAAAAATAAAAAAGAACTTCATATGGCGTTTCTGAGCACACTTCTTTTTGAGTACGACTTGAAGGAATTCTGCGGTTTTACGTGCCGAAACCACGATTTCATTACAGAGAGTTTTAGATTATGATGCCCCCAACGTTTGCTTCCCCTTATTCTAAAGCTCTATCATGAGGCACGCCGTGGTGGGTGACTCCGGATTAACTTGGACCACCAGGGGACCCTTAACGTGCCCCCAATGCACGGGCCACAGGCGTTTTTTAGAGCGCAGCTCTTTGGCGTCCGTTCCTGGGTTTCGCGTCGTCGTCGTCGTCGTCGTCGGCGTTGTCGGCGTTGTCGTCGGCCTCGTAACCAGCTCGCCGACGAATCTGCTGCTCCGCCGCCGCGCATGCGCGCTGTCGGCTCTCCGGGCGAGGGAGGATGATGGAAGGGAGGAGGAGAGACTGTGGAGGAGGGCTGGCTACACAAATGGCTCTTTGGCGTCCGTTCCTGGGTTTCGCGTCGTAGCTCGCCGACGAATCTGCTCCGCCGCCGCGCATGCGCGCTGTCGGCTCTCCGGGCGAGGGAGGATGATGGAAGGGAGGAGGAGAGACTGTGGAGGAGGGCTGGCTACACAAATGGCTCTTTGGCGTCCGTTCCTGGGTTTCGCGTCGTCGTCGGCGTTATCGTCGGCCTCATAACCAGCTCCGCCCCCCTTTCATCCCCCCAGCGCTAGCAGCGACCGACTGATACTGCTTTCGTGAGTCCGCTACCGCACTCACGAAAGACGTCGTGCACTTCCTGCAACTCGCATTAACCGTCCATCGATCCACACCGATGTTAGTAGTGGGGGACTTTAATGTTGACATAAAGACAAACAGCAATTTCCTAACACTTATGCGGGAGAACATCCCGTTCCTCTCGCTCGTAACGCGTCCCACGGCTGTGACAACCTCGCGAGGCACTTGTATAGATCTCGTCTTTGAGAATCAAGCATTGGTGTACCAAGTCAAACATATATCAGTATTTCTCCGACCACAAAGCTTCCTTCATGACTGTCAAGAACTGTTAGTGGAGTCTTTGTTAAAGGAATACGTGTGAAAAATAAAAAAAAAATTCTGTGATAGCGCATACATGTGTTGCTCGATTTCTTTGCCTCAATCTATCGAAAAGGTGAAACAGCTTATTTGCTGCGCTCAAATTTCGCATTAGGAAGTAACGTAATCGTCGGTAATTTTTTTTTTGCATTTTACCCCCATCAAAATGCGGCCGCCGTGGTTATGCACCTAAACGAATATTTGATTTCTGTTGTAATTAAACTATATAAATTGATTAGCTAACTGTAATTGCACTTCAAAACGTGGTCTGAGTAAATCAAGACTACTGCGGACACTGTAGGGCTGGTCCCGTTTATCTAGTCAGTGTATGCCATTCTAATTTTGAAGTTTGGTTCAAGTTAATTGAAACACTCGGTATATGGCCCCTCCGGCCGAAGCCTTGAGGGATAAGGAAACCATAGGGTTCTGATGCTGCGTGGTGAGGTTACGCTAACATTGCACATCTGCCTGTTTCGTATTATAATTACATCGATGCTCATCGTGGAGGCCTAGAATCCAATTAAGAGCCGCACGTGGCTGCTAAGGGCTCTCTAATTTGGCCGCAGTTGCATTCGATAGTGGGTTGATTGTTCCAGCGTGTTTTACCATAAAAAGCAGTTTTATGATTAGCGGTATGATATGGTGCATATGGGAATTATATATTTTTTCACTCTTCACCGTGGAGCTACTTAAATTTAGGTGCAGACTAACAAACCCAGTTTGTCGAAATTAAATTAATCCAAGTCCCCCTTCTCTCCTACCGCAAAAGGCTGCGCTGATCTGTTGGGCCGTTAACTAAACCCGGCTGTTAAACCCTACTATTTAATTTTTACCATGGTGCGAAATGTCCCGTATCACGATGGTCGTGCTGCAGCGTGTATAGCACTGCATAATTTGCTACTTATTCAGTTCAAATGCTCATATTGTAGCGTGCCACACGCGCGCTTCCCTGACTCTGCGCTACTGAAAACGGAAAAAAATGAAAATGCCGCGCGCCGACACTGCCCGACACGCCCTTCCCGAATGATCAAAAATCCGCAGACAAAACTTTCTGCGATTCTCATGTTTAGAATGCCGTGAAAATTCCACAAGAGAAACCATTACAGCTTACTCGAACGCATAATAGTGAGCAGTGTGGCTCTGAGATGTTGAGCCGTATGCGAAAGTAAAGCTTGAGAATCGACGGTGTTTCAGTAAACAAATATGGCTGCTCACCAGAAGCAGACCAGCAGCGGCGGCGGTCATACACCTCGAAAGAAAGTTCAGGTATGCTAACGGTCGTTTCTGTTACCCAGTGGTTGATTACTTGAAAGCGTGAGCATTGCTGTCACGCGCGGTTACATTTCAAGGAAGCCCGACGCAGTTATTATCGCGAAAAGGATGATCCTAGCCCGTCATTTTGGACGGGCATATCGGGCGGCCGTTTTTGTTGGTTGTTATTGCTGTAACGGTTGCGTCGGTCGTTTTGCCCGTTCTTACAGTGATGTTTCTCTCTAACGGCGTGGTAGGCGAAACACTAGGTCTCCTTAATTGTTTCTTTACTTGTTTTTGTTTGTACGCTTCCTACGTGAACTGCCGCGTCGCAGCTTGCTCCGCATTGAAACAGCTCAGTTTCGCGAAGCTTAAAGGGTTTATTGCCAGCAGAGGTTCAAGTGGCTCAAAGAAAGGCGATGGGCTGTTTGCGGTCTCAAACGGGCCTCCGTTGACCACGTCCCTCTAGAGCTTGAACATCGAGACGTGCCACGGGACCGGATCTCATTTCTTGGCTGTGCGCATTTCACAATCAGTTCGCGCACTTTCAATAATAAATGTTCGTGAGCTGTAATATAACGATTGTTGCAATAGCTAGACTGTTCTCCCTTGACAAAATCGAGCGACGGAGCGTAACTTCCGTCTCCTCTCATTGATTTCGAGATGTCGCAGACCTGCCTTCTTTAATTTACGACCAGCGTCGTTACCCTTTCTTTCTCTTTCGTTCCATCAGCACTGTTTAATAAAGTAATGTAGTAGTGTTTCTCTATGCGCTAACAGTGTCACACCTTAAGCCGCACGGAGTTCTCGCTGAACCTGAGTAATGTTCTGCGATTCGCTGTGGTGCAGCAAGGAATTTCACTGGCGCTAATGTTTCAGCAAGGGAACTTGTCTTCGTCAAAGCAGCACGTCTGTAGAAACTCCAGTTTGGCTCTGTTTGTGGAGCACACAGTGTACCAATGAGCACCTGACTATTGGTAGTTATTTGCTTGTTAGCTCCCAGAGCAAACAGCTAAATTGAATGTGTGGGTCCCGTGTCAACTGGATAGGCCATTTCTAAACACTTAAGCAATTCATCTCTCCTTTCATAACCTCTGTAGTATTTACCGTCTATCCCGGCCACGGCGGCCGCATTTCGATGGGGGCGAAATGCGAAAACACCCGTGTGCTTAGATTTAGGTGCACGTTAAAGAACCCCAGGTGGTCAAAATTTCCGGAGTCCTCCACTACGGCGTGCCTCATAATCAGAAAGTGGTTTTGGCACGTAAAACCCCAAATATTATTATTATTATTATTTACCGTCTACAAAAGATAGGTGGCATGATGAAAGGCTATCTGTTTTTACGCCATTATTCTCGGGCGTTCTCAAGTGAATTGATTTTCACTTTTTGCCGGAGCATGCCAGCATTGTAATGATGCAAATAAACAGAACTTGAACTAATAGGGGAGTAAGCACAATAATTCAACTATATTGCAATAGCAGCTAATGGGGTATTGTCACATACATTGTCTTTATTAGAGAACCTTAGAAATAGGGGACCCAAGGTTATGGGGTACTATCGGCTGTGTGTACAAAAAGGTACAAAAGAAAAGGTGAAATTTTAGTTTTTTTCTGTGCATTGAACCACTTGCGCATGCTATTTCAGAAACTCCCCATTCTCTTTTCTTCTTGTTGCAGGTGAGCAATATGAGTTTAGTTATAGAACCATGCTCATGGCTGTCAGATTGAAAATTCAGTGTAGGGCGGGAAGCATTCTTTTACCTGTCCTGATAATCGATCACACAGCTGCATGGTACATATGAATGCAGTAGTTTTTGGAACTGAAATGGTATGAAAAACTAGATTTCTTTGCTGTTTGGGTGCTTCGCATAGAATTGAGAGGCACATTGTGTAAATCAATCTAGAATTACTGAATTGTAAAGGAAGTTGGCCTTTTTGTAGCTTGTGAATTTTAAAAGCTTCTGTGGGCATGTCTGCATTCGTGCCTGTAAGGTTGAACATTAATTTGGTACATTGTGTTTTAAAAGTGCCAGCTGTACTTGCCATGCTCACTACGACCAGGTTTCATGTTTGATGAGCACAATTTCATATCATAGATAGCTTTAAAGGAAAAAATTGTCATCACCCAACAGCAACGCGAAGCTAGTCCAGGGATCAGACCTGGGACCAATGCCTTTCCAGGGCAGTCACTGTGTACTGTCTGAGTTTATTAGGAGTGTAGAAGATCACACAGTGAGGATGAATTATTTCACGTTAAAGTTTTTCAACCTTGTGTATTCCTGCGGGACTGATTTCATACTGCATAGCAGTGGTATACTTGTACTTTCAGCATAAATTCAAACATGAAAAAATTCCTAATCTACCTCAATGGGTTGTTCTTTTCCCATTTGTGCAGGATATTCGAACACATTTTATATAGTAACATATCTGCATTCCTTGGTTCAAACGCTTTCTTTACACCTTCCCAGCACAGACTCTGAAAAGGTTGTTCTTGCAACGCACAATTAACAGAATTTCTGCACTTCTTATCTAAAGCCATTGATAAAAATAGTCAGGTAGACGCGGTTTTTATTGATTTTCAAAAAGCTGTCGATATTGTGACCCATAAGCTTGTAGATGTAAAAGCTTGCTGCATTAAATAAAAACGAAGACATTAAAAATTGGATACGAAACTACCTAAATGGAAGAACCCAGTCCGTCGTCCTAAACAATGCCGCATCTTCACCGATAACTGTTTCTTTGGGAGTTCCTCAGGGAAGTGTACTGGGCCCCTTGTTATCTTTAATCTGCATAAATGACATTGTTGAACTAATTACATCACCCATAACACTATTTGCTGATGAAGGTGTGATTTGCACAGAAATTACTACTGAAAATGACATAGATACATTGCAAACAGATTTAATTAAATAACGTAGCGATCTGATGTAAAAAATGAAACATGAAGGTAAATATAAAAAAGTGCAGTTGCGTAAGTTTTTCCAGGAAATTATCCGAATTTCAGCATCAATGGCGTGCTTATCGACATAAAGTCGAAATACAAGTATCTAGGGGTCTATTTCACTGAATCACTCGCTTGGCATAAACAGATTGATACCGTCATAGAAAAAGCTAGTAGGATGTTACATTTTATTCACAGAAATTTTAAACAGGCAACGCGCGAAGTTAAAGAAACTTTACATTTTTCACATGTCAGAACAATACTTGATTATGCTTGTGTAATAGGGATCCCTATCAAGATTGCCTCATTGGTAGAATAGAAAAACTACAGAACCAAGCAGTAAGGTTTCTTTGTAATAATTACAGTACGTACTCTAGCATTTCCGAAATGAAGGCCACTTTAGGATGGGATCTACTACATATGCTTAGGCAGAAGTTGAGGCTCAGATTATTGCACCGAATGTATAACAGTCAGACAGGTATCAATCGCTATAACCATCTTCTGGAACCAGATTACACATCGACTCGCTGTGATAACAACAAAAAGATCTCAGCCTCTAACTGCAGAACAAACACTTTTTACTACTCTTTTTTTCCCCAAATCATTGAGACAATGGAACAATTTATCAAATGATATAGTAAATATGTCAAATAACGAACTATTCTATTCTATGCCGTGGCGGCACTCTTGTAAAACATATGTATGGGTTATATATTCCTGAAACCTGTTTGTTTCACATTACTTGTATGTCTTTCTCTAAATGCTATTGTAGTGCTTCTGTAGTATATCTGTCCAAAAGCTTTTTCGTATAACTGGTTATATTTTGTTCCCCCCTGCGTAATGCCTTTATGGCGATGTAGGTGCTCTGTAAATAAATAAACAAATAAATAAAATAAATTTCCCGGTTCACATGCATTTATAACAGGGGCTTGATTCAGACTCCAAAACATGCACTTGCGGCTACTCCATGCTTAGGAACCGGCTACAGAGCGAATACAAGATAAACTTCCCTGTAATTACATGTAATAGACATTTTAATCAGTTATTTCCTGTTCACATTGCAATTTGTGCTGGTGGTACATGTAAATACCTTGCCTTGTAGGTACTCCTGCAGTAAGTTCTGGTTCCATTAAATTATGGTCTTTGTGCTACTTGAGAAGCTTGCATATGTAAGGCTTTGCAAACTGATATCTGTTCACCCCTGGCACTGGGAATCTACTAGCTTTTTTAACATGCTCCAAGTTTACATTACAGAACACATTCATTGCAATCAAGGTGTTTTCTCTGTACCTACAGCCGAGGCCTGAGTTTGTGGGTTTCATCTTTTGTTATTGCCAGGTGTCCTACGTCATCCGAGATGTGGTCGAGAGGCAGCACCGATCTGGTGTCAACTCTCTCCAGTATGACCCCCAACTTAACCGGCTTTATTCTGCCGGGCGTGACTCGGTCATCCGCACCTGGAACACGCGCAATCTTGAGGTATGTGTGGACTTTGCAGCACATGAGTCCCCATGCTCCTATACTCTCAGATTGTTCTGGAGAAGCGCCACTATTTTTGATCCAAAGATTTTGATCATGTTAAACATTTTTTACATGATCTTTGATGCAGAATGCCAACTTAATTTGGTGTTTCGATTGTTTTGAGGCTTTATGGTTTTAACTGGTGGCTCCCAAAGCTTGTTTGCTTGTGCTGAGCACTGAAGCCAGTGTTGCAAATTCTGATGAGATAAAAGGAAGGTAAAATGATATCTAAAATCCTTTCAAAATTTAACTTGATAAGAATCGAAGTCTGGCCCTGTTGGTGCGACATTTTTATAGGTTTAGAGCTCAGGAGCACAGAGACAAGACGGGAACGATACTACACAAGTGCATTATATGGCATGTCTTATGCAGCTATGCTGCACTGTGTAGTTATTCAGGCAGTGTTGATAGCACTTCCAATTCAATATGTGCATTTCATTTGTGCCACTGTGATAGGAAACGAAGGTATTAGCATTTGGGAGGTTTAAGGGGGTTGGTGGGAGATATACCTGAACGAGAGAGCTTTGTGTTCCAAATTATTTTGTATGTTTGTAGTGAATGTTGGTGTTTGTTGCTGTTTTTTTCTGTTGCTTGAAGGTTTAGTTTGATTAATTGCTTAATTATATGTTTAACCCTCACATACCTCTTGTGCCATCTGCAATTTGAATGCATTTCAAGCAGTAACAATGAATGTTGTGTGACAGTTTAAAGGGACACTAAAGCGAAACAATAAATCAGTTGAGACTAATAAAGCATTGTTTGGGAACCCTGCAGGCAGTCATTGCAAAATAGTAGCTTGATTATTAGATGAGAAAATGAAGGTCGAAGTATCAGTATTTGAATTTCGTGCCAAAACTCCGATGCCAGTACGTCAGTGTGATGTCAGGATTCCAGAGTGTGCTTTCGCATCTGGGCCGAGTTGGCTGAGTAAATGTTCCTGAATCTTGCCATGTTTAATATATGGTTCCTTTAGAACACAATGTAGTCAACCTGCACCGCTGTATAATTAAGTAGGCCCTAGAAGATGCCATCAAAATCCATGACGTCGCAGCGACCAAGTCCGGGAACTTCATGGAGGTGTTGCCACCCGTCTTTCGTTCTTGCACTTTTTCTGGTGTACCAAGCGTCTTATTGTGGTAAGAGTGGTGTTTTTGGTGTCATAGAAAAGTAATTTACTGATACTGAAGAAATAATTTTTCTCTTTAGTGTCCCTTTAGTGTGATTAAAGCCAGCTGTAGAATATTTAATGTGGATGGAAGAAATTCAGTTTCATTTTATATTGGTGTCTGTGATTAGCTTAGCTTTATCGTTTCTACATTTTTTCGCACCACTTTGTGGTGCATGTTCTTCCATGTGCAGGACCCTTACGTTCAGTCCATGGAGCATCATACAGATTGGGTCAATGATATTGTGCTCTGTTGCGGTGGCAAGAACTGTAAGTCTTGCTAATCCTCATTTTAGAGAAGCTGTCTTTCTTACTGATAGCTTGCATGCCTGTTTTGAAAACTGAAGCTCTCCTACTTTACTTGAAAGTCGTATAAATAGTATTGTAAGTTTGCAACTAAATAATACTGATGTCGTGTAAAGCTATCGTAAGATGATTTCTTTTCAGCCCTCCCAGATATCCAAAGAATGTAGTTTACAAAAATGCATGATGTGTTCTTGTTGGTGTATATGCTAATTGTGCAAGTACATTATGCAGAGTGATAAGTTTGGGACACATTCACCCATATATAGCCAAATAAATATTTACCTTCATAATTTCAGCTAATTGCTGCATACTACCTTTACAGCTATTCTCCTAATTGTCTAAATGTTGTTGTGGCTTGTGTTGCAGCTTGCTGTGCAAAACTTTGCAGAGCTGCTTAGTACTTCACCACGAAAATGTGCGCAAAAAGTGTGAATATCAGGATGAATTTTTAGCTGGATTTGTTAACCAAGGGACTTGTACTGCGTGGCAGTCATGCTTGTATTTTAAACCTGGCACAGCATCTGTGCAATATGTTGGTGCTGTGTACTGTTATGTTGGCGTAAGGTTGGCAACTTTCATTTGCAGGCACTTGCTGAGGAAGTCTTGAAAAATAGGGTGAAATGTGGTTGTTCGTTGTCCTGCCTGTGTGCACACTGCATTGCTCTAATTCACAAGCCATCTTTAGAACGTAAAAAAATTTGCCACATTTCCAGGCATAAGTTCACATCAACTGTAAGCTACATTTTGTTACAAGGAAGCTTTACTTCTAGTGCAACTCCTATTTCCTTATTTACATACATGTGAAACTGCCGTTACACAACTGCTCAATGAATGTCAACGAAATTTGTCGCATTTAAGGGAGAAAGCTGAATTCTACCATCAATAATTTCGCACTTGGAGGGTTCAGCACAACTTATCCGACCTTTCACAGGATATAATTCTGATATTCTGTATCTTTGTTATTACGCCCACAGTGATATCCGCCTCTAGTGACACAACTGTCAAGGTTTGGAATGCATACAAAGGTTTCTGCATGTCCACACTCCGGACACACAGGGTATGTTTGCACACTGCTCTTTACTCCTAATTATAGGTTTAGTAGTGTCGTAATTGTAGTTGCCATTGCTTGCTTCAGTAATAACATTAACTTTCTTGTATGAAATTGTAAATAAGTAAATAAATAAATAAGTATAAGAATCTTCCAACTGAATGGTGTATATATTTGTAACGTGTGCACTTTGAATTTCTTGAATGAATGAACAGTTTTTATTCTGCTGCGGTTCAATGAAATTTATTACTTTTTTTCCTTGTTTATGCTCGTGAAGAGAAGTTACCAACTGCAGCATGTTTGCGATTTTAAACAATAGCCTTGGCTTATTTTGGGTGAAAAACATCTTTTTTTTATAGCACAGACGAACTAGAAAATGTTTCTAAAGTCCAAATGAAGCAAGAGCTTTCTGGCAAAGAAAGAAAAAGAAGTGCATTTAGTCTTGTATTATGCAATAAATTAGGTGCTGAGGTTTTCCAAGTAGGATGCTGTGACAGGTGCATATCACAGGGCATTTCATCATTACTTGACTGAGGGAGTATTAGCAAAGTAAATCTTGTATTAAGAAAAAAAGACTTATTTGAGCATTTGTTCTGCTGCTTGCAATTTACTCATGTGTTTTTCTTGACTGCATGGAACAGTGTTTGATGCATGCTATATCTTCATTTGATCGACCAATTCATCCCAATATGTTGCTGTAATGGTTTCATAGTGTGCAATTCAATTTTGCAACCTTTGTAACAGTTAGTTTATACATCAGCAATGCAAGAAAAGCATTTTGTGCTAGAGAATTAAGGTTGCTTTAAAAACTGTCATATAGCTGCAATTTTAATTTTTCTTGGTGGGTAAGAACAAAAGAAAAAGGCAACACATTTCCTTTTTAACTGCTTCAAATATTGGGGAACAGTGTGTTTACTAAATAAATTGTAGCAGTTATAGATATGTAAGGTGCTCTTAAAAATTTTTTTGTCCAGCACGTGGCTTGAATGTAGGATGTGTAATTATATATATCCTAAAGTTCACTTTTCCACATAAACATACAGAAAAGCCTCATTGACATGCCAAATCCATTTTACAATCACCAGTCATAGCTAAGAAATTCTTCACAAAGTTGTGAGCCATGCAGTATCTCCTTTCAGGACTATGTGAAAGCTCTAGCCTATGCGAAAGACAGAGAGCGAGTTGCTTCAGCAGGTCTCGATCGAGTGATCTTCCTCTGGGATGTCAATGTCCTGACCGCCCTAACAGCGTCCAACAACACGGTGACCAGTAAGTCTTTCTCTTCTTACTTCTTTATCGTTATTATTTTGAGCTTTCTAATATAAGAAAGTGTTGTGCATAGTGGGGAGCAGTTTTGCCTATAGTGAAAGCAGTGAACTAGGCAGTACATTTCTGGAGAACTACTGCTTGGGATTCTTCATCTCTTATCCTCTGTTCCACTCTGTGCTTCAAAAGGTGCTGTTGGTATCGATCATTATTTGATTTGTTGGCCTTATGGTTATGTGTTCAATCTTTTCTTCCTTTTGTGAACTGTTGCTTAGTTGTAGCAGTCATTATATTTATGAGAGGCTGCTGCTGTGCCTTCGTGCATTACTTAGTGGTTATGACATTGCTATTCTGGCTGGCAGGACTAGGCTCCAATTTCTGTTGTTTTTGTGACAGTTTATTCTCTTGTTCTTGAAGTAGGTCATGTGATCATCTGTTCTGGTCAGCCACTATCATATTTCTGCAAATACCGCAAACTGTCCCTCACCCTAGTACCTTACACAAGGGATTCCTTGCCATAAATTTTGAGCAAACCTTGTGTGACGTACATTCTACACCCCTTCAAGGGCCCTTCACCAGGCCCAAATGCAAACTTTGTTTATACATTGTAACTTGTAAGGCACAGTCTAGAGAGTGTTTTACCAAAATAATTTTTCAAATTTGTTCATTATTGGAAGAGATAAAAGACCGTTACCATGCCGGCAGGAGGCAAGCGTTACCGCCAACAGACACCTTCTCCTCCTTTGCCTAAACTAACACCTGCAAGCGACATTCCTTCCCTGTCTTCTCCCATAACGGCGTCGAGGAACTGCGTCACATTCACAAGTCCTGTCTCCTCTCTCTCTCTCTCTCTCTCTCTCTGTCTCTCTCTCTCTCTCTCTCTCTCTCTCTCTCTTTCTCTCTCTTTTTTTTTAGCCATATTATTAGTTAAGCCATATTATCAGATAATATGGAAACATTGAGGAAGTGTATTATTTAGTTTCCCATAGATGCAGCGCACCTTTCTTAATTTGAACTTTTCACCAGATGAACAGGTCTTTAAGGTTCTTCTACGGTTGTCCTGAAGTATTATTCGTATTATTCCCTAGAAGCACTCAGGGTTACTGTGTGTTAGGCAATGTTGTCACCCAAAACTAAAGAGCTGTTGAATTGTAGTGACAATGTTAGAAAGACTGTTGCCATTTATGTATTGGCTTTGGTATTTATTAAAAAAATAACATGTTGGTCACCTTAAGAAAGATGGGGAGACATTATTGAAGATATTGAAAACAAGAAAGTCTGAAGGGAAAGATGGATAAACAATAAAGCAGAGTAGAAGAAACTCGTTCTTTTTTCTTCTTAAACATGGTGACCCATATAAAGATGGGCACTTAACTGAGAGTGTCAAAAAAATACTTGATAAAACAAAAACCAATGAAGCAGTCACCTGGTAAGGACTTCTTTTGATCAGAATGGCACTGGAGCACTTGCACGTTAGCAAGTGAAGGAAATTACACAGCCACTTTTAAACTGTTATTTGTCTGTTATTTACTTGCAGCATATAGGGATCTGTAAGCACAAATGCTATCATGTGAGACAGTTGTGATAAGAAAACAAGCAATGGCCATGGTGATGTGTAGGTTTCCATGCTGAAAGGTGCACCAAGTTCTTCCCACTAACGTTAGCTTTGGTGTGTAATAGTGGCAGCAATGCTGTAGATTTTGTTCATTAAGTTTTGTTCGTTTGGTTGCTTACCTTGAAAGCAAGATTTTGGCCTACATACCTGTGGTTAAGCTTGAGGTTTTGCCAAACTGAAGAAGTAGGCTCGGATGGTGACCTCCTACCTCAGACTCACCACTCGGCAGTGTCGTAGACACATTTATATAGCCATTCTCTTTTTTTTCTTATGTTCTGTTCATTGATAACTTCAGCCAGCTGGAAGGCAGTTAGCAAAGCTTGCAGTTTCAGAAGTGGCTTTCAGACACCATCTGCTTTTCCCGGCATACGCTAGGTTTGCTTTTCTTTCTTTTTTGTCACTTTCTATATTTCACTTTTTGTGTTTGGTCAAAGCTGAAGCGTTGGGCAACTGTTTGTTTTTCCATGGCTCCTTCTGAAGAGCACGCCTTTTTCTGCTGAAAGGCACGTTTGGCTATTCAGCAGATTTTCTTACTCTTTGATGGATTTTAATATTTTCAAAGGAAGTGTCCCACGTTTCTTGACTTTGTGTGGTTTACAGCCGCTGCACCATTGATGCAGAGGCCTGGCTCAAAGCGCGAGCTCTGAAAGCAGTCTTTCTTTGGTGTAGAATGTGCAACACCACCTCTTTTCCTGAAGCACTGTGTTGCGCCAGCATTGACAGATCCAAGAACCCACAGGCTTAATTCTCATTGACCATGCTTCTGTTGGACATAGACATGTGATGCTGTCTCTGTGTAAGCATTTGAGTTGAGGAGCTATGCAGTGGTGGCAGACCTCTAATCACAAGCCAGTGATTACAGGTCACAATGAAAATTTACTTGTGATAACACAATCAGCATTTTGTCTTAGCAGTTCCCTTTAGGATGTGCTCCATTATGTTTCCATTTATACAAAATTTCAGTGTTTTCTGTGTTGTTTATTCTATTATTCTTGGGCCAGCACTTTTGCAAGTAATCTTCTCGGGCTAAGGAATAAAGCTGGCTGAGGTTCCTTTGATTTGACTCTTTGACAGTCTACCGTGAATTTGATTTGTGTTACTTATGTTTATGCATGTTGCATAGTAACATGCATAACAGTAAGTAAGTAACAGTAAGTAACAGTCTCAGGCTTGTAATGCTTGCAAAATGCACCCTGTGCCTTCCTGAGGTGTTCTGTTTGTGGCATTAAATACGCATATACTACTTCACTCCTTCAAACCAGAAATGAGCGCTTGTTATATGTTAGAAACATCACAACTTCAAAGAATGTTATTTCCTTTTACTAAATTCAATTGCAGTTACAGTACCAAAGACTAATACGCATCAATGAGGATCTTAATATACAAACTATGACATAGTAGACTACATAATGCACGAAAGCCAAAACAAAACAGTGGGTACCCATTGTTTTATGAATAATAAAATTTGTCATGGGATAAGCCAAATGCTCCAAAGAAAAGCAAAATACGAACAATATGTGGGTAAGAAAAAGCAAAAAGCCTTGAAAGGTTTTCGGTCTTTCGTTCCATAGCCAAATGCACCAAAAAAAGGCAAAATACGAACAATATATGGGTAAGAAAACGCAAAGAGCCTTGAAAGGTTCTCGGTCTTTCGTTCCCCTCCCCCCCTCCCCCTACACACACATTTTTGCTTTTTAGCTGTTCAGCAGTCTTTTAAGTTTGTTCTACAGTGCTTGTAACTCATACATTGTCTCACAGGCTTGAACTTTCTATGGTTCAGTAGTACACATTACATGTTTTCTGCACTGTAATGCTGTCCTGTAGCACACCTGACAAAGCATAGTATAAGAAATGGTAAAAGATTTTAATCATTTTGCCTACAGTGTGACCAGTAAAGCAGTATAAGAGATGTAGTGTTGTATCAAAAATTTGTCATTAAAAGTATCCTAATTAGGTCGTGATGTTTGTGATCCGAGTGTCAAATGAATGGGGCAAAAGATATGAACAAAAGGAAGACAAAAGATGCACTTTTTTTTTTCAGATCTTTTGCACTGTTTTACCATCATGAATGTCAAATCAAATATTCCAAGCTCTTATTCTGGCTAGCTTTATGTGACCTGAAGCTGTTTGACAAATCAGAACCTTTTTCCTTTTTAGAATTAGCAAGGCATGATGGGTGGCAAAACCATTTTTAAAGCTTCACTGATAGCCACACAATTATTGTTTCACTTGAATTGATAGCTCACTTTATAATGACGTTTTCTAATGTCTTAGAACAAATGAGTTGTCTATATAATGGCCAATGTTTTCCAACTTAATTCCTATAACATTTTTTGAAGAGAACTGTTACTTGTGCTGTCTAGATTATTTGAGGAAGAGTAGCTGTTAAATGTTTGCACAATCCATGTAACTGTAAGGTCGACAGCATACGTTAAAAGCTCTATTTGTAAACTGTCTTTAGTGATACTGCAAATATAACAGGTAATTCAAAGATACACACCTACGCACGTCCATTAACAGAAAGAATACAATAAAACAGTGCAAACATTACAAAAGGATGGCCTTTAGAAGTCATGTCAAAGGAAAGATCAGGTGTTGTCAGTGCATCAATGCACATAAGTTCTTGAAATTTAGCTAGATCAGTTTCAGTTGTAGTGTGATTTATTACAGTGAAGCTGTATATGGCTAGGGTTTGGTGCATTTTTGTTCTCCATGAACAAAACCTGTCATCAGTGGCTCATACCCCTGTAAGCAAGCAAAAAATGCAATTATTCCTAATCCCATAAAGCTCATGGCTACTCTCTTTGTGTGAATTAGCTGCGATGACACTACCCCTGTTGACGTTATCGGTGATTTCAACGTGGATGTGTCAGTACCAAAAAGGGAGCGGTTTACGCGTTCCCTGTTGCAAACATATCCCTTGCGATACCACACCAATCAGGCCCAACCAACCACCCAGTGGTGTACGTGCATCGATTTGACATTTTCGAAGAATGTGATTGCAGTTGCAAGTGAAATAATAACCACCGATCAAGACAATAAATGAGTATGCATACCTTTTATCACTATGACCACTCATCAAGACAATGAGTTCGTAGCTTTGCTCAAGATTATGGATCACCTCCGTGTCGTGTGCTAAACAGCTTCTCTGGTCTACTACCTTCACAGAGTGGAATGGCTCATGATTTTTTTATTTATATATTTATTTATTTACTTGCAGTCCCCTCAGGGTATATTTACACTACAGAGGGGAGGGCCATACATAGTAAAACAAAACAGAAAGAAAAAAAGCATAATACCGAGCAGGTTACACATTTCAAGTAAAAAGGACCCAAGAAATAATTATTTCTAGAGTATGTTTACAGCAGGCTTGATAGCACATTTTTAAAAGCACTTGGATCACTTATGTTTGTTATGGAGATGGGTAAGTGATTCTAGTCCCATGCTGTTCTGGGAACAAATTATTGTGAGCATGCAATCGTTGAAAAATATGATATGCTAACCTTGTGGGGATGATGAAGCTGTTGTGAGCGAAACTGTGCTGGAAGTATAAGTAAAAAGGAGCAGGGTTGTGGAAATGCACTTTATGAAAAAGACGTGTGACTGTTCTCTACGACTAGCTTGGGAGGGAAGATTCAGAGTAGTTTTCATTTCTGTAATCCTAGCACTGCAATGGTAGTAAGCTCAAATGAAACAAGTGGAATGCTTTTGTACTGCCTCAGTAGCTTGTATAAGTGTAATGTTATGAGAGTCCCACACAGGTGAGGCGTATTCTAGTTCAGACCGAATGTAGGTAGTATAAGGTAACAATTTTAGTTACAGTGGGGCATGTTAGAAGTTTATTTTCAAGTAGCCTAAGGTTTCATTCACTTTGCCTACTAAGTGATCAATATTATGAAATCGGACAAGAGATAACATACCAACTAGTTACGTGCATTGTTTTGCATTTATTAGTATTTAATGCCATGTGCCATATGTGGCAACACTCAGTTTTGTTATCTAGATCATTCTGAAGTAATGTCATGTCCAAATTGTTACTTATTTTCCAGTTAGTAACACTAATCTACGAACAAACAAAGTCAGGGAGAAATGTTATTAGGCAAGTAGAACTAAAAGGAAGCCAAGGATTCATCCTTGAGGTACACCAGAGCTGACTGGAGCTGGCGGGGAGTCAGAGTTAGCTGTAACATACTGGACACGGCAGGAAAGCAATTTACTGATCCAATCAAGTACTTGTGGGTCAACATTTAACACATTCAGTTTATGTAACAACAAAGAGGGATTAACTTTATCAAAAGTCTTTAAAAAAAGTCTTACAAAATACAATCCACACTAAAGCCAGAGTCAATATACACATTTAAGTCATTTGGGAAAGTTATAAGTTGATTTTTGCGCAAGAAAACTTTCAGAAGCCATGTTGGGATGTCTAGAAAGAACTGCTATCCTCTGAAAAATTGACAAAAGGCTTAAAAAAGCATGCTGAAAAATATTACATGGAACTGACGTAAAGGATATGCATAGGTCAGAAGTATAATGGGTTACCATTAGTTGGGCGTGTTGGTAAGCTGAAAGCATATTTAGCGCCAGCAAACAAGGACAGAAGGGAGACGACACCACAATGCGCATTGTGGTGTCGTCTCCCTTCCGTCCTTGTTTGCTGGCACTAAATATGCTTTTAATGGGTTACTTCTTTGTCCTGACTTGAAAATAGGCACAATTTTACTTTGGGTAAAGAACCCGAGTCATACAAGCATAAAAATATACACACTAAAACAATTGAGCAGCACTCCTTTGTGTTCTTTAGGAACTTCATGTTAATTTTATCAAAACCACAAGTGGAACATTGTTTTAGTTTGTCTATTAGTGTTGCGATTCCAACCGAATCAAAAACTATCAGATCCATGGGAAAGTCATTGAACTGTGGAAGCTTAGGTATATCATAAGGTGTTGTAGATGAAACTTACTGAACAAGAGTGCCATTAAATACAGAGGCACAGAGATGTGTTGACACCAGATCACGAGGTGGACAGGATCAAGCGTACTTGTGGTCACTGTGGTTTAGTTTTTGTATACCACATTCCAAAAGCTTTTAGGGTTAGTTTTTTGCATGTTTGGAAGTGTAGTGTGGAAAATTGAAAATTTGCTACATTTCAAAGTGGAAGAGTATGTTGAAGCAACTGTTTTGTATGGTAAGCAATGAAAAACGTTTTGAATTAAATTGTAATTTTTTGTTAAATATATAAATATCGGCAAATGGTAACCTAAGCTTTAGGCAGGAATCCCTAGTTTTTCTTTTTTTAAGCTTACATTTCTAAGGAATGCTTGTGGTAATGTATACATCTGTCACCTTTGTAGCAATAGTAACATTATTCCACCAACCATTTGTTCTTAAAACTATTAGCTTCAAGTTTATAAAAATAATTTTTTGTTGCAGTATTGTTCAGGTCACCAGCACAAATGAAGCTGAACAAGATGGCATTGACAAAAGCAACAGATGTTTTCAAACACTGCAGAAACTGCACAATATATTCGTCAAGAAGCTGATAACACCTAGAACAAGATGTCACTTTTAAGTTTCTTTAACTGAAATTGTCGGCCCAGCCTTGTTCTGAAGAACAGGCTCACTATTTCACACACAAGTTACTTTGTAACTGAGTGACTGGACAGTTCAGATGAGTATACTAAAATGGAGGAGTGGAGATACTATCATATGTTTCTCTTGCATATGTGATCTTGTTGAGGTGAAAGTATTTTAATGCCATAACAAGAAATCTTAAATGGTTGTTAAATGTTCTTGGTAGCACATAGAACAGATCAGATACACAGGTCATGGATTTTCAAAAGTTTGTATTTGTAGCTGCAGCTGTGAAAAAGCGACTGTAAAAAAAATCGGGGACAATAATTTCTAGGTAAAAACTGTCAAACCTGTGGGTATATATAGCTGTGGATTAATTTATCTTGAGTCTGCAACGTTTGTTGCCTCGCCAGCTCCATTGACATCAGGTATAATGGGCACTGACCATCAGGTATAATTGGCAGTGTGTGACTACTTTCCTAGTACTGATAACAGTTGACGCATCTGAGCTTACGACTTTTGCATTTCTCACGATGATGGTATCCCACAGTGCACATAATGATTCAGTTTTGGGACACCTCCTTTCCAAGTGTACATATTTGGCACACCTTGCACTTCAAAGAATGTAAGTATTGTCATGGAAAGGACCCTCGATCAAGGAAAGGTTGACATATCTGCACCCTATAATTTTTGTAACGTGAAGCCGATACCGCCATGTTTTATATATATCTCTTCTGTTCAGTGGATGTTGTTCTGCTTGGTGATCCTTGGTACCATCACATCATCTTCCACATCCTGTTTGAACCCAATAATTTTTATTACTTTCTGCTTTTGTCTGAGTTTTTCTACATTCATCCTTTTGCTTAATGATGTCTTTTTCAAGAGTAAGTGCTCCATATTCCTTGAGGCCGTCTTTCATGGCATAAATTATCATTGTTCCTGCAGTTCCCTTAACCCCATGTCTGGGAACTAATTCTGCTATTATCACTCTTGCCATTTGTTTCTTTTATAGGACATAAGATTGGACTACAACAATGCATCTCATTCTCCTACTTCTCTCTTCGTTTTGTTCTTCTGTCTTGGTGTTCTTACCTTACTGAGGCACATATCTCGCATTGGTAACTGCTAGATAGTTAGGAACTTAGCCTGCTTACAGTCCAATTTTCAAGCACTCTGAAACACAACCTGTTTCGACTTCGTGCATCCACGTTGAATTTCGACATGAATACGTCTAGTTTTTTCAATGTACTTTCTTATTTTGATTTCTTATTGAAATAGTTCTGTTTTGTGTTCTAATACCGGATGCATGAGGTATTTGAGAGCATGGCTTTCAAGCAGCGTACAAGTGAGCATGCTCATTAGTATATAGTTAAGCTCCTGTCTAGTTGCTTAACTTAATATTCGCTCCACTCTCACCTGTATGGCATGTTTGTTTAATCGTACCAGCTTCTATTTTCATACAGATGAAAATGCATACTCTCCTAGTAGCCTTACCTACTAGTCACAATGATTGGAAGACCACCGCCTTCCTGAATTTGACAAGATCCTTTGTTTTCAAGGTTAAGAAAGAGCTCATGAGTTCTAATGGTGATGTAGCAATGCTGTGGAAAAACAAAAAAGCATTTACAATGATCAGACATCATCCTGGTGGTTGAGTTTGTCCAGGAGGTGCAAGCCATTGTTAGTAACAAACCTAGAAAGTTAGTGTTGGCCATTGCCAAGAAGCTTCAGGTGATGGTATCAATAATTAGGCTTTTTGTGCATGTGGACATCAGATACTAGCCTTGCGGGATGAACTTGCATCCTCCCATACTGCATGCGCAACCCTAGAGTGACTAGCTGTGAAATTCTGTGACCACATTACACCCTTCATGGCCTCCCATTTACCAGTTACTCAGTAGACAACCCAGTTTGGAGCATCACTGATAGGGGTACGTACTAGCAAACAGCCATGCAATATGAAAAACTCCTCAAATGCTGCTGTAGCAGAATAAATAACATTAACTTGCATCACCTGATTGGTGCACGCAGTCACTTTTGAAGCTACCATTCAGTCAGCTACATTGGTGCGTTTAGTCTACAACAGTCTACAACATTTGGTGTAAATAGTATATATTAATTTTCTGTGAAACATCATTGGTTTGTCCAAAATCATCATTATGTTCTCAAATACCTGTGTACTGCATACCTAGTATTCTCTTTGCTAACCCTGCTGTTCCTGACATCAGTGATTGCAGAACCTGTTATCATGTCCCCTTTCTTACATCTTCACTGCCATGCTGAACCTTCGACATATACTTGGTTGCCGTGTTTCACCAAGATTTTTTGTGGAGCTCTTATCTGCTTTTATCACTGTGGTTCTTGCTTGCCTTATGTCTAGATCTCTGTCTTGCTGGTGTGATGCCTCTGTATTGTTCTGCCGTACTGGAAACTCCTCACTTGGGTTGTTCAAATTTACTGCTTGTGAAGTGGTTATCATATTTGCTGAGGAACTGATCGTGGTCCAATTTTGCTGACTTTGTATCTGAAACACCTGATACTGCATCTCATTCATCTTCAGGGACTGCCTTGTCTCTCTGGTCCTTGAAGGGGTTTGCGCTTTCTTCATTTGGGTCTTGTTCCCTTTCCTTATCACCTCCTCCCTCATTATTTTCTTATCTCGGGTTGCGCATTTTTCTTTATTTCATTTCATTGTGGTATCTCTCTTTCCCTGCCTTGCCCTGGATACTGGCCCCCTCCCCACTACGCTGACTCCACTGCCTCACTTTGGGTGAGAACCACCGAGGACTTCACTTTTCGGCTTTGTGTTACTGCATCCTTAAGTTAGGCAGTTAATTGCTGCCTTAATCTTCACTATATATGTAATGTTTGCTGCTTGCCTGTGAAGTCCTTTTCTTTTTTCCATTTTTTTTACCCAAGCAATCACAGCTCTTTTTGTGCATTGCATTTTTGCACGACTTTCACTAAAACATAACTCTGAGAGACTTGTGAAGATGTTTTATTGGATTGCGCATTTTTAAAGAAAAGATGATGCGCAGATTCAAGAGGCTGTGCAAGTGCCTGTGTGTGAACAATAGTAGCCTACCAAATTGGTAGTGGAGCAGTCCTCCACATTGCAGAGGGCAGCTGGATTACAGCTGATCAGAAAAATTAAATTTTGCAAAATCAAATTCAGGAGGCATGTCACAGTGTCTGTACTTCTTTGAAGTAACTTTTGCTTGCATGGGACTGAAGGTCAGTGTGTGATGCACAACTGTCTGTCGTAAGACGCAATGCATAATCAAGTGACACCTTTGGGACGTGTTCATGAAAGGCTTGGAATTGAAGAAAGCAGAACAGGACCTGTTGCAGTAGCTCAGTGGCCATGGCATCGCACCACTCGGCTCTAGGTTGCAGGTTCAGTCTCAGTGGCGGGGGCCACATTTGTATGGGACAGAATGCAAAAACGCTTGTGTACTTAAATTTAAGTGCATGATAAATAACCAGAGATAGCCAAAATTAATCCTAAGTCCCCCACTACGACGTGCCTCATAATTAGATAGAGGTTTTTGCCCGTAAAATCCTAGAGTGTAATTTTAAATTAAGAAATGAATCTGTGGTGTGCAGTGCGTGCCCACTTGCGCATAAAGTGTCTAGTTTCACATTTCGGTCCTTTGCAACTGCAATGTTACTACATCATTAATGCAAAGCCATGCAGCCCTGTTCAAAGCCATCTTGGGCCATGTCATCTATAATCAGCGTTGGGCATCCTTCCACTTTTGCACAATGCAACATTCTGCGTGACACATCTCTTAGAGTGACAGGCATTCTCTTGACGCCTTTGAAATCTATGTAACAATAAAGGAATGCCAGTGGAAGCTCACATCCACTTGTATTTTCTTAGTCAGCTACAATGCAATAAAAGGGATATCATTGAGAGTGGTTGTACGAGAACATTGCCCTTCGTCACTTGTGCTTGTCACTTGTGTCATTGCCCTCATGTCTGTCGTTTGTTCTATTTGTGGCTGGCCTCTGATTTTGTCGTTGCCTTTTGCATCTTCTGCTTCATTGGTGCAGCATCTTCACTGACAGACAATAAAGACAGCATCTACAGCCTGGCAATGAATCCACCAGGCACGGTGATTGTTTCGGGTTCCACCGAGAAAGTGATCCGTGTTTGGGACCCCAGGACATGCCAGAAGATGCCTAAGCTCAAGGGTCATACAGACAATGTCAAAGCGCTTGTTCTCAACCGGGAGGGCACTCAGGTATGGGAGCTGTTGTCTCTCTCTCTTTCTTTTCGCTGCAACCTTATCTGCAATCTGTGGTAACATTAAACTTCTAAAAACATTCTTCTAATTTATTTATTTATTTATTTATTTATTTATTTATTTGTTGCATGGAGTGTTGTGATAGTAATAGAATTACTCATACTGGGAGTGTGCATAGTGTTTGCCTCAAGCTCTTCTCACTAACCTTGAACTTAATTAGATCAAGGTTGTTTAACCTTGAGGAATTTGACTTTTCCCCCTGAGCTTATAGATCCAGCCACTTCATTCACATTGTGAGATACGCTGATCTTAAATAGGTGCTGCAGGTGGATTTCACAGAAAAACATGGTGATCATCTCGGATTTGAGAGAGGCGTGCAGCCTATACCTAAAGGGTAGAATAACCGCCAGGAGCCCATGGCTCATAGGGAGTTCATTCACGCACCACCACTGGATCGTGTACTGCCCAGGTGACGAGGGCCTGGAGGGTAACGAGAGAACAAACACTATCTCTGAAGTTCTTGCTAACCAGGCGATGCGGCGGATTCGCACAGTGCCTCCGGAGGTCCAACCGCAAATCATTATAGGACAACCACTTGAGATCCTTGCTCACCAACGAATTGCGTAACAAACCTATTTGTCCTCTC
This sequence comes from Dermacentor albipictus, assembly GCF_038994185.2. Taxonomy (NCBI): domain Eukaryota; kingdom Metazoa; phylum Arthropoda; class Arachnida; order Ixodida; family Ixodidae; genus Dermacentor; species Dermacentor albipictus. Next base: position 53,580,357 of record NC_091823.1, read on the forward strand.
ACAAAGATCTGGATGGGAGAGACGCACATGATTAGACAAAGAAAGGTTCAAACCGGAGTGTTTCCACACCTGCACAGAATGATGCCATGTTTCCAGCCAGATACCCACGGTCGGGATGGCCCTGGTGTGGACAGAGCTTTACACTCATCCACATTACATTGGGATGCACTAAAATCCAGCCAGATTTACGCCCCACACGAGAACTCTCAACACACACCACACCAACAGAGCAGTGGGACGTGCTTCTGTCTAGCTTGGACCTGGAGGGCCCATTGGCCCTAATACACCAGTGTGGTCAGGCGGACATCGGAAGTTAGCGGCACCTTTAACTGAGGGCCCGACCATTTCTCCTAGACTGCCTCAAGCTAGCAATAAAGCTTTTACTATTACTACTTCTCTCATCTCACCTCCACCAAAATGTGGGATCCTTATCTAGTCACCATTTCCAACACAAACTCTACTTATAGCATTTATAAGCCAAATGGGACATCAACCCTTTCAGGGTCAATGACGTAAATATACGGCACCGCGAACAAGTCCAAAATGGTTGATGCCGTATATTTACGGCGCTGTCTGTATGTTTAAAAAGCGCACCAATTTCCTAATTTGTTCTTTCCTGGCATGTGCTGCCACTATGTAGGAATACAGGGAATTTTTTTCTCGCACCTCCCTCTCTCGGTTTTCGTTGAATGGTTTGCTTTAGAACTAGTTTGCTCCGGCCTGTCTATATGCTACCTCTCACACATGGGTGCGCACGCGGGCGGGTGGCGGTTTGGGTTTCGTTCCCCGGGCGGTTTCAGCTTCTTGCACTTGCAAAACTGATGGCTATCTCGTTACTAATCGCTCAAAGGGCGGCCGCCTGTTTCTCGCTCGTTTAGTGCTCACAGGGGTGAGAATAGGAAGGATGCCGCTGTGCATGTGTTTCCTTTTCTTTTTTTGGGGAGACTCGGGATATGTAATTGCCTTTGAGTGGCGATAAGATGAAGATTAGCGGAAGTTTGTCACACGTTTTGCTTTTTTGACAGGTACACAACCACATAGTTGTCTTGGGTGCACTCACCTACGCAGTTCGATTAGGCTATGGATGCAAATATTAGTGTAAAAGCAGGAACATTTGAGACTTGCGAAATATTCTCGTTTGTGCACATTCTAAGCTGTGAATTAAACAATGCATCAAATTTTTTATTCTTATAAGATTATTTTCTTTTTCTGTTGTTATTCTTGAATAAAGAGTACATATATACCAATGCAAAATATTGTTTTCTCACTTTACAGTCACCCGAGAAAAATTACGGCAAATTTTTTTTTGAAATAGGTCCCTCAGAAGACTTGGACTCTGCAGTAAAAAAAATTGACCCTGGGCGGTCACCTAAGGGCGAAAAAAATTGACCCTAAAAGGGCTAAAGGAACCCTAAAGACAAACACAAAATCAGTTTTCTTTAAAAACTATAAATTGGTTAGGAAGTAGATTACAAGAGAAGAAAATAAAAGCTAACTTCCACTTCTCAAGTTTTTGTGCCGTAAGCTATGATGTAATGAATAAAATATTTATTTTTCCTTTCTTTCTTCTTTTCGCTATTTGGGCAGTTGTGCTTCAGTATAAGTTTCTGAAACTTGTTAAGTTTGGGCATTGACTCAGAATACAATGTAGTCCATTCTTACAGATAAATAGTTATTGAGGCATTAGCAGACACTTTCAAAATTCATGACATCGTGGCAAGTTGGTGCGAAAACGTCAAGGCAGCTTTGCCACACATCTTTCGTTTGTGGCTCTTTATGGCTTGTCAGGCTGCTTCTCGTAGTAAGAGTGGCTTTTCTGGTGTCTGGAAGGGTAATTTCAAATTTACAACGCAGGTCAACTTCTTTTGCTATCTATTGCTCCTTTAAGGTGGTCACTAACAACTACAATGTGTAAACAAGTCGGACGTGAACTAACTCGCTCGTTTTGACATATGGATAGCCAGCAAGACAGATGCCAGTCTAGCAGAAAATGTACTGGATTGCTTTGACTTTAAAGCAGGTTGTTTGAATTGTTAATGGCAGGAATCTCGAAATCCCATGCTTACAGCGGTGGTCTTACTGTGCCAGACAGTTTGTGTTATGGACGTCCTAAGCTTTATTGTCCGTAGTCTAAAAAATTACGTACTTTCTTAGCTACTTGAATTTTATTCAGCTGCACTTTCACTTTTCAAGCCTTGCTAATAGGCTGACCTTTTTCTTTTATTTCTAAGCTCCTTTAATGCCAAATTAAACACGTGTTTTTTGTTAGTATGACTCATTTAACAGCAAAATGTCAAGTTTACATTTAAGGTTTTGTGATAAATGACAAATTTTCTGTTTCTTATACACCACCTATATATACCCAACTTGGTATACTTTGCAGTGTCTTTCTGGTAGCTCAGATGGGACGATTCGGCTATGGTCGTTGGGACAGCAGCGGTGTGTGGCCACGATACGAGTTCACGACGAAGGTGTCTGGGCACTGCAGGTGAGTAGCCGCTGTTTGTAATGTTTTTGGGCGATTAGCATATTCTTGCGAGCATAGTGTGGCTGCTGCCTTATCATAAGAAGCTTCGATAATTTGTTTCGTCATTTCTGAATGTTCTCGGTATTATGTATTACCTTGTCCAGGTGTAGTGGGCAACTTGACTTAACCATTTCCTCAAAACCTTCTAGATCAAGTTTGTACTTGTACTACTTCATGAAGCTGACAGTAAGAGAAGAAAGTTTTGCAACAGATAGCTGCAGCCTGTGCTACAGTCAGCACATTCAGAGCAGTGGAGCATCACTTTTTGAGAGTTTTACTTCCATAGTTACTGGCTTAAAGAAATATCTGAAATGAAAGCGCTTGCAATGTAGTTTTTCATATGCACTATGAATTAGCCAGTACAAGTTCTACTTTTTATTTCCATTTTGAATCTTTCACTAATTCTGTTCTTAACTGATGTTTTCTCTGATGAATTCTGTTTAGCGTAATTTACAATCTTGAAATTTCCTTTCTCCAACAAAACCTTTTCTGCAGGCAGATTTGTGTGTTTTCTGTGGTAATATTTTAGATACCGACATGGTTGCTGTACTTTCTTTGGCAGGTGAATGAAAGCTTCACGACAGTATTCTCTGGTGGCCGGGATCGCAAAATATTTATGACTGACCTGAGGAACCCTGACAATCGTGCGCTTGTCTGTGAAGAAACTGCACCAGTCCTCAAGGTAATTGATGAAGTGGGAATGCATGGAACACTAAATAGAAACATTGATTGCAGTAAACTTCCATAATTTGACTCTGGTTAATTCTCTTTTGTTTTTTTTTGTTTTTTTAATTTGATCCTGACCAAAGGTTCAGGCCAGTGTCCATGCATTTCTATGGGCCGAAACGTTCGTTATTTCAATCCTAAAATTGCCATTTTCCAGATAATTCAAGCTTGACCAGTCAGCTTACATGTGCCTCACTCCTATATGGTGACCCCAGTAGTGACCCCTTTAGTCACAGATTGTCTTGGGAGCTTCACAGGACAGTGAACACACATCATCTCCAGTCGAAAATGCTTTTCAGCCTATCCTAGGAAGATCTTCAAGCAATAACGGTAGCTTGCAGTGTCCAGTTACAGCATTTACTTGAGAATAATGCGCACCTTTGTGTTTTTATTGCGACAGAAGTTATATGGACACTCCAGGCACATTTCTGCCATTGGCGTGTTGTTCCATGTAAAGTCCAAGGGTGATAATACCATCACCGTGCCATATGCTGTATGGGCGAGTGAAAGCGCGTGAGAGGAGCCAATGATCGCAGCTCAATCTGGCGCACATGGAGGAGGAAGGCGAATAGCAAACTTGCAGTCTTCTGCCGCGTGAAAGGCCGTGGGGGAATGGGCAGGAGGGTGGCGTTGGGCTTCGGCAGCAACTGCATGTTTCGCGACTGGGCGTAAGGGGAACTCACGGTCGTGGCTCATTCTAGTGGGCAAAAGGGAGGAAAGTGGGGAGACAGCGTGGGAGAAAGGGAGGGAGGGGGCTTTTACTCCACCAGCAATACATATTTTGCGTGGCAGTGTGCGGTCTTGTGCGCCCTACCCTACAAGGTATCTGCAGATGGCTCATAGCCTTCCTTGTTCGTGCTGTTTGCGTTGAAGCAATAGACAGCATGAAGGTAACTTCGCTCACTGCTTCTGCTGCACTTGCTCACACCAGCATTTGGACAGCGAGTATCCGCGATCATAGAGTGTGATGTGTTCATGTTTGCCTGTGCGCGCTGACACCGTGCTTGTTAATTCAGTTAGTAAGCGAATGTTTTCCGAGCTTATAAGGCCGATTAAACTACTATCCTTACTTCGCATAACTGTTTACTAATTTGCTATCGCAATCGATGCTTTGCCTTTCGAGCGAAACTGCGTCTTATCTGCAATAAAATTGGGCCGACAATTGCCTGTGCAATGGAATCGGATTTAAAAAAAAAAAAAAACATTCACTGCATTTGTATGCTTTTCCATATCATGTGGCTGTATTGCGGCGATGCTGACTTTAAAGTACCCTTCACCGGGCCTCATTGCGAATTTTTATTTGCATTAGAAGCTATAAAACACCGTCTAAAGAGGGTTCTACTGAAATAATTTTCCGAATGGTTTATTATTGAAGGAAATAGAAGAAATTTTAACTGTCCTGTTACCATGCCGCCAGGAGGCGAGCATCACTGCCAGCGGAACCAAAGGACGAACCGCAGCATCAGGCCCCGCCTCCTTTTCTTTCTTCTCTTCCTTTTTTTTTTTCTTCCGGTGTTGTGCCTTCTGCATTGCATGATTAGTCATGGTGAGTGACAAAACATGCACTGCAAAGAGGCATTTGTGCTTTTGACCATGACTTTCTGGCTGGGAGCAGGCTTCATAAAGAGAAAAGGGCGCACGGCCTTTGGTTTTAAATTTTAGTTATTGCCGCTGCTCGCAGCTTCACAATACCTTGCAAACACGATCGTCAGTGCATCATGTATATGCTACTCTTGTTTTTTTTTTTTTTTTCCCAAGCTGGGTTATGGGCTCTTCAGAAACCTGTGTGCCTAATCCTGATGTTAGGAAATTGGCCACCATTGCAAAACACATAGCAGAATCTTGCCTGTTTAAATTGCTAAAAAATTGGGTGTGCATTAGATTTCTGCTTTGTTTAGATGCTTTAATATCACTTCTACATTATTTTTCTGCTGTGGGCACATAAAAAGCAGGCGTGCATTAGATTCGGGATTCCTTTAGAATCGGGGAGGTACTGCCAAATGAATCAGCGGTGGGTTTTGACCTTTTTTCTGCATCTTGTTCATTCAGCCTGCCAGATAGTTCTATCAATTTCGTCAGTTCCATCAAGGTAGAATTAACAGAAGCCGACTGTATATGCCAAGCTTGCACAGCTTTAACATAGGTAAAGGTATTTAAAGAAAAGGCAAAACAGATTTGTGAACCAGTTTAAAGTGGTTGTTTCTCTTAATAGTACAAGTGGACACGAATATTTTGCCCCATGCTGCGGAAAATGATCGATATATTTTATTCTGAGGCAAACAAGATATATATATATATATATATATATATATATATATATATATATATATATATATATATATATATATATATATATATATATATATATATATATATATATATATATCATACCTACCAACTCTCCCAATTTGTTTGGGAGACTCCCAAATTCTGACCAGTCCTGATTGTATGGGCAATGCCATCAATCTCCCGAAAACTGCTCCAGCACCACCATGTGAAAAAAAAAAAAAAGCATCATCGTAACTGCGATATTGAGCTTGGTAGTTTGCTGAAGTCAGATTGAAATCCAAGCCATTTGTGGTTAGGCAGTGTAGTCCTAACTGAGTTCACTGCAGATTGAAACATGCATTGAGAATTGTGCGAGATTCAAAGAGGGGTAATATGTGAAGCATAATGACTGGCTTTTTCATCAGTTTATCCCATACTCCTCACCCCCCCCCCCCCCTGCACGGCGAATATCCTGAATTTATAGGTCCCAAGGTTGGCATGTATGCTACAGATAAACATTAATAAAACAAAGTTGGTAGAATCGTCAATTTGTTTTTCTATCCCTAAATTTGTCGCCAATCTATTTTTGTTACACGAAAAGGCCGCAAGATTTTCCGAATTATCAGGCAATCAGAAAAGGCAAAGTTGAATGAGAAAAAAATCATTTTGTTGAATTTGAGACTTGGCGACAAAAGATACAGTTTCATGCCATGTCGTCGACGATATCTTCACCTCGACAGAACAAAGCGAAGACAGCCACACTTTTGTGTCCACTCCACCCCCCGCGGCTGAATGTCACCTGCACTGGGATGACACTATCATGAAAGTGATGGCAATGGGCAGTGAATGCTTTGTCTGCCTCTCGCTGGAACATGTTCCCGAAACTCGAGATTATGCAACCTCCAGCACTAAATGTGTGAGAAGACAGTGCTTTGATACCACGTCATCTCAGAAGTCGCGGAGTATTTGCACACATGGTAGGTTACCTCTAAAACAGGGTGCATGGGTTGCGTACGTGCTGAGCCACGCTGACAGCCATGCACAGCCACGGCCACGCTGGAAAAAGAGACGTGCGCCAATCTGCCTCCCACTCTCTTCACCACCACTTCTCCTTCCGCACTCGCTCACACTTGATCGCGTTACCGTGAGCTCGCTCCCTTTCCCTTTGCTCGTTCGGGAAGACAGCGCTCATCAAGCCACCATCCTTCTTGGCTCACCCTCACACACTTTCACTCGCACCCAAAGCATATGGCGTGCCGAGCACGATAGGATCTTATCACACTTGGACTTTATACAGAACATGACACTGCTCCGGTCCCATGCACAATTTGAGAGATGCATTTGGAAGCAGCAACTTCTAATTCAACCATTTGGTTATCTGCATCTGTGGAAGTTTCCATTTATTGTCTCTGTATTCCTTCATGGCAGCAGTTGAATTTTGTTATATTGAGATGGTGTATAAACACTCTTCATTATATTGAGGTTCAAAAAACATACATGGTGTTCTATAGACAAGAAGTTATAAAAAGTTAGGTGCTTCGTTATATCAAGGTTTAACGGTATTTATTGGAGGATATCGGTCTGTTAAAACAGGATTGTAAGTACTACTTGTGTATATATATAGAAATTTCAAGAATCGCAATTATTTCACTATATTAATGATTTCATTAAAAGAATGTTTCATCGTCTTCATTCAGAGACATTTGGCGCTGCACTAGTTTGTCATCTCAAGTACGAACTAACTGTGCAATGATTGTGGTGGCCTCTGGCTTCTTTGTAAAAAATTGACTTTCTTCAATTTCATTTGGCTTGTTTATGAAAGTTTGTTCTCTTGTTTGTAAAAAAATTATTAGACACTGTTCTCTGCTGCTTCACTCAACAGATGACGCTCTCGAGTGACACTTCATCCTTGTGGGTTGCCACTACTGACTCTACCGTCAGAAACTGGGTATGTACAAGCTTTTTTTGTGCCAACCCCATCTCCGCACAACACATTGTTATATACCGTATTTACTCGCATAATGATCGCACTTTTTTCGCCAGAAAAATTGACGCAAATTCAGGGGTGCGATCATTACGCAGGTTAAATTTCCCGCAAAAAAAAAAATTTTTTTTTCGTCCCGCGTTTGCTGCGGGATGCGGGTGTGGGACACCAAAACAAAAATGGCGGCCGGCAGAGCAAGCCGAATGCGCCGAACGCGATCATTTTTTCTTCTCGTGAGTACATTACGTGCATTGAAACAGTTTCTTCCGTATCAGTGATGAATAATATCGTTAATATCAACAAATCTGCGGCTATAACGTAGCCATGTCCACTTTGAGGGGACAGAAACAGACGGGCGCACTTAGCAGACAGTGACAGAAACGCATGGCCGGTGTGCTGCGGAAACTGCGGCGTCTGTCTTCACTACTATCCTAACACGGCACGTTTCCGCTAAAGGTGGGCGAATATCTTAGCTGTGTTACAAGCGTCGGTGTATGAATAGGGTACACATTTAACGTCTCCGTGTAAACGTGGCTACTATCATTGCCGCGCGCGATTTGTTGCGTGCTCGCGAGTGCCGATGAAAAGAATCGAAAGGCGCCTATTTTGCTTTTGTTGACCACAACCATTATAAAGCCTACCCATAATAAAGGCAAGTTAGGTTGTACCTCTTTTTGTCATGGAAGATCGGAAAGTGATGAAAGTAATGAAATGAGGCATCTGCTTAAGAATGTTGGGTGCGTGCAGACGAGTCGTTGGCGTAGCATTCGACAGATTGTAAGCGCGATCATTATTAGCTAGACTTGGCACACGACATATCGCTGCGGCAAGTTCGGGGTGCGATCATTACACGGGAAATAAAAAAAATCGAATTTTGACGACAAAATTCAGGGGTGCGATCATTATGCGAGTGCGATCATTATGCGAGTAAATACGGTATGTCATATACCTGTGGCTACCACCGTTCTCTGCTGATGAAGATGGCTATCAGAAAATATCGCTGCAGTGTTTAACAGTGACAAAAGCTACCATTTTATGCTAAAAATGTCAGTGTTGGTCATTATGTTTGGGTTGAGTGAGAAAATAGTGTGTAATTTCTCATCACCGAGCTGGTTCTGGACAGATAAGCTAGCTACGTGGGTATGTGAGCCACATAGGAATGTTGGCATGCATTGAGGTGTTCCAAAATTGGACAAAATACCATGGCAACACAGGAGAATTGGTTCAATGGTTAGTGGACACTCTACTTACGACATTGTTGTCGTCTGCTCGACCATTAATTGAAACATCTTGGCATGTGACACATCCGTGAATATCATCATAAAAGGTCAGCCTTAAACCGCAAGAACGTATCATAACGAAGCTGGGCAGTGCCAGTGCAGTGGAAGTACTGAAGTAAAGTGTACTTAATAGTCAAGGGTTTGATGAAAAATTGTCTCGCTAGGGAAGGTTATTAGTAGAAGAAAGCATACACTTGCCAATTCAAAATGACCATATATTTGACATTTCAGCAGCTGTACAGGTGCCAAAACATCAATATATGTTCTTTTTAATTGGCTAGTGTGGGCTTTCTTCCACAAAATGCACTTTACTGGTACACAATGAAGTGTCTCGCATCTGGGAGCCTCTTGTCATATTCCTATAGTTATGTATAGATACTTAAATAGGCTTATTGCTGGCTGTGTCCTTGTTAAATTTTGTTCTTGGTGCCTTTGTAAGGCCTCCTGCTCTGCTGTATAGTTTCACTGAGAGTATTTGAGAGAAGATAAGTGGCTATTTTGCCTTTGTGCACTGCCAGCATGGGATGGTCACTGGGTGGATATTTTTAAATTTTGTTCTTATGGGTTTTGAACATCTTTTGTATTAACCTTCAGCATGTCAGCTTGTCATTGTAAATTTGCCATATAGCAATAATTAGCTTTGTTCAGCTTGTAATTGCTATCACTAGAATGTTTTCATAATGTTGCAGGGAAAAAGGTGTGTTTAAAATAAAAAACTAATTTTGCACCCTTCATGCATGTGCATGTTTTTCATTTCCTAACACTACCTTGGGTGTCGAACGCAGCCTGTGAACAACCGGTGCTCCCAGCTGGACGACTATGACACCGACATACTGGTGCCTCTCAGCCAGAAACCGCAGACCAGCATCAAAGGCAAGAGTGAACTGTTACATAGCTCTGTCCACTAATTAAGAGCACACTGCAGTTGTATGGTTGTATGGTAGCAGCAATTAAGATCTACGATTTGGAAGTGTTTAGAAAACTGTTGTGAATCAATAATTTAGTTAACTAATCGAATATAACGAGGCAATTTAATATTGCAGAGTCTCAATATGTATTGGCTGGGGGAAAGGGAGGCAATAATGAAGAAACCAAAAAAATATTTAGCACATATATTATGTATAATTTTCCGTCATAATTTTATGACGGAAAATTGGGAAGTCCAAACAGCTCGTGGCATCCTGTGGTGTGCCACAGAACAATAGAAAATCCTTGGTTGGAGGTCATGGGTACAACACTACTATGTGCATGCCCAGACATTTCGAAGTTTCTCTTGAAATATGTGGTATACCTGTAAAGCATTGTTCTGCACTGTTTCAGTACAAAGTATTATTTCTTCTTTTTCTTTTTGTCAATGTTTTCTTTGAATGCATAGACATAAAGCAGTACTGCTTTATCAAAATCAAACAAAGCTTTAAAATCACAAAGCTTGTGCGTGATAGTGAAGATCTGTCAGACACAGAGTGCGCAGGTGATCACACTCTGTCTCCCACACAGGCAATCCCAGCATCAGGCATTATGCAGTCCTCAATGACAAGCGCTATGTCATCACCAAGGACACAGCTGGCAACGTAGCTGTGTGGGACGTCCTCCATGTAAGTTCTGCAGAAACTACCTGCTTGTTATGAATCTGGCAGAAATTTCAAAAGTGCACTTCCTTTGTTGTGTTTGCAGCAGTGGTTCTCAAGCTTTTAGCTGTCACAGACCTTTTATGAAGGGACACAGTTTAACCCATTAACTGACATTAAAAATTTCAGAAATTTTATGAAAAATATACTTTTTAAACTGCATTTATATTGCCATATTTCTTTAAATAAGAAAATATGATACCATGAATGTCTATAGCACTTCTACTGCTCTCGTTGAAAAAAAAATAGTAAACTACATTGCATATTAGTTATTTGTGTCAAAAGTAAAGGTAGTGCAATCCTTGTCATGAGAAGTCAACTTATCATCGACATTTTAAAGGGCTAATAAATCTACACTTCCATCTTGAAAAAGAAGCTTTGATGTTATATTCTATTTTAGGTTTGTGACAGCAAGTAGATGTTATTTGCATTGTATGATTGGTGTACCCTTGGGAGTAGGGCTGCTGCTGTCGAATTTAGTCCAGTCCAGTCTCTCTTTAGTGATTTGTATTTTAATTGGATCACTGTTAAGAACAATTACACTCAGATAAGTCATTGCGACTTCCTTGCTGAGCTTCCTTATGATAGCATGTGACGAAGTAGTCACTGTCCTGCATGACACTGAGGCCCATGGACAACAATTTTATAAACATCATAGTCTGACGCCCGACAAAAACTTGTCAGACAAGGGTAGCGAATGGCGGAAAATAATATGAGCAACTTGCTTGAGCAATGTTTCTGAACTGCTGTGGGTTGGTTTCTTGTTCAGAAGACACAAGGGTCAAACTACTTGTGCATTAAATAGCACGACTGTGGTTTTAATATCTTAGCGATATTACCCTGTGCCCTGTTCATCATTTCGGCATTATATATATATATATATATATATATATATACACACACACACACACACACACACACACACACTGTAGGGGTTGAAGGACGGGACTTCGGGATGAAAACCCACAAACTTGGGAGGGATTTATTCTACATTATGTACAGGGACGTGAGCGTCAATTAACAGTCGTACAGTCATTACGGGCCGGCAGCAACTCGGACGCTGCAGCCCGCGGCAAGAAGTTCGAGAGAGGTGAAACAGGGAATCAGGGCATGTCCCAGCATGCTCAGGTCTCTCTGGAAGGCTTCTTATAAACCCTCCGAGCACTGTAAGTCACGTCATGTTTGACCAATAGGAGAGTCCACTCCGATGACGCCACTTTCAGCCAATGGTAGGCGCCCGTGTCGCGGTGTCGCACCTGGCGGCTCTCTGCGGTCTTGCCTCGCAGACTGGCAATGCACTTCTAACGAGGAGAAGGAGGGGGCTGCTCATGCTCCATTGTTGGAGGCCCACCTGCTAATCCCGGCGACGCACGAACTTGTTGGCACGTGAACTTGTTGCCCTAAACTTGTTTGCTCGGCCGCTTCTCTGGAATGCGCTTTCCTGCTTCTGCATTCCTCAATTAGCTGTGCTGCGACTCGAAGTGGTTTGGGGAACTCGAAGTAATCGCAGGAAACAGCTCCATATCTAACAGCTCGTCCTCGCCGCGGTTGTTCTGAATGGCCGGTGAACTCAATTCGCTGGCCATGAGGAACGCTGAAAGAAGCTGCAGGGTACTGGGGTCGAGCCTCGTTTGACAACCCTCAGGATCCTGGGCCCTGGAGAACAAACGTCAAACAAACAAAACAACACAGCGCTGCACCACGCGTAAGCGCAGGCTCTTCACCCCTGACTCGCCAGGCTATTACTGAGTCAAAATCAACCCTGATCTTTTAGTTCCCCAATTTTGACAAAACAGTTCCAACCACCCTTCCAAACAGCTATCCATTTCTCCTCGATTGCCGACAAGACCACAGTACTATTGTTGTTGCAAAACAAAAGGGTCGTTGACGATGCAAACAACAAATGAAAACAGCCGAACATAACTTAAGTGGCCTAACTATACACGAACAGCATGTTTCCAATCTATCGCAGTGGCGTACTTATCGCACGTAATGGTGCCACTGAACAATCTGGTCAACCTCACAAGCACGTAATCACAAGCGCACTAGCCTTGTGGTCACTAAACAGAAAGCGTACTTGCGTTGTAGGCAAACTTTTCATTTACGCTTACTCACATTTCTTCCCTGAAAGTCCTACAGGACACGTGACATAAACGAACAATTAAACTTGCGGGACTTACACACTCCGCAGAACTCTTAAAATAATGCGTCTTTTAATAACTCGTTCCACGCACGCTCACTAAAGAAGTCAGAATACGGCTGCCCTCAACACACACCAGCAACCCAGTCATAAATCTGCTTCCTTCCGTCCACACAGGACATGCGCTAATGGAACTAAGAACGCTTCTCAGTGCAAATCATGCACTCACTGAAAATCTACGCGCTTAACCTTAGAAAATTCAAAACTTAAAAAGAAAGAAGGTTAAATAACACACGCGCTTTACCATAGGCCTTTCGACGATAACCTTGACCTTCAGGTTACTCCCACACACACAAAAAAAAGCCTATCTACTTATTAATGAGCATCTCGCGAGACTACATGTTTACATAAAACGCATCTTTCAAATCTCGGAGCTTTCTCAAACCAAAACACAAACAGAGCTCATACCTTACACATTGAAAGAAACTCTAGTCTCAAATCGCGAAAGACTTTCCGATGCTCAAAATAAAAAAAAAAACAAGACATTCCATTTCTACGGAAGGGCTCTTCGCCTCCCTTTCCAAACGCTTATGTCTGACTCATACTCTGAGCCGTCCCCGAGCTGGTCGCGGCTTGAAAACTACTCTGGCTGCCGAGGAAACACAAAAGGGCTGACTCACTATCAGCTCCCCCAAGACGTCACGGTCTCCTGCCAATTTGCGTCCCCGCGCCCCGCTTTCAACACAAGCTCGATTGACCGCGTCGCTACTCCCCACCTGGTCTCGTCCTGCCACCTTGCGTTTCTTCGAACTGCACGCTGAGCTATGAAAAGAACTACGGAACGACGAGGAGATTAACTGCCCCGTGCCCTTTGTCCGCGTCCGTGCAGAACATTCTTCGCGGTCCCCCTTTGACCGGTGGCTCGACCATTTTGGATGCGTCAACATCGTCCTAGACGACCGCACCTTCTTCCTCGCGCCCTGCCCTTTTGGGTTTCTCGCCATCTTTGGCGGCGCTACATTAATTACCAACTTTCGGTTTTTACCGCGCTTCTTTTTAAGGCGCTTTCTCTTTGCACTAGCCTTCATGTCGCCTTCTCGTGCCTCGTGCTGGCCGGTACACATTTCGTCGGCCCGGATCGGCCTCTTACCCGCACAGTCTGAGTGATTTACATTTAAATCTACTCTCACTTTGCCTCGACTGGCGGACAGCCCAACCGACTCTGGCACAATGCAGCAGGCTTTACTCGAGTTAGACAACTCGCACTCTTGCGAACTGCCCTCTGCTACATTGCCCAGCTCACGCTGTGCATCGGCACACAGCCCGTCGGTATCGATCGCTGTCTCACGCGCACAGTCCGAATGATTAACTGAATCATCCCTATCTAGGCCATCTAGACTGGCGGAGAGCCGCACCGATCCCTGAACAATGCAGTTGTTCTCTCGTGAGCTACGGAGCTCGCCACCCCGAGAGCTATTCTCAACTGCATCGTCCAGCTCGCACCTCTCTTCTGCACGCAGATCTGGCTCTACATGGGTGCTCGCCTCTGTCGCGCCAACAGTACCCTTTTCTTCGCTAGCAACCTCGCTAACATTACCAGCGACGCACACGCTCGGTAACTGTGCCAATTTGTTCGCAGCTGGCCTAGCTGTCTCTACAGTCATCTGTTGGCACAGCACCTCGTCGCTCTCACTACGGCCTTTAACGGCCTCTGTTGCCACTAAGGCATCGTTAGCAGCTAGCCCTTTCCCTTCACTTATGACTCTGCAGCTAATCTCACAGGCACTACTCTTTTCGTCGGCTTCTGGCGAAAATCCGCTCGGTGCTGCCTCATTCTTTCGCTCTGTACTACGTACAGAATTCTCAGACAGCCGTTGTCTCTGTGCCAATAACTGATCACAATGCTGTATCTCTTTGATCAGTGCTGCCTTCTCTCTCTCATACTTTTGCTCACGCTCAAGCTTACGTTGATTCTCACGATCGTGAAGCTCACACCTAAGAGTAAGTTCTTGAAGCTCATGCTTCCGTTCCTTCTCGCGTTGTTCACGCTGACGCTCACTCCTAAGTTCACGATGCTCTCGCAAACGTACACGACGCACACGCTCCCGTGGCTCCTGTATCACTTCCCAAGCAAGCTCAATGCTTTTATCATCATTGCCACTATCTTCAATCGCCTTTATGATAGCTGGCGTTTTCATCCGTTCGTCCGCCTCAACTCCCAAATCGTCGCACACCAACAACAAGTCTAACCTCGTCAACCTTCTAAGATCCATGGCAGCTGCCCCGACAGGTGGTTAAAACTGTTTTCCTTAATTAATTTGTGCAAACACACAATGCAACAAACTCCCGATTCCCAGAACTATCAAAATTGAACACACAACCTTTGAGTCTGGCGAATCATAAGGAAAAAAACCACGCGCTCACTTACGGTTGCAGCACCCTGCCATCCGGTTCATTCGTCCGCTGCTCCCGGTTCCTCCGGACTCCCTGGGTCGAAGGCTCGCTCCTTCTTCGCAACTCCCAGTTTCTTCGGACCTCTTTCGACGAAGGCTCTCTCTTCTTCGCTCTTCCCGGTTCCTTAGGATCTCTCTTGACGAAGGTTTATCCGTAGCGCTGCCACCAGCTGATGCATTCGGAGGCGATCCCACCGCTGCCACCAGATGTAGGGGTTGAAGGACGGGACTTCGGGATGAAAACCCACAAACTTGGGAGGGATTTATTCTACATTATGTACAGGGACATGAGCGTCAATTAACAGTCGTACAGTCATTACGGGCCGGCAGCAACTCGGACGCTGCGGCCCGCGGCAAGAAGTTCGAGAGAGGTGAAACAGGGAATCAGGGCATGTCCCAGCATGCTCAGGTCTCTCTGGAAGGCTTCTTATAAACCCTCCGAGCACTGTAAGTCACGTCATGTTTGACCAATAGGAGAGTCCACTCCGATGACGCCACTTTCAGCCAATGGTAGGCGCCCGTGTCGCGGTGTCGCACCTGGCGGCTCTCTGCGGTCTTGCCTCGCAGACTGGCAATGCACTTCTAACGAGGAGAAGGAGGGGGCTGCTCATGCTCCATTGTTGGAGGCCCACCTGCTAATCCCGGCGACGCACGAACTTGTTGGCACGTGAACTTGTTGCCCTAAACTTGTTTGCTCGGCCGCTTCTCTGGAATGCGCTTTCCTGCTTCTGCATTCCTCAATTAGCTGTGCTGCGACTCGAAGTGGTTTGGGGAACTCGAAGTAATCGCAGGAAACAGCTCCATATCTAACAACACACACACACACACACACATAGGGAAATGGACTGATGGACTTTGCTGTCATGATTACAGCAGCGGAATCCCATCTATGCACTGTTTAGCGTTTTTATGATGATCCACTGGGACATTTGAGCTGTTATCTTTCAGCATCATTGTGATGTTGCTTAAAGAGGCCCACACCATATTTGAACAATGCATGGTGCTTAGAACATGTGGGTGACATTGTCCGCAGTGTAATACTGTAACTACACCGATGTAGCCTGTAAAAACAGCTGGAAAATTTTAAGGAAAGCCTGCAGTATGTTTTTTTTTTGTTTGAAGAGCCAGTCCCTCATCAGCAGAGTCGTGATGTAACAGATGTCAGCCCTGCATCACGCAAGCCATGTGCAGTGCACAAATAGTCAATAGCAGTGCAAACAACTGAAGGATAACCGTGAAATGCTGAGTGTGCAGTTATTATGAGCCTTTACCACAATTAGGGTCATTTTTTTCGATGCTGACGTTTTTTATAATGTTCGTGACAGATAAAGTTTAGCTGTCACTGTTCTCATTTAAAAGTTGAATTTCTTTTATTTACGTTATTGCTGCTCTGAACAGGCCTGTAAAGTAGAAGATCTCGGTATGGCTGACTTCGAGTCGGAGGTGAAGAAGCGGTTCAAGATGGTCTTTGTTCCCAACTGGTTTTCTGTTGACCTCAAGATGGGCGTGAGTACACTGTGTTGTATTATATATGCCTGCTTCTTCTCTGTCTGAAATAGAAAGGAGTTTTGTTTGGCCTCATTTTTCTTTGCATTCTGCATTGTGAATACCTGTATATATGCACAGGCACCACTGCTAAAAAATAATTGCCAACATTTCACTGGATTTATTGACAAAAGATTCTTGTAGAACTGAATTTTGTTTGTTCTCTCACCAGATGTTGTGCCTCCACTTGGATGACCCAGACTGCTTTACAGCTTGGGTTTCCACCAAGGAAGCCGGCTTGGGCCCTCCTGAAGGTCCTGACCCCAAAAGTGAGTATTGGGTGACCAGAGCCTGTGGTAGAACTCTAGTTCTGGAATGAGCACCTTTCTGGCAAGGTGCCTCTCTGGTAATTAGTGCTTGACTGTATTTTCATGAAAGAATTGGGCTACCGTTAATGGGGAGTTCTAGCTGCGCATTTACAGCCTGTTCGACTTAGACTCGTGCATTCGCACAATTTGCGTACAGCTAGCCTTTCAGTGAGAATGCTAGCGCATGCGTGCACAACACTTCTGCCAGCATAGGGAAGTAGAATGTCACTTCTGCTCCACTAGTAGGCCTATTGAGCAGAGCGCGGTGGTGCGTCTGCTTAGCTTCTTTGTCATTTAGCAACCAGGCTGACCGTGTGTGGCTTGCAGGTCTGGGATTGTACAATTTTATTGTAAACTTCATTATATTATTATAGCTTTCCTTTATTATTAGTAGTAGTAGTTTATTTATGTAACTTATGCATACGGTTCTTCGTTTTCGGCTAAAATCCAGCTATTCCCGATTTTCGCACCCAGAACAAAATTTATGAATATTGGTTCTAACCCCATTTTTTTGCTGAAGTTTCTCATTCATACAGGATAATAAGAAATACAGGTGTTGCAAAACTATGAACACCGCCCACTTTTTGTGAGCAAGGGGTAGAATATTAATATTATTGATATGTGAATATGATTTATGCCTCATTTTTGCTTCACGCACAATCTATAACACGCACATATAGATGTATAGTACGGTATATTGAGTGCCTGTCATCAGTGAATGAAAGCTTGTTGCTTTTTCTAGTAGGCCCGTGATTTCCTGCACATCGCATACATGTAAATGGTGGCAATGCACTAGGAAGCGAATTGACACAGTGCTGACGTTGCTCTGTTTTTCAAACAGTGACTGTGACATTAAGAGGACGTTTGCCCAACTACATCACATTCAAAGAACATCCTTCTTTGAACTTGACGTAGTTGGGCAAACATCCTCTCAATTTCATCTAATTGGGAGTCCATCAATTTTGTTGCAAGGTCATATATTGGGAACCAGTAAAACAGGACAATCACAGACAAAGACTGCTGGCCCGAAAGGTCTAGAAAAGATGCAGAAATACTCCTAATGCATATGATAACACACATCAATTACAAGGCTTGTAAGATGAGGAAAAACATCATATCTCCTGTGCTATTTGTACTTATTCTTTCTTTGTTAAAAAAAAAAAGTGTAGGGAACAAAAAGAAGGATCACCAAGTCTGTCTTTATTTGTTGTTTTTGTCAGTATTATGGTTTCTTTCAAATATATGAATAGTTCCTGATAACGAGGATTTCTGGAAATGCGTCTGTCACATGGTGTATGAGCTGGTCTCTGTGTAATTACATGTTCTGGTGAATAAGTTCACTTGTTTAAATAGAATGCTTGTGCCCAGAAGGAGACCATTGTTTGTGTTATTTGTTAGTAAAAGTTAGAAATATCTTGAACTCTCGGCAGTCAGACAACAAAACCCCCAATTTCTCCCCGGTTTCCCTCTTAAGAAATAGCACCCAATTTTACCCGCCGAATTTCAAAAAATAAAACCTAAGAACAAAGGGCCCTACTTATACTCCAGGAAATATGTGTCTTATATTAGTTAATGTCTCTTTGATGAGGTTTCATTGCTTATCACATCACTGCCAGTCCTTGTTTTTCATATTCTTGGTTTATAGTGTGAAAGGACACAGAGGAAGACTAGAAGCAGACAGGACGAGCGCTAAGAGCAAGTAATCTGAGTGCAATCACTTATATATGTTGATCTTTTCAATAAAGATTTAGTTGAGAGTTAGCACTCTTCCTATCTTTTTCTAGTCTGTGTCCCTTCGCACTATAAATCAAGAATATGTTACCGTACCAACTCGCCCAACTGTCCATCCTCTTTCATTTTGCTTTTTCATAACATGTAAGCTTTGGAAATTATAAAAATGTATCTGAGTTATGTGCTTGCAAGAATTTGCAACTGGTTGATGTTTTGTATTTTTCTTATGTACTGCTTTTCCTCTTTTCCCAACACTTATGCTTGGAACCAGTCAACCTTGGAGCTCTAGTACTTCAGGCGTTGCTTGAACACTGGCCCCCATCTTACCTGCCTCCAGAACGACCTGAGAATGGTATGTTTCTTTCACTGGTTCAGCCATTATTGAGGTCATTATTGCACTTGAGACAGTTATTGGCCTCAAGTGCAAGTGATTACAGCTCTGAAAACATTGATCAAGTGAAGCCAGTGAGGGTACTCATATTTGGTGTCTGCTGCAACAAGGCCGGAATTCTTGAAATTTCATTCGTTGGCTATCACTTGCTACAGCGACATACACAGTACAATACTCTCGAACTACGAGGTATTAGTTGCTCGTGTGCTAACTGGCATGAAAATGCGTAGGTTCAGGCCAGCATATGCCATGTTTGGCAAACTCTCTGTCTTCCACAAAACAACCGCCATTGCAACCCAGTAGCCTAACTACAGCTTTGGCACTCCGTTATCAAATATGGTATCAACCAGAGTCTACACTTTCTGTGCATAGGTATATTATGGTGGTTCAAGCCTTGCTAAAATGGGAGAATAATTACATTGAAATAGTTGCATATTTTTACAGAGATGAGCTACGGAGTAACGCTGCATGACACATGTGCATGGTAGACTGTGACATGCATTTCTATACAGTAGAATCTCATTGATACGATAATGCCTCATATGAATTTTGGGACGATACGAATTTTCCAAAGTCCCGAGCCAAGTCCATTACCTTGCAACGTATAAAATTTTAAGTGTTAAGAACCACTTTTCGTGCCGTGACAGACGATGCAAACAAATGAGCGGATCTGCGATACCTGGCAGAGCTAGTGAGGAGGCCTCAGTGCTGGTAGTGCCCGGCACTGGGTGTTGTCACCTGCATTCCTTTTGCCAGGATAACCTACGTCACTTCACCTTGACTTGACCGATGCATGACTCCTCTGCTCCTCCAACTTCTCTTCTCAAAAGAAAAAAAAATATTTTACTTTGTGCAGTATCATGCAACTTTATCAAGAGCTGGCAGTTACATGCGACCCAGTCTTGCCACATCAGCAAGATCAGCCGCATTCGCTTTCATGGGCAGCCTTATCTCTGTATTCCACGCCTTTCGTCGTCTTCCTCACTCAGTGACAATTCAAAACTTTTC
This sequence comes from Dermacentor albipictus, assembly GCF_038994185.2. Taxonomy (NCBI): domain Eukaryota; kingdom Metazoa; phylum Arthropoda; class Arachnida; order Ixodida; family Ixodidae; genus Dermacentor; species Dermacentor albipictus. Next base: position 53,600,346 of record NC_091823.1, read on the forward strand.
TACCTTTGCAACCGTCGTATCACAGGGTGTGAAATAGCTATGGTGTTAGGCTGCTGAGCACGATGTCGCGGGAACGAATCCCGGCCACGGCGGCCGCATTTCGATGGGGGCGAAAACACCGGTGTACTTCGATTTAGGTGCACGTTAAAGAATCCAGATGGTCGAAATTTTCGGAGTCCTCCACTATGGCGTGCCTCATAATCAGAAAGTGGTTTTGCCACGTAAAACCCCATAATTTTTTTTAGGACGTGAAGTAGCTTTGCTGCCACAAGGAAAACAGATTCTCTTATCTTGCACACATCAAGTCCTTATCACCATCAGGCAACAGCTAGGACGCAGCAACAAAACAAACTGGAGATAATCGGGCAGATCTTCAAATTTTGGCCTAAGAAAATGCAATGTGCACAGCTCGCTGCTGTCAAAGTGTGTGTGAAACAAACGTATTAGTGATTCAAATTCAAATTTGCCAAAAAGAGTTCTCTTTGTGTGCCACATGAGTGCCATAGCAAATTGCGGCATAGTACTACCTTTTCACACTCACTCAATTTTATTTCTCCATGGAGAAATAAAGTGCTGCAGCTATGTGAATCTCTGCGTCAGCGGAAAGCTGTGCTTGTGTGATCACCGATGTGATAGCACCTCTTGAAGCCCAATTTTTGTCCTGGTTTCGAAGACAGAACACTAAAGAAGTGCGATTTTCTCATATTCTGCAGTGTATTCCTTTCAGATATCTTGCCATAAGATAAAGGAAAGTCTTGGGATTGCAGGGAAAAAAATTTTTAATCTGAAATTTTGAGTAAGTCAACCATTTCATTGCCATGTCCCCCTTTTATTTTGCTACTTCTTTTAGTTCTTAGATGATACGAATTTCAGGTTATATGAATCTTTTCACAGTTCTTAGAGCTTTATATCATCGAGATTTTATTGTATATGTGTATTGATAGCCATGTTTCTAAAGGTATGTTTTTGAGATATTTGTTTGCCCAGTAACTGAGCTGCTATCATTTTGCAGGTACTGTTGTTGCCCCTACCATGAATGGTGGCGACAGGCAGAAACCTGGCAACATGTATTTCAGCATGCCAGATCACACACCAGTGACTTTCAGGTCAGTGTTTTCAAAAAACCAGTCAAGTCAGCAGTAAATTTTGCATCAAAGTGTATTGGGCATTGCTGTTTTACTTTGTAGCGAATGTCACAGTGAGTAAAGGGAAACAGTTTGCGAGATTTCTCCCATCATTACCTATGAGACCTAGTGCCCATGTAGTTTTAGTGTGTTTAGCACCCTGGCTGTTGGTAGTCTTCTGCATAAATCTCGACGGATTAGCCTTTTCTGCATTGCCTTCACCAGACTTAACAGGTTCCTTCAATGAACCACAATGCATCACTGCTGTGGATATCAACAGGCTCATCAGTATTGTCACCAGGCACTGACCAAGATGTTTGGTGCTGCCACCTATGACATTGGGCTTATTAGCATTTATGCTCCATTTTAGAGCTCCTCGTGAGCAAAATATTTGATCTTAGATACTTGTGACAATATGCTCAACCCCAGTGCATTTGCTCAACGAAAATATTCAAGCCTGTTCTGGAGGCTCTCTTTAAGGAAACGTAGCTTGAATCACCGTGCATTTTTTTCTTGCAGCGAGGTTGGAGGTCGAACGTTGCTCAGGTTCCTAGTGGGGGATGCCGGACGTGATGCGGAGGAGCTGCTGATTAATGAGACCATTCCATCGTGGGTGCATGATGTTGTGGTGTCTGTGAGTCCTGCCACATAATTTATCACTTTGATTTTTGTGCACATGGAAGAACAGAAGAGTACTGCCCTATGCCACTGCACCCATTCCTAGGTGCTGGAACCTAATCAAAGTGAAGGTGTTCTCTGTAGGTGCACACTTCAAAAGTGAATTTACTCAATGCAATGCACTGTGGTATCAGTGGCTGAAGCACTGTTCTTTTGTTGATATCTTTGAAATTCATTTCTTGGTTGGTAGTATTGTTTACATTTTGTATGGAAATAAATTGCCGAGAAAGCTGTAAAGTGCTTATGCCTGAGAATGGCAATTAACGCTTTAGGTGTTTTAACTCGTTATTTGGCAATATTGTTCTCCTATCTATTGCTTATATTAGACAGTTTTGTTGTCATAGAAACAAGTAATGGGGCTACTTGAAAAAGAGACTGCGAATAGGAAAAAAAAAAGTTATAAAAGATCGAAAGTATGCAGGCCACCACTTGTTGACTTGTTTTACAGAATGTTTACTTTAACACGTTGACCATTTCCAGAAAAACGTGCCCCGGTTTCCCAAGATCCCATTTTCGCTGCTTCCACACATTACGTCGGGTGTGAAACCACTTCGAAGGTGTGTGCCTTGTTCCTGCTTTTTTTTTCTGATTTTGTGTTAGAATGAGTGCATGGACGCACACCCCTCTGGTAGCTTTTAACAGTGGGCCCATTGCGATGCAGTGCTGAAGCGAAGATAACAAATGGTATGCGGCACACCGATGATGTGCTCGTCATGCTGACTTGAGTCCTACGGTGAAAACCGGTTATAATGAGCTCGGATATAGCAAATTATGTTGTACATCAAAGTACCGGAACTCTTTGAGCGTATTGTCAGTGTAATATGCCGTATTTTCATGCATATAACCCACACCAAAAGTATTTGAGTGCGAAGTGGGGGTGCAAGGTGCAGGAACATTTCTTGTTCAGTCGTAGTTTCGTAGCAGTAAGATCTATTCATGACTGGAGCAGTGCAAATGGACCAGGAAGCAGAAAGTGGGGCAACGTCAGACAGTATAATTCGATCTGTTGGAAAGTTGTACCACCTGCCTACAGATGGCAATAGTGAGCGTGGTCATAACTCTACTATCAATATCAAGAAGTTATATTCAGATGTGGTGCCATCTGTATTTTAAATAATGGAAGAGCAGAAGCAGGGTGCTATATGGCAAGAATAATACGGTAGTCAACTTAGCCAGCAACGATACTGCTACAATGAATATGTTTGTCTTCTTTGTCTGCTTGGGAATTTTCGATTAACTGTTGTTTTGTTACAAATTCATGTATAAGGAATTCCTTCTTCACAGTCAACAAGAATTCGGTTTGTATGAGTATGAATATACTTAAATGCTGAATATATCCAACTAATTTGCATGCATCCTGCAGTTCATCATAAGTGGGTTTGACCGTAGTAGTCTATGGTAGTAGTGTTAGCTACTGGTAAATGGCATCTTAAAGTTTTACTATGTGGTAGCGCCATTTATAAACTGCAAGGCTGAGATGATGGAATGGAAAGGTGCCCTTTGCTTTCAGCAATAACTAATGGCAACAAAGTGTTGTCAACTGTTTATATCAAATCATTCAACAAGTGCATTAATTTTTAATGAAGGGTGTACAGTTGAACCTCATTATAACAAAGATAATGAGGCACCAAGGTTTTGTTGTTACAACCACTACCTTGTAATACCTATACACAACCATGGCTGTTCCGAGAACTGTAGCTCACAACAGGTAAGCCAGTGCCATTTTTTGAAAACCTGGCAGACATATGTATTACAGATAGCGAAACATGAAGATGCATGTTGGAGTGTAAGAGCTGCAGTAGTTGCTGAATTCAGAGCACATCTGTTATTCTTCGCACCAGAAGTCACACACAAACTAAAAAAAATTGGCTAGGATTTTGCGACGACTCTTTCTGCAAACAAAATGCCCTGCCACTGTCACTGTACATGTGCATGGCCATGGCCATCATTACCATTTCCATGTGACCCAAAGAAGCACTGCAGCTGGCCTACAGCATCCAGTGTCTTCGATTCTATTGATATGCCAGATGTGCAAGTATGCAGCATCTCACTGTTCTTGGCATTTTTTTTTATTGTCACATATCTGACGCAACTTGGCAATACTGCACTCAAGTTCACTGCCCATTCTTCATCGTCATCAACATGCCTGCAATATTATCCACCCTGCTTTTTAATAGGAGCAGTAGGGATCCATTAATTAGACTTGGCATTCGGACAGAAAAGGCCAGAACCACCGGCGTACAGACTCCAATGTAGGCTGCGCATTGTATGTGTAGTGAGTAGGAAGGGAGTCCATGTGACTTTGGTAAGGAGTAGTGCAAGACACAAAATGCAACATATCGAATAACATTGTAGGTAATATGTGGGAGCTCTAAGATAGCACATAGAATGAGACCTTATCAGCATCCAGTGTCATTTGGAATGAATGTAGTGCGTGGAATGGCCTGTTGTTGTTTACCTTGAACAACGTTATTATTTTAGGGGGGAGGGGGAATTCACCTAAGTTTCTGCTTCAAAGTGAAAAAGTAGCTAAAATTGCAGCTGAATGTATGCTCGGAAATTTGCATTTAACCAAAACAAAAAAATCCAATCTTCAAGATTGATATGGCATGCTAAAAAAATGTGCTATAAGCAGGTACGCTTGGATATTTAGTAAATTCTCATTTAAGCACAGGCAAGGCAGTGAGGTACCTTAATATAAACTGGTGTCACATGGGCATTTTGAACACCTTCAAACTAACAGCTTTTTTGCTAAATGGCTAAGTAGGCACTGCTACACAGGCACTTTCAACAGCTGTTAAGTCAATAGTCAACGGAGTTATGCAGAACTCTCTCAAAATCTCAGCCTTCGAGCAGTGGAACTAAGAAAATACATTTCTTCAGACACTCACAGTTCTTCAACGCTGAACACAAAAAACGCTATTAACCACATTGAATAGAAGGAAAACTACAACCAGAATATATTTTTTGGAAACCTGATATTTCAAAGCCCGACCAGCTCCTTCTACAGAGTTGAGATGGCTTGACGCATAGCAGTGCTTATATGTGTTTTTGGTGCTTCTACAGGTGATTTTACAGGCGCTTTGACAGGCGCGCACACACTTTTTGCATACCTTGAGTGTAAATGGCGGGAAGTGTTCCTGACGAATTATTGATGTTACCCAGTGTCTTCTGGATGAGCCAAGATTCCAAAAGGAGCCACCGCCAGTGGTTGTTTTCTCTCTCCAAGGAGGATATATTCGCTTTAATTCTAATCAACCCACCTGCCACAAGTTTTCCGTAGGGAGCCGAAAGAATTTGCTCGTCTCTGCACTTTTCACAAGAAAGAAAAGGACGCTGTAATTCGTGACCTTGGAATGAATGGTTACACAAAGACATTTATTCACCACACCCTCTGCCGATGAAACGAGAATGAAAAGTAGATGGTGGCTGCCATACCACCCAGACAATGGTGCCATGTCTCGATACCATATGATATCATAAGGCGTCAAGTCATTAGCCCATGTGCTGCAAGGGGCAGGTGTTGACATCGCTAACAGGCCTCTCTCTGCAATCAGTAGCCTCCTCCCTCGTCCAAAAGCTGTCGAAAAGGTGCAGAGCATTGCATACAACATTACCTGCACCGAGTGTATATTGGTGAGACTAAAACCTTCCCAGAAAAAAATCGCCATCACAAGAATGACCTTCGCCACCTAAACAGGAAATTCAGTGCTTTGGCAGAAAACTGCAAGCTTTTTGATCACCAGATCAGCCCCGACGGTGCTGCCGTCTTGGAGAGAGAAAAGAACCACCAGCAGCAGCTCCTTTTGGAATCCTGGCACATCCAGAAGATGGCCGGGTAACATCAATAATTTATCAGGAACACTTGCTGCCATTTATGCTCAAGGTCTATTAAAAATGTCTGCACGCCTGTCAAGGCGACAAAAATACATATAAGCACTGCTACTCCTGAAGAAAGAGCCGGCCAGACTCGGAAACGTAAGGTTTCGAGAATAGATTTTGGTTCGAGTTTCCTTCTCTTTAATCCGGTTGTCCCCAACCAGGCAAATATCTGCCAAATGTTTACTTTTGATATTATTATCCACTCATGCAAACAAAATAATGACTAATAAAATGCCAGTAAGCCTTCATGTCAACAAAATAGCCTCTTTATCAAAAGCAAAAGCTAGGTCACCAGATAAAAACTCATTTAATTATGCCTGATTTTCTTAATACAAAAACCAAAAGTGCTGAAGCATTAGCACTCATAGGACCATTTTATTATGTTGAAATGAGTGCATGTATTTTTATGAGGCTTGCAAGACTAGTTTTGTTCATTTATAGTTATTGTTTCGTTATCCTTTGTTTAATTAAAATGAGGTTCAACTGTACGCAATTGTAGTTTGGGATTTGTAGGCATGACGTGTAAATTGGCTCCAAAGGCTGCTTTGCTAGGAACAGTGTTCCTCACTGAGAACAAATAAAGCAGTTGATGTTTTGGTTTGTAAAAAAAGAACAAACCTAACTCTACATTCAAAAGGCTAGCAGTTTTATGGAATTTGTTCATTGAACCTTTTGTTTTTACTGATTATTTAGTGGTGAAGCACATATTTTTATTTTGTTTACCTGCTCACTGTCACCTGTGTTTGAAAGCTGCCAGTTTTGTCAAGATAATTACAAAGCTATTTGCATGTTAATACAGCCAAATCGGGGCACCAGAGGCAAATGTTAGGTCCAGCTGGAGTAAGAGATTAAGATCCTAAACATCTCTCAGCATTTGTTCTGATCCAAGAGATGACTGATAGTCTGTAAGAAAATCTTTACAGAAGATCGAATGAATCCTGGAAAGAGCAGGTGGCTAGAGAAAAGTAGTGGTAATATGTAAACATGTCAAGCATTTCAGTGGTCTTGGAGGCCATGCTCTGCAGTGTGCTGCCTCCCTCTGTGAGTTGAGAAGCAGCACAGAGAGTGCCACAGTACCGCCAATTTGTGCTCGCAGAGTGGTGTGAAAAAACTACATCTAGAAGCACAACTGAAAAAAAAAAATCCAGTGGTATAGGCCACACTAAATTTTCTTTCCTATTTATATGTTATATATGTATTTAGTTCATTTCATATGTTTTTACTATCAGTGGTTGAATACTAGTTACTATTCACGAGGAGCCAATATCATCAGAAGCTGGTACTATGCTGTCACTGTGGTGCAACAATTCTGTCTCTATAAGTTTGTCATTTATCTCACTTGCATGAGCCCTGTTCTTTTTAAAAGTAACAGTTTGTACTCTTTGAAGCACCAATCTCTTATTTTAGCATGGCTTAATGTTTGCCTTGAGTGTCTAAGAGGTCCACAATTATCCATGTTATGCAATGGATATGCTAATTGCACGCCAATTCTACTTATAATGGACTGCTACCTATGACAAAGCTGCTGGTATGATTTGATTCCAAATTTCCGGCAAAGATCTAGATATTAAAGAAATTCATTTCACAGTAGCTTTTCTAAAGAGATCTTTTTGATAAAATATTAGGGAAGCATACCATAATTATTGCACAGTACACTGTGTGCCTGGGGAGTCATTTCTGAAAAGGCCAAAGCACGTTCGGAAGCAAAGTTTTTGGTCAAGTCTGTAATGCGTGATTTGGTGTAGGATGAGCATAGTAATGTGAAAGCATGATGTGAATTTACGTCCGAACTTCTTATTGTGCTTATTATGCTCATATTATGAGTTCAGCATGCTCCATAGATGCACTATTGCTTAGCAACACTTGCCATCAGATTTTGAGAACATTTATCGAGCTGCCTGGCCAATAGTATGCACCATAGTGGCACTCATTACATGACAGCAGCAGATGAACCCCAGTATCTTTGGGTAATTTGGCTCTTCGGTAATCTTACACCAATCGAGAAATCCACAGACAGGCCATTACCTATCACCCAAACTAGAAATACCGTAGAAATTTGCCTTCCCCACCAAAGAAATATTTGTGTGTATATGCACCCAGAAAAGAAAAAGGAAGAAAGAAAGACGTATATCACTGAAAACATTTTTTCTTTTTTTTTTTAGATTAGGTCATACTAATATAAAATAAGAACTGGAAACACTGAACTCTAGCTGTAGCAACGAGCATGAGCGGCCAGCATATGCTGCACCATATGCTCATTTTATTCTCATCTAAATATTTGTGCCTCCCAAGCACTCTTGTATCATCTTAGCAGTGCAAGTTAACATGAGAAAAGAAGTCATTAAAAGTATTTTTTCAAATGACAACATGATCCTCGAGTCACAGCATCACCAGAAGGGCTATTTCATTCTGTAATGGTTCCCGGGGGAGAAAAAAAGCTTAGAGCAGTCATTTTGGAGAGCTAAATGTGTCCTTGTAAGAGATGTCATTAGTTATGACATTGTCACTTGCTTGTCCTCTTTCACACTCTTTGGCCCCTTTCTTAAATAGTGTTACCAGAAAGAAGGAGTAACTCAGATTCACTGAATGACTGGAAAAACTGTGCCAACACATTGCTTTCAGAAGCCAAACTTATTGGGCTTCTTTGTTCGTGCCCACAGGCACCACTGTACTTCTAATGACTATACTGCATTGTCACAAGGACCAGACAGCGGTGCTGCTTCAAGTCGCAAAACTAACTCTTTATTGAGTGAACTTGTGTACAGAAAAAGAAGTACACTAACACTCAAGCACAGTGACAGTGGAAAGCGCAGTCATCAGAATCTGATCCACGGGTCAAGGGCACGTCGGCGATTTATGCATGACTCATCATACATTTAAGCGTAGTCATTGGTGCTCGTGTACATACCAAAATTCACACCACTAGTCGCCTCGTGTGATGAATCTGATTAAACAAGTTTCTTTAGATGTTGAATTGACAACTACATTTGAGAAAGTTTCGATTTGTGAAGGCACGTCTTGCGCCGAGTGACAACATTGAAACAGTGGTTAGAAGGTGAAAAGCTGTCACTAGAAAAAAAAACAATATACACATTTCAATATCACAGAGGGCACTCGCAGCACTGCCTAAGCCATAGAAGGTGTACAGATGACATTATTGTGAGACGCAATATAATAACTGCTTGTAGCAGCTCCCTTATGGAATTATTGCTGCAATATGGGCTCTTAGACACATACTAAAGGTACGTAAAGGACGATTTTATAGTTTGTTTGCTTCCAAAATTTTTTATTTAGGTTTCTCATGCAATGCTTTGTAGATTTTCTGCTTATAGGATTTCCATGTTCCTTGAAAAATGTGGTTTGAAGGAAAAAGAAAAAAATTCAAAAGCTCGTTTGTTTTTCCTGCACTCCTGATGACATTGTATAGAATATTATACAATGTTGAACAGAAAGATATCATATTTTGCATTTTTGGTCTTCAGCGCTTGGCTGGCCAGGAACCTGGTGCTTCATCATCAAAAATTGCCAGTCTCAAACCATACCATCTGAAACATTTACCACCACTTTATTCACAGTACATAGCCTACCCACTGTCTACAAAACTAGCGTATTCCGAGAATGAATCGCAAGGAAACCATATACATAAACCAGCATGAAAAATATGAAATGATATTGAAAAAAAAAAGGTAGTGACACCCAACTATACAACCCAAAGCTTTCTAAACATCAATAATCAATTTTTCCCAGAAAAACATTACACCCACAACATAGCTAGTGACATTAGAGAGGTTGAGCATGTCTAATATTCTGTCAAGTGTGGGCGGTTTAGGCGGACTATCGTATGAACGGCAGCATAAACCTGAGTGGCTGGCGAGGTGGTGCTACCTGGTGGCACAATGCTCAACCAGAGAGAGAGCTATTATTGCATTTAACAAGTGCATTCTACTTCAGTGCTGGTGTAATTTTTCTGTGCTAACACTATTACGCTGCTGCCTTACACTGATTATTACACTAATTACACTGGCTTACTGCAATATTAGCTCTGCGTTTGTCTGGTTGGGCTCTGCACCGCTCTGGCTGCTCACGTTTATGGCTCCAGCCCTCTGGTAAAAGGCCCAGTGAGCTTGCATTTACCAGAATACCGGACACACTAAAAGTCTCTATTTACTCCCGGTGCTATTGAAGCTATGCAGTATCTTCGCCTTTGTCCAGTTTCATTATATCAGCTGGTTTTGCTAGCATCACCCGAAAAGGAGATGAACAAGGAGAGGCATGTGTACATTAAGCACTTGGAAAGTGCCTCTTTTCTTGAGCAAAGTTTCATCTTTCCTGAGTTGACACAGAAGGCCAGCATTGGAAATGAAGTTTCATTTCTGCATGACACAAGCAGTTTCAGTGTAGTGCATGTGATGAATGCAGGCATCCGTGCACATCTCTCTACGCTGTAGCTTGACACACTGCTTTGAAATCTTACCAATGAGTGGATATTATGACCATCCCTATTGAGACAGGGTGGTGGCTGATGCTACCAAGCTCATTATTTTTACCTTTCTCATGTGTTTATTGTCAGCCATTAGGACCCATGATTCATGTTAACAAACCATCGAACCTGAGAGGAATTCATTGCCAGAAAATATAGTGTCTCTTCATTTGTGCATTTCCTGCCTTTATTTACGCCACCAGAACCATAGCTGTGTTTCACTATTGCCCACCGTAGGTTCAGTAACCATTTCTCTATTATCGTTGAAGCTTGAGGTTTCAAACAGAGTCGGGGTGTCTACCAACTGGGAAAACCAGGAATTCTCAGAGATTTGGAGTAGTCTGGGAAAACTCAGGGAAAATTCGGGGAATTTGTGCCTCTATCAGGGAAAATTAGCTGTAATTTTATTGAACGGTGCGAAAGTCGCGGTAATGCTGGCACGAGTAACAGACAGTAATCGTAATGAATTGTCTTTGACGCCCTGTCGTCGGCTGGAGGAGTTGCCAGTGTAGAGTCATCAACCAACTTCCCGGATTTTCGATAATTCGCATGGCTTTGCGGCACCACCACGTACCCCATAAGAGTCAATGTATCAGAATGTCTGGAATTTCGGACGCAAGAACTCTTGGCCGTCCAGTTTTCCGGATGTTTTGGCATTACCGCAGGTCAGAAATGGCACTAATCAAGCCACCACCACTGCTATTTTGATTATCTTGCCGCCTCGAACCAGCGCTCTAGCACGCAGATCCGCTGGCAGCTGTAGCCACCACTGTGGCAACGCTTAGGCCTAGCTGCTTCAACGTTCGCTATGAAGCTCCTTGCCGTTGGGTGCCGTGTTTTTTATTGAAAGAATTCGCTGCTGTCAGCAATGGCATGGACTCCGCCTTTGCGGTCCTTGCGACTGACTTAGAAGCTTGGAAAGCACGATGTGTTGCATAATGCCGGTTCCCAAAAGTCAGCTTCGCCTTTGTTCAGAAATATTACTTAGTGAAGCATATGCAAAAGTATTGCAGTGAAGCATAACACGCATGGGAAGGAGCTATTGCCACGGCACACAGTATGTATTCCTTAATTATACACGCACGCACCCGGTATTGCCTGTCACAGTACGAGCACCGATATGCCTAATACGTGTACCGACAGGCCTTCAGAGCATTTTCGAATGTGCCTGTGGCGGTTTGAGCCCCTAAGAACAGTAAATGACATGCATTTATTTTTACCAATCGGCCGATTTTTCGAACGTTTTTGCGGCCCCTAGGGAGTTTGAAAAGTAGGCCGTGGGCTGTGCAACTGACCAAAACAATGCTTTAAATGGTCAGTGGGGCGAACGAGTGGCGGAAGGAGGACAAGAACAGAAAGGACCTACGCATTCAGGAATTAACAAAAAAAAAGAAGCGTGCTTCCACCGTTTTGAAGAAGCTTGAGCTCAAAAAACAAAATGTTGGCTGATGCCGAGATACAGGTTTCCCTCATCTAAACCAAATAAGCTCTTTAAAGCAGTGAAACACAACACTGAGGTGTTGTGCGCGGGCTGAAAGTATATGTCAGGACAGTTGAGGTCGACTTACGAGCTGTTGAGAGAGAATCTCAATTGCGACAAAGTTCGTGCCTCATACCACTGAGCTTGCTATTAGTTGATAGAAATAGTTCATATTCGAAAATATTTGCTTCTGTATGCATCTTCTTTTTATTCGTATTTAATAATGCCCGACTCCATTTGCAATTTTTTTCTAAGACATTTTACTTGCTGTGCATCTTACTACCCCCTCCTCCTTCGAATAACATAAACACTATTCCTTAGTATTCAAATTGGATTAGGTCGTTTTTTTTAAATTTTTTTCATGTACTTACTAGAGAGTGACAGCATCGGGCGATGTGGTTTCATCCTGTCTTGACATAAAACAGTTCTTCACCACTCAGGGAATTTTGCAAAGGCACTCAGGGAAAACCTGGAAAACTCAGGGAATTTGGAAATGTCAACTTGGTAGACACCCTAAGAGTAAATATTCGTACATCCACATTTATCTTTTGACTTTTGTATGGAAGCTATGGCATGCTGACAAAATATACCCCATGGTTTCCGCGCTATTTCCACATGCTACCCATGTATAATAGTCATTGGCAAGATTTCTTCTACAGCACCATGTTCTCAGACATCCTGATCTAGCTTCTAACAGTAGAGCACTGCCTTTTGAATCATCATCAAACTTTTATAGTGTGATTTCATTCTTTGCTGTTTGATATAGCTCCATCACTGGCTTCTTCTCCATAATGTCCAGTATGCCATTTCTGCTTCACTAATGTTACATTTAACCCCGTTTTTCTTGTCACTGTCCACATTGGCACAGAGTTGAAACAGAGTCTAAGGTCCAGATACAAATATGGAATACGTAAAATTCCTGTGAAGATGGAATGAAACACAAATTCATTGAACTTCAGCACCGTCAACAACAATATGAACTTATGTGTAGTATCAACTAACCACTTGCTAGTTATTAAATTGTGGCTCAGAGCAGTTAATGCCTTCTCCTTTCTTTATGAATTTGATAAATAAATTTAAGCTCTGTACCCTAGCAGAACAGCGCATTAGTGACCGATACAACATGATTTACAACATGCATCGACAATTGAATTTACTTTAGGTTTAATTTAAAAACTTTTGTTATTCTTATAATTATTCGGAAGCAGACAGCAGTTAGCATATGAGGCTCTATATGCTTCGGTGTGTTTCCTTGCAAATAAAAAATTGCTTACCATGTCCTTTGGTAATACCATGCGAGTAACAATGAAAGCTGCATAGCTTTATTGTTAAGTCTATTTGTATCTTAATTGAAAGCTCATAATATCAGTAGCACTAGACTTTTTGAAAATAATTATTGAACTAGACAATGAAAACAAAGCTGATTTGATGTAGTATGTTACCCTTCAAACAAATAATGCAAACAGAACAGTCATTGAAATACAAAAACCTCAAAGATGCCACATTGTGATGAGGAGATATATATTAATGGCACTGTGAAAGAGCTGAACACTTTACGAACGTAGCCAAGTGTTCATGTCTATGTGTTTCGCTTCTTCTGTTGAATAACCTTTCACACACAGGAGCTTGACATCCTCGCATTTGGCTTTCGGTTGTGATGGATGGTGGATTTTTCATGCTATCAGCTTGTTGTCTCAGCCTGGTGACTTTCAGCACCATTGTCATATTGTGCAGCCTTCAATGCTAAGGCTCGGGTTTCTCTGCTCAACAACTCTCATCACTTGCTGCTTGTTTCAAAGCTTACACTCGGCATTCCTCACTTTCCCTGTCATCGTGTCAACCAAGCATTCACAAAGAGCATTGTAGCAAGCATGTGACATGTGACATGTGCATGTGATCGTGACAAGCATGCTTTGGCTAGGGCATCACCAGCAGGTTTCGCACTTCTGAGCATATTTTTCAGGGAGGCTAAGTTAAGGCACTATGAAAATAGGGAGCCAAGTACAATCTACATTCTGTCAAACAAAACATTGGATGCATTCCTTGAAACAAGCTTCACTATCATTATTTATGCTATACCGTGCATATGAACGAAGGACAAGAACACTTTCATACCCATGACATTTTATAACATACATTATCAAGTCCAACCACATTAACCTTCCAGTATGCCCATTTGAATTTTCTTTTGAAGTTGTTTTCCCTTGATATAGATAGCCACAACTAGACGATGTGTGCACCACATTATCAGAAATGTGAATGAGAAAAATAATCAATGCAAGTCTCATTTTTATTGCTCATTGTAAAATAAAAAAGAAAGAAGAAATGAGCACTCGTGGGAAGCCCGGCTCAAGTGTGCGGCCTATAGATTTAAGACATTCTGCCTGACCAACTTTGCAGAAGGACATGGTTAACACCTGTGTAATGGAATGTATGGCTAAGTAAATGGTAGCTTTCACAGTGCTGTGAATGTCTTCTGGAATAGACTACACTCCTTTCAAATTTAATATATACCCCTGCATTTTTCTCCGAGCAGCCACAATGTTTGTCTGCCTAGGTGCTTAACTTTGCTTTCATCAATGTCTTGGTCACCTAATTAGCAAATCTTTTACAAGGCAGCAGCTTCCATTTAAGCACAGACATTGTACGTGTAACAAAAACATTAATGATAATGTGCATACACAATAACCTGTCCTAGAGCTTTTTAGATAAGTAACATGCTTTGTCACCTGTGAACTAATATGATACTCTACACTTGTTGAACTTGTGCAGGTAAGGACTCGCGACTAGTGAGGTTTTCATTATGAATGCTGTTATAGGTATTTTGGCTTGGTGCAGAAGATAATTCAAGATGCTTACTCATTCTGTATATAGATATAGGACCACTACACATTTTACGTCATATCAATGGTATGTTAACTCTTTCCTTAATGCACCATAAAAAGTGATCAGTTTGTTTAATGGTTTTTCAACGAACACTGAACATTGCAGTGTTCTTCCATAAGCAAAGCCACATCTAGCGTCAGTCACATCTGTTAATTGCTGGCAGTTCAGCAGAGACTTGAAAAGTAAGATATCTACCAGCAGTGTTGTCTGACCTGGCCTCTAGCATGCGCTGCATTAAAATGTGTGGAGCAAAATTTACGCTTCAACTACTGTATTTTTGAGTGACAGCAGAAGCAAAGTCGTGGCAGATTGTGTCAGGTGACCTGTTTTTCAGCTCTGACTGCTATGCGTCGTTACCGAGGCCTCAAACTTCGCAACATGCTCGGAGGTGAGCATTGTTTTCGTTTTTATTTGTCAGTTATACTGAGAGCAATTTTATATGTGTCCCAATGGTTTACTTTTGTCTACTACAAAATCACGGACACGTGTAGAAGATGTAATGGCAAGTGCTACCCTTCATGCTAGCTTTCAGCGGGACGAAAGCACTCTGCTGATTTCACCCAGACCTTCTGCAGCTGTTTGCATAGCAGTGTCACTTTTTACGTTTTTTTACGTTTTCCCAAGAATGCGAGATTAAATACTGGCCACGGCTGCCACATTTTAATGGCAGAGAAATGCAAAAACGCCCTTGTACCGCCCACCTAAAGAATCCCAGGTGGTCTAAAATAATCCGGAGTTCCCCACTACAGCTTGCCTTGTGGTTTTGGCACATAAAACCCGAGAAACAAAAGAATAACAAAACTTTTTTACGTAAAAAAAAACGAGAATCACAGTGTTACTTATTACTGCATGACATCGACTGTGTGAGTTGTTTGAGATATGTTGTGCTTATCAAATCAACTGAACTTATTTAATGGAAGCTATTGAACTAGACAGAAATGCCAAGCCAGACCAAATTACTTTCAGGGAAAAGGGGATCAATCAAGCATTGAACCATGGAAAAGGCTGTGTATGTTATCTCAATTGATTTTTGTTTAGTAATTGTTTTTGTCCGAGTCTCTCTGTCATCATCATCATTGCAAAAGCCTTTAATGAGATAAGCAGAACAGAATGAACGGAAGGGGCATTTTGGGCAGGTGAAATCAAAGTCCCAACAAATATTTTCTGTGCAGTTAGCATAGCTGCCAACTCTCCCGAATTTATAGGAATGTGTATGAATTTGGGCTCGTTCTACGATTTTGCGAGTGTTATTGAGTCTTACAAAAAATGAATTCTGTTTGAAAAAAAGTTTAGCGCATCAGTTTCCGACCCTGTACCCTTGGAAGTCTTCTCGTGGTGAAAGGACACTAGTGGGGTACTTGATTTGAGCAAGTTTATACGCCCTTGTTCCTCAGGCAGATGAAATCGATAGCAGCAGTGTTAGTGAAAAAGTCACTCTGATCTAAAACAATGTGTTCCTTGCCAGCCTCTGATGCTCCAAGTTGGCTGCCGCCTGTGTGTTGTGTCTAAAAGCAAATCATCTTTAATAAACTGCAACATTATACCATAAGAGTTTTTGCTTAGGGCAAGCTTGAACACAAACGCTCTATCAGCCCCCCCCCCCCCCCCCTCCCTGCTCGTAACCCCAGGATTAATTATTACAAATTTTAAAGTTTGCAGGTTGACAGGTATGGATTAGTGATGCACACCACCTCATCACATTTATAGTGCACTTGCTTCTTTGCATCGCATAGGAACCAGGATGCTTCACTTCATTTTCCAGTGAAAACTGTTATAGTAATTTTTCTATATTCTTGCTTAAAGGAGTTGAAGCTACGGGCATGGCAGATATTATTATCAGACTTTTGTTATGCAACAACCTTCGATAAAATTGGACATGTTTTGTTCTCTATTCAAAACCTTAAAATTTCACAAATAAGCTTCATTTGATTATTGTCTATTTCTTACAATTGGTCAACAGTTAATTTGATATATTGCACCAGATGCTGCAACCATAATGTTTAAAAAGAAATTAAGCTACAGAGCTTCTCAAAAATGAATGTATCTGCTGCAGTAAGGAAAGAGTTGACACACTCTATGGCATTTCTAAGCATTCGTTCACTCATGCACTCATAGACGTGTTGCAGGCAACAGCCTGTACATGCAAAGTTAAGACGGAGGTAGTGGTTTCCATGTGTGGCACAATAATGTTTGGCCTTGCAGCAGGCCGCCAAGAAAGAAGCCAGTGGTTGCAATGTGTGGAGGGGCACACACAGTTTGTGTTGTGCAACACATGCTCCCACTGACTAGATTTCGAGAAGGGATGGAGGGGACATGTATGGCTGGCAGCATTTCCAACTCGTTTCCATTGCCTCCCATAATGTGAAATGAAGAATGTTGCCGTGAAAAATGGAGTAAACAGACATCCGCACATAAAGAGATAAGTTTCGGGACATAGAGAGCCATGCATGGAATGTCATGCATGGTTGCTTAGCACCTGTTAACGTTGTCACGAGTATAACACAAAGAACACACAAGACGTAAAGCACACAGTGCATCATGGCGTGTGCATTTCTTCATCTACATCCTTTGTCCTTGGTGTTCTTTTCTATGTGTTTCTCCTTTTATTTCCTTAGTTCTTATTAAGCATCGCACCCTGCGTGACCTGTCTTATACGTCTATCTTTTCTTGCACCGATTATGACGTCTCAGCCCTCACAAAATGCTCTAACTAGCCCAAATTTTCCTGTTAACTGTGTTTAGCAGCCAATGTGTTAGAGACAAAAACGTTAACCAGCACTTAGTGGCAAGCAGCATGTAAAAAATGCAGTGTATTGCAGTTGTGTGGAGCCTCAAAGGTTTTGAAACAGTTGAGCCATAGCAAAGTAGAAATTTCTCTTCCACTTGGTTATAAATGAGAAACTGAGAAGTACACTGTTTACATTACACAAAGCGCTCTGTGTGCCTTCGCATTGTCTGCTGCATGCTTAGGCTGAAAGGAAATTCAAATTTTCCTTGACTCCATCTGCTGAATACCCCTATGACCACCTGCACGTGCTTCACAGCTTCATGCACACGTTCTTACCTCACCAGTAAACCAAACAGCAAAGAATAAACGGCTTTGCGTGCCTTTGTAGGCTGCCCAAATGTCAAATGTTCTGCACATATTGCACTAAACCACATGCTACATCTGTTCATGCCCAGTTCAGTAGTCTCGTTATTTTTCAAGTGGTGGCCTCATGCATTAAAATAGCAGGGCCTTATTCTTGCAGCTGTCAATTGCCTCATCAGATTGCCATCATCAGAAAAAAAAGCAGAAAAGAAAAATAGAAAATGTGAAGACATGCCAGTGCAGTAGTGGCACCCACATATTTGCTAAATTGTTGACCAGTTGAACCTTGGATCAGTTAAAACCAAATTGCTCTGCTTGTATCTTTAGCAAAGAACATAAACATTGTCTTTCTGTAACCAATGCTTCCATTTCCATAGGCAAATAACTGTGTATTCGCTACCATAAATATAATGTTCTTAAGGTTGAGAAATCGAGTCGTGTTTCTGCCGTGACAGCTGGCAATGCTACAAAGTATTCTGATTCGTTGTTTTCTAAAAGGACTGTGCTCTCAAGAGCACAGCGATAGAAGCATAGTGGCCTGTTGCCTGTGGTTCATTTTGAGGAAAAACCACACAAAAAAAAGCCTCTCGCATAACTGAAATTGGCCTCATGACAGTGGTGGAATAGAGCAAAAAGCAGCTGTATGAATGAGGCTTACAACAGTGCATAGCAAGCAGGATAGAATAAAAAGGAAGTAGTATACTGCCAGGGAGCTAATATTCCACTGCACACTCAGTTGATGCTTTGCTATTTCGCACTCTCATTATTTTTGTTATGAACCATAAGGCCATAATCAAGTTTTGTTTGGCATTTTGTCATCTGAGTTGCAACTTGTGTCGCACATGTGCTCAAATGGTCATTGAAAGCTGTCTTTATTGAACTTTTCGAGCTGCCTGATGGAGATGAAAAGCCAGCACAGCTGAAAAAAGTGAGTAACTCTGGGAACAATGCAGTGACAGTTATATCTTTGCATCTTGACACAGCTGCGAACATTGTTATACTCAAATCAGATTTGATAAGTACAGCAACGATAGCACTGAACGACCACTGGGAGCGCATGTGTGACGCCAGCATTATAGCAGCAGTAGCCCTAGTCTCATGACCTCAGAACGTGCATGCTTACAATGCTCATGCTGTTTTCACTGCTTGTTGCACCAGTGGATGTGTGGAGACAGTGGAAGAGCAGAAGGATGATGTCTTGTGTGTTGGCCTCTTGCCCATTGTGCAGGGAGCGCCTGTCAGCGAGTGACATGATACAGGTGCGAAAGGTGATTGAGCATGTGTACGAGAAAATCATGGGAGCGGGCTCGGACTCAAGTTCACAGACTCAAGACAGGAGTGGTGACTCCAACGGCACTACTGGCGCCGCCACGGACGATGAGCGAGCTTCTATTGCTGAGGAGAAGGTGGAACTGTTGTGCCAAGACCAGGTGGGTGTGATTCACTTGCCATAAAAGCAGAGCAAGCCACCCTCCCCCTGCTCCCTCCCTCCCCACCGTCCACTGTCCTATAACCAAAATATGGCGGAGGGTGGGGGGCTTCCTTTTCCCCCATCAACATTCAAGATGGCAGCTGAAGGTAATGGCGACCACTCAAAGTATGGAATCCAATATGCACTGTTTTAGCAAGACCTATTTCTGAATACTGTTTTCCTGCTATGTTTTATCTTTTTATTCACTGTCAGAATTATCCAAGGATTCCTCTTGCTTTGACCAAAAAAAAAATGTGTTCAACACATTCAGCCCCCAGTGCGTCATGGTCACGAATTTCAGCTTCTCTTGCGATCCAACATAAATTGGCGAGACATTCGTGCATGTTCTTGCTGTTCAGCCTGTGCCACTGGACGATCTCTATTTCTTGCGTGGTGTATGAGTGATACTGCATGCAAAAATGCGACTGTACTCGACGCTGTCGAACAATAGACGAAGTCGGCGAAAACAACGCATCCCCATTGGCTTGGATTGGCTTAAATTGGTTGAAATTCTGGCTACATTCAAAAACAAAAATTCCAGAAACAAACTTTAGAGGGGGGGACTGGCAGCGGGAAAAAGAAGGGTGCTTAAAGAAACACTAAAGGCAAATAATAAGTCGATGTGCACTGTTTAAATACCATTCCAAGAACCTTGCAACACTTGTTTCCTGCCAAGAAAAGACTTAGTTTACAAGAAAATCGCATCTAAAGGGTCCGAATACCTTTTTCGAAATTCAAATCTCCCGCCACCCAACCCGTGGAGTGATGTTGTATACGCCATCACCACCCTTTGCTGCCACCGGTTAGTGAAATGGTGCCCGACAGACAGCGGCACCGAGCCAAGACAGAGCGGTAGATTCGCCACTGCAGCTGCCTTTTTGTGAAGTGCCGTAGACCGTTCGGGCATCCCGGCACATAACCTGGAAGTTGAAATCTCTACTACTTGCAGTTTTTGCAAGTTTCATGGGCCAGAAAAACCAGTGCAGCACTATGCGATAATGAAGCTAGTGAAACGCGAAAGCATGGGCTGCGCAGAGTCAAGCAAAAATGAAACCTTTCGACCACCCGCGTCGTTGTCAAGGGTAATTTCAATGAGTTCCTTTTTGTAAAAATGAAATAGAACTGGATAAGTAGCATTTTATTTTGTCTTTTAGTAGAATACAATATTTTTTTGCAACAAATGGTTGAGTACTAGTGACAGAATTTAAGTGAGGAGTGCTTTCGTCATCGGGCATGTGCTTGAATGTCCCAGGGGAGTCTCTAATCATGTCCTGCATTTACCTCAATTTCTCGATGATTAAGGCACTGTTTGCGATAATATTGACCCCTTTGAGATTCTCTAGCACTAATCTATCACTTTAGTTTGACTTAAAATTTGCCTTTGTTGTCCCTTTAATTGGTAGTGTATGGAAATGCGAGATTTGCGGGAAAAGGGAGAGGGGCACTTGTACAAGGGGGGCAGGGGGGGATTTTTTGGTATTTTTATGGTATTATACTCCCCTGACCAGTAGGTTACAGGAAGAGCACTTCTTATAGATGAGCTGATATTTGGGCTGTGGAATGACTTATTATTGTGGGGACATCTCACACGGTTGCCTATTTTTGTTCAGTATTGTTCCTGTAGTCAAGATTTAAACATGGTTGATGTGATAGTTGATACTACCAGTAAGCATATGGTAGGGTACAACAATGCAAGAACATCTGTGTGTTCATGTTTTGAAGCATATTAAAGCACTCTGGCTGGTCTCGACTGCTATGCACTCCTCCGATGCAGTGATCTTTGCAGTCATGATGTAGATTTGGAATGTAAAAATCAACAATTTGGTCATTATTTTCCCATGTGCAGGTTCTCGACCCATCTATGGATCTGCGAACGGTTCGCCACTTTATATGGAAAAGCGGCGCAGACCTAGTGCTTCACTATCGGCCAGTCAAGTGACACCGGCCGATGGCGTGGAGCCTTCTCCTTCGCAAGAGCTGCCACCGTGCTGTCGGCACCATATTTCTGTGATAGCCACCACTTCGCTTGGACCACAGGGGCCTAGTTGCCACCGGCTTCTTCCTGTTCCACCGCTCTTTCTGCACACGACCTCTTCCCAGTCACTGGGAGGTGGTTGTCTGCTCCTTCCCATGTGGTCGTCTGCTCCACTCCAGGTGCTCTGCTGCCCATCACCATCGATGTCATGCCGTCATCTTCGCTTTCTGCTCCCATAACAGCTTGTTGCTGTGTAGTACACAGAGACAGTGACACTGAGCTTCCTTTCACTTTTTCCTGGCGCCTTGGAAACGTCCAAGCATGCCCATCAAATGTGTGGCTTGGCGTCTTGCACTGTGTTCATGTGTTCAGAGAGAGCAGTAGTGAACCCTAACTGAATGCAGGCACCTCTGCAGCAGCTAAAACATTGACATCAGTAGCACTGGAAGCAAGCTTCTAACTCATTTCCTCATCTTTGGCAGTAGGGAAGCAACCTGCTTGGTTGTTTACTTAGTACTATTGTCTAACATCAATGTTTCATCGTGTGCGTACACAATGTGCGGCATGTTTTGTGCTACTAGTCATTCAACAGTGGTAAGGATGACCTCTAAAGATCAGCCCAGCATAATGTTGCCTTGGAGTTTTGAACCGGTATTTTACATTATGCCAGATGTTGTTAAATTAAGTGAGCTCTTTGTTCACGAAAACAAATTTTGATAAATGAAGAATTGGGATCCTTATTTGAATATCAGTCTGATAAAGTGTACTGGTAATGTCTTGCAATATTCGCAACAAATTTCACTTTCAACGAGTCAGTAAAAAAAAGAGAGAGAGAGAGAGAGAAGAAGAAGAAGAATCAGTCCACAGGTTCTTTTCTTTCTTTTAGCGATATCTAGCCTGCAAATTAAAGAAAACAAAAAGAAAGGATGCGTAAATTGCCTTTCATTCTTTCAGGGCTGTAAACAAGTTTCATATGTGTTGTCACCTACCTAGAACAAATGTAGTGCAGACTCATTTTATTCAACCGTTTCTTATCTTTGCAATATATTGCTGTTTGTGTTTGTGTGGCATCTGCCTAGCAGAGAACCATAGTTGTAAATACCATGCAAGCCCCTACTGCCAAGGAGTCCTGCAAGTGTGGTAATCTCTGAATTGCTGCTTCCTGGTGCTGTCTAGCACATGTCCATTACTGCAGAAGTCCAAGTCTTGAAAGCTGCTCTGTCAGTAGTCTTCGTGTAGCTCAGCTGACAGCAGTGCAGCCTGAACAGGCTTATCAGCAAATACTGACATCGTGTTTGACTCGAAAATGGATGGTATGTGTGGCAAATGTATTAGCATTTGTATGATACTACAGAAGTGCTGGTAACTCAAAAAAGTAGTAAAAGCACCATAGCCAAGCAGTCAATTTAGAAATAAATTCATTGCTGTAAGGCTAGCCTATCCTTGATGTGTTAACTGTATTAATGGGAAGTTACAAGAGGGTTGTTACGCTGAAAGATATGAAAGAATGGGACCATTGTGATATGCCGTGTTCTTGGGCCTGGATAGCCTATATAGATAGCAATAGGGGTGCGGTGCACTGTGCAACATGTTATTGCTCTTCTTTGTAGTGTTTGACTTCTGAAAGAAAAAAAAAGAACTATTTTTGTTGGTAATGGGGCTCACTTAAGAGGCAGCACACTCTAAGTGAGTTTTTACATGGGGCTTTAATCATAAAGCCATTTTTTTTTATAGAATATGAACTCAGACTGGTAAACCACTTCAACAGCTGACCACATCGTATGAGCTGTTTGCAACTAGCACGAACAACAACAGAATATTCATATGGCAGTGCACAAAGTGCAGTCACATAGGTTTGGTGCAGTTCTGCAAGTTTTGTGAGCTATAAAGTCATTCTCATTGCGATTGTGATCGCCACAACAGTCACATTATAAGTGCTTCTCTTTTCTTGTTTTGCCTGAAAACTGCGAGACATCATCACATGTGTTGACTGGCCTACTGGCTAGAGAAAAAGCAATTGGCATAAACATTATTGACCATCTATGAGAATTCTGCATGTTTGTGCATTGTACATTTGCTGATTTGGGTTGTCTTATTTGTGACGGCTTTTAATAGAATGATTCTAATACATTTGTTTTCCTGCTGAGATGGGCCACGCACGTCCTGTGCTCTGAGGTATAGAACTCCTGAGATGTAGTGTGTTTAAAAGTTGCTGCCCACACATTCATGGCTATTGCAATATGAGATGCATCAGGGCTTGATTAAATGACAGTGTTGTTCCTTTTAAGTCTCAAGTCATGTGAGGATCATGCTTGCCTTGCCCATAAATGAGACGGAGCAAAAAGTCGAGTTAGTATGTTCGACATTTGGCAAGCATGTCACTGATTGCCAAATGTGTTGTAAGCAAAGGTTTGATGCAAGTTTTGGTGCTATCCTGCAGTCATGCAACGAAATAAATTATATATGCATACATGTTAAAGGCACCAGTGGTAAAGTGGCCCTTGCAGTGACCTTACACAAGCAAATGGTTTAACATCCCGGTTGAATCTAATTGATGTGCAACATGTCATCACAGTAGTAATTGTGTTGTTGGCTTCAGGACTAAAGACATCTTTGCTGAGCTTCATGAGCTTGGTAGCCAATGATGTCATTGTTGCAGTTCATCATTGATGTCATTGATTATTAATGGAAATGGCTGCCATCTGGGATGAACAGATGAGGACATAAGAACACAGAAACACGCACTGCAGTGTCCCTGTACGTGTTCCTCTGTATTTGTGCCCTTTTCTGTTCCGCACTGCAGCCCAGGGAATGCGCAACTAACATACCAACCTACTCATGCTATTTCAAATAAGTTTGCTGATTCCACCCATATGCCGGTAAATAGCCATGACTGGCAGATTTTGTTACCTCCTTTCAAGTATTTTGGTTAGTAGATTGAAGGTGATATAAATTTGATGCTTGTATTGTCGAGGGCATCATGCGGTGTTTTACCCAAATTCAGTGAGAAGTAAGCACAATGTGGTCAGTTAGTCTTGTTGCATGCTCTACCAAATGCTGAAATTGGGTTGGCTTCATGTATGCAAATTGGGCAGATTTTAATGTCTTCACACTATACCGACCACCAGACCTTGTGCAAAATTCTACATGCTGACTTTTCCACATGGCTGAAATGCCGCTGCAAAGGTTGTCGACTTTGCACTTGAAGGAAGGGAGGACTTACAAGCTGGGAGTGAGAACAGGGGAGTATCATTTGCGGACGGGTTTCATGCTTTGTGTACACTTTCTTCTTGGACATCAAGCTGCAAAGCGATTATTTCTACTCTATAAATACAAGGAAGTATAATAGATTTTGGTATTCTTGGCACTCTTTGGCCATTCCTGGCCCTTGTGCCAATAAAACCCATGTATCATCAACAGTTTTTGGTCACGCTTTATTATTTAAGTACTGTTCTCATATCCCTGTCTGCCTTTTCCAAGCTTATTTGTGCATAAAAGTAGCTTGAGTGTACAACTAGAGAATCATGTTATGAATTCAAGTTATGTTTAAAAAGCTGCTTGCACAGTTTTGCATATCATCTATTCAGGAGAAATCTCCCACTGCCCCAGCAATGTGGGGCATGGTAGTGGTGTGTCAGGGGTAGCCACTGCAATTGTCTGGAGTGCTTTAAGGGCAAAGCATGCACCAGGCAGATACTGACCATTTTTGGTTGCTAGCACAGGACTCGCCTCTGTAAACATATTTGATTGAAAGTGTGCCCTGAACAGAGTTCCAAGCACCTTGAAGTGTGACTCATTGTTGCTTAGTTAGATGGGTTGAACTGTAGAAACAATAAAAATGCTTGTTTGACACATTGTAACACTTTAGAGAACTCCACATTTCATTATTTATTTGCCCCTGCATGTTTGTTTATGTGACCAGTAGAGTGTATGTGGAGAGAATGTGAGGGCCTGGGTGGCTGCACAGAGTTGGCATGCATAGTCCAAAGCATCTTGTGCACTGGTTCCACTTTGCACAGTTCACTTCTGTCCAAATCCAAGATGCAGAACTGCTGTATGGCTGCTAAAACAACCTCGTGCAGGCAACCAGTAGCTAATTGCAGACTTGTTGTAGCAGTGTATTTTAGGTGCTTGTGGTTTACTACCACAGTTTGTTGTGGAAATTGCATGTACAGGTTTGAGTTGAACCTCTTTAACACATTTAAGTTTTTGATGTAATTGTTCCTGTGAGAGCCGCTCTTGCAGTAAACATACAGTGTCAGAGTATGCATGAAAGTTGAATCCTCAGAGTAACATGAAAACTGAACCTTGTGTACTTGACAGATGAATCAAGTGATATTTCCGGCATGAGCGGAAGTCAAATCATGCAACCTGCTCTATCTGCATGAAAGCTGGATGATGCAATGTGTACTATATGCGTGAAAGCCTAATTGTGCAATGTGTACCGTGTTACCCAAGCGTTGTGTCACAGCAATTAGTTGGCCACACAGCTGTTTTAGTGCATACAAATTGCTTCCTTGTCCTTTTCAGCAATTTTTCTGAACTGTGCGTCTAGATTTTGCTTCTAAAAGTGCTGCCTAACTTGGGAATTTATTGACAAAATTTCTGAAACACTATTTGGGTTGCCACAGTTATTCTTGTTGTGCAGGGTGGTCGACAGTTATGTTGTTCAGTATTCCTTGGTTCCGGTGTTCAATGACTATTTACTGGTCAAATGGTGTGTGCCTCTGTAGTGTTGTCCTGTATGTGTAATTCTGCATCCTCAGCAATGTGAAAGTGAGTCTTTAGCCATCGTGCTAGTCATTCATTCACCACTGCATCTGCCCATAGCAGCAATAAATAAGAGCCTATGAATATTCAAAGCTTTCAAGTAACAAATGAAATATTGTCCTATTCGGTTGGTTTTAAGTCAAGTAGTCACTATTCCGAAGTATGAATATTTTTGTAATAACTCTTTTATTTTTCAGAATTGTCAACTGTGCTCATTCAAGCATAATATCAGAGTAAAAGTATGATAAGTATTGTCCCCACAGATACAATAGGCGTAAAGCGTGAGAAGTTGCATAGGGGACCAAGCGACATTGCTCAGGAAGCCAGACTTTAACAGCTAAACCATGTTCATTCACACTCTCCAAAATGTCCTGGGTATGCTGGCAAACTACATATTTGTTCCGAATGCTCTATTATTGCTTTTAATAAGCAAGACTCCACAATGTAGAATGTAATGATAGAAACTTGCTAACGTTATTAACACTAGGATGTGAACATCGTTTTATATAAACAGCTGTTAATTACTTGAAAGCTATTCTAAAAGTACTGTATATTCGGTTCACTTCTTGCACGAGTAAATTCATATTTAATTCAGTTTTAAATATTACAGGGCTATCTTGTTTAAACGTCCGATCAGTCGTGAAATGAGAACCACAGTGAAAACCAAAACTATTTTATTTGGAACATTTAGATACACTTTCCAGCTACTCCTCTGCATAGTCACCGCTCCAATTGAGACGTTTGTTGTAGCATGGTAGCAAGTATCCTATACCCTCGTCATTAAAGGCAGCTTGCTGTGCTTTCGGCCAATTCTGTATGCTGGTCTGCAGCTCGTCTGAGTCAAACTCCTGTCCTCCTAACCAGCGTTTCATGTGAGCAAGGAGATGGTAATCGGAGGGAGCCAAGTCCGGGCTGTACCATGGGCGATCAAACACTTCCCATCGAAAATGCTGTAGGAGCTTCTTTGATGCAGCTGCACTGCGCAGCCGCACATTGTCATGAAGAAGGACAATGCCTGATGACAACGTTCCTGCTTGCTTGTTCTTAATTGCCTTTAGTAGACGTTCGAGAGTAATGCTGTACGAGGCTGCAGTGATGGTCGGGCCAGATTCCATGAATAACACCAAGAGAACAACATTGCTGCCCCAAAACACAGTAGCCATGCACTTTCTGCTTGAGAAGGTTCACTTGAACTGCTTTGCTTTCGGAGAATCAGAATGCACCCACTGTTTGGATTGCTCATTTGTTCCTTCTGTTTTGAAACGGACCCATGTCTCGTCTCTTGTGACGATTTTCTTGAAAAAATATTCATGTTAGCACTGGAGAAAAGTTAAGGCTGTGCCCATTTACTGTGTTTTGTGATGGTCAATCAGCATCTTGGGAACCCACCAGAGTCTGCAGTACTAGAGTCTCTCATTCAGCGATGGTAGCTGATCATGAAATTTCTGAACGAATCACTCAGAACAGAAATTGAGAACCAATGATTTTCTCAAATTGCCTGATCCACTCGCTGAACAGGATCATCAGTTGACACTCGCTTCCTTTCCTACCTGCCTGCATCATTAATGTCTGTGCGTCCTGCTTCAAAGTTTCTGCACCATTGTCACACTTTGCTGTCACTCATGAAAGTTGTACCATACACATTACTCATGCTATAAATTTCGGCTTCATTGCACCCCTCAGCACGCAGAGATCGAATGACAGCACACACTTCACACATAGTGGGACACTCTATTGTCCAAGGCATGTTTACATGCTCTCTACGCGCTCAGAACTGACAACTACAACCTCATGAAATCGATGCGCATACTAGAGACACTACGCAACACTGCTGATCACAGCATCATCGGATTTTCACCGTGGTTATCATTTCACAATCGATTGGACTTTGAAAAAAATAACCCTTGTACTATTCACACGCCCCTAGTAAAAGCACAGCCCTAGCATAGCCATCTTGTACAAGCATGTCATAAGGCCCATGTAATACTTGCATGAAAGAAGGACGCTGCAAAAGCATGCATGTATGAGAGTACCACAGAACCTTACTAACACATTCTTCACCAACACATCTTCTCTGTTTCATAACATTGATGAAGCCTAGTCCCTCTGTGACACTAGCAGCTTGTTCTCTCAATACATTCCTTGGCTAATACATCCCATTCATGCAGTCTTAAAAAGCATTATATAGGGTCTGTGCTATACAGGATGCTTTTTTCTAGCTGCACCAAATTTTTAAAAATTACTTATTGCAGATAGCACAGTCCTAATCCTTGATCAAAATTACTCAATCAGGCGGCCATTACTTAGACGAGAAATCTAAATACATAAATAATTAGCATAATTATGTTAGCGTGTTAAATATTAACATTACGGCCACTATTTCAATCTACAAATTGTAGCCGGTGAGTTCGCAAGGCGTATTCACTTCAAACTAATTCTCAGGATTGCACCAGTTTCGAGACATGAAATTTCAAATTGTCCAACAAAATGCATTGGTGTTCCAGTTACTTTCGTGCCTCAATGCATAAAACAGCATTTTCTTTAAAGAAGTAACTGGAATGCTAATGCATTTCATCAGACACTTTGAAAATTAATATCTCGAAACTGGTGCAGTCTGGAGAATTCGTTCCATATCCACTTGTGGACATGCTAACAGTGGTGAATGATGGAGTGGCATGAAGGTTGCAGGCTCTTGCAACTTGCAGCTGCTGTATTGCTGATAGTGCGGACCTATGCATGCAACTGTATCAAATATGTGCGAGCGAAGCTCATCTGCACATAGCATGAAAAGTGACAGAGGAGTATCTCACCGGGGAGATGTTGTGCACAATAGGCTTATGAAAGGGAATATCTTATCAATATTCAAATGAGTACTGCAGAAGTGCAAGTTGTGGCAAATGTGACTTGTTGATGCAATCTAAGTTGTTCTGTTAAATGAGATGTCTGGCACTTCAAGAAAAAGACTGAGAACAAAATCAATTGTTCCTTTTCATATTTATTGACTGTGTACATATGTGTGTGTGCCATAGCACGGCAAGCATTTGCAGCACCCATCTGCGTAATAAAAGATGCTGCACTTCGCCGATTTGTGCACACGTGTAATTCAGAGGCGCATGTCGAAGGTTTGGTCACAGCTTTATCATGTCGTGTTACTAGTCAGAGTGGGTGCAAAATGGCGAGAACTGTGCTGTTTGTGCTGACATGTGCCGTCACTTCCAGCAGCATCTGTACTCGCTTTGAAATAAAATTAGATTTTTAATTTTTTTTCCTTCGTCTTACTGTGCTCGCTTCACCTGTTGCACAGGGGCCTCTTTTAGCATCTGCGGCATTGCTGATGCTTGTCGGTAAGTTTGGATTACTTGTCGGTATTTTTGGATTACAAAATTGGATTTCCGCTAAATCTAAATTGTTTAGACTGAAGTGACAAGAACAGAATTATCCAGATATTGGCGGAGTCGTATTATCCATTCCTTTATGCTGCCCTGTAGTGACTTACCTTTGTATTTCATTCATGGTTCAGCTAAACTGCTGAATTCTTACTGCTTGCTTACAAAAATAAGCTGTTGTTTAGCCTAACTGTAACCACTTCGAAGCCTGCCCTTTTCAACTTTGTGCCACACAGTGGCTACACAGAAACCATTGCTTTGTGGCCATTCCATGTGATTGAAACTTCGGCAGTTTTACCTTGGAAGCTCCTATCTAAATACTACATAGGATTGGAAAAAAATTTCCCTCGTTTGATCAGGTTTGTCACATTTAAATGTGTTAGTCTATAGACAATAGGAGCAGATTTTTTCCTCGGGGCAGCATTTTTGCAAGAATCATTGAAAACTGAAAACTGCAAAACTTTAGAAAACTGGAGCGTTAAGCTTACAATTCAGCAATAAAAAATTCTCAATTCTAAAGTGAATAAAACTGACATGCCCCCCACTACATATAAGTTTGCGAGTAGGATTTTTGCATAACTCTTGTATGTCAAATTTGTCCATCTCAGCTTCTTAACAGGTGCAGTCTACAGAACTGGGATTTCTGTTTTTGGTGCAGAGTTATGGATTCGTGAACTAGATGTGCTTCAAATCATTGATGATTTCCGGCAATATATTTGTAAAAGAAATTGGGCCCTATATTGAAATTCTGCTTCTCTACTGTAAATTTTATCTTAATTCGTTCGGTGGTTGTATATTGAAAGCATTTCTGCATCTTTTTTTTTTTCACATGTATTTGGAAAGGAAAATCGGAGTTGGCTCTGAGGTGAGGCCTCCTCTTGCACCTTTGTTGCTGTAGCACAGTGGCTACGATACACCCTCTCCCCGCCCCCGGCCCCCATACCCAACCTCTCCCTCTTAAAAGGGCCCTGAAACATGTTTTGAACGTAGAACACATTGCCAATCTGTCGTAAGCACTGCCGTGAACATGCGAGCCAAATAATATAGCACTGCATGCAGCAGGGAATAAACCTGCTGTCAAACACGGTGGAAAATCACTTGCTCTCATTTCCACAATGTTATGCAGAGTAATCAAAAGCAGCTGGCCCACCAACGCGCTGATTTTGTTATCGCTAGACCGCGTTCTCAGAAGTACATAACTTCTAATTTTGAGTTAAATGAAAAATATATATGTCTGCAATCTGAAAATACAGGAAAAGAATTTCATCATTGCACTGGGCGTCGCTGCGCCTACAGCGCATGGCCTCTGAGACAGCAGCGGTGTACGTAATGTAGTTTACCGCGGCCACCACAGCGTGCCGCGACACTAAACCTTTAGGCAAGGCTTTGCCTTCATGGTTTCTCTGCTATGTAGCTTCGAGCGCGCTAGTGGAGACAAAATTAGAAAGAAAGACGGGTGTGATAACTCCACATATAGTTGAAGGATTCGAAAAATGTTTGTTCCACGAGATTCGTGAGAAGACGTCCTTTGCCATTGGTTCAGTGCCGGTGCTGGCTAAGCTTGTTCTGCAACATATTTGCTGTTTCGCTAAAGTGGCATGCCAGAACTTTAATCAATTTGTTCCTGCGTGCAAGAGTCGCAAACAATGTGCACTCCCGCACTACTTGCAGACATGCAGCGATGCATCCTTTACAGTAAGCGAACACCAGAGCTGCCTGCGAGAGCAGGGCGGGTAGGCGTTCTTCATAGGGTGCAAGCAAAATATTGGGATGCAGTATGTAATTTTAGTGCAATATCGACACCCTAAGTAACCAAAGGGAAGAAAAGGGGAAGCAGTGGCTTATATAAATTCAAAGGAAATCAAGCACTATTACAAATTAGGATTTAGACACTTCACGGTAACATAAAAAAGACCGACTTGCGCATACACATATGGCCAACTAGGTAAATTACTTATATCGCCACTATTTCGTACTCACTCGATTGCTCTACATTTTGACGTGAAAGGTATGTCTTTAAAATGGTCAGAGGTATCACTTGCTAAAACAGCATGTAACGAAAACATGTTGCACCATTACGCTTATATCTTTGCAACCTTAATACCCACACTCATTACTTTGGTATCATAGTGTAAAGGACAGAATCCATTACTCGACCATGCGTGTGTCGCATCCACAGAAGGCCACCGATGTCGCACCACGCAATCGGAGCTAAATTGAGCCTCGCTCGGCGTTCGTGGAGGCATAGCTTGGTAGCACATTTGTTGATCCGCAGGAGTGGTCACATTTGAGAGAGCTCACTCAGCTATAGTAGGTGTAATCCATCATACTCAAACCAGTACTCATCAGGAGTTACAAGGCCTACAATTGAAGCTGCTGTAGCTATTCCACAAGCACCCGTCCCCATTTATGAAATTCTCGATAGAACCAAACGTTAAAACTAGATGTCTGAATTCAAATTCTGTGCCTATATTGGTGCCGTATTATTTAGCTCATTCGTCCAAAGGAAAAGAGATGAGGGGGGAGAGGGACCATTATTTCTAGCCTCGCAAACAAACTTTACCTGTGCAAACAAAACCATTTATAAAAATGCGAGTGTTGGTTTTATTGGCAGTATGATTGCAGTAAACATTTGCTTACTAATTAAATTAACAGGCACAGTGTCAGGCACATGCAGGCATCTCACTCGATGACTGCAAACACACGCTGTCACAATGATGAGCGCAAACAGAGGGGAGCGAATGCTTCTGCTGCCTCTCCCTTCAACTCGTTTCCGAAACTTCAGTTTACGCAACCTTCAGCACTAGGTGCGCGTGAAGGCAACGCACATGCAGCCACCAGCCATCCCGGCTTGAGCATTCTTTGGCCCCACCGGATAAATTAACTCAATTAGATGGGGCATTGCGGTGCGTGGTTGGGCTAGAGGTGGAGATGCACACTTGATCAGGGTAGCATGTGCACCCCTCTCTCTCGCGCGCACAACAAGACGGCTGCATTAAGCCACCAGCCTTCTTGGCTCACACCCGCAGCATACAGGATGCCATAGGACCTTATCAGACTTGAACCTTATTAGAACCTCACAGCAACGGCAAACTTCACATGAGAGCTCCATAAATATACTATGGCCATAAAATGTTTAACAGACCTCACACTTATGCATTTCTCCCATTTGCCTGGAAAGCCTTTGATAACTTGCAATAAATACGTCCACCTGGTCAAACCACTTCTTTGTGGCAGTTTGAATGAACCTGCACAAGCTTTTATATGAAACGATGAACTTCAAGGCAGAATCGGACACCTAAATTCGATTTTTGTTTACGATGAGGGTATCAGTTCGCGCTGAATGATCCAAATAAGTAGAAGTGGTGGGTTGTTCCGACTTTCAGGAGTCTTGCACATCCACACAGCCACGTCACAACTCGTTGAACAAACAAATTAATGTAGCATACAAGGGACATTCACTGCCATACACAATTGCTATTCTACTGCGAATTTCTTTGATGAAACTTCTTTGATGCTCCAGTACTCAAGGTCGAGATTGCGGCAGGATGCTATTTACTGGTTAACACAGAACGACAGCATAACTGGAAATAACGGCACTGCGACCATGTTTGGCTGGATAGATATGGGCTGACCAACTCGGCTCTTGGAATTAGTAGCAGACGACGGCATTTTTCCATGGTACTTGTGGCGTTTTTCTGTCAGTTCTGCGAACCGCAGTGGCAATTTTCTGTGGAACTCCCACATCAAGAATCCTGGCGCTAGGAACATATCTGGAGATCTTTTAATCACTAGCGCTACCTGTGCCCTGCAACTCATTTATGTGAACAAAAATCGTGCAACATATGCATGCAGAATGTGTGTGCAGGTACACACACACACAGTTCAGCTATAACCAGCAGCTAAATGCCTTGTCCTAGGTTTTCAAATGGACTGTTCAACCACACCAGTAAATTTATCACTTTCACATTCAAGGAAATACCACATCTTCATGCCTACAGGCAGTGACAAACCTATTTCAAAAGATAAACAACAAAATTCTAGAATATTACGAGCTATTGCAGATGCATTTAACTTGTCAGACACTGGTTCCAGTATAAGACAGTAAGTCCTGTGATTCAAGTAGAATGAAAGGACTAACAGAATTGAGACACTGAGCCTAAAAAAAAAAGGTTGACAGTTGCGTCCCACAAATAAAGGAAAACTCGGGAAAACTGTATAAAAATATATTTATTTCAGCAGGTACACCTCAATGTCATTGTCTAGGATAAAAATATGCGAGTGCATCTGAAATCTCAAATGGGTAAAATAATAAAACAAATTAGGCTTGAGTGCTAAAGTTACTCATAGAAAACATCCAACTATTTATTCCACATGCACATCTTGCAAATGAAGTATTCTTGAGACTAAAAAGCTCAATTTCTCAACAGGCCTGATGTGCTAATATACGTTCTATGGTAAACAGCTGCAAATGCGCGATTAAGCAAAATATGCCTGTAGAAACTTCGCTTCATAAAGCAATCATGGCAGAAAGGGCAGCCAAGGGGATGCTTCACTTCAACTGAGCAATTTCATAGAGGTAGGCAGCCAGTAGCTTGGACTGGAAAAAAGAAGAGAAATATTTGTAGATAAGGTAAAACACTGTATAAACATACAAAAATTTGGCAGACACACTTAAGACTGCTAATGTGTGGTAATACGAAAGCATTACACCATTTTTAGGCCTCAGAACATCGTGTACACTCTCATTTTATACACTCGTCACGTGGCACAACCTCCTCCCCATTGGCTGTATAGTCATGCGCCCAATGACACACACACTAGGCCCCACGTTTAGTCAGCCAGATGGCTACGACGTGACATGTGCAATGACGCATGCGCTAGGCACACCTTTAGTCAGCGAGAACCGTGGAGCCGCCATGGCGTCGGGGAAGCATGATCACCTTGCACCCCTGAGGCCCGGGTTCAATTCTCAGATTTTCTTTCCCAGATTTCCAGATTTCTTTTTTAGAGCCATTAGTTTACTTTGTCTACATGAACGTCCCCCCCAAAATTTGATGTGAATCCAGGCATTTGGATTGACATTAAAATTGACAGAATTTTTTTATGTGTTTTTACTCTTTGCACCGTCGGCCATTTTTGGTACCATCTTTCGGTCACGCCGACTGCAATGGATTTTCGCTGAATGGACATATAGTGCTTTCGCATTAAAACACTGTATAAACTTGTCTGATGCCACAATATGAAAACCACTGAAACCTGCTGCTTACTTTCCATTCCAACATGAACTAATGTAAATAAACACAAGTACATTATTGTAAAATGGTGTAGAGTGCAAGAGAAGGCACAACTTCGGTGAAAATTTCATGCTGTGACTAAGCAGAATGTGATGGACTGGCATGCAGTATTATGGAGATGCAGGGGCTGCCGCAGGCCAGCAGTGGGCCTCTTCAATTTTCCACTTCTGGCTACCCACGGGTTGCTAGAGCCAGCCAGAGTGCCTTCATTTTTATCAGGTTGCGCTGCCCACCGCGCTACGCACTTCCACTGGGCATTCGTTTCACTCGGGCTGGTGGGTAGCGGCTACCCCCCACGCTGCCAGAACCAGCCAGGACAATTTTGGTCTGGCTGCTCTCTGGAAGTTCTCTGGCTAGCAGATGAGCACTCACAGCCATCTTTGTGAGGACTTGGCACATTCCAACGTGGGCGTTTGAAGACTTTACCTCGCTCAGCCAACTGGCTATGGTCATCTTCAAATTTCCTTACTTCTAGTGTTATTTTCTTAGGTTCCAACGCACTGTTCCGCATTGCGACGCAGTGTGATACGAGCAGCGGTGAAACATTTGAAACTTTCGTGCATGCGTGTGCATGTCGTAAAGGCTTCCCTGTAGTACTACTCGGTGAACAGCGCGCTGCACTCTCTTGTGTGCATGTAATCTGCATCATGTTCCATGCAAGTTGTAGATGCTCATTCACACACATTGCAGTGAATTTTGGGTTCATCTTTCTCTGGTGGTGTTCCTTTTCACATATCTCGCGTATATATGCGGCGATATCTCCTTTTTCTGCAGTTAGCGAAGGCACCGCAGCTAGCCCGTGTTCGCTGCGTCTCTCCACCATAGGCTTGGGCGACAGCTCAAAACCAATATGTGTTCTAACTGCAGGCCATTGATGTTAAGAATTCAATGGTTGAGTAATAGGCATACGTGCTCTCATGATTGCGACCAACGTTGTTTTCCGTGTGAAACTTTTCGCTTGTCATAGGCGGCATGCATTTTCATGCACCAGCCGCATCCCCAGCTCCTTAGGGTCATAAGAGAACTGAAACGAACTTTCAGAAATTGAAGCCCAAGCAGGGTGGCACGAAATTTTATGCGTACAAGACTTACACGACATCCTTCTTTTTAATGTCTTGTCAAGTGATGACACAATGCCAACTCATCAATGTCGCCTGTGGGAGAAGTGATCGCTGCAGGCAGCCATCCTTGAGCGATCGTTTTCAGAGATACAATCACTTACATGCAATTTCAGGGCTTGCGATCAGATGCATCAAAGGCCATCTCTTGGGCTGTGCAAAGAGCGGTTGGCCCAGTGTGCGTCCTGTGCCAAGTCGCACGAAATTTCACAAAAATGATCGTATCCCTGAATGTAACTATATGTTTTCTAGCTGGCAACACATAAATGGGCCAACTACGCCAAGTGTGTGCCGGCCCCACCAGACACTGCCATGCTGGTAGCAGGTTTACATTTATCCCGTGGCCATCTGCCCCAGCGTTCGATTTTGCAAACTTCGGACAGCTTCGGGTTGTCTTGGGATCCCAGCCCAAGTGACTTCCTATCAGGACCAGAACTAGCTGGCTGCCATCTGGCTCCCAGCAGGCTGCCAGGACTCCAAAAATCGAAGAGGTCCAGTGGGAAGAGAGGTGGACAGACAACGATATACACTTGAACCTTGTTATAACGAAGTTGGAGGAGCCAAAATTACTTTGTTATATCTATTATTACCATTTACTGCAATATATGCCCAATTGGGTGCAGAATTTTAAATGTGGAAATAATATGGATTTGCGGCCCGTAGAACTGCTACAAGACCACGCAGGTTATGAAATATGAGTAAAAGAACAAAATCTTCGGCGGGTGGAACACACGACTTAGCACCTGACATGACAGCCTTGAATGCACTAATAATCTTTCACACCGCCGCGCAGCATGCTGCGATTTGCGCAGAATTGTGCTTGACCCCCGAGATTACGCCGGGGAGATCTCAGAGGGCGCCGAGTAGAAGTGAATGCACTATAAATCTTTCACACCACTGTACAGTATGGCTTGACGTCACGCACAGGCTTGCGCATGACGCCCGAAATTGCACCGAGGAGATCGCCAAGGCCACGCCCAGCAGCACCTGCCTATGTGTCATGCCATGCAGCCGTGCAAGGCAGGTGTGTAACAGAAGTGAATGCACTAAACCTTTCGCACCGCCACACGCAGGTGCGCAGCAGCTGTTGCTTGTGTGCAGCAGCTGTTGCTTGTGTGCAGCAGCTGTTGCTTGTGTGCATTTATGGGCAGCGGTGAGAAAGAACAGTGTTGCTGGATGGTGCATTCAACGTGGCAACGCGAGAGTTTTGAACCGCCGCAGCAAACAAGTGCCGAACCTCGCTGAAAGCAATGTACTCTGCATGCAACGTCGGGTATTTTGGGGGTTCAGAGATGAATGTAGCAGTTTGTTATATCCATAATCAATTATATCAATAACACGAAACACAATGATGCAGTAAACTTTGTGCACCGTAAAAATGTATTACATTCGACATGATCACTTTAATTAAAACAAAGGAGCTAGGAATTGTTATAACAGATGTATCATATTACATGCACTGCGCTTACGGATGCTGTAAAGCAAAAATCTACAGCTGTGCCAGTGTATGGACTATATTTTCACAGGTTAGTTCACGACTTGAGCAGGTTGTCAGTGCAACAACAAGACATGAAGGGAGTGAAAAATAAGAGCACTGTTTTTCAACTTCCTTCTTATCCTGTCATTGCACTGTTTTCGTTTTGTTTGTTTGTTTGCGTGTGCATGCACATGCATTTGTGTGTGTGTGTGTGTGTGTGTGTGTGTTTGATGAGGACCTATTCTCGCACCACCTGTGCTTCTCCTAAGTATACTTGTGCCCACAGCTCTACCAAAGCAATTTGTAATAAAAAAACGCACATGGCGCACCCACATTGTGCTACTGACACATTGCTGTGTCGCACTGAGACATTTGGAACACAGTACTGTTTTGGCAGGAAGGACAGCCATGGCAAGCCAGTGTGGCAGGTCTGTCTACACTTTGACAGACGAAGGAATTTGTGAACAACAGAAAGCTGAATAGGTTGGTAGGAGCCCATGGTATAAAAATGTAGGCGTGCAAAACATGGACTTAAAAAAGAATGAGAATGACAACACAAATACTGACTATCAAATGAAAGTCGTGTCCATGTTACCATGAAAGAAATTTATGAACTTTTTTTTCAATTCTCAATTGGGAGAACGCAATGATAAATACAGCAGAATCTCGTTGATAAGATTCAGCATAATATGTTTTTGGGATAAGATGATTATATTTTGCCGGCCAACATCTCATAGGAGCAATGTATTTCCAGATGCATAACACGATTTTCGCATGATACATTTTCCGGTTCTCTTGGAGATGGTATAAACGAGATTCCACTAATCAGATCAGGTTCTATGCAGCATGAAATATCCACTAAACATGCAAGAGAGAGGGAGAGAGAAGAAGAAAAGGGAAAACACAGCAAGGACTTGAGGAGCAGTCAGAATAAAGATACGGCAGACAAAGGGTTAAGCACAATGGTATGCTGAATGATGTACTTGCACACACAATTTTCAGCGTAGCAATTGATAACAGCAAATTTATTAGGCAGACAGTGAGATGACTAATTCAGGTCTTCTTGCCTTCAATTTTATTTCAACAGACTGGATAAATAGGTCAATTAACAGAAGTCAAATTAACAGAAATGAACAGCAGTATTCTATCACAAATCAGCACAGTAGAACCTGACAAATACATACCTCTTGTACACATTTTTCTCAAATAAAAAATTGTTGAGGACACTGACACACTAAGAGTGTGGTCAGCATGTTCACAATACGCTTCGCCAACTTAGTACATTTGGGTTTTCTAGTGTAGAAAGCAAAAAAGTAGAAGCATTCCAAGACAAAGGAAGAAGTGAATGTGGGCAGGAAATGTAGAGCACGTAAGGGATGACCAGTGATCTGCTAATGCAAGAGAATGTCAAAGGACAACAGTGGACCAAACTAAGTGAAAGGATTCATGGAAGGGAGTTCATTCACCTAGTAGAAGACAGGGATAATTCAGAGCTTTGATATAAAAACCCTTGTTGGATGGATGTACTTTATGGAGTAATGACAATCAAGGCATGACAGATGACTCACCCCCTCAATGTAGTTTCGCTCGTCGATCTTCTCATTCTGCGAGTGGGCTCCATCATCACTGGCTCCCATAGGAAGCAGGATGACGCTCTTGTTGGTCACCTCCTGCAGTGTCAGCGTCACTGGGATGCTGCCACCTTCCCTTGTCATGTCAGGCTCCACACCATACACTGCATCAAGGAACAGCCATGAAGTGACAAGTGACAAGTTGTACAAATTTTTACCAGATTAACACTGCAATGTTTCCACAAGGGAATAGCATCAAAATACATAATAAAATTGATCCCAGATATGTTGAACATGAAGGTTATCATGAAATAGTGCAGATATATTGATAATTCAAAATATATGCCTATCTGAAGCTTGTCCGAGATCTCTGCCAGTTTCCCAACATCATGAAAAGCGGGAACTTACCAATTTGTTTCTCCAAGGCTATGTCCAATGCCCAAAAGTTTACCTATGTTTTCGCTCGTGAACATTACAAGCCGCTCAAGCTCTGGAGTGGTCAGATATATTGATTGTAATGCTATCCCTAAAAGCCTGCACGCGTCGCGCGGACGCGAGACTGTGGTGAACATTGCGCGCATCAAAGTACCAAGTGCTTGCTGCACATTTTTATTTAAGATAAGGAAGAAATGGACACACCACAGAAGCAAACTGGCCTGTACAGATACACGCCATGCTACCATCAGCGCACTTGTGCTGTGAATTGCGCGTGTATGTGCCTGGCCGCATGTCTATACAATATGCAACAATATGCAGTTTAAATGGCCTATTGTCATATGGGGGCAACAAGCCAGGTGGATGGTTGGGCGAGGTTTTGGAACCAACTTCCTGTTGGAACCAGTTGTTCTCGCTTCTCGACTACCCTAAATGTCTGTGCGTTCCCTCGTTCTCGGTTCTTCCCCTCCGGCCCCTGCTGTTGGTGACTGCTGACACTACAAACACGCTGTTAGTTTTGAAAGTGGTTTTTAGCTTGCACAATATCAGAGTCCATTCCCACTCAAGTGTAACTGTGCAAGCATGAATGAAATGCATTCAGCGCAGACCAGTGAATCACACAGTGACTAGTCCTGCATGCAGCTGCCGCAATGGTGTTTCTGTGAAGTGGGGATGTGGCATGCGGTCGGTTTGTTAAATTCAAAGTGTAATGTAAATATCCGTCCAAGTGGAGGTTGAGGTCGGATCCTTTTGGCCTCTCGCAGAATCCTGAAGTGCTATTCGCGGAAAGCCCTTGTCTATAGAAGAAGACAAAAAACCTGGCGGCACAGTATCCCCAGTTTGGCATACCATGCCCAGCGCCACTCAGTGAAAAGATAGTATGATACACACTTTCTTGTGGAACAAGTATTGGACCAGCAGTCCTTTAGTGTTCTTGAAGAACAGTGGCAATCTGCTCTTGTCAACAACGAACTGCAGGGTGCATGAGCCATCCTTATGCGCAGCGAGTAAAACAGCACACTGATAATCTTTCCCCCATGGCACAAACTGCCATTCAGATTCAATCTCTTGTTTGACATCATCTGCCAAAACAGTGCAGTTTCAAATTTGTTGGCATTAAATATTTCCCACATTGTGATCGAAGTGATCGGGCTTGTTAGGAAGAGCACACTTGCAGGAGTATGGCATGTCGCAGCGTTCAATACATACGTAGTACATTGCTATACTTTTGCATTGTATTTTGAAGGGGATTTTACGACTGTTCGATATAGAAAAAAATTTGATTTGTCCGGGGTGCAATGTAATAGCTTTACATGGTTGTCACTATTAGCGAATTAAGTACCTTTATGCACTATGCTTGATCAACATTTAATCACCCCTATCTAACCAGATTGTATGCTGATCATTGCATGCTATACATGCCCTATAGCCAATGCCTGCGATTTAAAACACATGCGCAGATCAATATAATCAGTACCAATACGAGCAGAAGGCCTACCTGTGAAAACTACAACACCACACTACATGTTCTGCAAGGAGCTCCACATGAACATATAAGGGGTGCTCAGCCATTTCTGTTTTGTGTTCCATGAGGTACACAAGATCAACTTTTATTGCATCTTGCAGAAAAAGACAGATGTGGCAAACATTCATTATGCACCGTGTGCAAAGGAATAGAAGCAAGACAAAGTGGAAGACAGGACAAGCATCGTCCATCAGCCAAGTATTTACGAGTTTTACATGAATAAAAAGTTATGGCATTGGCGAGGTGCAGTTATAAAACACTACAATTCACTACCAGCGAGTCCCTCAACAAGAGGGAAAAAGCAAGAAAATAAGGAAAAAAAGGTTTCACCACTGAGGTACAGAAAGTATACCTGGTCACCGGAGAGAAATTGAATAATCAAACGTGCAGTTGCTGAAATAACAAATTTCGAGTAATTACATAGCCTGGCCATCTTGTGTCCACTCCTTAGCATGCCATACAAAAATAGCTTTTAACTGTCTGGTTCATCACTTCGTAATAAACAGTCAAAGAGTGAAAAAGGAAAGGCTAAACCTTTATTTACTTTTATGGTACAATTCTACGACAGAGTAAATGGAAGCTACAAATGACACAAGCAAAATATGTTTGACTGTCTAGCAGAGGACACTTCTAAAACAAGAACATGTTACATGTCAGCATAACGTGTTTACAGTAACATGTTCAAAGTACAGGCGCCCAAATCTTTAACTGGCGTGCGCGAGCGGCGACTTTTCCGTGTGTCAGCGCCGTATGACGGGGCGAGGCTGGAAACAGCCTGGCAGACGATGAGCCCAGCTGAGCGCGCTTTGTCCGCATGCGCCTAGCCTCAGACTGTTTCCAGCCTCGCCCCGTCATACGGGGCTGACGCCCGGAAAAGTCGCCGCTCGCGCACGCCAGTTAAAGATTTGGGCGCCTGTACACCTGGAAGTGTTCATGCCCCGGTATGATCGAGATTACGAGTGGAGAAAGCAGTTACACTCCACAAGTCACAATATGACGCAATGCTAGCTTTCTTGACTACAAAAGCGGACGCTGTGCTGAATGGGAGGCAACATGACAGGACACACAGGTGGCAAGGAGCCAAAAGTTGGCTGAACATAAGCCGCTCACCATGCTTGGTGGCTGCCTTGCCGGCCTCAAAGTTTGGAGAGAAAGGGTCACTGATCCACCACCGGCCGCCACTAGCCATGTGGACACTGCATGGAAGACCATCACAATAAGCGATAATAAGCATTTTTTTTTATGTACAAAAGTTACATTTATTCTGTAAGAGAAGCTGTAGTGGATGGCTACAGATTAAAGGTGAGAACCTAGGGGTTCCTTAATGTGCCCCAAAATAAATACATAACCATTTCTGTATTCCCCCCACTTTGCAAGTAATATAAAACTAAGGGGACTGCATGTTGTTGATTGCGTCATTGCTGGTGCATCACACCAGCTGATAAACAGAATATGGTTGGGTAATTGCAATAATAGGTCTGTGTCCTGTCTGGTTAAACCCTGTGCCACAAGATGGCGCCCCCAACCTGGCAGCTCACAGTTATGTCCTCATAACCCAGAATTCTATGAATGGTAACTACATATAGGGCCGAGCTAAAGTTCCCTAATATACCATGAAGAAAAGCAGTTTAGTGGAATAACAAATTCTGTGAACACACAAGATACACCATCTGCTAATGGTTTCATTGGTTTTGAAAACATCAAAGAGTGTGTGTTGTGCCTTAATGAGCTGTCAGGCATGCACCCACAGGCAGTAAACAGTGGCCAAACAAGAGAGGCCTTATCCTGGAGCCAACATATCGCCAAGCCTTCATTGAGGTAATAACTGGGCAAGACAAGTTCCTCTGTCAAAACATTGGTGCCAGGCTGAGGCTTTTGTCGATCCCTTCCGAGTGTCCATGCTCCTGCGAACCTCTGTCTTCTCATTAATTGCACTACTTTGTCATACAGCGCTTGTATTGTAAAGCAAAATATTTTGCTTTGGTTGCCACTGTTATGATGGATACGCCACGGAGGCAACAACCTGGGATAGCAACCAGGCATCATGGATACATGCAATAGTGCTTATAGAGTTCTGCACAGGAAACAGCGGTTCTACCCCCACCCTTGTGCAGGATAGTCATGGAGAGAATACATCAATGTACACAGTAGAACAATCAAGCACACTTGTCCAGTCATGAAATCATGCAATAGATTCTAAAGATGCCTACTGTTAGACGAGATGGTGCGGTTTAATTGCTGTACATTCCTTTTAACAGTCTGAAGCAGGCAAGACAGGAAAAACGAAACAGGTACAAGTACCACTGTAAAATAACTTATGAAAGGAAAGTGTAGGTAGGAACAAAGCATACTTGTGCACACAATCATAAGCAGAGAATTCAATCACAGTCACCTGCCATCATTCATCCTTTCACCCTTTATTTTCATATTTCTAAAACCTATAAGGATGAAAGATATAAAAAGAAAGACCATGACAGACAGAATTTTCTGTGTTTTGTGCATGTATAGAGAATATATGTGCTGCTCCTATGCCTTGCTTTCAATAAACAGTGGGTAACTGCATTTGCACGTGTCTTGAGACACTGGAAAAGACGTACGGTAAAACAGGAAAGACAGCAGATGGTCCTGCTTCTAGAAACAAGCACCTGTCACTTACATGTGCCCTGAGGACTAATTTGCAGCAGCATATATACACGAAAACACTTTCAGTGAAAACTTGCCTGATCTTATTGGGGCTTCCATGCTGCTTCCACAGCTCCTCAATGTGCTTTTTGACCTGGACCTCCACCTTGGCTGGCTCTTGATTGGGCACGATGCGAATTGAAAACTTGCCAACTACCCTGCGAGGTATCACAGTCTTTTCGCCTGAGCCATAAAAGGCACCCTCCACACCTGCAGGACGGAACAAACGGAAAGTCAAGGAACAAGAACTATATGAAGGCAACAGCTAGTATGTCTAAAATTTTTTATTCTAATTTTTATTCTAAGGATTAACTCTACAAGTTAAAACTGTCATACTTCCAGCATGCAGGATGGTTCTTAAACACCAAAGAACTGCGCCTCCCTACATAAGTGCTTGCACTGTCATACTAATTATCGCACTGCAGTACTCGCAGCTGGATCAGCAGAGAGCCACAGTGATCCACTGGCAACTAATCTGGCACTGGCAACACTGCACTGTCTAGGGTTGGAGTGTCAGGGAACAAAGTGTACAGCAATGCATACTCTGTTTCCGTGTGGGCCTGTCGAGATTCTGTTTAACTGATTAGACTTTGCCGCTCTGAGATAATAAAAAAAAGTTTGGTGGTGTGTGTTTCGAGCTTGGATAGTCATGCTGCTGCTCTAGTCACCATAAGGGTGTTGAGAAGAGCCAATAGAAGCTACAGCACAGTCCAAATGAGACTGCCAATGAGCACTGCCCATAA
The DNA here is from genome assembly GCF_038994185.2 of Dermacentor albipictus. Classification (NCBI taxonomy): domain Eukaryota; kingdom Metazoa; phylum Arthropoda; class Arachnida; order Ixodida; family Ixodidae; genus Dermacentor; species Dermacentor albipictus. The sequence continues at coordinate 53,644,416 of NC_091823.1, forward strand.
GCCAAAATCTGAATTTTGCAGATGGCCTGGAGCAGGCAGGACATTTTGCAATTTACATCTTGCAAGTATCGTGCTCTGAAGCAGTAGACAGCAACTCTGAGCATTGCAGGACGCTGTGGCCCAGGTACGTCATGCGCCTTGACTGCTCCACTGACTGCGCCAATTTGACCGCGCCAGGGCATGGAGCAGTCAAATTTCGAAGTCATCAACAAGAGCTCGTCGACCTTGAGGATGATGCACCGAACGCTGTACATGACCCCAGCTGGCTGGCTGTCGTTCCCAAAATTAGGACTGTAGGACACTGACCTCAGCTCCTGTGTTGAACAAGAAGTTACAGCCCGCAATCCTGTTGGCGATGTAAAGAAGGCAGCTGTTGGGTTGACCAGAGCCACTTCTTGCTGCGAGTGCCTGGTATGCTATTTTCATGTTCAAGAGCAGGATGGGTGCACAACCAGGCATTGTTGGCAAGGGCACAATAATACCAGCAACGATCCGGTGCAACAACCTCAGAGGTTTGAGAGCATGCTGCTCATGGGAGGAGCGCGACTGATTACAAGCAGCAGTGATGTGGTCGATAGAGGTGTGCCAGAGCAGCTATCTGACTGCCAAATGTGGTAACATGCTCCTCAAGGCAGAGCAATCTCCAAGTTTCGGGTGCAGTAAGGCAGCCCATCAGCACTGTGGGGAGACTTGAATGTGTGGCGACTTAGAATTTGACAAGCTTGTCATGAAGGGCTATGCCTACAGCAGCTAGAACCAGGACTATGCCTTGTAGGAGACATAGGATTAGCTGTCACAGAATTTGGTCATTTGTGCCAGTGGACTGGCGTTTGAGCAGCTGCCATATGCTGCGAAGTACTAATTCACACCATCTCTGATCACAGAGTTCTATCCCGAAGAAAGACTGCACCTGCCAGTGCTCCAATTTGGCCTTGTAGCTCATTATCACTGCCTTCAGATGATTAGGTTTCACTGTGCGTGCCATCGACAATGTCCACAAAATACGCCTGCACTCTCAGGCAGCAAGGAGAAGGAACAGTGTGAAGAAACTGTTTTTTTCAATGGCGATGCACTAGATTTTAAAGTGAGCCTCAAGGTGAGTGTACCAGCTGTAAAGGTTCATGGGTCAATACAGCAACAGTGAAACATTCTGGCATCCCACAACTACTGGGCAAGCAGAATCTGACGCCGAAGCCTCATCGGTAAATAGGAGTAGTGGTGACATCAATGGTGGACATGGAATTGTTGTGCCTAAAATAATATCAGTTGGGAGCACAATTTTGTTGCAGCATGACAAGACAAAGGCGTAGACGAGATACACAAGACGAGTGCTGTTGCTGTAACAAAATTGTGTTACCGTACCAACTTGCCCAACTCTCTATCCTATCTGCCGACAGGGCACACATGTCCACGATTGATAGGTTCGTGCCGTCTTACACTGAGCGTGCAGAGTTAGCTTTTGTGTCTTTCTTAGTCTCTGCCACAGTGCGAACTTCCAACACAATTTACATTTGTGTTGTCCTCCTTGTTTTTCTCACGCCTATCTTTTCTACGCCTAACCTCTCAAGTCAAAAATGGACATAATGACAGGTGGCTGGTGGTGAGGCTGTATGCAAGGTGAGAGTTCAAAGTTTGGGTTCACCAAATCTGTCGGGACACAGTACAACCATGGCTGGTCTAGCGAACGCCAGGATCGAGCTAAAATGCGCTGCATGGCATACACTGTCTTTACAGTTCCACTGCAGTTAGTGTTATTCTCGTCATCAATTGTAAAGGCTGCAAGCTGACAAGGTTCTTATGCAGTATATTCAAAAATTTACAAACACAAAATGTAGCGTAAAAGTATTTTGCTATGAACGAAATAGTGTGTGGTCTTCTATAAGCACGCTACTAATCGATCAATGCATTTCCTTAAACCTAAAAGGTTATTATGCCGAAATTTGTCAAATCGAGGTTCAAGTGCTCCAGAAAAGCAGCAGTATGATTAATTTGAAGGCAAATAAGCCTGGGCTTTTGCTAAGCATAGCATAAAAGTATTTTACATTGTAGAAAATAAGCCTGTACACACCATGAAGAGAAAGTGATGGGAATCTCCAGCGATGCATTAGAACTTCCTCCTTCGTCGAGTGTAGGAGTTTACGAGCACCCAAGTCCTTGCAGTATTCATCCTGAATAAGGACATTTGACAATAAGAGGGTTGAGGATACTGAGGGTAAGTACCATAGGCTAAGTAACGATGAGAGGATACCATAAGCAACAAATCACAGCTATAGCATGTGATCCCAAAATAAAAGGTCCTGAACTTCAGCCAATGCAAAGCATGGTAACAGCTGGTACATGTGTGCTCAAGTGAGCCTTCCAGGTGATGTGGTCTGCCTTGTATTCATTATGCATTTAGTAATCCAAGAGCACCACCAGAAGTGCTAACATGAAGTGGATAAAAAGATAACTGGCTGGGAATGATGAAGCACATATGTAAACTGGTAAACCCAGTTCACGATGCTAGGGTGAGCAATGCCACATTCATTGAAACTAAACAACAGGTACTTCGTACTACCCCCACGCACCATGCTGTGGACAACCGTGAAAGGTTTTAAAGGTAAAAAGGAAGTTGGAGATGAAACATTTTTCATTGTCCACTATTCCCACCATGTCAAAGTCGATGCTCTTGTAGAGGTCACGCTCCTTGTCAGTGAGAGGTGCCACGTCATCCATAATTCCTGGGATCAGAATCTTGCCAGTGCGGTCAGCCAGTTTGCTCATCAGGTGTGTCAGGTCAGCCATGGCTTCATGTCTAGGGAAGAGAGACAATAATGTTTAATGGCCAGCTAGTTGGTGATGCATTCTCTGTAGCAGTGTTACAGCATGTATAAATGTAGGAAAAACCAAGAATGGATAGAGCCGAGTGTGGATTTTCAACTTTTTGCGGTTGAAAGTCGGCACTCTGTTCCATCCCTTTTCGGTTTCTCCTGCGTTTTTGGATACGAGCTGTAACACTGCTACGAAGACTTGTAAAACAACTGTACAGGCAAAGTTCGCCCAATATGACTAGTTACCTAGCGCAGGGCACTAATGGAATGCAAATCACATTTGCCTTGTGGTTAACACAGATAGCCTCATAATTAGTTTCCCACACTAAACACTGGAATGCATTACACTACATGTAAATTATACAATATGCACTGAATTCTCATATCTACTACATGAAATAACTACAAATAGAATGATGAAGGTAGACATTTTTTAAGTCTGGGAAATACAAAAGATGCAATATTATGATCATAATGTGACATGACACTGTATACAGCATGATCAAAAAGCCCAGTTCTATAACTATTATAAGAAAACTGCTCATAATATTTTCTACTACTCAACTTTCTTCACACACTAAGCTCTGTTTGAGAATTTAAACATGCAGTTATAGAATATTTATTTGCTCTCGCCTTACGCAGGCATCTTTTTAAATGTTTATGATGCTTCTGTTTAGCTCCCCACAGTAAGACAATTGTTTCGAAGGAGGTCTAATACAGAAAACACAGCTGTGCAGCTGCCAACTCTCGCACATAGACGTTTGCAGTGCCACACAAGAATATAATACAGACTATTTATTTTAGCTTGTGCAAGGCTCTGAACAATTTTTGTTTCGTGCCATTCTGGCATGTCTGGGAAACATTAAACAGTACTGATTACGGGCAGAGCTTCACAAGGACAGATGCAGTATCCTGGCCAAGTACAATGTGCAGCTGCTCTGCCTTTACATTTTATGCCTTGCTGTAAATATCCGCCGACTCCCAGATGAAAGGAACAAACATCACTAAAGGCAGCATAAATATACACTGTTACATAACACAGTGTACAACATGTGGAAAGTATTTAAGAGTGTAATGATGACTTCAGGAGGAGCAATCATCTTCCGGATAAATTAGATGTACATTCATGCCAAATTTTGTTAATTGCTTCTTTGGTGTTTTCAGGTTGTTTAATAAAATAATTTTCAGCCTCAAGAATTATTTTGAATTCGGCTTCGAAAACAGCTGCATGCTCAAATTAAATGGTGTGCTATGTTGTTGGCCACTGTCAGAAAATTCTCAGTCTGTTTGTTAGTCTCCTTCTCAAGGGCATCACCGATACATAGTGGCATCGTTGCCGAGGGTTACATTGTGTTACAGAGGATGAGTGCTAGTGGTGCCACACAGATAACACCCTGAAGGGGGAGTGGCTATTGAAATTCACATTCACTTATGATTACCTTCCCGATGACACTCCACAGAGTCTGTCACCAGCAGGCTTCTATTTTTGCGATTTCACGTATCTCAAAATTCCATTATCTCAAAATGTTTTCATTTTATAACTTCTAGTTAATGGGTTTTTCCTGTACATGAGAATTCACACCTTCTCACCATCATCCATTTCAATATTTTCACTCCCCTTTACTCTTTCCCAGTGCAGAATAGCAGACAAGAGTGCACCAGCTCAGGTAAACCTAACTGCCTTTCCTTAAATAAAATCTCATTGTCTACAGCAATCCAAATCTGTGATGTCAAATACCTTCAGCACCCAGTGTACACACATTACAATTAATATATACAACTGCACGTTTCAAAGGTTATGTCGATAATTTTATATTGTAAAACCAGTTGACAGTCTGCACTCGACTGAATTCCATGCTTGCCCCACTCTTTAGAATTTTCTTTTATATTATGTACAAACAAAATCAGGGTCATAGAATAACAAAAAAAAAAACCTCAGTGCCCTTCCACTCTGAAGAAGGATGACCAGCGAAGCTGTGTACATGGGCCCCTTAATGGTGAACTGCACCACAGACACAGGTCGGCCTGGCATTGCACTATCTTTGGGATCAGCCCATGTATGGGGAGTGCTTAATGCCTGCTTCACCTCAGCTGTGGGTCAGCCCAGTACTGCACTATATGGGTATCGGCCCACGTATGGGAAATGCTTACCACCTGCTTCACCTCCGCTGCGGGTCGGCTCGGTATTGCACTATCTTCAGAATCAGCCCACATGTGGAGAGTGCTTAACGCCTGCTTCACCTATGCCGCGGGTTGGCCCGCCATTGCACTATCTTCGAGATTGTTCCACATATGGGGAGTTTTGTGTCTACTCACGGACACGATCCTGAGGGGACTAGCCCTTAACAGCTTTGCCGTAATTCGCTGTAAAGTTGGTTAAGTCTGTGTTCCTTAATTACTCAATTATTTAATTGTCGAATTAATTACTACAAACGCAGGAGCAGTGGCATGAGCGCGTTTGCACGATAGCGCTGAGGGGTGTCAACGAGCCGCTGTGGAAGAAGATGCTGGAGCCATTCCTGATGATAGTTTTGTGTTAACATATGGGCAATACTGGGGGAGCTAGCTCTTAACACCTTCCCCTGTAAAATTATGCCTAAGGAATATCCTGGGGCTTCTCAATAGTCAGTAATGTGTAACTCATGGACGCTTTGACAGGGCTTTAAGACTTGATTGAGCATGTTTTTAAAAAGTTAATGAGGTTGGTAAAACTAACCATCACAAGCAACAGCAAGGTAATATAGTATCACACCACATATTCTGACACTGCAACTCAGCTGCGTCTAACGCATCAAAATCTTTTCAGTAGAAGCAGGTTGCTGATGTAATTATAACATGTTCTTTAACATCTGGACCGGCTATGTCATGGCCGCTTATCGACAGCAAATGAGAGCAATATTTTCCATATAATTGTTGCATTTTACGTCAAAGGGCTGCTAAGACATTTGCATCAACTGCTGGCCAACAAGTTTTGCTACTTTATAACAGGCCAAAAAAAACGGTTAAATACTGCGTCAAGCAAGACACTTACACAGAGCCTCCAAAGACACCTGAATGGAGGTCCTTGCTGGCACACTCAACTTCAACAGCAAAGTAGCACAGACCCCTGAAATGGAATAAAACAAAAATATGCATGCAACACAACCTGGAGGAAGTCGTGGCATACTTCACAAGGGCAAAAATTTCACAACTGGTTTGGCACTTTCACTGGAAGCATGCAAGGAGAGGCCAGAATGAAGAAACAAGTGACACACAGTGCTTACAAAGAACCAGTTTTATTCTTGAAATGAGCAAGCATATTACATATACTAGATACAGGTGCCGTTTTGATTGTGGTGTACATTTCATTAATTTATCACTCAATTTAGTTGTTTGTCAGTGATGTGTGCCGACTTTCCTCCTGCAAACAATTTCTGTGCTCTTGAAGTTAACATGCAAAACCAATTAGACAACCCCACGTTTGTCATGCCCTGACATTGTTTACCTGGAATCAAATTCTTGCTCCCTCATTCAATGCCATTCCACCTTAACAGGCTATCACAAAAATGATAAAAGGGCAGTTTTCCCAGATAATACATTCTGCTCTGAACATTTCACTGCATTCATTTAATTGGCCAAACTATAAATAATCTTTGGCACACAGTCAACTAAAATTGTTCCATTCGGTTCAGTTAAAGCTGTGAAATAGAAATAAACACACACAGTACTCGCAAAACAAAGAATGTGAATCACATAACCCCAAAGGGCCCTATGTCACCTTTTTTGTGCAATTTACCTGAGTCCGTAAGTGAGGCACGGTTTGTCCTTTCCGAGCCAGTAGTTGTCGGAAATGCAGACATAGTCCACCTTCTTGAAGAATTCAGTGTCCTTGAGGCTGTACAGTAGCTGATCCAACCCAATTGAGCCAGACTCCTCCATGCCCTCAAAAACAAACTGCAAACCGTCCCCATCAAGAAAAAATGTAGAAATACACAGCAGGGCATAAGTCATACTGTCCCAATAGGACAGAGCTCATCAGAGCAGAATAATTCACAGGACAGGGCCTGTTATGCACTCATCCAAACAGCGCCGTCTTCAATGACTGATCTCAACAAAGCAGTGTTTTAAAACTGTAAATGAAGAGAATAATAAGAAAAATGTCCTCTGCAGACAGGCATCGTTTCAGGCTGACAAACTGTTTCAGACAAGTACGAATAACTCCGCAATACCAGGCTGAGAAAAAATATTTACAATTCCCCATATATTCCCCCAATCATACTCCCCATTAATGGAAAAATATTTTCAACCATGCTGCCACAAATTCTTGAGCAGTAACATACTATGCAAAGTAAGCGCACACCTTTAGGTTGACCGGAATATCAACGCCAGCTTCCTTGTATGCACGAATGGCATGCAACCAGCCCAGCACTGGACCCTTGTCATCTGAAGAACCACGTCCATAGAGCTTGCCATTTTTTTCCGTCAGCACGAAAGGATCAGAGTCCCAGCCATCCTCCTGCACAAATTGCATGCAGCCAGGCAAAGTGTTGGTACATAATGAAAGCTTACTAATATAGGGTGCAGGATGACATACTAAATTTTTTATTGTGATAGCAATTTATTTATTTACTTATATATACCTCATTCGCTCACTCACTCACTCCCTCACTCACTCATTTATTTCATTACCCTCAGGGCCAGAGGGCATTACAGAGGGGAGTTGGTAAAAAGAGCAGCAAATTTGTATAAAATTAAAAAGAAAAGGTTACGTCAACACAATAAAGCAAATTAACAATAAATAGCACACAGCACATGGAGAAAAAAAACGCTGAGCATACAAAGCATAGAGAGATTTTATAAACAAAGAAAGAAAACAAAAGAAATGACACTCAGAACAGTAATATATGCCTACAAAACAAAGATTGTTGTGTTGGGATAAACAAAAGAAAAAAAGGCTGAGCAAAAACAGAAAGGATGACAATGCTACAATCTTTTGTGTTTATGACAACAGCAGGCTAGTTAAAGCAGCTTTGAACTTAGGTTTATTAGATATTTCGATGACAGATCGATAAAGGCAATTCCAACGCGTGCGTGGCAGAGCATTGCAAGCATAATGCGAAGAGAAGACGTGGGATCGTTCCTCACATGCGGCAAGTTGTTTTTTCATCCACTTTCATTTCCACTATTTTATCATTTCTTTAATTCAGTTAGTAAGTACAAGTGACTCCCTCTGTGTTTTCATTGGTGCTTTCGTTTGTTGGCTATTATGCTCTCAGTAAACTTGCAACACATGTTTATGGCAAAGTCAATGCTAATAACTGATTTACAGGCACTGTGCAGGTTGGCCCTCATAGTATGTCACTCTTTCCTTCTGAATCACACCTAAAGATGAGAGCAAAGGAGAAGAATGGATTTACCAGTAATGCAGGTTGAACATCAAGATGCCCGTATACAAGGAGAGTCTTCTTGGCAGGATCGGCACCCAGGTGGCCAAGCAGGACCGGAGGCAGCTTGAGTTTCGTTCCATCGGCCAATGTCTGCTCGCCAAGCTCCTTAAGCTCACATTTGGCACCCTCTTTCTCTAGTTTCTGCAAAGAAGATGGTCACTGCTCAGAAGACAGTATACACATTACTGGTTCAAACTCTCTGGATTGAGTTAAGCAGTGAGCAGGCTAGTGGTGGTGGTAAAAATTTGTGTACCTAAAACTCAAATAGTACTGGCTTCATTGCCTAGGCTGGTCTCATCTACATTAGGGAATCCCAGCCAGAGCGATAGGAAAACTTATGAAGCACTTTTCATAGAAGGGGTGGAAAATGCATTGTTATGTCACTGGTGGTACTTTCTATGAAAGAGTAGCAAATCAATGAACCATGTGATAAGTATGTGTGTGGGTGCTTGTGTGTGAATGCATGTGTGGGAGGGGGACAGCAAAGGGGGACTCAAAATTTCTCAGGACTTCATAAGTCCTGAGAAATTTTTTATTTTTATTTTTTTTTGCTAATAACATTTATGAGCTAGAAAATGGGCCAATTATGTTTGTTCATCACACTTTGGCTCAGGAACCACACAATCTTGTGTAAAAAAAAGGTATGCGACATAGTGTTTGTGGCCTCATGAATCTTTTTGTCGTGGGTGTGGGGACAGGACACAATATTCCTTTCTATACTTTTTTTTTTCACTTGTACGCTGCGACTTGTGGACTCAAAAGAATTGCAAGTTTGAAGAAATCGGACACCAAAGTGAAAAAAGCGAGCTGAGGGCAGGCAGCACGGGAGCTGTAAGAAAAAAAGAATGAAAAAAAGAAGTGCTAGGGGAAGAACGTGTGGAAGAGCTCGAGCGGCGAAGCCACAGTGGAAGCAGATCGAGTGCGACGCTCAGAAAGAACTCCTGCCGTTGTTCCTGCTACGGCTGAGTGAGCAAGAGCCAGATGTGGAGGCCTGTTCTGGGACCAAGGAAGAGGCCGGCTGAGCGGTTTCTGCCAGGGCGCAGTTGCTGCCGAGGGTTATTCTTGGTCAAGGCCTACCGAGGTGCTGCCCGCATGGGTCGACCCTGGGTCGCGGTCCTCATGAGTTGCAACCGGGCATCGCAGTGGTGTCCTCAATGTAGGCAGGCCCCGCATATGGTAGCACAGCCGCGTGCCACTGACGGTTCCAGCCGCAGCAACCATGCCACCTCTGCCTCGGCTCGCCTCAGCGACCATATCGTGCAACAACAAGCGAGTTGTCACAACCCAAACTGTGAGATGATCTTTTGAAATCTTGACGCACTGAACGTTGGTGTAAGCCTGGTTGTCTTAACTACCTGTTTTTCCCTCGACTGAGCATCGCGTACATCTGTCTGCACCTGAAACTCGATCTGTGATGCTGTTGTGTTTTTTTTTCCTTTCCTTTCTTTTGCCCATTGTTTGTGTGAAAGATAAACATTTGTCTTTGCCTACTAGTGTTTCTTGCACATCTTTTCTCGTCCTAAGACACACGAACTAGCGACAAACGTCCATAATCATCCCAATTTCTGGCATCCGTGACAGGACGAAGCTCTGTTTCCATCTTAGAGCCTCCACTGTTTGTGTGCAGTAGATGAGAATGGATGAGAAGAGAATGCTAGTGGAGCTAGGGAAGGTGATGAGGCTGAGTGGAGAGGCGTTGCAGAGATGGGTGAGCACTGAGCAGAAGGAAATGCGGGACCAAAGAGTGAAAGAACGAGAGGACACACGCACAGCAGCACAGGCAGATCATTAGCGGGAGCTAGCTCGCATGGAGGCTGAAGGAGCCCTCCTTGAGGAATGACGTTGAGCTGCAGAGGCACAGCATCCCAATATGAGTTCTATAGATGACGGCACAAGTGGTGGTCAGGGTTTTCGCAGCCCACACAAAATGATTCCGCCCTATAGTGCGGATAGAGATGAATTAGATGCATACATACCGAGATTTGAGAGGGTGACCAAAAGCCAAGGTTGGCCAACAGACAAGTGGGCCTTCATCATCATCATCATTTATTGTCCCTTAAAGGCCCCTGTTGGGGTATTATATAAGGGGGCAGCATATACAAGGTAGATAATAAAAACAAAGGTCATGGGGATTGTCATGTCAACCCCGATAATTTAACAACATCGCCTTAAACCTTGTATCGTCGTGCTCATTAGTTAGTGAATTGGGCAGCAGGTTCCATTCTTCAATTGCGGTTGGGAAGAAGAACTTGTTAAAAGCATTAGTGGAGCCATGAAGTCGTTGGACGCTATTTGAATTGAATAGGCGGCGCAATGTACGAATGGGAGGAGATGTAAGGGAACCACGCAGATAGGGAAAATTGAAATATAACTTATGGAATAAACACAGGCGCGCAACTTTTCGTCTGAGAGATAAGGAAGTGAGGCCAAGTGATAGTTTAATGGAGCTTACGTTGGAATGAAAGTCATATGTCGACAATATGAAGCATGCTGCACAGTTCTAGATGGATTCAAGCATGTTGATTAGGTAGGACTGATGAGGACTCCAGATCGCGGATACATATTCAAGCCTAATGCAAACAAAAGTTTCATATGCCAGTTTTCGTATGTTAGCGGGGGAGGTGGGAAGTGATTTTCTGATAAAACCAAGTGTATGTGAAGCATCGGCAGTGATTTTTGTGATATGATCAACCCAAGTTAATTTGCTATTGATTGTGATGCCAAGGTAACGATAAGATTCTACCTGCAATAAGTCCTCAGAAAATAAAGAGTAAGGATAAGTTAAAATAGAGTACTTTCAAGAAATTAGCATAAAACTGCACTTCCTAGTGTTTAGTTCCATCATCCACAATGTGCACCAATTTTCAATAAGCCTCAGATCATTCTGGAGGGCAGCTTGATCATCTTTAGTATTTATATGCCGATAGATAATGCAATCATTTGCGAAAAGGCAGATGGTGGATGAGATGTCGAGTGGGAGGTCTTCATAAAAATTAAGAAGAGAAGTGGACCCAACACAGACCCCTGTGGTACTCCGGAGGTGACGCAAGTAGAATCACGGTGAACTGAGAGTGAGCTGTGAGAAAGTTGTGAATCCAGTCTAAAACAAGTGGGTGAAGGTGAAGACCTGAAAGTTTAGACATAAGACGATGTGGGACACAGTTGAATGCTTTGGAAAAATCAAGATAGATGACATTGGTTTGGAACAAAGAATCAAGGTTTAAATGAAGGTCCATGGTAAACTCAAATAACTGATTCACATGAATAGCCATGACGAAAGCCATGCTGATTTTTGAAGAAGGAGGAGTTGGAATTCAGGTGGGATGCAATATGCAAGTATATAGTATGCTCAAGAAATTTACATGGTGTGCAAATTAATGAAAAAGGACAATAATTCGACGGGTCGCTCCGGCTACCAGCCTTGAACACAGGAACAACTTTGTTAATTTTCCAGTCACTAGGTATAGAACTGTTCACAAGAGATTGATCAAAGATTATTTTTATAAAATGAGAAGACACATATTTTGTATGTTTTAATATCTTCGCAGTGATGTCTGGCCCGTCGGCACTGGACAAGTTTAGTTTGTCTATCAGAGCACAAATGCCAGCAGTAGTGATGTTGATAGGGGCCATCGCAGGAAAGTTAAAACATTTTTTATGTGGTGTATTCCAGGCAGCCTCATGTGTGAAGACTGATGTAAAATATGAGTTTATGACGCCACATCGAAGTTCTGGAGGCACCTGTGAACCACCCGGATATAAAAGGGTAATGCAATGAGTGCTGCTTGATTTGGGTGATAACATCCGCCAGAATTTCTTTGGGTTTGTTTGTAGAATGCCATACAGATTATTGTGGAAAAGCTTTCTTTTTGTACACCTAAGGAGACGCGTGTGATCCTGTAGGCACGCAAAATATTTCTGCCATTTATAAGCCAGCACAGTTCCTTTAGCTTCACAAAAAAGACGCTTTTTCTTTTGAGAAAGCCTCCTTAAGGAGTTAGAATACCAGGGCTTGCTGGAGTCGCCGCGAATGCATATCAGTGGAACATAGGTTTTGACCAGTTCTGAAGGCTTATTTTTGAAAGCTAGCCAGTTTTCTTCGACAGACCTATTAGATGCGGATTGCCTGAAATGACAAAAAAAAAGTTCTCAAGCTCCGAGTTGATACGGGCGAAGTCTCCCTTTTTATAATCGTGAATGAACTTAGAGTGCTGCCATTGGGGAAATGGAAGCAATAGGTTGAAAATAACTGTTTTGTGGTCACTGAAACCGTCAGTGCTCGATATGGATTGGATGAGTTCAGGGCTGGACCTAAAGACTAAATCAAGGGTGTTATTGCCACGTATAGGAAAGTTTACTGTTTGGCTGAGGTTGAATGTCATGACAACATCAAGGAAATCTTTCAATTGACGAGAAAATGCGCATAAGCTTCCCTAGTCGATGTCAGGGAAATTAAAGTCACCGCAGAGGATGTAACTGGCTTTAGGAAAACGAGTATTAAGATCGAGCAGAACCGAGTAAATATCAGTAGTAAAGGAACTGTGACTGTCAGGACGGCGATAACATGCAATAACTATGCATATGCTTGTGGAAAGGGCAATTCTGACACAAAGAATCTCATGGCAGGAATGAGTCGTAAGAAGAGAAGAATTAAGGCTGGTTTTAATAAAGGCTGGTTTTAATAAAGGCTAAAACACCCTGTCACGTTTGTAGATGAAAAACGGTTTATTGTTGTCAAGCAGTTCCTTGTCTAGGATATTTTCGGAGAGCCACGATTCTGTAAATATAGCGATATCGGTGCCGTTATCAACAAAAGCTTCCACTGACTCTCTTTAAAAGATAGCTACGAATGGTTGCTAAAACAAAAGGCATTGTTTCACAAACGTGTGGGCGTGACGGAGGCAAAAGTGGCTGACAGTGGGAGGGGAGCCTTGAAATAGATACCGTATATAGCGACCGTGAGATAGTGATAGTGAGATTGTCACTAAGTTTGCCTCACGGGAGAAGCGTTAACAGTGCTAGGATGCATGTCTGCTGAAGACTCTACAGACTACGCAAAACTGAAACAGACACTGCTACAGGGGTTCCATTACAGTGGGTTTTGGTTTTATGTGGTACGGGGTGCCCCCAAGTGTCCATATGTGGAAGTATACGTTACAGCCACCTAGCTCCTTATATATACTCCCCGAAGCAATATTAAAATGAGTTCGTGTTCCACTCTACCTGCATCTACGTTTCCGCTTGCCATGCTTCACGTGCATTCACATTTCCTTTGTTTGCCAGTTGACTCTGACGCCATCATCAGCCGGTGAAAAGACAATTACCGACAGCATCCAGCTGTGCAGAAAAAAAACTTTACCTTGACCAAGATGCTGTGATTTGGATTGATTTTCCTCCAAGAGTGGTGCACACACATTATGAAGGAGTGGTAAAGAATTGGATGGTACTCAATAAAAGACACCTTATGGGGCAGCCGGTAACTGGGCATGTCTCATATGTACTGCTTACAAATCGATGCTGCGCATAGCACACAATTGCTTCAGCATACAAGCTGCGGGCTTCTAGGAGTGCCACAGATTCCTCTCAAGATCACATGGGAGTTGCTAACCGTACCCAGCAGTCAGGAGCCTATATATGTGATTTCTTCAAGTGTGATGAATCAAGAACAAGAGAAGCACTGGAATCTTGAAATTCTTTCATCAACCAACCTTTACGGTGCACCCCGGCAGTACACATCTACTAATGCTAGATGAAGTGGACAACCCCTAAGTAGGATGCCCAAATCACACTTAAGTTTATTTTCCTGCACTTGCTTCATCACTTTTGGTGAAGCACAAAGGGTGCGCTAACACATTCGTATTTTAGAATCACTGCATTGGATAACATCATAAGAAGCCAACAAACAAAGACACCAAGGACAACACAGGGGAAGTTACTTGTACTTACTAATTGAAATAAAGAAATTATAAATAGATGTAATTGAAAGTGGATAAAAAGCAACTTGCTGCAGGTGGGGAACAATTCCACGTCTTTGCATTACGTGTGCGATGCACACTGATGCCTTCAGGTAGCGAGTGTCGGTTTATTGACCCCTTCACCTGAAAAGATCACGTACTTGTGAAGCCTGTGGCAGGAAGGACGTTCTACATCCGCCACCAAGGTTTGTGAGTGGAGGCGCTGGTTAACACTCTCAGGGTTAGTTCTAGTAGTAACACAAATACCCTGGAAAGTGGGTGAGAAGACGGCGACGCGGTAGCTCAATTGGCAGAGCATCGCACGCGTAATGCGAAGACGTGGGATCGTTCCCCACATGCGGCAAGTTGTTTATTCATCCACTTTCAATTACACTAATTTATAATTTCTTTATTTCAATTAGTAAGTACAAGTAATTTCCCGTGTTGTTCTTGGTGTCTTTGTTGGCTTCTTTTGATATGATTAATAATAATCGGGCACCTCGGTTAGCTCCCTTCTCGTGCATTGGATAACAGAATACCTAAACAGCGCTTCAGTGCATATCAAGGACCAAGGTTTCACAACAGGCTGTGAAACAGTTTTCTAAAGCAACCACAGGATGAGATTTTCAATGCTGTGAATGCAGGCTGGCCACTGCACATAAGCAGAAGGGTGGCCTGTAAAGGAATAGTAAAGCTAAGAAAAGGAATTTCAGCACAGGCTTGAGATTAAACATGACCAATATACTAAAAAGATTTGGGCCTACCAAGTCAATACAATTGAGTGCCTCTACAACAAAATGACCTGTATAAAGAATTAATTTTGTCCCGGTCGCATTGCGAGTTGTGCGGAGCGCAATTTTTACAATGAAGTGACCTTTATAATGAATGATTTCACAATCCCCAAGCACTATGGAATGAATGCTTTCGACTACAAAAAAAACAGGTACCGTGTATAAACCAGAATGTGGCACTCGCACCTGTTTCATCCAATTGATCATCCGGACAACCTCATTTCGTGCATCAGGCCAGCCCGAGACACTTTTGATGGCCACTGCCTCACGCAACATGTCAATCAGCTCCCTCTTCCTTTTGTCCACAATGCTGCGGAAGACAGAAAAGAGAATGCGAGTGACAATGGTGAACATGTCTTGGGAATTGGTGTCCTCATATTCAGATCTTTAAAGAATTATGGCGATTCATAATTCTACAGAACACAGATCGTTTCAGCTTTCAAAAAGTCACAATGCAAATGGCCTAGCCATACACTACAGGTTCGAACTGTTTGGGCGAATGCCTCATTTAGATCCTAGCACTAGTAGCACCTCAATTTCGATATGAAAGCCTGCAATTCATCTTTGGCAAATTAGGTGACCATTTTTGTCCATTATATTAGAAGAAATATTGAGGTTCCACTACTCTGAAATCTAATGAGCTTTTCTTTTTTCAACTGTCGCTAGCCCTGTAATATTGCTAGCAACAGCAATGTTACATGAGATTAAATGCTCAAAGTGGCAGCAACTGACTTGGCCTTAAAAATTGTACAGTGCGCAAAATATGAAAAGTGTGAGGTGCAGCGTCAGGATATGCTGTATAGATTCACCAGGAGTAAAGAAATTCAGCAGTCATTAATCCTACAACCATGTTCTGCCACAAGTAATAACTAATGTCATTTGATTTTATTACAACCACAATGCAATGCACAAACATGCTATTTGCACAGGTCACAATTTTGATGGTTTCAAGCCCAAAGTCCATCTTTTCATTTATTCACAAAAGCTATGTTTTCACGCTGACTGTTTTGCATGGCTGCAAATGATGTGTGTGCTTTTGAAAAGCTACAAGAAGTATTTTTACAACAATAGACTACTCCGCTAGTAAATGCTCACCCAAACACATTCTTTAGGACTTCAGGGACATTCTTCTGGGCCATCTTGGTACAATTCCTTTGAGCTACTCTGTGTTGCACTGGAAAGACAAAGCTGAAAGAAAAATGTCCTATTTACAGCAATAATAGCAACCTGCCCAGTGCCCACCTGCGCCTTACTGACAAGCTCTACTGCAAGGTGTGAAACATCCTTGTGTTGGCATGCAACAATCTTCCCTTTCTTCAAAATTAGTATGGCCTGTTCTCTGCAATATTGGCAATGGCAAGGACCAGCCACAGGTGACCTTCCATGACTGTAAACTTTGTCAATTATTGCACCTATGAAAGGAACATTTCTTATAGTTCTCCAAGTTGGCTGCCCTGCAAAGGTCTGCATCCACAAAAACCCTTGTCCACAGAATCTATTCCTGCTACAAATACAGAGTGTTCGTGGAAGCGCATGCTGGCACTGTCAATGTGTCTTATTCTGCTGCTATACCTCTTTACCTTTTTCTGCAAAGTCTTCCATAAATTGCACTTCCAAGAACTTATCCTCCAGAGCAATGTTGCAGCCAAGAGTTTCCCCCACCACAGTCATCTTGAAAACACTGAGAAGCTGTTCAAAGCTAAAGGAATTGAAACTATTAAGTGGCTTATGGAGGCCAAATGACCTTTTCTATTGCATTTGATCATAAATGGGAAAAGTCAGGGATCTGAGTACAAGTTCTTCTTTCTTTATTTCTTTTGAGGCTGCAGAGCTTTCAGGCCTATTAACTTACTTAAACAAGGGAAAAAATTTTGCTACGAAGAGCAAAAATGCCCTAGTTGGATTTTTTACTCAATGAATGCTCAATGAATGCGGGAAAAAAGAAAGATTGTAAGGAGCCTTCTTTACCTAGCAGACAGGCCCTATATTAATAAAAGAGGTACCTGTGCTATTAGTGCTATGAAAAATGTGGCAAAATGGCTTGAATAAAAAGCACTGTGACAATCAAATGGACATCAGGCACACATATTGCTACAAATTCTGATGAGCAAGCTAAAGAACAGCGAAAGAATTTGTCAGCACCACGCTGTTACAAGTGTAAACAGTGACAACAGTGATAGCAAGCTTGTACAAGAGATTACTGAAGCAAAGGTTACTTGTCTTGGAAAACAAGGAACTACAAGATCGCACTATCAGAAAGTGTAAACAATTTAAGGATCAGCAAGCTTAAACAGATTTTTGAAGTAAAAGCTAAGTGTCCTAGAGAACAAAGGCTCTTTCTTTTTTGTAAATGCTCAGCTGTCACTTTACAATACTTTTGCAGTCATTATCTCTAAGCAGATACGTAGCCAGAAGACAAACAAAGGAGCACCGAAAATTCAAGATAAAAGGAAGCATTTCAAAGCCCCACGTCAGACCGATAAGAAATCGCCAACCAGAAGGACGCAATTTTCGAAATGGCCATTGTCAAGAAGTCAGCGATGCCTACAGCCACCCACCAATTACAATTATACCCAACACTGCAAAACCACAGCACAACCCCTTTTTAACTGTGATCCAAGCCACATGAAGGTAAACATGCCATCTAAGCATGCTCATTTTTTTTTTTTTTCGCACCCCTGTGGTGGTCAAAGTGGAAAAGGACTTAGACTGAAAGAAAATAAAACATTTCACAGCAAAGTACAAGCAAGAAATACATTTATAGATAAAGTTATTAAGAAAAAATAGTCATGCGGCCATTTATTTTTTTGCCATTCAGTTACCAGCCACACATTTGTGCTGTCATTTGACGCGAAGTTACGTGCTACTGCACAAGCTGTTTTTGCTACTGTCTGTATATGATAACAAATTGCCTTTTGTTCTAGTGAACCTGTCCTGTGCAGCTGCCTTCTTGAAAGACTACAATGCAGGCCTGGGCAGCAGCAGCAGTAGCCCAAGTTTAAGGTGGAAAGCACAGGTATGTTTAGATTCAAGAGAATATGTCAAACTGATCTGCACCTCTCCGATGCACCTCTCATTGTCTGTTGGCTTTAAATACTGGAGTTTTACAAACCAGAACCATGATTTGATTATGAGGCACACCACAGTGAGGGACTCTGGATTAATTTTGATCCCCTGGGGTTCTTTAATGTGCTCCAATGCACGGGACACTGGCATCTTGCATTTTGTCCTCATTTAAATACAGCTGCAGTGACTGGGATTAAGTTCCGCAGCATCAGACTTAGCCGTCCTATGCCGTAGCCACTACGCCACCACAGTGAGTTTATGTGGTTGTAACCAACAACAAAAAAATAGAGCCCCTCAATTCTTATTCTTCCTTAACGCCACACGCTGCTCTACAAGAGACTCAAATGTGGAGGGCTTCTTTACCACAATTTTTTTCCTCCCTGTCCCTATAAACAGCATGCCACTTATAGGTCTGTTATAGAAACGATTGCGATTCGTTATAATCTCTGTGGCAAAGGCAATGTGACCTCATCAGAAAAATAACTGCTAGGAGACAACAATATGGCATCACTTTAGAGCTTCAGTAGTTGTTAAGCAACAAATTAAAGGGAAATGAAATGGTAAATAATGAGGGAAGCTATATGGGTAGACTACTCTTCTAGAATACAGTAATACCTCGTTATAACAAAGTTTAAGGGGTAGCCAGAATTACTTTGTTAGATCCATTGTTGCATGTACTGCACTATGAATCTGTGAGGACTTCAAGAGGAATTTCACTAACAGTACTACATTCATTATTTCGTTATGCACCGTTTCATTATAATGGGTTTTAACTGTAATTATGTAACTGTGTTACGACAAATAGTTCCACAATGAAAAAAAGAAAGACTCGAGCCACTGCACACAACTCAGTAATTCATTTTGTGCAGCTATAGGCAGGCAAAGTCATCCTAAGTGGTGGTTTGGGTTATCGGTGACATGGTGAAATTCGTTGTTCTTTAGTATGCACGAATACACAAATAGCCACACTCCTTCAAATCACAGAGCTGCCTGAGAAACCTTTACAGAGAGACGAGTCTCACTGCGAGACAAAGAGGAAGGAACAAAACACTCAATGAAAATATTTCTCATCTGCACACCAATGCCGGAAAATGAGGAGCCTGTTCAAGTACAGATGGAACAACCAACAAATACGTCCTTGAGGCATGAAATAAACACAGTATCGACCCTCAAGTACAAAATAAAATAAGGGCAAAAAAAAGCAAATCAAAGCTTGCAAGGAGAAACAGCACGATGGAGCAGCAGTTTTATCTGGATCCTGTTTACCTTTGGCTATAATTCTCATTTGGCGCAAGGCTGCCAGTGAACCTTGGAACTTGACGTTTGTCTGTCACACTGGGGGCAGCACCAGTCACAGTTGGAAACGGTACGCGGCGCATAGCCGGTCGCTTCAGCTGCCCACTAGGCTTATTTCCCATCCTTCACAGCCGATAAAGTATAGTGCATAAATCCATGGCACAATGTTATCTTGCTTGCAAGAGAGGTTCTTCGCAGCATATGTGCTTCTCTTTCCGTCCAAGCTGAAGGTTTTCTTTTGCCTTCTTTTTTAATTCTTTACGATGAACAGATATAGAACAATATAATAGACAATAAAGAATGAAACGGCATTGCTCTAGGGCAACTATGACAATATATGGAATACAAATGCACTTATAACAATGCTTTCCATTATCACAGGAGAGAACGTTCCAAGAAAGTGCCCCTGAATATGCAGAACAATACTGATGAAAACCAGGAAGCGGAGCCGAAGTAGAGAACGTCTTCTTTATTCGACGCTTGTTAAAACAACTAAAAAAAATGCAGGCGCTTGCTCGGCTCCACGCTCGCTTCTAACTTCGGCTTCTCAACTTTTTCGGAGCATAATATTTAACAAATACAATAAAGCTTAATGTGTGCTTGTGTGATAAGAGCGCCAAGGGTACAAGCAAGAACTGCTGCCATTGTAAGCAGAAATGCGCAGGGTCACAGGTGGGCAATGAAGAGTTTGCAGCGCAAGCAGAACAAATAGATGAGCGAAAATAACAAAAAGCCCTGCAACGATGCTTGTAACTAGAGTCATCATTATCAAGCTAAAACCGACCTGACAGCCTGACCAACTTGTCACTTTTCTGCCTTGTATTGCTGGGACGTGGGGCCAGTCAAGCTGCGTCCATGTCGCAGCTTTTTTCCCGCATTCCACACCACACATTGTATCTTTGCCTCATGTATGAACATGTAAACATTAAAACACTGTGGTGACATAAACTCTAACTCCAACATTGGCAGCGCTTCACACTTGGTGCCGATGACTGCAGCTGGATGCCTCCAGGGCTCCAAGGCCACTTGAGAAGACGACCATACCAGACTACACCCACAAAACCTGGACGCCACGATAAGCTGGCTGGGGAGCAGGCGTCGTAAAAGGGAACAGTAAGAATGCTGTTCATTTACAGCAGCAGTGCTATAAACAAGTGCGTGAAGAGCCAACGCATGTACTGCTGATGCACAAATGGCCACATTCTCTCAAATTGCAAAGGTACGAGTGCATTGCTGTCAACCTTGCAAGCAAGTGAAGCTTCTTGAAGCACGGATATGGCTGTAATACTTATCTACTATAGTTTTTTTGGATTCATGTTGCTTATTTTTAATCTGTTGCGGTAAGTCAAACAAATGTATCTTCTTTAATCAAAAATAAATGTTACTCTACAGCAAGCACTGATAGCATGCACTTTTAATGTTACAGGATTATAGCAATGTGTGGATTGAAGTGATTACTTGAGATACTTGCGTAGTGTCTCAAATGTGATCGCTTACAAAGTAACTGAACACATTGCCAATGCTGTATCTGTCTCTACTTTGCTTATGCCACATCTTTCAAATATATAACCGCATGATCTAGGGCATAAACATGTTTGATTAGGTTATTTTTCAAATACACTGGATCCTTTTATATGTGTTTCTTTATTCCCAACTTCAATGTTCAGTTATATTTCTTTCACTTACAGAGAGGCAAGGCTACCTGCTTATTTCTTGAAGGATGGCCTTGTGCCTTATAATGTATTCATGTTGATCTGAAGTGTAAAACTACCCACAGACTGCCCTATATGCTCCAAGATTTTTTGTTTAAAGTTGTTGTCAACAACTGCCATAACTGCAGAGCTCGTTAAAATGCTTTGCCTAACCCAAATACCAGTTGAGGCAAAATTTCATTCCTTGAAGAAATTGACTACACAGTGCATGGAATTCCAGTGCCAATGACTACTGCTAACATAGCTGCCCAAGTGCTTGGGGATGATTTTCAGTGACGTCCAGGTTCTGCAGAATGTAGCAGAGTAACTCCTCAAACAAAGGGCCAAAGTTTAGGATACCACCAAGGATTGCTGCAAACACGTTGCACTTGTTTTAAATGAAGTGCATCCAGCATGGCTGAGCCAGAGGACCAATAAAGATGCCTGCTGGAAGAGAGTGCACAGCCTAATGGGGTAACAGAGAGCTGCTCACAAGGAAAGAAAGCCTATTGAAGTTGTGGCAACTTCTTTAAAGCATATAGTGGCCTTTACTTGGTGGCTGATAAATGCGATTTTGCGATGACGTTGGGTGCCTTTTATGAAAAGACAGCTCAAGCTCATGAGCAGGACTTCGGTCATAACAGCCATCCTGTGCTTACAGAAATATCTAAGGTGGTTTCTCTATGTAAAGAACTCTGTCTAACCTCACTAAGGTAATAACCGATTACACAGGCTACAGCCCCTCACTGTTTTATTTCATTTTCTTTTTTTATTTGTAAAGGCTACCAAGCCAAAAGCCATTTTTAGGTAAAAAGTTATTTTTGAAAATTACTTAGCAGTTACTGTCATGTCTGCACAGTCAGTCCATTTTGAAGCAGCTGAATTCATTGGAACTGAATGACTCTTTCTTACAAAATAATTATTTTGTTGTAGTAACTTTGCTCCAGAATAATTGCTCATTAGGCCATCTATTTTGTATATGTAAAGAGGAAGTCTATCCTGTACCTCACAAAGCTTCCAGAGGCTGCATTTTCCTACATGAGGTGACTACAGCTACTTATTCCGAAAAGGTGCTGGTATTCCACTAGAAAGTTTTCTTTGGCTTTTCTAGGATTCTACCTGGGTGCAATTGCTGTATCATTTAGGAATTAGTTGTTCACGCAGGAGTACAGTATTTGTATCAGATAAAGTATAGTGCCAGTACAGAGTAATATTTTGCTTGCCAGCCTCAATATAGAATTAATTTCTTAGATAATGGCAGATTCTGTATGTTTGTACCTTTAGGTATGCCAATTATATTTTTAATTGCTTTATGAAAAGAAGTTACCATGTTATTTTACCACAGTGTATCTGACAATCTACATGTTTTTAAACACAGGAAAGGTCTTAATTTACCATACAAGACCCCCGTTGAGGGAAGATTACAGTTGTTCACATTTGTATGTTCCCAACAACCGTCTCTCTGTTAGATGTGCCATCCCAGTGTGCTGTAAACAATTTCTTGCCCCTTGGCTCTGTCAATTGTAAAATGGCAAGAACAGCACCTGCTTCTAAATGTTTGAAATATGCAGGTGTGAAATCTTGCTGTCATGCCACACAGGAAAGTTGTTACTTGCAGGTTTCCCCCTTGTTTCAGCTGGCTTCTAGTGTCTAAGGCCCTGCTGAAAGTAGTTCGAAGGCAATGTTGTGAACGATGAAGATAGGTTAACATAGACAGAAAAAGGCCCCAAAGATCCAATGCAGCTAGATTTTTGTGTGTGTATTTGTGTTGTCGGAGGGAAGAAGCTTGCTCTTTACATCGACAAATACTTAGTGGCAAAATAATGCAGGCGTGCATGTCTGAGAATTATGCAATGGAAAAACAGGGTCTCCCAAGGCGTAGTATATGACGTGCATTCAATGCCAACCGGAGTACAAGCTAGGCTTAGAACATTTACTATACAACCCTGTTGCTTCACATTTAAAATTTGATTGGCATGTCTGTTAAGATATATGACTATCTTTTAAAAAAAAATGTTTTTTAAGAATTATTATTATTATTATTATTATTTTTCAATTTGAAGCCCCTCCAAACAGTTGAAAGTGTGCCATACGCAGCAGGAGATGTGTTACAAAGTTAATGGTATTTTAACTACTGGCAAATGCATCTGTTTGGTGTCTAAAAAACCTTCTCCCTCTTAACTTCCTCAAAACAAATTTTCTGAAATTTCTTGCTACACGAATGCTGGTAACTATGTGTGAACAATATTTAATATTCACCACCGTAGCCCAGCGGCTATGGTGTTGTGTGGCTGAGCTCAAAATCGCAGGTTCTATCCTGGCCGCAGTGGCTGTATTCCTATGACGATAGAATACAAAGACGCTTGTATATACCGTGCATTGGGTGCACGTTAAAGAACCCCAGTTGGTAAAAACTAATCTGGAGCCCCCCACTATGGCGTGCCTCACAATCAGAACTTCTGGCACATAAAACTACAGAATTAATTTTTTTTTTTTTCATGAAGCTTTCTACACTACTTACTTACACATTATAGAATAAACAATGAACTCTGATTATATAAAACAATGTTTAATTTTATTACAGTTAAATTAATATGTTACAATCTAACATGGCAGATTTTTTGTTGTTTTCCAGCTACAACAATTTGTTTATTTGACTCTGTTATCACCAAACTGTTTCTCATTCCTGCAATCCAGTTGACAGTTACGACTGTTGCATAACACTTATATCTAGGTAAACAAGTTTTTCATTGTTTAGAACATCTCAAGAGCCTATGAAAGTGCGCTTTAGAAGATGCATGAAATAACTTTATGATCTGAAGTGTTTTTCTGAAAGCTGGCAACATGCCTTAAATTTTTATTCATGTGTCCTCTCTCATGTCTACTGCATGGTTCCAATGGACACGGCTCGTGGATACCCAATCTGATGTGGAGTTGATCATCCCGACACGTAACTCATTCAGGATATGCTCAGGAGCTATTATATAGCTCCCGAATTATTATATAGGCCAGTGCAGGCAAAATGCATATTAAGAAAATGGTTAAAGGATGAAAACAGAGGACATTTAATTATTTTAGCAATTTTTTGCACTTTATGTGTTCAATATTGGACACAATATATATATATATATATATATATATATATATATATATATATATATATATATATATATATATATATATATATATATATATATATATATATATATATATATATATATATATATATATATATATATGCACTTGAACACACATTAGCTTGAGCTGACACTTGAAATTCATAAGGCCCCCTGGATGTCATTGAAGCTGAATTAAGTTATATAAAGCTATCCAGTAATGTGACGTCGGGTGTTCATTCTGCAGCTCCTGCAGAATCTTTATGTTCGTAATAGGCGCTTCATTAAGAAAGCGGCAACCAAAGCTGTCCATGCGCGCTTATCTCATATGATGCGGTATAGTGATTAATTTACCACACGGAAACGACAAAGCATGCCACGTATGCGCAGCTCGAGATTGCGCGCGCCTAAGCAAGTAAATGCGGTCGTTGTGAAACACGACTCCAAGCGCTGGGTGCAAGACTCACAATTGCGGCAATAAACGAGTCGGGTGCTTCGCTAAGCGCGACGCAAGTGCGCGCTCTTCAAAACGCGCTCCGTTCAGAGTGAGATATACTGCATCTTCATGCGCTCTAATTCAACGATCTGTCATATTGTTCCGTTCGTTTACGCAAAAGCTTCAGTTCCCGGTTTTACGGTTCGCGGCACAATAATGTCATATTAAGCTACCAAAGTACAGAAATGAGGCCACATGTATATGCGCATGCTTGCACTGTTTTCTGTTATAGAAATGTTATGGAAAAACTCAAACCTCAAAATAATTTACAGGCGCAGAAAACACTGGCGACAATTATATAACTGTATAAAAAAATAAAACAAAGTACGAGTTATGCCTGCACAATATGCGGTCGCCGTACTGCTCTGTAGTATATGTCAGGCCGCGAAAGGAGTAACCGATGTGTCTTTCTGCTTGGACAAAAGCACGAAAGGCATACGGAATATTTATCGAAACAACCATAACGTGCCTAGCAAGAACGCAGCGCAACAGTCTGCTTGGTCCTTACCAAGACGGGCAGCGAAGCGATGCCGGTGATGCTTAAAGAGCAACGAGCACAGAGTGCACTGACACCGCCCACCGCATCGCGCGCTTGCCATACCCCATACCGCCCATACCGGTTGATTGCACACGGCACGCAATGTAACCTATGGACAGACTTGCGCTCGGCAACAATCAAATAGTCAAATTATGTTGCTTAAGGCACCTGCGGGTCGCTACAGCTCTTCGCCATGCTGCCTATGCCATATGTTAAGTAATAAAGTAGCTTGTTGGTTCCGTTTGTTTCGGTTGCGCTGGAACTGGAACTGAAAGCTAGAATTTGTGGGCCTGATGAAGTACAGTGGCTGCTGCCACCTATTTTTCTCAGTGAATGTTTGGTTGTTATCAAATACCAGCTCAATTATTTAGTTCATTTTCACTTTATTCATTTGGCGACTGTAGACATTTATTTTTAAATTGTCGTATTATGGCTTTCTATGTCACAAAAAAGAAGTCAAAAGGGAGGTTGTCACAGAAGGGCGGTGAATTTAGTCATCGCTCCATTTCTCTACATAGACTGGCGCAATGGCGGCAAATAAGGTGGGCTATCAGAATGAGCTTGCCAATTGTTTCATTAGGCATGCTGTTGCGTTTCTGATTTTATATTAAACAGCACAGCATGGTTTTCATTCGCAAGAACGTAGCTCAAATATATGACATATAGCTACTGTTATATTTCCCTTTTTGTTCTCTACCTCGTGAAAGTGACCGGCGCGCGCTCACTACGCGCTGTTGTTGACAAACACGCCATGCTTGCCTTTAAAAATGGCTGCTCAAGGCATGCACACGGCGACAAAAAGTATGCTCCCAGCAGTTTTGGAAACGCTACACTAACAACTCATCGAAACGAATGTGTGACTTGGCTAAGGCAGTGGGAATGGGCGCCGCAAATGAGAGAGTTGGCAGATAATGCCTTTCAGTCAGGTTAACAATGCCTGGTGATCAGACAGGTGATTGACGTCGGAAGTTGCTGTCAAACCTTTAGTTTTTGCTGCAGTTACATTTTTGTCACGATTATAATATTTCACGAATTATGCTGTCTAGATTGGCTGCCACGGCTATGTAAATCACGGTGCTGTAGTTCTTGACCTGCGCGATTAAAGTAAACTTCAGTTACGTCTTTCGACGGATTGTACCGTCTTTTACGCGATCGCCTCCGGCTGCCAAAGGTTGGAAATAATAATGAAACGTTGTGGTCAGTTATCACTGTTCACTGCACTATTCCATTGATAACTGTGCTGCCTGACATTTTCTAGGAAGCTGTCGCCATCGTTTTGGATGTTGGCCCCCACATGAACCAAGGCCCTCCTGATGGCCCGACAGACCTTCAGGAGGCTAAAACCTGCGCCGAACTTATGATACAGCGCAGGGTAAGGAAATGATCTTGCTTACCTTCTAGACAGCATGGCAGGTCCCGTTTCATAGCTTAAAATTCACTACAATCTAACTAATATCATTGATTTGGGCTGTGAAGAAGGTTCCAAAAATGAGGTATTTAATTCGTTATCAGATCCTCTTATCCGCCAGTTGATTTGCGAAATGTGTAAAGGGTGAGGTGAAATTGGAGGAGATGACATACAGTGGCAAAATAAAATAATCGCAGTACCATCATAGTATACAGGAGCCACAGTGCAGCACTCGGTGACAGTGTAAAAATTCAGTAAAAGGTCAGCCCACAAAGCTACACTGCACCTGCCTTTTCTGCCTCGACACTCCAAAGATACTTCCAGAGAGATGCCGATATTGAAAGTAGTTTGTCTCCTCCATGCCATCATGGCAATGAGTGAATGTAATTCGCTTATGCATCTACACAAATTTCACGAGTTAGACAACAGTGTATTTTCCACTGCATTATTTGGTTGTCACCAACCATAGTGGCAGTCGCAACAAGTGCAGAGCTTAATAAAGGGAAAATGAGACATCCACCCAAATGTACCTAAGTGCTACAAAGGAAACCCATACAGGTTCCTCGAAAGCTTCACAGTTGAAGAAAAATTCTTCCTAGTCTAGGGCTCGAACCTTGGACCACCGCCTTTCCTGGGCAGCCGCTCTACCATCTGAGCTAACGAGGCGACTAGCAGATGGCAGGCGAAGTCGAATTTATCAACAACTCGGAAGCAAAGGCAATTAAGAGTTTGAGGAGATTTCCCTGTCTCATTTTCCTTTTATTAATTACTTCTCTCCACCTTGCGGGTTTCTGCAGAATTATTATGTCAAGTGCAGAGCTGTCGGTGAGCAACAAACATCATCAGGGCATGGTAAACATTGATGAGCTAGACACACTGTCTAAATAGCTTGGTGAAGGTATAATTGTTGGGGTAAAAGGTTAAAATCTACATTATCAATTGGACCAATACTGTCACAAAGAAATGATTGCGCCAAGTCACAGTCACTTTCGTGTCGATGCACAGATCTTCTCGGAGTCCAAGGACGAGGTCGCTGTGGTAATCTGCGGTAGTCAGCGCACAAACAACAGCCTGTCGAGCGACGACGAGTACCAGAATATTGATGTCTTGTGTGGCCTGCAGCCAGTGAGCTTTGACATGCTGGACAAGCTTGCCGAGGTTAAGGCCACACAGCATGTTTGTGACTGTATCCTTGGCAAAAGTTTCATTCGGAAAGTAACATTGTTATTGAAGTTTGTTGGGCTAGTTGGTGCATTTCTGAAGGTTGAGACAAAATTAAGCGAAAGAATATACAACAGACAAGCAGCAGACAGATTTGAAATTATCGCTTTATCCGGTCTGTCTCTTCTGGTACATTCTATTTTCTTCTGCCCAATTTTATGTCAGGCTTGAAGGTGACATAGTGTGGTGAGAACTACGTTAAAAATTGAAATTTAATTTACCAGCTAGTTCCGCTGGCTGTACTTCCTAAAATGTGGTGCGCTTGATTTAATTGGCTCCCCAAGCTTGTGCGATGCCAGTTCTGTCAAATGCTGTATGGGGAATCTCCAGTCTCGCAGAGAGGGAGTGCCACACTTTGATGGTCCAAGCTGCGTTCAGTAGCTTCAGCAGTGAGGCTGTTAGAGGAATTTTGTCATCTTAGTCTTGCTTCAGCTGCATCGCGATCACATGAGAATGGTTAAAAAAAAAAAAAAGCTTGCGGCCCAAGTGAGCCATATAGCACACGCCCAAAATCACAAAGTTTAGTAGCTGCAAATATGCCCGACATGTCTGATTTGCCAACAATTGGGGCTGCAAAATTACAGAGTTTTTCAGTATATGGGCAGGTTTATAAAGCTTATGAATAATCATTTGGAGTGTGAAGAACCCGCAGATATTGTGGAAGAAAAGGGAATAGCATGGCAAGTACTGCCATCATTAGTGATGTGTATCCCTAATTTTTCTTATGTTGCATTTACCTTCTCGCTAAAAATGTCAATAGTTAGCCTTATGGAGAATTTTAGCTCATTAGCACCCAGAATGCATGCATGGTAAAAGCTGCAACATCTATTTTGGAAGGCTTGGGTGAATGCTGCACTAACCATTCAGTTGAAGTATGCAAGCCAGTAAGAAGCACCTGTTGTATGCAGTGATTAGAAGGCTGCTGTTGTCACTTTAATGAAGAAGTATTGCATGGTCACAGGCGGACACATTATGTTCATTTGCAAAGGGTGTATCCTGACATAGATTTGACTGTAGTTTCCTTGACTGAACGTGTCCCAAGTTGTTGATGCCATCGTAGTCGCTCTCGATGTAATTGTGGACAAGACAAAGAACCTCAAGTTCAGCAGCCGGCGAGTGGTGCTTTTGTCAAACCTCGGTGGGACCTTCAATGACAGCCAGCAAAATGTCATTGCTGAAGGAATGAAGAACTCTGATTTGTCTCTCACCATCGTGTAAGTCAGCTGTTATGAGCATTTTGTGTACATAGCAGAATTGAAAGTTTGATTGCTGAATTTATTTTATTCGCATGCCCCTATGTTATAGGACGTCTGCAGTAAGGAACCAAGCACTTCTTACATTGTTATCAGGGTACAATGTTGCAAGCCAAGGCATGATGCAATATTTTGTGTTGTCATCAAACCATTTGGTGCAGGAAATGGTTCATTAGCCTGTGCCTTGGTTACTGACTACGAAAAAGTTAGCAGTAAAATGACAAGCATTTTTCTTCTAGCATAGGTACTTTCTTACCTGTAGCATTTTTTCTGGTGTTTGTTTGTTAGTTCTACTGGCTGTTTATTGTAATTGAAACTAGTTGACTGAAGTACCAAGGGGATATATGACTGTTGTAAATAACTTTACACAAAAAAAATCTGTTGACATATGAATACCATTAGTTTTGCTACTAGATGCTTGCGGTAACTGTAGTGCTCTCACCATTCACTTTTCAGCTGCCCATTTGATGTTCAGAATGTTGGAGATGATTTGGAGAAGTTGTCTGCAAGCCAGCAGAAAGCAGTTAAATATGTTGGCAAAATCCTGGAGGCAGTCAACGGCGACTCGTACACATTTGGGTATGCTTTAATAAATCTGTCTTATAGAGATTAAGGGCTACTATTTTGTGCTGGAACACAGCACAAAACAACCTCAAAGCCTAATACTACAGCCAGTCACCTACCTTAAATGTCTAGCAAGGGCTTCCCAATCATCCTTGTTCACTTCTCCTGTCACTGGCATGGCTGCTCCAACTGGACTAGGCAAACGAAAGTGCACTATGGTGAGATGAGAGCAGTGGTAATCTGAAACCTCTATGTAAACAAAATATAAATCTTATCAAAAAAAAAAAAAGTTCGCTTTGGGAAGTCAGCTTCACGAAATTTCGCAGAAAAATGTCTGACGATTACAATACTCCCTAATGCAAAACTTGAATGCAACTTTATATGTGTTTTCATTTCACGATGCACTGAGGCAGAGAATTTGAGACCGAACTAATCACATTGACTGGCAATGGGCGGGTGCTGTCAGCGCCTTCGCAGAGGGAGAGGCAGTATGGGAACGGTGTCATGATGAGCGCCATCGGAGCCAGCTGTGGAAGACAAGGAAGGTGCAAGCTATATGCTGAGGCAAAGAATTTCAGACCGAAATCACTGCACCGACTGGCTGTGGGTCAGCGCCCTCATAGAGGGAGGGGCAGTATGGCAACACTAGCATGATGAGCGGCATTGGAGCCAGCTGTGGAAGAAGATGTAACATGCGAGCAGCAGCTTGCACACATTCACGCAGTTATGCCAATGCCGACGCTCAACCCAGAAACGGGCGCCTATAGAGAACTACCTTCAAGCCATGTCCATAGTGGACATGCAGTTAAATAAAGAGTGTTACATGCACGGTATATTATAGATAAGTGTTAGGTTACTGATCTGAATTGCCGACTGTAAAAGTTGTTTTTATATCCACTTTCCTTTTTTTTTTTCTGGATCATAGCCAGGCTATGCCAGCCCTCATGTCATATGAGAAGAAGCGCACCCGCCCTACACCTTGGAATGCTAACCTTGAGATCGGGCCTGACATCTCCATACCAATCTCGTCGTACATCAAGGTAAACCAGCACATATGGTGCATGCGCCCTAACTTCGATTAAATGTGTGCAAGCAAGGGATGTTTCTGGAGCCCAAGTTTTGAGAAGGGGTCTTTGTCAGGGCGGTCAGTTAATTGTTGCGTTACACCTGCACTGCCCGATAATAAAGACTCGATGGTAACTGCCAAAAATTCTGAATAATTTTGGAGTCCGAAGTATTGGATTTGTAAAAAAACTTTATTTCGCAAGTGTGACAAAAAAAGAAAAGCTTGTCAATGGTTACTTTTGCGGAACATTTTAGCCCATTAGCACCCAGAATGCATGCATGGTAAAAGCTGTACCATCTATTTTGGAAGGCTTGGGTGAGTGCATCAACCAAGCACACATACACTTGCCTATGACCTGGTCAGTCCGTATTCTGACCATTGTCATGCTGTCTTTACAGATATACGAAAGTACAGTCAATGCATACAATGAAATCTCCATCCCTTGATAACATAATAGAAGTCGACAGTGCTGCGATAGCCAAATGATCATGGGTTTCTTTGCAACAGTCATTGTTAGTAACTTTCCTCACTTAATCACCACCCTCGTCTGCACAGACATAGATGCTGGAGGTGGCACCCTCATTGTTCGTCGAGTGAAACACAGCTAAGAAGTTGAGAATGTTTTGTGTTGACTGCAGTGTCTAACAACAATAATTGTGTGCTTTAGTCAAAATGAACAAAAATGTGTTGTTATTAAGAAATCGCAAAACAAAATCATGAAATTTCATAGCTGATGTGGTGGAGCCACCATTGGGGATGATACCAGTATGCTAGTACCGAAGCTGAGTTGACTGACAGGTGGTCAGTCAAAGCATCAGTGGCATTGCTTTGTCTCAACACAGCTCCCAGCCCAATAAGGATTACAAAATGGAGGGTGAAGCTGCAAAGGCGTGGCTGAGGCAACATTTAGTTGCTGATAGCCTTTTTCATACAAGAAACGTTCATAAACTTGTTCAGAAAGGTTAGTGGCACGGTGCCTTTTACTATCAGGCATATTCTGCACATTCCTTAGAAGTGGTTTCAGGGTCCCTTTAAAAATAAATCAAGGATTAAAAGAGCACTAATGTCACTTCAAGAGGTGTGCCCATTTTCCTTTAAGGAAAACTACTGTGCAAATCAGCTGAAATTTTAGGAATCAGCTGCTTTGTCTACTTGTTTGTAGACAAAGCATATTTTTTGTCTGGGCTAGCATTTACAATGCCTGTTTTTAGGAATGTTTAAGGAAGCAGCTTGTACACCACTCTGTCAAAGAATAGTGCACTTGTAGTGATTAGTTATTGTTGCTTTGCATGTTAAAAATGGTAAAATAAGAGTACTTGTAGAGTCTAAAGAAAACCATCCCTAAAACCAAGGTGTGGAATCCCTGTGCAAAATGAGTGTTCTTTCATTTATGAATAATTTTCATTTTGCTGCTGTTTTTATAATGGACTAAGTTCTATTTTTCCTTCATGCTAAAGTCTGAACAATGCACTTTACTTCAGGGCTCATCTCACCTAGATTTACTATATATTGGGGAGCAGAGCTGTGCATCTGACTGAACACGCCGCTTGCGCCCCTATTAGCCAAATCTGGGCACATATGCAGAAATCAGCAGCCTTTTGAGGGAAAGCCAACTTCACAGCTGCACTGCCGTCTGCCACACTATTGCCTTTGTGAGCCTGTGCCTAAGGGGCCACTGCCACGCCAGTGTTGGATGTGTCATGTTGGTGTGCTGTTTAGTGCAATTTGGATGGACATTCATTTTGTTGCCCCATGGAAAAGCATCGAGATTACTGTACGGTGCTTCTCAGTTCTATATGATGCTTCTCAGAATTTTGTAATTGGGCGTTTTGTCTAATTAAATTACTACTTTTATTAGTGAAAGTGAAAAACAAGGCAGCACCATATCTATGACTAAAGAACTTGAGTGTTTGACAATCTTATTAACAACCAGCTTTTTCTCCCGCCCGCTGTGTCATGTATTTTCAAGGCACAAAATAAACTGTCTCTCTTGTCAAACCTGTGCTCAGAAAAACAAGTAACACTTGAAGCAAAATGATTGTCGCATGTCGAAATCGGTACTGAGGGTGGGGTGCGGTTGGCTCTTCAATATAACTCGTTATTTATTCCAGCATAGCAGTGTGCTCCATAATGCACAAACCTAATTGCATCACGCACAGAATCTGATCATATAGAGTAAGTACAAATCTCACTAGCAATATTTTTTCGATGAGAATAGGCAGTAATATTCTTACGGGGAGAGAAGACGCTTGACAATATATTTACAAGATATATACAGTGGGCAGAGGACAGGCATACAAGATGGAGCCCGTGCGCGCAACTATCAGCGATCGTCGTCTTCGTCAGTCCTCATCGTTTGTCATGCACAGGTAGTGGAGGTCAAGCCCAAGCCGTGGAAACAGTGTACTGCCAGGCGCACTGCAGGCCCTGTGCGCTGTGACACTGTCTACTACCGCAATGATGAAAAAGAAACGGAGGTGGAGAGAGATGGCACCATACAAGCATACCGGTACGGCTCCACTCTGGTACCTTTCACTGACGAAAACCGGCAGGCCATGGAGGGAAGCAAGGCAAGCTCCGGGCGGGGCCTCCAAGTACTCGGATTCACCGATGAAGCCAATGTGAGTTTTTTTATTATTATTATTATTATTATTCAAGGGTGTAGCAAGGTGGGGGCACAGTGATCATGTGCCCACACCTTCTCCCCATCCTCTTAAAACATTTGTAGATACAAATATTTCTCTACTGGATTTTGAATATCTGAAACTGCCAATTGTGTACTATGAAACATAAAACTAGAGCAAAAATTAGATAAATTTCATCCCAACTGCCATAGTAGACGTAAAACACTAGAAGTTGCATTATATAACTTGCTATATGTTGCTCAGGAAGCCAGACATTTCCAGTTAAAATGATATCATTTACACTCACCGAAGAGTCCTGAGTGTTATGGGGGTCTCAAACGTGCTCTTGGGACAAAGGAACAGCAACGCAGTATTGCAAACAATCACAGGGGCATTTATTGCACCTTTCATACACTCATGCCTGCTAGCCGAATTGCTATCCACAGAACATGCCAATGGTCACGCGACAAATCTAGGAAGTCTGACTCACCGCGACTGAAAGTCGAGCGAATATGTTTGCCCCAAGCTGGTAACCAATGCCTCTTTGTCCGCGTGTACAGTCATGCAAACGGTGGCGCATTCGAACGAGGTCTTGTGAGACAGTCTCGCAAAAGCAAGGATCGGTACACATGCAGAATGTCTGTGGCGCTTGCCAATCCCGAGCCAAAGAGGAACAGCCTTCCCCTTTTGCACCTAGGTAATCCTGCCGTTAGATGGCATTAGCAGTGTAATACTCATGCCATCTCTCGTGTTACTCTGCAGCCACACTGACCACCGCCATAAAGCCACGTGGTGAAGCCGGATTACAGGAGACGGGAGTCATGCGGGGGAAACAACATCAGGGGATACTTGAGAGTCGCGCATCCCCATAGTGTGCAAACAAACTGCTTACTACTTTGTTCCTAATGCTTCCTTTGTGTTTTTAGTTAACAGTGCTTCATAATGTACACGTAATGACAAGCTTGCTTAGGTTGTGGATATACTAGGATGTGAAGATCGATTCATGAAACCGCTTCTCATTATTAAAGAAATTATTCAATACTTTATTTGATTCTTTTCTGGCACTATTTCATTTGTATTCAGTTTGGTCTCAAAAATGATTATTCATATACCCATAGCAAAAAAATAACCTTGTTTCTGCTGCACTGTTTCTGAGTCTTTGCTGAAACACCAGGTTTACAATGCAGTTAAGAGTTGTGCGAGTTATACTATGTGAGTAAGAAGGCAATGTTGAATAGGTATGATTGTGACAGCTTGTTCACTTTTCTGTTGTTAGATCAAGAGACACTACTACATGGGTGACAAGACTTCTTATGTGGTTGCCAGGAAAGGAGATGAGGTGTGTTATACTTTTGCTAATCATTCTTAATGAGGCAATACATTATGCATGGTGTCAGAAAATTCTGAAGTTTAAAAATCTCTAGAAGATATTGTACGAAAATGCTAGCAAAGAAAGTTCTTCTTGCGTGGAACTACCTAGACATTAAGTAATACATATTTTAGCGCTGGCATGTTTAGGACATAAGGGGTCAGAATGTCTGGAAAGTTTGGCACTCACTTCTTAGTGCTTCCAGTTCCAAAAAGTGTAAGTTGAAATTTGATTGGTCTAGGCACGCCCTTGATTGAAATAATATAAGCTTGCTCTCAATAATCTGCAAAAATTGCTTTGATTCTTAACCATGCAGTTAAGAAAATGTTTTTTTTTCTACATATTTGCATGACTGTAATTGTTAAATAAGTAATTGTACTCATTATATACTAATCGTTTGGCACATACAGCCACTCATTGTAGCATGGGGCTTGGTGTGGCACATAACACAGTAGGCGCACGATCATTCAGACCTAAATGTGTTGTATAGTCAATTATTTAAACCAAATTTTAAAACACTGGTTTCCTAAATGTTTTCAGTGTGTTGAAGCTGCTTGTGCATTCTACTACGCACTGAATACAGCCTTGTTTGTGGCCAAGAGTGGCTGAACATAAGACTGTGGGACTTCGAACTGTCATGCCATATGATAAGTCGTGCCAGCTAAAAAAAGAGGCTTCAAATAAAAAAGTGTTTAGGGCTATTATATTGCCTTGCATGTCACTAATGTTTGAGCCCAGCGCACTGTTTATTTTGCATATTCGCATTAGACAGTAGGAGTTTAAATGTGCAGTCTGCTGGTGCTGCCCTATCTGCACTGATCCAAGCCCTCAAGAAGTCCAAGATGGTGGCTATCGTCCGGTACGCCTTCTCCGACAAGAGTGCACCTCGAATGGGCTTTTTGAGCCCACGGATCAAGGAACGCTATGAGGTGGGAGAGCTTGTACTCTTGCTCCTTCGGAAATCATGTACACTAATTACCAACAAGCCATATAAACTTGGCAGTAAATTGACAAAAATCTGAGTAATCAAATTTCAAAACAGCAGATTCACCAAAAAAAGCAAATGCTTTCATTCTGTGAGTGACTGGGAAAAGTCACCAATGCATTGCTGTATACACCTATGCTTTTTCATGACAAGTTGGCCAGTATTTTGGATGTCAAGACGAAAGTACCCTTTGGGCCTGCATTAAATTCGCATTCAATGGCTGTGTTGTCGGCAGCACGTCTTCATTCTAGTTTGCACACTCCTGCTCGAGCACTTTGCCACCAATCGCCTTGTATAGTGAGCAACAAAACTTTATCACTGCAAAGAATACTTGAAGTTTGACACAAGAATGCCTCACACTATCAGTAATAATGACTGCACACATGCAGCAAACAATAAATGCAAACAAAGCCAAGTTTGTACATTACCTGAGCAAGCTTGGCAGCTTGGCTTATTGTATACAGTGAACTCTCATTAAGATGAACTCAGTTAAGCTGAATTATCGCATTTAACGACCATGGGAATGTTTGTTTGGTTTTCCATAGACTCAGTGCAAAAAAAATCCGCTTAATACGAACCCCATCAGACGTGCTCTTCGGTTAAGACTAACATTCGGAGCGACTGCCACCACTACCAATCCTGGGCTAGAGTGCCTCAATGGGCCACGCATTGGTGCGCATCGCCCGTGGACAGAGGTGAAAACAGGAGGCGGAGGAAACAAAAAGAGACAGTGACGTTTCACTTCAGGAACGCTGGTTACTCGTAAGCGTATGGATGCTATAGAGCATACGAAGCTATCAGCCCTCGGTGCGCCTAGACTGTCTGCATCGCAGATCGATTTCAATACAGGGCTCGCCCAGCCGTGCCATACGCAGCAGCTGGCGGAGTAGAACGCCCCCTTGTAAACATTCGCTTACGAATTAAATTAACAAGCATGGTGTCAGTACACGCAGGCAGACATCACACTCGATGACCACGGACGCTCGCTGTCTATCGCTTCAGTGCAAACTAAGCGGCAAGAACACAGCGTGTGCAATACTACGAGCCATCGGCCCCCCTAGACTGTGCGTGCCTTCAGAGCAGATCGCGTTCAAGATAAAGCCTATGCAACCGCATGCCACCGAAGTACAACACCCCTCCCCTTCCTGGTGCCACGCGTATGCAGTGGAAGATCGCACTCCCCCCCTCTTCCCTCCTCCTCTGCGCACACGAGATTGAGCCACCACGGTCAGCTCATCATTGCGCACTTTCACTTGCGCACACAGCGTACGGCGTGCGAACATGGTGTTATCACTAGACGAACCCAGTATGTCCGTATCGCAAATGAAACCTGTAGCAACTGCCAGAGGAGGTCAACTCAGTGCGCCTCCGCCTACCTTCCTCCTCTGCGACGCTTCGCCTTGTTTCTCCATCCCCACTTCGCTCTACATCACCTAGACGTTCCTCTAGGTTACGTTGCTTTGCTGCATGCTCAGCACGCTCCTTCATGCTTTCGCTAGCTCGGAGCTGGCACCGATGACTTATGAAGCGGCAGCTGCCTGCTTTAGCTCCTTAGTGAGCTTTTTCAACAGCACGAAGGCACAGAAGGATTTTTAAGGTCATTAGGTGAGATGAAATCGTTTGGGGTTGCTTGCCAATTTGCACAAAAGTGCCAAACATTCATCATGGACTGTATGAAACCAAGGAAGTGTACCACTGGAAAACAGTTTTCTTTTAAGTTCAGTAAATAAATGCTTTTTATGTCATTTTCCCCCATTTTAAGTCTACTTCATTTACCGTTTTGAAGTAAGATATTTGGATGCATCTGGTCATTTTGCCAGTTATTCTTCTGATAAGATGAATAAATTTTCATGGTCCCTTCGAGTTTGTTTAAAGGGAGTCTACTGTAGTTTGTTTTTGTTTGTGGCTAGCAGTCAGTTACTCTTGGATTGGCCTGGCCATAACATACAATCCAGCATCTGGCAGATCATCCTTTCTCTACTCTCTACTGTGTTTCAATGAGGAGCTGGAAACATACAGAAACAAAAATGGTAATTCCTGCTCACCACAGCTGCTGAATTTGCAAACCAATTGGCAAGAAGAATAGGAAAAATCATGCTGTACACTGCAAGGCACCAGAAATTTCTGTCATCATTCCAAATTGCTTGCATCTCAGAGATGAGTCGTGGTACCACTACGATGTTTGAGTAATCAAACATGTCCATATTTCTGTTGTTCAGAAAATCATTTGTCGACTTCGCACCATTGTGGAAGTTATATTTCTTATTAATCTGGTATGGTTGCCAGGGCTGAGTTCTCAAGAATTTTGTTTTTACTTGTTCTTCAAGGATATTGTATTGCCAGTGTTGTAGTGTGCACTGCTATGATTGCATTAGATATATTACAGATGCTGCCGGCTAGAGTAGTGCACAATAAATGTTAAAAGAGCACACTGAAATATGGAGTGCAAGAGAGTGCACCAGGGGATCTTCATGTTGAATCCAAACTGACCCTTACATTGACACTATAGTACTGCCATGTGTTCAAGTATTCAGATGGTTACTGTTGCACGGGACGTGGTAATTGTCATAGAGTGCTCACATGTCCACTAGGTGGGGAAGTCATCCAGACACTTTACAGGGGTGTTAACATTCAAAATTCGTTACTGGAGTGCAGTTGTCCTCTTTTTGCAGTCTGTTAAATTTATAAGTTCAGCCTTGGTGGAGCCATGAAATTGATTCAAGTTATTCATCTGTTCAAGTTAAAGCAACAATTTTTTTTTCAGGATTTCTGAAAAGGACTGAACTATAAGACAGGTTTAATTATTTGATGTTGAGTTAACTTAAGGTGGCTGTACATCTGAATGCATGCTGGCACATGTGAACTTTAAGCCTAGTCGGTAGATCACCAGTTTTTGCTGAATATTATGCATCTTGAGCATTTTATTAGATGGTATTATTCGGACCGATGACGGCAGAAAGAGTCCCAATGAGTCTCCAAGGGTCTGTGCTGTACAGCCACGTGAAAAAAAAGAGGCTGTTTGCACATGTGCAGTGTCAGTGATAAGTCTTTAGCTTGGGACCTTGCTTCCAAACTTGCCCGCTTTCCTCAAACAGAACAAAACTGTTGAGTCTTCTTGCTTAGTTCAAGGCCATGTCAATACTGCTTGCTGAATGCTTTTGCTTTATTTTTTTCTTTCTACTACACGTTTCACCTAACACCGTGCCCTCCTTTCTTTGTCATCACTACTTGGTGTCCAAGCGTGCCTTCTTTCTTTGCTTCGGGCAGACTTTCATGACAGCGACTCATTTAGGTCCATAGCCAAATTCGTCTTCTATTTAACATCAAGCTTTCATGTTTGAGGTTGTTGCCTTTTGCGGCTTTGTTGCACAGGTAGCTGCCACTTATCCTACCCAGAAGGGCTGGTGCAGTACCTGTGTTGTCTTAATAATTTCATTCGCTTTGCAGTGCCTCGTATTCATTCAATTGCCTTACATGGAAGACTTGCGAAGATTCACATTTCTGCCCCTGGACACCAACAAAGATAATATTCCAACAGGTAAGCAATTTTTTGGCTCTACTGATCCTGGCCTTCTTGACAAGCAGCACTTGTGCTGCTGTTTTCATTCATATGTGCTGCTTTTCATTATGATAAAGAGCAGGTTAACATTAACCCTTTAAGGGGGGAATTATGAATGGCAAAAAAAGAAAAATAGATCCAGGTCTACCTGATGGCTTTGTTTAGCATGTTCATCAAATGATGTCCACAGTTTTTTTTTTCCAAAGGATTAATCTTGGCAGGGGGGAGATATTAGTTATTTATTCGAGTGTCGCACCAGATTTCTCAGACCGTGCGACACCGCGAAACAAGTCCAGCTATCAGTCAGCCTGTGCGTTGCTGCGCGTCAACAGCCTATGCTTACGCGAGCATGCATATGAGACTGCCACAACAGGCTAGAAATGAAAAACATGATAGGGTTAACAACTAAAAGCAAAATTATTTAAAATAACCTAGTGAGTGCTGTGTAACACAGCATGATCATTTTGAAGGATTAAAATTTACTG
Source organism: Dermacentor albipictus (assembly GCF_038994185.2). NCBI lineage: Eukaryota > Metazoa > Arthropoda > Arachnida > Ixodida > Ixodidae > Dermacentor > Dermacentor albipictus. Next base: position 53,684,134 of record NC_091823.1, read on the forward strand.
AGCTGAAATAAACAACTGTTTCTAATAATTTCTGGAAAAAGACCAAATTATTTTTTGGCACTAACGCAGCCACGGCAAAAGGTCAAGCTAGCCTCCACAACATTGCATGCAATGTATGTAATGAAGTATAGCCGTCGTGGGGACGTTCAACTGTGACGCATCCCCTGATGTTTTCCCCTCCTAACTCTCGCCTCCTATAATACGGATTCTTGGCATAGCTGAGCGCCGGTGATGGGCATTGCAGATTAGCATGAGAGGTGGCACAAGTGTTGCATTGCTAACGCCACCGAATGGCGGGCTTACTCAGGCACGTAAGGGAGTAGGCTGTTCCTCTTTGGCTTGGGGTCAGCGTCATGCGCGGTCGTCTCGCACGCTGGCTGACGCTTCGTGGGACTGCCCCAAGAAAGGCTTCAGAGCAGTACACCAGGATGGACGAACACGATCGTTCCAATACACCACCGTTCACATGACCGTACATGTGAACAACCAGGCGTTGGTTTCCAGCATGGGGGAGAACATATTCGCTCACCATCCAGTCGCGCAAGTTGGACTTCCCCGATTTGTCGTGCGCCCATTGGCATGCTCTGTGGATGGCAACTCGGCTAACAGGCATTAGTGTACGAAAGGTGCAATAGATGCCCTTGTTATTGTTTACACTACTGTGTTGTTCCTTTGTCCCATGATCACGTATGAGACCCCAAATCGTGTGTGTGACCACAGTGATACTCAGGCTCTTTTTTATATTACAGAATGCAAATGGGTTGAATTTGTCTTTGCAGACATGCAGCTGTCCCTGTTTGATGATCTCATAGCGGCAATGGACCTTACAGCTGTGGATATGTAAGATGACATTCTCTGTGAATTATCTTCTGTGAAAGATTATCTTTTAAGTGAACAGTCCGACTGTTGTGAAATATTATTTATACAGTGGCAGTGTAGTATATACTAGTGTTACTAAAAAAAAAGAGCAAATTGGCATGCCCCATAATCAGAAAGTGGTTTTGGCACATAAAACCCTATAATTTAAAGGAGCAAATTGCAGAAAACCTCCAATTCTTGTGCCGACCCGCTGAATGACATTTTGCATGAGAAAAAGCAATCAAAGACCACAAAGTACTGGCTCTTGCAACTGTCAAATTTTTTTGGCAGTAAGTGATACAGGATCTGTACGCATGTGCACAGAACTAGCTTGAAAGAATACTTTCCATCACTCCTACGTATTCTTCGGACTTGATTCATACCTGCTGAATCTCACAGACAAGTTGAAAGGCAACATTATCATCAAGAAAGGCGAACTTTTGACCATTTGCTGTTGCAGATTGCTTTTAACTTAAGCAGCATGTAGCTGCTATGAAGCTCATGTTCATGCCGACGCACACTGAAATGCAGAAGTTGCTAGGCAAAACTCTTAAAGTACAGTCGCCCGATTCTTTAACAGAAATGTGCGAGTGTCGAATAGCCGGCCGGTGAACACTTTCTAATGGTTCCCGCTGATCAAGTTCTCGCTGATCAAGTTACCGCTGATCAATCAAGTTCCCGCTGATCTGGTTGCTTCACACCATTAGAAGGCGCTCACCAACCGGGCTAGTCGCCGCTTATGCGGTGCTGTTAAAGTATTGGGTGACTGTACATCTCATTCTTGATTAGCCACACATTTATCATTGACCTCCTGCCTGGCCAACATATATTTTTCAGCTTGGGAGTGAGCTATGCTGATGTCAAATGTGCATGCTTATTTTTGCGCTTGACAGATTATTTCCAGCCAACACTTTGCAGTCAATACTTTATTTACCTGTGCAGTATGGAATGTAAGCAAACAAGGTTATCAGGTTTTCTTCAGCCATCTTGTTGTGACGTTACTGTTGCCTGTGAGATTTACCTGCGGAGCATTGTATGGCAGTTGTTACTGCAGCGTCTGGAAGTTGTATATCGATCACAGTGGAGTTGCCAAGACAGCTCTGTACTGAGTCATGCATCTAAATACACTCGGTCACCATCTTGAGGACTTCATCATATGCTTGTTCTTCCTTAGAAATTATATGAAAAAGAACTCTATGATTGCTGGCATTAGCCATTATTATTATTTTCCTACTATCTTTGCTGCACTGTCTGTCTACATAACAAGTTGCAGTCAGGTACCAAGCAGGACTTTTATAGGACACAGTATAGGACACAGTATAGGACATAGTATTTGCTCCTGTTGACAGAAATGGAGAACCAGAAGAGCTGTTCAAGTCTAGTCAAACCTCAAATCCATACTTGCAGCGGCTGTATCAGGTGAGCAAGTCCTACCCTATTGTGCATGCTGGCTATTATATGTTTACACTGCTTTTAGGTGAATCTTAAGCTATGTTACTGATGCACAGAGAAAGATAATCAGTTGTATAAAATTATCAGCAGGCACTAGGCAGTGCATGTGATATACTGCACGTCACATTTCGTCAACCCCTTGTCAACAACACGGCACTGGGGAGGGCTACAGTTGATGCCATTTAGCTGTTGAACAGAGTGATATATGTATGCGCCATTTTCACAAAAATACTGTATTGCTGTGAGGTGCATATGCTTGCTATAGACTTTTACCACGAGAGCTCCCTGGACATCATGATGAAGCCCTCTGCACTGTTATAAAGACACATGAGCCCTCCGTGAAAGCTCTGCAGAAGAAGCAGCCCGTGCCTTTGTACTCATATGCAACAGACCAGAGTAGAGGTTCTCTCTCTCTCTTTCTCTCTCTCTAAAGAGAATGTCTATACAAGAGAAAAGTACCATACTTACACAAATATCAATGCAAGCATTATTATTATTATTATTATTATTATTATTATTATTATTATTATTATTATTATTATTATTATTATTATTATTATTATTATTATTACCGTCCTGGAAAGCATTCTGCAATATATTGAACCCCATGCTTTGAGTGCTATGCAACCTTTTTCCCCTCTCAGTTTCACTTTTCAATATGCAGTCTGCATGACTGCTAGTTGACTAGGCTGTGTGGAAAAGCTGACCCATCAGTGGGCAAGAGATGCAGGTTAAAGGACACTTAGATAATTTTGTACTTTGTTTGCTTGTTTCCAAACATTTTCATCCAGATTCCCTACATTAAGATGCATAGGTTTGACACTCATTTGAGAGAGTGTTTCCTGAAAAATGCAGGTTGAAAAAGGCATATTTGTATTTCCCACACTCCAGATGGCATTGCAATAATACGAGTTTCAGAAAGCAGTCATACTGTACTGTTATTCTGCTTATTTTCAAACTCTTGCATTTTGTTGGTGCAGATTGGTATTCTTGTAATTTCCCTATAATATTGGACTCGTTTGTTTAGCAATAGTTTATTTCATGTCCTCCAATCTTTGCTAGTTCTGCATTTTTCTTGGCCTGATGAAGTATTTATTTCATTGTCCACAGTGTATTCAACACAGAGCAATGCATCCAAAAGACCCATTGCCTCCTGTGCCTCAACATATTGCAGATGCCATCAAGACGCCCAAGGCGGTGAGTGAGTTGTCACATGAGAAGTCCTTCATTGTCCTTGTGCTTTGCCACTGTTATTGCTCACAAGTCAGAATCCTATCCCTGTTAAATAACCAAAAGTGAGATGGAATAGCTGACTAAAAATGGTCTAAGTTTTATCTATATTTTGAGTAAAGCAAGAATAGACAATTGGGAACACTACATTGAGGCTACAAGCGGGTGAAAATGCCTCGTGTTCACATGGAATGGTCACTTTGTAGGATTACTGCCATGGTAGCTCACTAGCTATGGTATTGAGCTGCTGAGCTCCAGGTCAGGAGTTGGATCCCGGTTGTGGCGGCCACAATCTGGTGGGTGTTGAAATAAAATATGGCTACTACCCTTCCGAGTAGCACAGTGGTTTGGGGGTTGCGCGATTGTGCTCCAGTGAGACGGACTCGAAGCCCGGTCCCAAGGACCGCATACGAATGGAGGATGTGCACGACAATCCTATTGTACACACCCTACATACCTCCACTGCAGGGCTGTATACATTGTATATAGTGTTGATCCGTTCATACAGTGTGTTGCTATTGTGTATATGTGTACCACTCATTGGATGCACATTAAAGAAGCCCAAGTGGTCAAAATTAATCCGGAGTCCCCCACTGTCCCATGTGTCGTAATCAAATAGCTGTTTTGGTGCATAAAACCCCAGAATTTAATTTTTTACTTTACACAATTCATGAAATGGAAGCTTTATTTGTAATTTCAGTGTTAGACCAAATGATTGTCTCTCTGAAGTTATATAGCAGGAGAGAAAGATTCAGTCTCTCAGTACATTTCCCAGTTGCTGCATCACTGAAGGTAGCTTTTCCTAAAAGTACATGCACATCTACATGCATGTTACTATACTGTATAGTACATAATAGCACGATTAAGTGGTCAACATTTGGCAAACAAGGGACATCTCTGAAGCCAGTGTTTTCAACGAGGGTCTTCATCAGGACAACAATATAAGAGTTGTCCAGTTTTCGAAGCAATGGCTCTCCTGGGACATCCTTTGTTTACTCACTGATGAGATTAATGTTGGAACTTTTGTGGCACATAAACATGAACATTGCATGAAATTACACTTTGCATAGGATGAAAATAAATTGTACACATTGTCATTAGCTTTATAGCATAGACTCATAGTTGTGTAACATAGATTCCAACATAGATGTTGGATCTGCATAACTTTTTTATATAATGCTTCATAGTGCTAATACTTTTTGTTCTTCTCACGGTCCTGCTAAAAATGTACTAAGTGGTTCTACCATGCAAGTTTGCAACTAAGAAAGGAGAGTTGAGGACGTGATGGCGCTGAGATGTGGAGACTAGCTTGGTGCTTTGAGTCTGCAAAGGATTCCTTCCGGAGGCTCTGTAGTACAAGCAGAGGGCATCACAGGGCTTGATAACAAAACTAGTCGTGCCATTCTCGAGCAAGGACACCATTACATATGTTATCTCCTGTATTAAAGAGCACAGCTGGTGGGCATCCCTTTCTTCATTTCACTTTCAGTACCAGGAGCAAATGCCTTCTTAGAAGAAAAATACGTCATTAGATGTTTCCCGAGTCACCAGTTGACATGGACACAGGGGCTTTTGTCACAGACAAATTGCTTAACTGCGCTGAATGAACCTTATTCTGCATGAAAGTAAAATTGTAGTGGCGACTTTTTCAAGTGAATTCCTTCATTTAGGATCTTGGCTAATTTTGCAAAAGTTGATAAAAATTTTAGAATGAAAGGAAGAGAAAACATCTTGCTTACAACTTTGCATCAGTGCTACAAGAACAGATATCATGTTGTTGTAAACAGGCACCTTCTCACATGTTACTATACTGTGCTAATGTACCACTGTATTGCAGGCATTGGATGTGTGTTACACAGTAGCTCATGCATTGCAGCCTAACAACATTTAACGTACTTATCATGTTATTGCTAACTAATGTATAACGCCAGATTTCATACCAATAAGTATTTTGTAACCAATTGGCCACTGCTCCTATTCATTATGTTTTGGCCTATATCAGGAGGCATTGTTGCCTCCTTTTGTCGCGCCTCGTGGACATTCTGTACTATCTGTATGTCCGAATAAACTGAATTGAATTGAATTGAATTGAATTGAAAACCTTGAATGAATTGATGAAGCACCTGCTCGAATGTTTACTTTGGGCACACTGTAATAGATGCTGTTTGGAAAGAAATCATATGCATTTTCATTGCAGTATGGCAGTTGTAAGCATGATTATTCAACTTTAAAGTTTTATGATTTTCATAAATTTTTATGAAAATTTTGCAGTCTGAATAATGTATGCTTCCTGCAGTTACTAGAATTTGACTTTTTCATTTAAATACAACTTTCAATCTAATATGTTCAGTGATTCCCTGACGAGAGTATTTCGGGTGTTCTGCATACGCATTTTGCATACGCATTTTTGCATATGTAGTGTGAGGTTTAGAGCTTATTCTTATTGTACTATGAAGTGTGATGGTGGTTTTTACTCCAACAGGTTTCAGAGCTTGCAGAGCCCATTCTAAAGAAAATTTCATCTGCATTTCCCCTGGAGGACGTCACCCCAGTAAAAGTGCCTCAAGACAACGGAGTTGGACCCTGTGACCGGTCAGTGCAGCTGTGTTATTTTTTTCTTTTTTGCTGTATATTTGTTTAATGTTGCTGAACACATAAAACCTTTAAGGCTAAAAAATACCCAAGGAAGTCAAATAGCTGATTTACTGTTTACTATAATTATTTAAGGCTTGGTGCCTGTCATTATTGCCCTATTTATTTATTTATTTATTTATTTATTTATTTATTTATTTATTTATTTACAGTACTCTCAGAGTAAGCATCCATTATAGAGAGAAGAGGCTAGATAAATGAGGTTAAAAATTAGATTATAAAGAAAAGGCACAGTATAAGTAACAACGAAAAATTATGATAGCTCACTAATTACATAAAATAATAGTAATAGTTCACCATAGAAATTTGATGATACACTTTTTAATACACAAGTTAGGAATGATAGCTCAATACATACACAGTTAAGTTGTAAATACCGTGTTTATACTGTAAAAAAGTCACATGGTATAGTATTCACAAGTTTCATGATTTAGATGTAGTTAACTAAAGCATCTCTAAATTGAACAGGATTACTTATACTAACAGTATATGCTGGCAGACCATTCCATTCATTGCATGTTTTTGGCAAAACTTATTGCAAATGTGTTAGTGTGTTAGAGCGAGGCACATGTGCCTTATGCATATGATCTCTACATGAGGAGATGACTGGTGCTGGATTAATCCATGATGACCAAAGGGGTGCGTTCTGGTAGTAAATCTTATGAAATAAGTGTAGGCGTGCATGTTTGCTGCGGGAGTAACAGTGAAGGTAGGTTCAGTCTAGTCTTCATTTGTGTTACGCTTGCCGTACGATCGTAATTACCTAGTTAGTATAAACCGAGCAGAGCAAATCTGGACACTTTCAAAGCAGTTAAGTGAGATAGCATCATGTGGGTCCCATACTGATGATGCGTATTCCAACTGTGGACGAACATATGTCGTGTATAACAATTGTTTGAGTCATAATAGTGCTAAAGAAAAGGCTCTACAAAGATATCCAAGTGTGCAATTAGGTATCTTTGTTCATTATGTAGTCGATATGGTACTTCCAAGATAACTTATAGGTTATATAGATGCTGAGATATCTGTAGTTTCATACGCTCTCTAAAGGAATGTTATCACGTAAATAGGCAGTACAAGCTTCATTAGTACGGGATATTCGCCTCAATTTACATTTCTTGACGTTAAGTTGCATGTGTCATTTTTTTAGTCCAGTTATGCAATGTGTCTAAATCGTCCTGAAGAGAGGAAATATCTGCATCATTAGTAATTTTGTTATATAATACACAGTCATCTGCAAAAAGACAAATTTTAGACAAAATGCTACCAGATATATTGTTAACATAGATAAAAAATAACAGCAGCCCAAGTACAGACCCTTGTAGAACGCCAGATTTGACAGGTGTTCGAGTCGAATTAACTTCATTAGCATTTAGAAATTGTATGTGGCGTGTTAAAAATGCTTGTTTAATACTCAGGGGATATATATGACTGTTACAATCTGTAAGTCGCTGCAATTACTAACAAAAACTGTTGTTGCAAGTCTATTTTTGTAAATAATATTTAACCTTTTTCTGCAATATCTTGCCTGAGGAAAAACCGGGCTTTTCACTGGTGGTGCCGTTCCCTTACATTTAAGTTTTTCACAAGAAAAAGGTTTATACGTATCGGACTTGGTATACTTGGTTTGCTTTTGCGCCACAAACCTGAAAATTTAGCTTTTCAGCATGAACAAATGACAGAATTGAAAATGTGAGTAGTTAGCTGCATCCTGAATGAAATTTAACCTATAAAAAAATAAAGAAAGAAAGAGAAGAAGACATCTCGAGAAATTAAATTTGTTTGATGTAATTGTGGAAACAATAGATTTTGTGATCTTAAAATTCGCAAAAAAAAATTTTTAGATGGTTGCTATGAATGATGACAGGCCGACACGTTCACTTTCTTACCACACCCTGTGAGTCTTCCCCCACGCTCTCCACATCTGTCCATTCTCGTACACCACGCACACTCCGTACAACCCGCATCTTCCTTCCTCTCTCGCCTCCGCACTCATGCTATCTGGTCCTTCCTCTGGCAACTACAGTAAAATGTGCGTGTGGCCTCTGAGAACTGTGACTTGCCTTGCCTCACATGGTAGCAATTTGTAAGAGTCTGAAGAGTGCCATTTTAGCGTACCGAGAGTACCAGACTGCCAGATTGTGAATATTGTTACGGATGAGATGGGTGTATTTACAAGATGATTGAGGGGGTGTAGAGAAAAGAGCACGGGCAGTCAGGCATGTTCTGCATCACACCCAGTTCTTCAATGTCCTCTTTGGATCTGCCATGCAGCGAAACATCTTCCTTGTATCACTGACCACCTAAAGAACTTCAGGTAGTCAGAATTAATTTGGAGCCTTTCACTACAGCAGCTCTCATAGGTCATTTGTTGCTTCGGAACATTAAACCTTGCCATTTAATTTTCTTGTACTCTATGTTCTTACATATGAATGGCTTCCAACCTTCACTGTTCTTTGAGCACTTTCCAGCTGTCTGCTGTATTTATCTACTCTTTCCTTGGACACACACTCCTTCCTCTATTTATTTGTAAGTGCTGGAAATGGCAAAGAAACCATAGAGTGCGACCAACATAACCAGTGTCGATTGAAAGCAAAGTCCGTTGCCAAATGCCACACGTTACAGGAAATGTGTTCACTTTACATCTGCATCAATACCCCCTTGAGTTTTGCTTCCATTGTAATCAGTGCCTGAAATTTTCTGCTTTTGGCTTCATTTCATCAGCCTTTTTAGCACAATCCTTGATGCTCTAGATGTCAATACTTAAGGTTATCAAAAAAATGAACAAAGAACGACCTTTTTCTGTTGTGGCAACAGTGCCACGCCAGGCCCTTTCCTTGTGCTACGAATGCACTTTGACAGTGATCGCTGTGGGCATTCTTCCTTTTCTGAGATGTCACCGGCACATGCACAAACGTAAATTGTAACTTTTGCACAGCATGGTCGTCAATAAAATTTTGGTGCCACCTTTTCGGTTGTTAGGGAAACTTGAAATGGCAAGAATGTGAAAAGTGTGCATGCCCCCAAAATTGCACTTTTTCATGCTTGACCCCTCCCCCCCCCTGACACACACACACACGCACACGCACCTTTAATGACTTTTCGTGCTTATACAGGAAAGTTAGCATTACTACTGAGCAATGTTCAAAAATGTATTCCACTTGTAACTAGCTGTTGAGGTTTCACTCTTACTTTTAAGGCTAGCAGAGTTGGAGCAAAATGAGAAACGTTGCAGCTTCCATGGGTCATTTAAATGCTTGTTCAGGACAAACTGGTGGACTAGTTGGTTATACATGTCGGCTTGAGCTCGCGATTCATTGTACGCTGTGTTCAAGTAGACATTTAAATGCTGCTAGTTTTCCAGCTGTTTGGCTTTATTTGAAAAACATAGCAATGAAATGCCAGTTATTTCCTTCACTCGGACCAATGACATTTAATTGTGCTATAGTCTGATTGAGGATAAGGGCACCAAGTTTCATCAAGGTGTCATGACTTTGTGGTGTAACTGATGCATAAAAAGAATGACAAAAAATATATATACCAACAATCTTGGTTTTGACTCCAGAAACAAAGATGATGTCACAAAGTCGGATGAGCCTGCCTCCAAGAGGGCACGTTCCGATGTCAGCATGGCAGACTTGGTTGCCACAGCAACAACAAAGGTAAAGAAAGCTAACATTGCCAGGTGTGTAGATACGACTTAAAGGAACATTCAAGGCAAATACCAAGTCGGCGTGAACTGTTTACATGCCGTTCCAGAAACAATGAAATGCTTGTTTTGTGCCCAGAAAAGACTTAGTTCACGAGAAAATTGCATCTGAAGGGTCTGAATACCTTTTTCGAAATTCAAATTTCCCGCCATCCAACCAGGGGAGTGGTGATTGGTGCACACGCCTTCCGTCGGTGAGTAAAACAGTACCCGACAGACGGCAGTACCAAGCCAAGAAAGAGCGGTGGATTCGCCTCTGCAGCTGTTTTTTGGTCAAGTGCTGTGAACTGTTAGCGCATCCCGCAACATCACATGGAAGTTGAATGCTCTGCTACTTGCAGTTTGTGCAAGTTTTGCGAGCCAGCAAAAACAGCACAACACTACGTGATCAAGAAAGTAGTGAAACGCAAGAACGTGGCCGGCGCAGGGTCGAGCGAAAACGAAACGTTTCGACCACCCGCGTCATTGTCAGCTGTAATTTCAATGAGTTCACTTTTCTAAAAATGAAATATAACTGGACAAATAGCATTTTATTTCATCTTATAATACAATACAACGATGTTTTTTACGAGTAGTTGAGTACTAGTGACAGAATTTAACTTAAGGAGTGCTTTGGTCATTGGGCAAGTGCTTGAATGTCCCGGGGGAGTCTCTAATCATGTCCTGTATTTACCTCAATTTCTCAATTAGTAAGGCTCTGTTTGCGATAATATTCACACCTTCGAGATTCTCTAGCACTAATATATCACTTTAGTTTGACTTAATATTTGCCTTTAGTGTCCCTTTAATTGGTAGTGTATGGAAATGCGAGATTTGTGGAAAAAGGAACAGGGGCACTTGTACAAGGGGGGCAGATAGAGAAGTAGTTCATAAAACTGAGCCAGGAACTCGTTTTCACCAACCAAAATCCTTTGCCTGGGGCGATAGAGTTAATTACGAAACATCTAACAGTGGACAATCATAACCTGACTGGTAGATTTAAGACTGATAACTGATAACTAAATTGCTGTGTTCTGTATTTACGTTGCAGCCATTATGTTGAGCATGTAATTATTTTGTACCAATTATTTGCTTACTTCATATTCGAGCAGTGACTAGTCTCCCTTTTTAATATTGCCCACTGTCTGAACCTATGTCTGTCTGACTGAACTTTGTTGATGTATTTTGTCTGTGTATATTGTGCAAGGGGGCCGGGGCCCTTGTCAGGCGCTCTGTCGCCTTTAGCCTCCGCCCCCTCTTAGACTGTGTCTGAGGAAATAATAAAGAAAGAAAGAAAGAAAGAAAGAAAGAAAGTTGTATCTTTGATGTAGCAACAGTGCTAAGCATGCACGCTGCTCTTTCACTCGAACAAAGCAATGGTGGGGAGCATTTGACATGCTTCACTGATTCCAATCAGCATGTAGTTTTACTATATATATAACCTTCTTCTTCAAGGTGGACGTGGTGAACCCTGTAGAGGACTTCAAGAAACTAGTCTCTGGCAAAGATCATTCTTACCCAGAAGGTAAGCAACACTGCCTCAGAAGCATGGCAAAAGCTTCACTGGCTACCCTGAAGCAGCTTTTCAAGCTGGTTGAGACAAGCAGCACTTCCTTGCACCTCCCTTCATCTCATGACTTGGGGAAGAACTGAAGTTTGGACTATAGTTGGTACAGATTCAATGTGGTGTCATACGCAGATTCATCGTGACGTTGTTGTCCGTCCTCTGCTTATTTTGTTCTGCTTGATGCCTAAGACACCATAAGGAACTCATAAAAAAGTGAGGTCGTGCAATCGATTGGCTTCCCACGTGACTGCCAGTAACCATCGTGAGTGAGAGTAAGAGTCAGAAACGGTGTGGCTTGTCTCTTGATGGCAAGGGTCCTGCTGATTTGCTGATCCAATGCAATGCTGTTTGTTTGCTACATCTCAGTGTACATTCTTTCTGTTGTATTTTTCGTATTGCAGCCTGTTGGTAATACTATATGTATATACGTACTGCCATTGGAAAAGCACTAGAGATTGGACTGCTTGGTGTCCTCCTTTCTTCTGTCCCTTCTCTTTTGATTCTCTCCCCTCGATTCTGATGGTGCTTACAGCTTGCAAGTTTCCTCCTTTCATTTCTTTATTCTTCCTATACTTTTGCCTCTGGGGGCAAGCAAGCATTGTGCTCCTTGCAGAGGTAGTTGCCAGACAGTCTTTGGTATTTTCATTTGTTTTCTGCTATTAGTAATAAGCCAAATGCCTTCATGACGAAGTGGTTGGAACCTCTTGGTACCGACAGAAAATTTTGAAGTGGAGATAACACGCGAGATCGATTTATGTGGACACACACACATCGTGTGGACAATATAAATGGCGAATGTAGCTTAGAACAGTTAAAATCAATTTAAAGTATGTGCGCGCAGCCAACCGCAAAACTCAGCACCTCGTGACATCGACTTCAAGGAAGGATTGTAAACAACCGAGAAAACGCTACGCCTCAAATTTTCATTGGCTGCCGCGCATCTTGCATGTGCTCTTCTTCTCAGTTGTTGCTTGTAGTGGGACGTTCTCCGTGTTGCTGCAACTGCAGAATTAAGCGGCAGTTTTTGTCGTGTCTGTAGATTTCCCGCACTATTAGCTTGACTACACTGCGCTTACCATTGAGCGTTGCCAATGCGAGGGTCTTGAGGTTCACCTTTGTTGTCACCGACTGCAATATCTGAGTTGCTGTTTTCTTGTGGGTCGAATCGAAAGTGATCGGCCAGGTATAATACAGCAGTGACTCCCACCTGCAGAAAATAAAAGCTGCTGGACGCGAAAAGGATGTTGATGGTGGCGAGAACATCACAAAGCACATGCAGGTGTTACAGATGAAGTAGCAGCACAAAGCTTGTGCACCAGCATGTGTGTCAGATCCTACATCAGAGGCTTTTGCGTGCCCAGCTGTGTTTACATTCTTTCTCTGGCCCATTTCGTTGCTCTCTGAAACCGAAACTTGGACTAGTCGCTACAAACAAGACTTGAAATAATTACCTGTCGCGCTCTGAAATAAATGAGGTTTCGTGCCGTGATTACTGGGTCATTAGCTACTTATTAAAGCAGAAAAAACCAGATCAAAATTTTTTGTGTCAGTACTCCTTTAATTATACAGGACACTTTGTTGTTGAGATAGTGCACTGTACCTCTTGCAACATAGCAGGCTAACCACTTCAGCAAAATAATACCTCTATTTAAAATTAATTCAATAAATATGTAGTAAGAGAATTTCTCAGTTTTCTACTTCGTCAGACAGAATGTGCAACTGCAGCCACTCGCAACAGCACCAAAAATTGGCAATATTTCATTAATGGAAAGCTGTCGATGCTTCATTTTTCCTGCACTGCTCACACTCTTCGAGGTGATCCCGAGACATTAGAACAAACTGCTCCAAACACACTGAAGAAAGAAAAGAAAATGGCTATGAACCACTTGTACCCACCATGGCCAGCTTTTACATTAACATATGCACAGGCCTGCTCACTGCAGAGAAAAGGGAAATGCTGGGAAGGCTGCTAAGGTTACGGCGTAGTCCAGACCCTACCACACAGTCTTTGTTATTGTGTTGGTCTGCCCTCTTTATGTGCGCCGCAGATCATTGGCATCTGCGGAGGGCTGTAGTAATGCTGCTACTTGCGTTCCTTCCAAAGCAATAAGTCACACTATTGGGGATGCCTAAATTTCTTCATTGTACAGGCTAATTTATTGTAATAGTCTTTGCTGCTGAGCTATCTACAATTCATATGAAAGATAGAAGCTCACCTGGGACATACACAATTCTTCGTTATACAGGTTATATTGTTGTGGAGATGTTCAGCTGCAATAGAAATCACTGCAGTAGGCAGTAGCTTGCTGCACATAACTGCTGTGCCGTGTTGTCCTCCCGACAGTCTGTCAGCAGCTGGAAGAAGTCATTCTGAAGTTGTTCAAGGATGCCCTCGGGCGAGCAGCACATGGCAAAGCAGTGCACTGCCTTCGAGCCTACCGGGAATCTGCACTTGAGGTGTGTCCTCTGCTACAAGTTGTGAAGGCCCAGGCTTTCTAATGTTGAAGCTGTGTTGAGAAAATAAGGGTGTGGCTTATATTAATGGCTATTCTGCCTCAATTGAGCCCAATTACTTATAGAAGTGGCATTTCGTGGTGTATTTTGTTTAATATCGCACTTGAATGCTGTACTTGCCTGTTTTGTTGGGAGTAAATCAAAACTGGTGGCAGTGCTGGAAAATTCTTTTTAATTTTTTGGCGATAGAGCCACTGCTACAGCAAAAGACTGCTTGCTTTATTGTAACACTGACAGGCAGCGCCACCACTCCACTCATTAAGACAATCTATATTTTTCAACCAACATCATTGTGCTATCTAGGGGATCAGGCACCTGCCATAGTGGCTTAGTGGATATTTCATTTTACAGCTGTGTACGAGGTCCTCGGTTTGATTCCCATTCACTTTCGGTGTGTTCTGATGGGGATTGAACACAATAACGATTGTATACCGAGCTTTGTGTGCACATTAAAAAACTCCATATGGTCAAAATTAATACGTAGCCCTCTTTTAAGGAGCCTCTTTTAGCCCCTCTATTACTTTGGGACATTAAATCCTAACCATACTGATTTTGTGTTCATGAGATGAAATCCCAATCACTACAGCCAGATTACGATGAGGGCAGAACCTTGTATTTCCATTGCGATACATATTAAAGAAGTCCAGATGACCAGAATTAAACCAGAGCCATTAACATTAGGACTTTTGAATGTGCAGCTTCAACAATTCAATTTCTTGGTTTTGTAGAAAGCCAATCCCGACATGTTTAACACCTTTCTGAAGAAACTGAAGGAACTGCACAGCAGAGACCAGGATGATGTTTGGAATCTGTTGACGAAAGGTGAGCAGACATATAGCTCAGCAAACATGGTTTGCAGTGAAGCAGTGGCTGAGGCGTTTCACAGTTCTTTTGGCAATGGCAAAATTAAGGTCTGTTGGGAGGATTCTTTAGCAACAAGGTTCATTGTTGAAGTGTGGACAGGTAGTATGTACTGAGCTTCGAGTAGCCCTGCATGTAATATTCATGTGATGCAATCTTGCATGTTGAAATGGTACATGCCAGTATTTTGTAGTGATTATATATTTCTCATCGGAATTTTTTGTTGGTTTAATCAGACATTTGCTGCAGTCAGCCTTGTCATAGGTACAATTGATTTTCACTGCGCTTTGTAAACTAGGTCCTGCCAGTCCTCTCTTGCGCAGAACTGGCATGTCACCACCAGCACGAGCTCTGCGCTACCTCTCAGACTAGTTCAGGGGATGCTGTGAAATTGTGCTGCATTAAGTTTGCACTATGTCAAACGGGTGGCAGTGTGAATTTGTTGCAGCGTTGAACTGGACCTCCTGAATTAGTTCAGAAAGTGCTGGTGATTCGAATGGACCTCGTATTTCTCTGCCTATGTGCAGCTTGTGGGTAGTAGTACCATTCTTTCTGCACAATGTGAATGTCAAGCAAACCACCTGCTTCACTCATGACCACATTTCATTTTGGTATTACCCACTTTAAGTAATGAATTTTTTTTAATACTGTTTGGGCCACTTTAATGTGACAGGAAGCATTCGGAGGTCTGTGTATTCACTTCAACATGCATTGCTGTTTGTGGTAAGGTAGATGAAATGAGAACCCTCTTTGAAATATGGTGATGGCAAGCACTAACAAGGTTCTTTCGAGGAACCCGTATGGGTTTCTTTTGTAGCAATTGTTACGATTGGGTGGACATCTCATTTGCTGTTTATTTATTACTTCTCTTCACCTTGCGGGTTCCTGCAGAACTATTATGACTACCAAGGTTGTTCTTTTAGCTATATTGCTGCTGCGATTTAACCCTCGAGATTCACTGATAGACCACTGAACCTCTAAAATATTTTATACAGTAAGCTAATTTACTATAAAGTGTTGTGTTCTCTTCTATATGCGTTTCCTTTTCCCTTATACCACCAGTCATTGAATTGTCCTGTGCTTTACATGTGTGTCCGTTTCTCGCATGTAGAAGCAGTACCACCTATTGGGAAGAAGGAATGTGAGCAAAGCACCTGGCTAGATGATGAGGTGGAGCATTTCTACGCTGCTGAGAAGCAAAATGCAGAAAAGGAAGAGCAGCCTGCCAGGGATGAGGATGATCTGGTGAGTGTCGCGCACTGACCCGGTCTATGCATCGTGGTCGCTTAGCGGCTATGGCGTTGCGCTACTAAACTAAGCACGAGGGCGTAGGATCAAATCCCGGCTGAGGCGGCTGCATTTCGATGGCAACGAATGTAAGAATGCGCGTGTACCTGCCATTGGGGTACACGAGGTCAAAATTAATCAAGTCATGGTTTTGGCTTCGTAAAATTCCACATTCTAATTATTATGATTTTTTGACATAGCCAGGCTTTGTAAGGCAAGGTCGCAAAGGATAGCTCACCCTCAAACTAATATTGAAAAGTTATTCATTCCAATTTTGAACCCACACTCTGCAGTTTCTTAGTTGAAAAAAGAAGTAAAACTCCAACCAAAGTTTATTTGTAAAAAGCTCGACATTTCAGAGCCCGACCGGCTCCTTCAGGAGTGAGAGGGCATGAAGCGTAGCAGTGCTTATATGTGTTTCTAGCGCTGTGATAGGCACGCAGCAATTGATGGCACCTGTAATAAATGTATGGTTTTTCTCCCCCTCTCTTTCAGCTGGACATGATGTGAAGCTGGACGAAGAAAGTGGAAAAGAAAACATTTTATTTGTCAGGCATAAATAGCAGGAATAAATGTTCTCTGTTAGCAAGAAAATAAAATAAAAGACGGCTGATCCAGCTTGTATATTACAGTGATGTGACATGATGTGTACACGACTGCAGAGGTGCTGCTGCTTTCCACCGGTTACACCTCGGCTTGCTTCTCCTTCAGCAGTTCTTTGGACTCTGCTTCTTTTACAAGCCGCAGGTAGTCCTTGTACTTGATCTTCTGTGGGACAATATCTGTGGACAATAATAGTTTGTAGCAGAGAGCGTTACTCTGAGCCACAAATATTTTTCTCTGTTTCCTTTATTGTGCTTAATCACTTTCATTTATATATATATATATATATATATATATATATATATATATATATATATAGAAAAACAATACTGCGATAAGGTCACTTCTTCAGCAAGTGAACAACAATGAAAAGTGCATACTAGGATAGCAATAGTAAGGTTTCTGATGCCTGACCATGCATCCTCGCACTTTGTTGTTGTCAGCGTTAATACCAGCATGGTAAGGCATCAGAAACCTTACGTCATTTGCGATGAAGGTGCCGAGTACCAAATTCCCTTGTCATGCGAGAACCACTATATCGGACAAACCGGTAGGTCCTTGAACGAGCGCTTTATGGAACATGCTTGCAATATCAGGTATGGGCGAGGGGGAACACTTGCTGATCACATCCTCTCCTGCTAGTCAAAAACGTGCAAGCCGTTCCTCGATAAATGTGTTGCCATAGGAAGGAGCAAAGACCGGGTAACTCGAGAAAGCATTGAAGCTGAAAAGATAAACAGCGCTGGACGCACATGTGTGAGCACACCTTCTATTTTCCTCTGTGATAAAGAGCTAGCATTTTTGAGACGCTGATAGAGGTTGTATAAGCAATATGTCCTTCTTTGGGCATATAAAGGTGATGTATGTGAAAAATAAAATTTGGTGTAATTAGCGCTTGTACTGTTCGTGCGTGTCTGAATTTTCTTCCTCGTCCTCTGCGCGCTATTCATTGCTATCCTAGCACACACTTTTCATTGTTGTTCACTAGCTGCAAAAGTGAACTTATGGCAGTATCGTTGCATATATATAAACATACGGTTTGGGTGTGTGAATTTTCTGTCTCATCCTCTCAAAACCCAAAACAAGCCCAAAAAGCTACGCTGTTAAATTGCATACTAGGAGTATACCGAAATTAATATTTAATATGAGAATTAACTAGTTGTTTGGGTGTAATGAATAACGCCACCTATTGACGTCTACAAGGAAAAAGCCTGAGCGAAGTAGCGAAGACGAATGATTCTACTGCAGGGAAGCCGCAGTTGCTACAATGGGACACCAGTTAGGCGAACACACAGAGCAGCTAAATTCCAGTCATTCAATAAGGATGCTTCACCTTCAGGCAACCTAGAAATCTTTTTTTCTTGGTTTAGGCTAAGCAATTTATTACTTGGACGATCCCACTTTTGTTTACATCCTTTTAAACTTGTGTGTGGAGCTGTAGAGTTGCACTTTGCTCCTTCAACATATAGTGCCGTGTTGTTGCTGTGCTTCATCGCTGTCATTATGGAGTGCCATGTATAATAACACTTCAGTTGCTTCTTATTTACGAGCTTCTCAGTTCAAGGGATTAAGTTCGGTTATGAATCATGTATTGAATCATGTATGTATCATGAATCTACATGTATCAAATGCAAATACGCCTACATCTTTTTCTTCTTTTTTTTTTTCTGAGTGGACTCCGCACTATCTTTACATTTCATTTTGTTGAGAAATTAGAAAATATTTGTTTTTCAATCCAATTAAGAAATTTCACTATTCGAGACCCCCAAGTGTAGTTGATTTAATATAGAGCATACGAACCTTTATGCCCTAATAAATCCCTGCTATGTTTTTGAATGTTGTGAACAAATCTACTAAGTTGCTCAACCATGCAAATTCTTAATGCAATGATGGGTGGCACATGGCAGACACTGTTCTATTTGGGCTTGGCAGAACAGCTTGGAGTGCAATTTGAATAGCATGAAAGGAACTTGGTGAGAGTGCGGCAGTGGAAGCATTTAGTTGAAGGTAAGTCCATTCATACAAGGCAAAAAGTTGCCAGACACATTCCACACCTTTTGTAAAACATTTCTAAAATATTCCTTTCATAAATATTTTTTGTACTAGGCATAACATAGAAACAATGAGCACGCAAACAAATGAAGTGTAGTGTAACAACCTGTACATTTTAGACCAGATATGTTTACAGAGGGGTAAAGGAAAAAAAAAAATTAACAGTACTCTCAAAATCAAGAAATTATTGATTTGCTTATTTGAACCAGCATGACCAGTACACTCGCGACCAAAACTATGAAAAGCAGTGGTTCCACATGCAGATTAAGGTTCCTTCAAGCTGAAAGTGCAGTTAGACTTGGCAATGCAACCATCGGAGTGCATTCATCAATTTCAGGTTGTCAGTTAATTTTTTTTTATGTACCGATGAACCTCTGGTCCTTATACTTTCGATCATGTGTGTACATGTACACAATGTCTCTTAGTGACAGGTAACAATGGTGGCTGACTGGTGCCTACGTAAATTCAGCACTGGTAAGTTTTCTGCACCTCGTGCCACAACACTTCCTCTGAGCAAATAGCTTTTAAGAGGTCAACACACACTTTCCAGGTATGTGCACGGTTAAATAATAATTGTGACTTCGATGATCAGTGCAGTGTGCAAGAAGAGAAGAATAGGAATCGAAGTACAGGTGTGCAATGCCAATGATATTTAGAACAAAATTTTTACTTTTTGAAGTTGCTCACAAAAATTGTCTAATACAGAAAAGCACAGCAGCAATGACATGTAGCACACTGGTGTGCTGCACTTTTAGAACCTCGCACACGGTTGTACTGGACTGATGTGCAAAACTTGTGTTACCATAAAGTGAAAATTGTTAGCCATCTGTTGGTAGCACGAAGCTTTGACTTTTCGATTAAATCGCCCTCGCACTGATCCACTTGCCTCCTGGTTAGCTCAGATTCTAGAGCGGAAAGGCAATGGTCCTGAGATCATTCCCCAGACTACAACAAATTATTCTTCTACTGCAAAGCTTTCTTTCTAAGAAATGCGTGTGGGTTTCCTTTAGAGCTTCATGCTACAAACAGGTAGACTACAATTTTCCGTTTCATGAATCTTCCTCCACATTGTACGCTTCCCCAGAACTGATTTGCCGAAAGTTGCTTGCCCTATATGAATATAAGCTCTGACACAGGCATAGATTTGGGATTTTCGTTATATATATATATATATACATTTGACAGCGTAAGAAGGCTATTCGGAGGAATAAGTTCTAAGAAATTACGAGGATTTTCCACATTGGCAGAGTGCACTAATGCTTTGTGTATTCCAATTAATCCTGTATTGCAGCCTCACTACGTCACCCAATTGCGTACCATGAAGAATTGGTGCAACACTTCATGGTAGCACTTGCAGAATTCACGAGGAACACATTGCATTTTAAGCCATAAAAGACAAGTAGAACACAGTTGGCCTAGTTTATGCATATTTGGGACTAAGGGTAATGGTATGTCAAATGAGATACACAGTGCTTCACTAGTCAGCACTTTTCCATCTCATCTGC
The DNA here is from genome assembly GCF_038994185.2 of Dermacentor albipictus. NCBI lineage: Eukaryota > Metazoa > Arthropoda > Arachnida > Ixodida > Ixodidae > Dermacentor > Dermacentor albipictus. The sequence continues at coordinate 53,704,403 of NC_091823.1, forward strand.
TGCGTTGTTGTCGATAGATGTGGCACAATGCTATTGAAAGTACAAAAGTATGAATTGATTGTGGTGCTTTGCTGTGGCACAGTGTGTCAAGGCTAAGCGGTTATCACCCACTCGCATTAGTTGCCCCTTCTTAGCACATTTTCCCCTTCGTAATGCGTCAGTTAGTCCAATGTTGTATTCTTCAGATGAAGCAGTGATTGTTAAAGTAGATGTATACCACCTTTTAATTACAGTGCCGTTCCTCCATCCACTTTCTTAGGTATTTATGTTTCCTAGTAGAACCCTGAGAGTGTTAGCCAGAGCCACCACTCGCAAACCTTGGCGGCTGATGTGGAACATCCTTTCTGCTGCAGGCATCACGAGAACATCATCTTTTTGGGTGAAGGCAACCGGTCAATAAACCCACAAATCCGACCTGAACCTATCAATGTTGCCGGATGCGAGACCCTCATTATGTAATAAACGAGAAGAACGGGGGTTAACCGAGGGGCTAGATTTTCATTAGTCATATCATAAGAAGCCACCAAACAAACACCAAGGACAACATAGGGGAAATCACTTGTGCTTAATAAATGAAATAAAGAAATGCATGCGAAAGTTGTGGGATCGTTCCCCACCTGCAGCAAGTTGTTTTTTTCATCCTGTTTCATTTCCCTTAATTTATTGTTTCTTTATTTCATTCATAAAATACAAGTAATTTCCCCTATGTTATCCTTGGTGCCAGTGTTTGTTGGCTTCTTATGATACGTCTAATAAAAGTCAGGCCCCTCTGTTAACCCCCTTTCTTCATCTTTTAATTGCGTAATAGATACCACTAGTTGAGCAACAATTAAAAAAAAACACTGACGGTACAATGACTTTGCATGTTGTAAAGGTAGTACACTATACTAAAGGTGAGCTATAGTACTCCTGACGGTAGGCTTGTTATTTTAAACATGAAATGAAATTCGCACACTCTTGTGCCATCTCAAGAAAGACAATGACGTCCTCAGAAATTGCACTTTCTTTCTTTTTTTTTGTCATTATCGTACGAGCACCGCATGCAAAGCGGAAGTGAATATTTGTACGGATGCGTATGATATACAACGATTGAGTGTTAGTTAACGTTTGCAGTAGCACGATTTACACCGAGCGCGACATGCAGATGGCCGATACTTAACGGCGGACATTCTCAAAACAACGCACTCGTGCTTCACAAATGCTGTAATTTTGCATATTCGACCTGCTTGCTCAGATAAGCACGAGCAGACCTAAAGTGCACCGCTGACATATCAAGTACACTTGCCACTTAATTCTAATCCTGCACCATTAATTAACGATCCGTGCCGAGTGCCGATCGACTATTCCAACAGTAGATGTGCACGAATGGACCGCTTTCAAGGCCAGCAGGTCAACACGTACTGCAACACGTGAAGAAAAAGAAAGGAAAAAACGCGTGCTTGTGCTTTGAAACAATCGAAAACTGGTCGCACCAAGCTTACTACGTGAGAACGTGTTTTCTGAAAGGCTTCGCAAGGCTCGCAAGGCCGATTTTCACAATGAGTGCTCGCTTGTGCAATGAACAGGTGTTTCGAGTAATTCCCTCACCATTCAGAAAATCCAGACGCTCTTGAGCATCTATGACAGCCGCCAAGTCAGAATACTCAATCGTCCTGTGATCCTTGCTGTGCTTGAGGGCCTCTCGTGCCAAGAATACCACAAATTTTTCCTGCGAGCGGAGGAAACGGTGTGGTCGTAAGCGTTGTACCGCGTTGTGGATTGCACAGTGACCGCGCGGTTCTCGGGCACTCACCGCTGCTTTTGTGGTGATCTGCACGGCGTCCTGACCGATGCACGACACCTCCGGTGAACTCCTCATGATCATACGCACCCTGGACACAGGGAAACCAGTCCGGTGCGTCGGGCCCGCTTCCATGCTACCGTCGTTGATCAGGCCGTTTCAAAAGTTTTGCCGATAAAAAAAGCGTCGTCTGCGCTTTTTCACGTGTTCGCTTTGTCTAACGGCAATGTGCTTCTGTCTAGTTGACGTCATCAATAACATTGTTACGTACTCAAAACTAGACACTAAACACCTTGCACGTTACACATTTTACAAAGTGTGTTTAATAATAAACACTGAACTTAAAACTGTAATTTACTGTTTTTGTGAAGGCTTTCCAACAATAATGTTCTTAACACTTAACATTAGAGAGTTTTGCATGAGGCATCTTCACTTTTGCTTTGCTTATCGAACGCGCTCTAAACATGCAATGTGTGAAGGCGCGTAATTTAAACCTGCTACAACGCAAAATGACTTTTGCATCATCTCGAACGTCACCAACATTTCGTTAGCCTGTGCAAGAGAAGGCTATGTTTCATAAGCGAGCACATGAATTTACCTCTGCCCACTCTTTCATTTTTTTAAGTGAGAACATGTAAACAATTATGTTTCATTCGCATCGGCCTGTCGCTCCATTTTCTCATAAGAATTAAGTAATGTTATATCTTATCGAATGCTAAACGAATACTAAAATGAAATTCTCTTTCCAATTGATTTCCCTCATTTTTTTTCTTTTTATTTTCGTGAACCTCTGTACCGCCCGATTCACGGCGCGATCCACCGGAGTAGCTGCTGCCCGTGCATGCAGTGGGTTAATTACACCATTTCTCTGGGGAACAACAATAACATATTCCTTTTCATTTATATACAGCCGCTGGTATCTTAGGTGGCGCACTGCTGGCTCTTGTGCGCAGGATACGCTGCGTTGGGGCGCTGGTTCAAGCCTCGCGCTGGGCCATCGAGTTAACAAGGAGCACAGACGAAGGGCTATCGGAATGCGTAAGTCCCCGTGCGCCGAATATAGCGCTTATTCAACGCATCGTTTAATTACTACGAATCAAGCTAACCTTGTATGTGGAGACGCATTACTTTGACGACTGTATCCGACTGTATTCTTGACGACTCTATTTGACCGCTTTGACGACTGTATCGAATGGTACGTACGTGTTGAAGGGCCGGCGTACGCGGTGACGAGCAAAACTCGCGACGCCATGCTGGCACTGTACGTCTATAGAGATGCCAAAATGTGGTAATGTGTTTTTAGTTCGGTGCGACCAGTGACTGCAATTAATGAAGTGGATGTCTCTCGGACTTCCCTCACGCGATCGTTTGGCTGCACGTTCCGTGTCCTACGAACATTCCTTGCGGTCCGCGGGGGACATCATATGGGGACATGCTGCGCGTACATTTCACGGACATGTCAGGGACTTTTGTACATTACGTAATTCGCAGCACACGCTGTGTGACGGATGCAATGGGCAGAGCGCCCGCTCACGCACGCACGCGCGCTAAAATGAATGCGGTATACTTATCATTCTTCTAGATATAGATGTATGCCTAGTTTCCACTATGCACATTTGGCCATACATGGAACTATAACTGAAGTTTTCAAAGTAAATTGCTTCAGAAAATTCACAAAGTACGACGAACACATGAGCCGCATACAAGATAGCTACGGATGATTTTTTGAACATACGAGTAAACTCAAAAATAAAACCTCTTAATTGGTAGACAACTAATATGTTTATAATAGCTCCATATGAGCGATATGCTTTAGGAACGTCTGTGGTAAGATATCCGAATTTGACAGTCCGGGAGATGTCCTATTTGTCTCTGAAACTGCACGGGCATTACCTAGGGCATGATTCTGCGTACGGACGATCGAATTCAGTGCTTTCTCTGACGTCGTGTTGCATTAATTCATTTCATATCTCGAGGGTTTGATCTCATATCTAATTACAATGAGTGAATTAACACACACACACACACACACACACACACACACACACACACACACACACACACACACACACACACACACACACACACATATATATATATATATATATATATATATATATATATATATATATATATATATATATATATATATATATATATATATATATATATACAAAATAAGATGCTCCTGAATGCTCTACAGAACGCTTAGCCTGTTTCACCGAGGCGCACAATATTTGTGGCTTTTTCTGCGGCTTTTTTAAAGGGGTGGAGACATCACAATTTTCGTTCATGCGTTTGTTGATTCAAACGTTGCGTCATGCTTCAGGGAGCACGATACACACAGCGGGATTCATATATATCCGATAAATAATTTAATAATAGCATTATTATACCGAGCGATTTCGGTTTCGGTTTCTGGGCTCCGGGGGGATGCTATGACGTCACAGAGGAGGAAACGCAACATGGCTTGGTCACGTGGGCCACAAAAAATAGTGACGTAAAACTATGCTGCGTCGTCTGCTCGCGCATACGCGGGCTCTGCCAGAGGTAAACAATTGGCGATTCAAAGTGCATGTCGCGATTATTATAATTATTGCGAAGAGCGACAACAACGGTAAGGAAATATTGCGGCTTGTGGGAGTCGGTGATTCATTCCGAAGCGCCGTAAGCGTTAGCTTCGAAGTGAACCGGAAAAGGCCTAGCCACGATATCGGCGGCGCCGAACGATCAGAGGCGGTGAAGCTGCCGTCGGTGCACAGAGTGACCACTCCTCGGAAGCTGATTGGCCGCTTCGCCGTAAGGCTGCTGAACAAATGGGTCCCGGGCCCGTGCTCTCTACAGCTAGGAAATCTGGCCGTTCGCGAGCAAAACCGCCGTCGCACGGGGGCCCGCGAACGGCAAACGGCGTGCGGCGAGTTTCCGTGCCGGTAACGTGGACGGGCCTTCATATTGAGAAAGGCCAAGCGAAGGAGAGACCGCTCCGAGCTGCCGAACTATGCGACTATGCGAGGAGAGAAGCGGACAACACGAACGCCGCATATCCTGGTCCCTTTCGGAGTCGGCCGGCTACTGTTGTACCCAAGGCCCGTCGGCACGGCAACTCGCTGCACGCAGTATGCCATTCGCGGGCCGCCGTGCGGCGTTCGTGTTGTCCACTTCTCTCCTCCTGTGTCTGTGTCTGCACGCCTTACCCCTTCTTTGCATTAAGAAAGGATTTCTATATGCCTGCAGCTCGGTCATAGTGGAGGTTATGCTCGGTAGCTCGGCTCAGCAGGATCCGTAATCGGCATTTCATCGCTACTCATCATACGTCACGTTTTTGTGCTGGTGTGCTATGACGTCAATATTTTCGTTCCTCCTCTGTGACGTAGTAGCTGCCGCGCTAGCGATGGGTCTCGACTATGAGAAGGAGTTTTTAATGACTTTTTGGAGCTGAATTAAAATTATTTTGAAATATTTGCAGCGTCCGATACCTCGTTCTGGGTGTCCTTGCATACGGAAGCAGCCTGCAACATGCTTTTTATAGCCTCAAAATTTGGTGTCCCAACCCCTTTAAACCCACCTCGTATTGCGCACATTTGTTTTGTCTACTGCGTAATTGCAGCAAAAGATTTGCTTTTAAATTTGATACAAGAAAACACGCGCTCACGTAGAATCGGGAGCAGAAGACAACCTGAGGCTGGGGGGAACGACAGAGAAAAAATGAGCTAATGTAACAGCGCGTTTGACTTTTTTTATGTTAAAAATTATTATACATTTTATATAACTTGCCATGTTAATGAAAAAGAAAATTTGACGAAAAACCACCAAGTGGAGATCAGTGCGAAAGCCATGGGAAAGCTCTCTTGCTTCAGCATCAGCACGAGAATGTGGTGCCATCTGCAGTCAACACTGTCAGCTACAAGTCGTGCCGCCCTCTGTAGGTCTGTTTCTTCATCTCAGTCGCGCACTTCCGACAGCGGGTTGCCGGTGTTCGAGGTCGCTTCCGGTTGTTGCAGCGTGTTCGCGTGCTGGCGTACTCCTCAGGGCTGCGTTTGGTGGCACGTTTCTTTCCTGTGTTTGTTGCTTGTGAGTAGGCAAAATGGAAGGTGTGAATGCTGATTCTATCAACACTGATTTGGAGGCCATGCTGCGTGAGAACTCCGATCTGTCACCAGCAGTGGCTTCGTTGCAGCTGCTGCTCGAGTTCATCGAGAAGGACGACTACACGACCATCCAAGGCATGGAGGAAAACCTACAGCATGTTATCAGTGACATATGTACTGCGAAGTGTTCGATCACGTGCGTCAGGTCTGCGTGCGAATTATTTGTGCGTTTTGCTACGCTCACCGCGCTCGATGGCTCCATTGACGAATGCAAGAAAAATATGTCCACTCGAGGCCGAACTTTCTTGGAGAAGATGCGCGCGGCACGCTCGAAAATTGCGGCGCTTGCGGCCCCCTTTGTCCAGGACCGCTCGACGATCCTGACGCATTCCTTCTCACGTGTCGTGCGTGACACGCTGTTCGCTGCGGCAGGGGACCACAAGCACTTCACTGTGTACGTGACCGAATCGGCGCCCGACTACAGTGGCCGGCAGTTATACGATGCACTTGAGGAGAGAGGCATCAGTGTTACGCTGATAGTCGATTCTGCGGTCGGCTACATTCTGGAAAAGGTGGACATGGTCCTTCTGGGAGCAGAGGGCGTTGTTGAAAGCGGTGGTATCATCAACAAAATCGGCACCTACACGATGGCCATGTGTGCCAAGGAAAAGAACATTCCCATTTACGTACTCGCCGAGAGCTTCAAGTTTGCCAGAAAGTATCCTTTGAACCAGAAGGATCTGCCAGATGAGCAGAAGTACCCGTCAGACAAGCGCAACGGCAAAACTGATCTTTCAAAGGAGCACCCCATGATTGACTACACGCCACCTGCGTACATCACCCTGCTGTTCACTGACCTTGGAATTTTAACACCGTCAGCGGTTAGCGATGAGCTTATAAAGTTGTATTTGTGAACGTTCACGGCATCAGTCAACAGCCGCTGTAATTAAGCTCCGTTTCATACATAGCAGGCAATGCTACGAAGGCTAGGCTCACTGCTCGCATTAGCGACCAGAAATAGTGCGTCACAGGTGAGGGATGCGTGATGTAATGCGATGTGCAAATAAGTACTTTTGTGTCGCAAAATAGGGCGTATTTATTATATAGAAGGCATCGCAGATTTGCTGAACGTATTTGCGACCGAACGAGTGGTATGACACGTTTTTGCGACCAGTGCCCACATCGCAGCACTTGCGCTCATAACCAAAGCAGTGCTAGAGTACGAGATAGCAGTAAGTCGCACACTGGAAGCATTTAGCTGTACTCGCACGGTAGCGCAGGTATGTCAAAACGCTGGCGAATGAGGAACGCCGGCAGCGGCGTTCCAGGCATCGCACCTCGATGGCGCACGACGCCGATGGACAACCCTCCACGCCCGAGCCGCGCATGCGCCATCGATGCTAGGACAGCGCGGCGACGGCGCAAACGCACCTCGAATGTCCAGTGTTGCTGCATACTGCTGCGCTGCAAAAACACGCGGACTTCTATGACCGCACTACTTGCAGAGCTTTCACAGCGTTGCCTACTATGTATGAAAATGAGTATATAGTGGTCACTTTGGTCGGAAAGGTGACGTACGTCATCGCCTTCATATCAGCGTCATGCTCGATGAAGTGCGCCACGATAAGGCTTCTAGTAGCCGCTACTCAAAAGAAATACGGCGAGCACCGATCGAGCGGTCACATCCGGGTCTCGTATGTGCCCAAGTACCGCGGTGCCTGCACACAACTTGATTAACGGCGATCAAGCAGACAGCTCCTCTAACGACCTTCCAAGCCAGCAACCTTATGCCACCGTGCCTTATTCTACACCAGTACGTTTATGCGCGAGAGTTGAGAATTAACTGCGCATATGTCTCAGTCGGGTAGAGATTTGCTGACAGCATGCGTCGAAATCAGTTTATTCGGTGCACAGTTGAAAAGCAAAACATAATTCAACGAAGTCGTGTGAAATTGGAATAAAGATATGCTTTGTTATTCTGCGAAGTCTGTTTGAAGTCAGTAGGGCAATTATAGACGTAATATGAATGCTCGGTCACGAATGGTAAAAAATCTAGACTCGTAGAGGCCTAGGTCTCAAATCTGCTGTGCACAAATAAAGTTTATTCCTCCTCCTCGTCGACACTGTAGTTCACTTTGTGTGGGAAACTAGGCAATGCGTTTTCTTGCCTTTCATTTTTTTAAAGCTAAATCAGGAGTGTTATCGAAGTACCACGCTGACAATGATACATTTCGTAGGTCGGGGCTCGGGATTAATTTCGACCTAATAGGGTTTTTTATCGAGCCCCCAAGGCACGGTACACTAACAGAGAATTTTTGTGCGTCCGGTATTCCGGCAAGCGCGGGCGGTGTGCCGGATGGGTGAGGGCGTAAACGTGAGCGGCCAGATTGGTGGCGCCAGCTGGTGGTGCAAAGCTCAACCACTTAAACACAGAGCCAATTACTATGTGCTTCTTAGCTGGAGTGTAAGTTTTCGACAGCGGCGTAATTGTGAACACAATTACGCCGCTCTGGAAAATTTGCACCAGCAGCGAAGCAGAATGAAGTAGGTTACTGCAATTTCAGCTCTGTGTTCGTCTGGTTGAGTTATACAACACCAGGCGGCTACACCACTCCGGCCGCTCACGTTTACGCCCCCGACCATACGGTAATCCGGCCAAGCCGCCTCCGTTTGCCGGAATAGCGGACACGCCAAAAGTCTCTATTGTTTTAGTTCCGTCCACATCCGGAGGGAGGAGGGGGGGAATGCGGCTGCCGCAAACGGAAATCGAACTCGATACCTCATGCTCAGCCGCAAGACTTCACTGCCACTATCCCTACGGGTGGCGTGAACGTGCGGGAAAATTTGTTTCATATTGATAACGCTGACTCCTGGTGTCTTGTGTGCTGGAATACAGTTAGACACAGCTCTCAGAGCGGCCTTCACACTCTATCGGGAGAAAAACTGCAGCGTACAAATAACTGTCAGATATACTTAGAAGCGAACGGCCTGCGCCCTCATGGTCTGAAATGCGGAAAATGCTGACTACAACGCTGTAAAAACAAATTATTGCTGTAGCGGAAAAAGAAGTGATCGAACCCCTGGCTAATGTCAGCCCCAGCGTGATTAAATTAGGCCGCATTTCTTGTGTTTACAGAACTGAACGCGTCCATCGCGCGCATTGGTGGTTTGTGGCGAAATTTGAAGTAGCTTCCATAGATGTATAGCTTCGCTTCTTCGTATGAGCGCACCGGAACAAGTGTGACGTCACGGACGCGCAGCTCCACAGCGCTGCTGGAAATAAGCGTGCCGGATAAAGCCGTGTATCTAGGCCGCCATGATCTTTGAGCGGCTCAAACTAACGTCAACCACCATGAAAACGCATTAAAAAAATGAAACCTGAGTCCACACAATTCAATATGCCGAGTAAAATGGTAAGCAGTAGCAGCAGAGAATGCATAAGCTGCTGCTGATGATGATGCCAGTATCCCCTCTGAAAGGGAATGGTGGTGCATGTCACTCGAGTTTGTTCATTTTACCTTTCTGGTGTATCTTAACACCAAGCTGCATTATTAAAAATATAACATTCGCTTCCTTGCTCGTTTTCCACTGCTCTGCGCCAGCAATCATCTAGCCGTCTCTTATTAACAGCAGATCCATTTGCGTTTGTTCTAATGTCTTTGAAACCAGTTATCGGTTACCTCTGGTCGGCTAACTCGCTCCGAATTTATCGCTAGATGGATATTGTAACATTCTATCTGAATATTCTCAATAGTTTCTGCACTATTTTCACACCCTATGCTTGAATCGTCTTCACGTGAAAATTTTCTTGTGGAAGTGATCTAGCATAAGTACGGCACTGCCCCTTGAACACGGTGTACGTTCAGCCGTGAGCAAAAGAATACGGACCAGGGATTGAGCGATAAAGCCGATTTTTTCCTCAGCCTGTGAATGCAACTTGAAACTGAGGACTGCAGTCTAAACTTAGCATGGGGAACTTTCCAGTCCACTCGTCAATTTCAGTTTATGCATGCTAATTGCAAATAAATTTTGTTTTTTCAGAGACCCTGTGGTCCGTATACTTTTGCTCACAGGTGTACATCGCACCTTCGAATCATAAAACCTTTCGATTCAAGCGTCATACTAGAGCGTACTAGAGATATTCACTCTTAGCTGGTGGCGCCACTGAGTTGAGCATTTGTGAACTCTGGCGAATAGATGTTACAACTCGTATAATAAAAACAATTCAAATACCACCACTTCGATCAAGTATAGAGAAACTGCCCCACGCAATAAGCGAGACTGAACATAGCATACAGAGAAAATCTGCGCATTTTTTCCTAACAAGTGGATGTGTGATTTTCACATTAACCGCTTTTGCTGTGGAAGGGAAGCAGGTCACGTTTAAAATATAGCAATATGCTAATATACTCGCATATTTATGAAATAGGACTAACGCTCGTGTTCTTATCTGGATCGCAACTATAGGAACAATGAAAAAAAAGAAAGGTATCTTAAATTTGACATTTTATTTTGCATGTTGTCAGAAAGAAGAACATAAAGAGGAAAACTATACGTTACCGGTACAAAGACGCTCGCGCGCGTGTGTGTATGTGTTTTTAATGTCACTGGCTGTTATAATCTCATTCGGCCAGCTTTATTCCGTATAAGATAGTTTGCGGTTAGGCACGGATCATCGCAGACAGCGAAATGTCAATCGAAAAAATGGCTGTGGCTTAGCTAAGGTTAAGCCCAGGATGCGAAGCATACTAGCCTTTATTTTAACGCGATAGCGTTAAGGAGCTCGTGTCGCAGAAAAGCCGGTGTCGTCGGCGTCGGCTCAGGCGTGCGGCGCTTGCTCAGGCGCACATTTCGTTGTCGCGCCGAACGCTGCGTTGCTCGACGCTCACCGCGTCCGATGCGGGGGGCGACGCCGCGAGCGACGGCGCGAGTTGGAGCGCCGTTTCTCCGCTGTCGTGACGTCACGGTGTCACGTGGTATTGAAGGCGACACCGCCGCGCCTGAGGAGCTGGGTTGAGCTCTCGTAATATGCTTCGCATAATAATAATTTTCACGGGGAAGAAGTACGTCTGCCAAGAGAGACTGCTCAGAACACGGAAGTACACGAAAATGTTCAACACCACGCAGTCGGTGTCGCGTCACGGCGACATTGGACGAAGAAGTTACCGAAGGCGAAGGACTGAGACAAAGAGCGCGCCGTGGTGCCCATGCATGGAGGGAGGCAGATGACGTAGATTCGAAGCCGTGCACGCAACCGTCTTCACGTGGGCGGCGTCTGTCTCGACATCTGGGAGGCATCCAGCGTTCTGTATAAGAGTATAAATATACTTCCGGCGTAGCTTCACGCGCAAGGTAAAGCGTTGTAGCTCTTGGCCGTAAGGCTCAGGAAAAGTAGATTTTCACTTATTTCACAGCGAAGCTGTTAGAGGGACTTCCACGACCACTTTCGTGCGGCGACGATGAAAACCGACGGCGGCACGCTAAGAATCAATTACTAGTCAAAGAACAGCTAGAAACGCAACCTGTGCAGGAGTCCCGGAACTCTTGCTTTAAAACGTAAAAAAAATTAAATTATGGGGTTTTACGTGCCAAAACCACTTTCTGATTATGAGGCACGCCGTAGTGGGGGACTCCGGAAATTTGGACCACCTGGGGTTCTTTAACGTGCACCTAAATCTAAGTACACGGGTGTTTTCGCATTTTGCCCCCATCGAAATGCGGCCGCCGTGGCCGGGATTCGATCCCGCCACCTCGTGCTCAGCAGCCCAACATTGCTTTAAAACGTAATTGTCAGTGATTATAAAATAAGTCACCTTACATTTAACTCACTCGAATAGGCAACGTCCTTGCGCAGTTTTTTTTTTTCTTAGGCAGTAATCCACAGTTCTTTTTTTTTTGCTTTTTTACGTCGCATTTTGCGGGCTCCACATTGGAGCCCATGCTGGCAATTCGTACGGCTACAGAGGCTAGAAGGTTTTATTACGGCTGCGGCAGTGATGAGCACCGCGTAGTCCAGGAACGCAAACTGCCTGCGGGTGCTGCGTGACCAGGGAGTGGGTGATGAATGATCACTATAGATCCTACCGAAAACAGACCCCTTATACTACTTCCGACGAAGGGTGTGAGAACTCGTTCAGTTTTCGCTGTCTTCGATGTATCAGGTGCCCAGATTGTCACATACACCTGCGAATTTTTCTCGTTCAGCGTTTGTTTATACAGTACTGCAGACCAGTACAGGTCCGAGCAGGAAATGACAACACGTTACTGGATGGGAATACATACAATACACATACGCAATACAGTAACATCAAAAACGGTGAACACATGTCCAACACAACAAGAAAATAAAATCCAAAAGCACAGTAATACAGCGTACCAGTGTAGTTTCAACGTTTTACGTACACTTCACACACCTGGAAGTGAAGCGCGGAATTTTCCGCAAATGAATTCCACGGGGAGAAAAAGAATACGTGCGAGGGCGCGCAACAATGGGCTTGATGGCGTAAATGTGTTTATGATGAAGTACTACATCAAGTTGGCCGAGTTGGTTTCCGTTCATAATGAATGTTAAGAGCGCAAAAAAGAGACGAAGACAAGAAAGCTCTCGTAGTGTTGTCTTTCATGCCATCGTCCCTTTTTGCGCTCTTATAATGCTATAACATTCATTACAATCAATGGAAATACATGGAATGAGGCGTATTTAGTCTCTCCTCCTTTCTTCTTTCTGCTAAAGGCTAAGATTGACTGCTTTTAGCATGGATGACGGGCCGCGGCATATGTAACTATATACAAACGAAAGGAGCGCGGCTAAGCTTTGATTTTTTTCAAACTTCTTATTGTTCCAATGGCGACCTGCATGGATCCAATCCCTCATTTGCATACTCAGGGGTAGGTGTCATAATTTATTTGCTTTCAAACGTAAAACACTGTTCGAGGCGCCCAGCTTAAGTTTCACAAAACCTAATATATTGTTTTTTTCGTGCCGCAGAGCGTACGTTATAAAAAGAACCACACATTTCGAGACAGTCTGGACGCAGAAGTCGTTTTCTTTTTTTCTTTCCACATTATACCTGCCGCCCCGTTTCCCACCTGTGACACTTTCTACTTTCTATGTCAATATCGCGCTCTTTGATTTGACAAAAACTTTCTGTACATGCTGTCATGTTCTGCCATCATATCCTTCTCTCATTTAGCCCCGCGGTCGGTAGCACAACTCGACAAGAAATGGCCTCCGTGGCGTGCATATAAACTGCCGTAAACGCCTGTTGTAGCAAAGAATTAAGCTCGCTTATATATAGCGTGGTGTGCACGATCGAGTCTACGCCGTACGTGAATCCTGGTTTCTACGCAAGTTTCGCGACTGTAGTTATGAAACAGTGGAACCATACTTTCATCGCTTTCTGCGCGAAACGAATGTTCTCCCTGGCTCACACGCGGAGATCGTGCGCGTAGATGTTAGCAGTATGAGCCATGGGATCCGAATGCTCTCGGGCGTTGGCCGCAATCATTTGCGTCGTTTAACTATCTAAATGCTGGCCGAATGCAACGCACATACCGTGATTTGTGATCGTACTAAATATAAATATTTATGCGGCTTGTTCTAATGCGCTTGATTTTACGTGATTGTTTCTGTTAACTCGTTACAGAAGACGCTTTTGACATTGACTGTTCCATTGGAGGTAAGTGTAGCGTAAGTCTGACTCTGCGGCATAGGAGAAAAATATTTTATTTCCACCGTGCAGGCCTAAGACAAATTACGCATCCTATGCTGTAATAACTCATAAATGTTGCCGAATTTGATTCAACAGGAAACGGCGTTGAGTGCACTGGACGCGTGACAACATAGCGAAAGTATGTTCTTTCAGAGTTGAGGTCTGTTGGTGAACATTAGCGTTGCATCAAATACACGATACATAGAAGGCAACTCAGGAGCGTACTTCTATAGAGGTCAGTTTATCAAGGCTATACGGAGACTATAGAGATACTTCTCGCTGCTCGCAATGCGCTACCAAAAGAATAGAGCCTCAAATAAAGAAGGAAGGTTTAAGTATGTGCGCCATGCAATTCGATCTATCTCTAAGCCTTATTCGCTTATCTTCCAAAATATTATGTATTTACATGAAAGGCGTCACAGATCGGCAACCCTTACCACAGAACGAGCGGAATGACATGCGTCTGCGGGCTGCAGCCGCAGCGCACTACACTCGTGACCAAAACGCATCGCACACTGGAGGCACATAGGTGCACACGAATTAAGTTGACGCAACCTTACGTCCGCAAGCTGTAGTTGTAATGTATGAAGTAGATATTTCGTATAGAAGGCGTCGCAGATCAATAACAACACTGCGAAATGGGTGGTGAGACTTTTGTATGGCCATACTTCTTGCGTAGCTTCAGCAGCGTTATATAGCTGCTAAGTATTTAGAGTTTTAGCGTGTAGCCTCACTAGCGTACATGCATACGGAAATAGCAGTTTAGTTTGTAGCGACAGTACTTGTGGCGACACCTGGTAAGACAAACGCGTTATAAAGGTTGTGTAAAGGTTGTATGTAAACATTGTGTATAAAGGTTGTGTACTTTAGAAAAGAAAAAAAAGGAGAGAAAAAGAGAGAGAGATGACACAGAAATGCTTAAATATGTCGCTACCCACGTGTTTACTGCAGCAGGTCCAGCGTGCTTTGTGCTTTTGTTTCTTTCGCATCATATAGGAACGCCAAGCTTATTGGGACAGTTGGGATGGGATGGCTACTCCGACAGTCTGCGAAAATGTCTTGCCTGTCTGGTCGCTTGTGAATAGTCGTCACGGCAAAACTACGGGATATGCATCAGTCCTTTTATCCAGGGTGATAATCATGAACGAGTTGGTTATTTATGGCGAACTTCTTTAGCGCTGAACAGACACGTGAAAAGGTGCACAGGACACAAGCGACGCAATCGTGTGTACTGTGTCTCTTTTCATATGTCCGTGACAAGGCTACTGTTGCTGTCTTAGTATACAATCAAACATTCATTTTTACTAATTTACACTCCCCGCACAAAGGGTGTGTTGGCCACTCCCATATCGAAAAAGTACCGTGTTTGTCTTGATTTCTGAGAGTTACTCCCCGTTGAATATAGGTTCGCTTGTCTTTATTGAGGACAAGGAGGTGTATTCCTCCATGATGTACGAGGTTCCAGAACTTCGTAGAATTTAGAGGAATTAAGTGTGGAGCTAGCAGTTACTTTTGTAGCGTACACACTAGACAAATGCACACCGACTTTCCAATCTTGCAATTCCATTTTGCGCTTTAAGAAACGTTGCTTGTCGCTTGCGCTCTCGTCTCTCTTCTTCGTGCTTTTCTGTCACTCGAGTTCTTGTGTGTGTTTCTATTAGCGCATGCTGCAAGTGTTCGTATGTGCTACTTTGCCTCTGTGCCTTGCGTCCTATAGCGCGCAGTCATTATATGACAGACACTGTGGCTACCATAGAGGCTATATGCCCACTAAATTCCATCTGCTCTGGACTGCCGTAGGAAGATCGTGCTAACGACCATTGGGAGTGTTAAAGGTGCGTCATCAGTACGTGCTATGGCATGTCAAAGAATGTTCTTAAATCGCGTGCCGACTTGCGGACAAGGCACTAAACAAAAGCGACCTGACGAGTAAATGGGAAAAACAGGTTGGCAACTGTATACTTTCAAATCGTATACATACTTGGTTGGTTCGCAAAGCAACATTGTGGTTATGAGAGACACCGTATCGTGGAAGGCTCCGCATGAATTTTGACCGCTGGGTTACTCGAAGGCACACTAAACGAATTAAAATATTAGGTCGAATATCAGATCAAAAAATTAGGCTTCTGCAATAGCAAATTCGTCATTCGACGCGCGAACAGAACTTTGCAAGTTAGAAAATGACAGATATTGGAAATCGGAGTGGCACGCCACCTGTTGTAGACTATGGTACCTCTCGTGTGACGTCAGTAGTGTCTCAGTAGTGTCAGTAGTAGGGATGTCACGTGGAGATTACGTCAACTCTCCCGCTTTAGCGCGATCGGTTCAAACTGCGGGCAAGAGCGGGGCGGCCTTCGGCGGCAAGTATGTGCGAAACAAAACGACATTCAGGCGCACACAAAACGACGACAGACTTCTAGACGAATAATCTATCGATCTGGCTTGACTTGATATCTTCCTTTAGTGTCCCTTAAAGGGCCCCTCACCAGGCCCCATAGCAAATTATGGTTATACACTGGAAGTTGTTACATGTCCTCTATATAAGGAGCGTTCTGTCGCAATTTTTTTTTTAAATAGCCTTATCAATAGTCTAGATAGAAATATTTCAGTGCCGCGAGCCCCTGATTTAAGGATGCGAGCCCCACTGCCAAGCGAGACATTCTCTCCACTCGCCCCGTCTAGCCTCAACGCCACATAGACTGGCTGGACTGGAAGAATTTCCTCCAGGTGGCGTTGCTAGCCTCCGCAAGCGAAATTTTTTCCCTGCGTTCTGCCATACCGTACCTCCCAGGTAGCACAAAAGAGATACGTAACGTTTTCGTAGCGTTTATCCAAGACGATAAAAACGGGTTAAAGAAGACACGAATGAGAGAACTTCGGCGGGAAAACGTCGTATATCTCTGCTAATGTCCGGCTTAATTACTTTCTTGAGACGATCTAGAACAGGTCTGCAAGATGTATTCGAAAAGCTGGTCTAGAAATAGGATAGGGAAAGACACAAGTAATCCCTTTGTCAAAACTATTCGTAACCAATTTCTAAACGTTTTTAGGAGGTTATCAAAAAGCTGGTCTAGAAGTGGTCTTGAAAGGTTTACGATCATCTGAAGCTAATTTTCGCGGGTGACGGGTGCGATCAGACATCGTTGTTCAAAACATGCGTTTAGTTTCGCCTCACGCGACTGGCCTATCCCGCGCAGACGTCGTCAGCCGCACCCGTCGGCACGGCCTAGGCCAATCGCATGAGGTGAAACTGATCGGGCGTTTCGAACAACGATCTCCAATCGCGCCCCAGATGAGTAGAAGCGTCGTGTTGACTGTAAGATCTATGGCGCAGTGCCAAGCACTGTTCCCCGCATGGCCGGCGTATCCTCTACCAAGTCCCACGAAAATAAGCCTGTTAGGAATAATGAATCCTTAATACCACCTTTAGTAAGCTACGATGCTTACAACCAAAATGGGAATGACATCCTGCAAAGAACAAATGGTCACGACTTGGCAGGCGGCAAGACCAAGCCCTTCATGCCAAAAGTGAATGAAATGAGAACATTGTGACCAAGCAAAAACACTTTATTAAAATGTAATGCTTATGCAAGCTTCGAACAAACTGTGTGAGAAATGCAAATAGAAGTAAAAGTACATCAACAATGACAAAAGTCGCAGAAAGGATTCGTAATGAACTCGAAAGTGAACATTCACTAGCACATAAACAAAATTCCAAGTACACATACAAAAATGAACAGAAGAACCTGGAGTGTACTAAACTTTCTCATTTATCATAGTAAAGAGCACGTGCTATTAGATGGACTAGAGTTATGCAGAAGTGACATTCGGAGCGAATGGAAGTAGACTGAAAAATGCAAGAGTATGAGTCGGATGGTAACTTCCTCCAAGCAATGTTACCAATCAGCTAGAAGCTTGAAAAGAGCACAAAAAGAAATACCACCGCATACCATCATAAAATAATCCTGTGACAGAAATAAAAAAATGGGAACAATGCAAAATTCGAAATATTGCCTTTAGGATATATCAAAGAAGGTAATGTCGAGAAAAATAACCATACAACAAAAAAAGCAATAAAGTGAAATTAGTACAGAATACTTAAACGGGGGATTCAGTGTAACAAGTGAACACTACTGTAGTACAGCGAACGATGAGACAGTAATGCTGCATCTTGCCACTCCAGAACGTGAGAAATGAATATGCAAGCCTCATATTAGTAACTTACATAAACATGAAAATTAACTGGAATGCACTGGAAGCTGCATTTGTGTAACAAAGGAAGCAATGCTCGTAATAAATAGTAAGTGTTTTATCTGAAAAACCCTGTACAAGAGGCAAAGTTGTACCTCTCTGGCAAAGACAAAGTTGCAACGAATAATTTGCAAACCAGCAAATACATTAATTAGCACACTGACATGTCACACTTTGCGCACATCTTCAGTCTCCTAAAGTAAACAAAAAAGCACTCTGAATGAGAAAAACGTTTAACACATGTAGCCCAGAGCAAATTCTTTGCCAGTTCCCCCACACTTTCACATCCAAAAACATTTGCCACAAAGTCCAGGCACAGTTCCACTGATGTTTACCAATTCACCCCCACTTTCACGTCCAAAAATATTTGGCACCCAGTCGAGGCAGAGCTTCATAGATAAACAGCTTGAGTGCACCCTACTGATTATTCTGCAGTCCCGCTGGAAATAGAACTGCCGCACAAGCTGGTAGTGGTTTAAATGTCGACACACTTGCTGCCCTGGACAGGTATGCTCAGATATCTGCACTGGTGCTCCGTTTTGTGAAGTAGACACATTGATGCACTACGCTGGTAGTTGAAATGTTTTGAATGCACAAGTATTGGCTTCACCAGAAAGACTTGCCCACATACCACCACTGGCATATATATGCACTTGCTCTTCACTCAGTAGCATTGAATTTAAAGTGTTCCCTATGTGGGAGCCATGTGTAAAACCGGCGTCACGCGACCACTCTCGATCGCCATCACGCCCGATCCAGATCGAAATTATCGATGCGACTGGCTCACTGTCGTAGCTTGCGCAAAGGAGCCAATCACGACCGAGAAATTCGATTTGTAACGGATTGGATAGCGGTTAAAAGAGCCCTGTGTGAAACCGGTATCAAATAATGCACAGGCGTACGCTATAGGAAAATGTGTTGCACAAGGACAAAGAACTGCGGCATGCCCTGCTGTGCGAAGCGCGCGAACAGAACACATATTAAAAAAAAAACCGCGCCAGCGCTTCGCAAACTCCACGCGCACACATTGCACCCGCACGAACTCGGCAGGCCGCCGACTAATTAAAGCGCGAAGGGCACATAGCGTAAATTCCGACACATGTCCCAAACGGCAAATAATCGTACTACCTGAAGCATACTCGACTCACGTACGCAGTATCCACAAGCGAGTTATGCAGCGTACGTGCTGTATCCATTCGCCAAGTAGTAAAATTGATAACAAGCACAAAGCTACAAGGGACTCAATACATTAATACCATTTGAGGCGTCAAATAAAATAGAGTTTGGCCGTTTCATATATTGGACACAATATATGGACACACGTGGTACCCCGTAAGACCATGAAATACCGCTCACGTGGGTAAAGGGGGCGAAAACACAATCGAGAACCTGAAGCGTAAACGATAAAAGCACGGTATATATGATGCACGCAAAATTCTGTAAGTGCGCTGTAGCGCGAGGGAAGAAAATAGGGCGAGCACTTGACCTCACCTTTTGGGATACCGTACTAGTACTGAATAATAAAAAAAGCCTGTTTGAACCAGTTATCTTGTCTGCAACCCTCTTGCTAAACGGGAGACTAAAATACCACGATGACGGCTCTATTGCGGAGATTGGCAAGGTGCGCACAGACAGCAATTTTGCCATCTTTCTTCGCATTCTGCAAAATGCTTTCTTGTTAGGATCACGCATTGCGGCCGATCCCGACGCTAGGGACACACAGGCACGATTTCTTCCTTCAAACTTTCGTCCTTATACTGCCCTTAACGCCTGAATTACAGCGTCAGTGAAAAAGGCGCCTCAAATAACATGACAATGAACTCGAAGAGCTGATTAGTGCCCTCCACTCGGCGCCCTGCAATTGAAAACACTACTGAATTCGAAATTAAAACTACACAAACAGATCGCACAACCCAAACTAATCACAGAATGTCGTTTTCTTGACGGCAAAACACTGCAACACTTACATGACAAAGGGCAGCGGCAGCACATTCAGAACAGCCGCAAACACACCACAGCGCAATGCGAGTGCGGGGACGCGACGACGCCATGACGACGCGACTATGCCCGGCTCGCCCGGCTGCCCGGCAACACGAATCACGTGGCCACCTTGGTCACATGATAACTAAAGAGATAGAGCGAGTCATATGAAGTCGTTTTCAAAACGTATTCACCCCTCGTTTTTAAGCTGCCTGGCTTCCAACGTTATCCAAACGTATTCACCCCTCGTTTTTAAGCTATCTTGTTTGGAACGTCTTTGATGCGTCGATTTTGGTCAAAAATCCGTTTCAGACGTTGAATCCCTTAATACGACGTTTTCAAGACTTTGTGTGCTACCTGGGCTGGAGGATCGCGTGATGCTTACGTCACGGGTCCCGCCTGCATTCTTTTTATCCTCTTCGCTTTTTTTGCGGCGCGTCGCACTTGCGCTGACGGCATCGCGCGTGAGCTGTTGTGATTGTCTCGTTTCGCGCAGCGCACGATTTTGCGTGCTGTTCACGAGGACACCTGACTAGCGGTTAATTTCAGCGCTACACTGAAGGCAGACACAAGCGGATCACAAAGCATGATCCCTCGCTGGAACACAGTAAAAAATGACATAGTTTCGGTGTCCGGGCGCGCGACTGCACGACGTGGGAACACAGACGAAAGGGAAGTACATCTCTGTTGCTGCGGTGCGAAGTAAAACAAAAAACGTGCAGGCATTCGCTTTGTGTGTTTTATTATTTCTCCAGGCTTTAAGTCGTCTATTCAAGCAACATCTTACACAAATAACAGACTTTGCCTTGAATAATTCTCGAGGTCACGTGTCACCGCGAGGAACGTCACAGTGCGAACACGTGTACGTGGGCGCACTAGCACGTGCACGTTATCCTCCAACATAAAACGCGGCGGCTGCCAGGAGAAAGGAAAACGGTGTTCGATTTGAAATTTAGAGGGTCCCTGAACCACCCCTCGGGCTTGGTGAAAAAACATAGTCCGCGGGTAGCATACGCTGTTGTGAACATCTCAGCCAAGTTCTGCTGTCGTACGCTGTCTGTGGAGCTCGCATGCGGAGCGCGAAGTCACCTTTTTCGCTAACGCTCTCGTTTCAAAAACCCCGTGATCCTCGCTCTTTTCTGTGTGCTTTATTTCGTTATAAAGCACACTCCAATACGCGGCTGCTATTGGTCGCTGCGCTCGGCTACACCGTGGCCGCCACGAGGTGCCGCCACGAGTCCAGTGGCTAAGCGCACTATGGCTCTCTGAGGACAGCCGCGTTTCGCTTACGTTTAGCGCGGCATAGGCACCAAATAGGAAATTTGAACTACGCGCCAATGTGACGTCTCCGCCGTAGCCTTCGCAGTGCAAGGCATTGGAGGAGGAAGGGTAGCACAGCTGAGGCCGTGTTTGATCGCCGATAACTCCGCCTCGGCTGAACGCATTCAAGTACTTTTTGCGGCAAAGTGGTTCTGAAATAGCCTATCTTCACTTCAAATGTCTTTCTCCAATTCGATAAAAAGTGGTTCAGGGCCCCTTTAAGATCTTTCCGCGGCGCATAGCGATGTAATACTTTGCAGATGCGATCGTTATCGCGCTTGTCAGCTCACTATGGCCAGACGTCCGCTTAAATCTAAGTACGTGGGCGGTTTTCGCATGTCACCCACATCAAATGCGGCCGTCGCGTGCGGATGTCGTACCCGTGACCTCGTGATCATCAACACAACACCGTGTAGCCGCTGAGATGGGCACTTGTGATGCGCACACAATGGAAGACGCGGGCGCAGCAGAATTCGCGCAGGTCTTTATAATTACAGTGGGCGCTCCTGTCTTAATTACCTTGCCTGTCAGGTGACGATTATGGCACTCCCTTCTCTGTCTAAATTTTTTGTTTTACATTTTGCAGAAAAGCCTAGCAGCGGGGACGAGTCGTTGTACGCAGGTTTGTATTTTGTTCTGATTATTCCATGCGTAAACGTTGCTGAACCATAAAAAAATAACACGCTCCAACTCATCGTCTTCAGAGCGCACTGAAAGTTGCTGAGATATTCGCCGTTGATCCTCACTCCTAAGTCTTCCCAGTTTATTGGCTTGAATACTTCTTCTAAACATGCAGGATCGACGGCGAATATCTCAACAACCTTAGGTTTGCAGATGACATTGTCCTGTTCAGCAACATTGGGGACGAATTACAACAAATGATTGAGGACCTTAACCGAGAAAATGTAAGAGTTGGGTTGAAGATTAATATGCAGAAGACAAAGATAACCTTCAACAGCCTGGCAAGGGAACAACAATTGAGAATCGCCGGATAGCCTCTAGAGTCTGTGCAGTAGTACGTTTATCTTGGTCAGAACTTACAGGGGAAGCTTATCATGACAGGGAAATTTACAGAATAATAAAAATGGGTTGGGGTGCATATGGCAGGCATTACCAAATCATGACTGGGAGCTTACCACTTTTGTTGAAAAGGAAAATGTACAATCATTGCATTCTATAGATGCTAACATGCTCGAGAACGAGTTAAGAGAACGAGTAAGAGAGCTCGAGAACGAGTTAAGAACCAGCAAAGAACGATGAAAAGAAAAATGTTAGGCGTAACGTTGAGAGACAGATCAGAGAGCAAACAAGGATAGCCTTGGTGTAGATCAGAGAGCAAACAAGGATAGCCAATATTCTAGTCGACATTAAAAGAGAAAAAAAATGATTGAATAAAGATTACGATACTCCCTAATGCGAATTGTGAGCGTAGCTGTATAGGTGTTTCCATTTCGCGATATATCTGATGGGGCGGACAGTGCGACTCGTGCAGCACGTTGCAAACGGAGCGAAGTGTCGGCGCGACTGCCTCGCTAATCGTGACGCGTGGGCGCAATTCACAGCAGCCACCGCAGACAGACCTACGCTCATGCAACGCTTAAGGCCCGTTTATAGTCCGACGTTATCGGCGCGCGGGCGAGCGTCGTTCGCGGTCAGTCACGCTACGTCGGTTGCGCTGCGCCAGCCGAGTTGCCATCCCCTCTATACTTCATCCGAAGGATGACGCCAACGCTCACCGCAGGAACGGGCACCCTTGGACCTGCGCTCTAAAAAAAATAGAGCTGGACACGACATGTAATCTGTAGGACGCAGTTGAGGACAGCAGAAAACTAGGTGGGATGATGAAATTCAGAAATTTGCAGGCGCAAGTTGAAATCAGCTAGCTCAAGACAGGGATAATTGGAGATCGTAAGGAGAGGCCTTCGTCCTGGCAGTGGACGTAAAAATAGGCTGCTGGTGATGACGATTATGATTGTAACTATACGGGCTTGTCGTTAGGTCATCATCTAATTTGTTCTAGCGCAGGCAGAACTACACGGCCATAAGAGGCACACGAGACAATACACAGCGCTGTGTGCGGTCTCGTGTGCCTTTTATGGCGGTGTCGTTCTGCCTGCGTTACAACAGACTAGAAGTCGCCTTCCTTCGATCGCAACCTTATGAGAGCTGTTGGCGGGATCTCGCAGTGAGCTGTCCTTCTAGCCACTGTCTCAACGCCTCTTACGTGACCATGACAGCGCGTGGAATTTTCCCGAAAACCAGCGGACAATTATTCCGACAACATGACAAGAAAGACGGCGACACACCGTGCTCACCTCACATATTAATTTCTCGTTCTCTTTCAGACAACCTGTAAGTACCTGTCGCAAATTGCGTAACTCAATAAATTCGCACGATCTTGGTGCCATCTCAAACGGCACTGAGGTCGTCCCGCGTTCCGCAGGCTCGTCTCCCCGAACAACGTAAGAACCAGCAAAGTCAGGAACGTTCTTCTCGCCTGCGTCGCATTAGCCTTGGTCGGATTCATGGTGCTGATGCTGACTGGCATCAGGAACAGTGAGTTCACTTCTCAGTTGCGGAAATTTTCACTCGCAGTGGTGCGAATCCACAGTGTTTTGTCTGATGTACCAGGTTATTTTTTTTTAATGTCGTTAAGAAGAGGACCATGACACCAATTTTTCGAGCTTGTATTTTGCATTACATATATGGTAAACCGTGCGTGTACCACGAAAAGGTCGCAGAATTTAAGTGCATTCGGTGATGTAGAAAACTTGTATTTGATATTTTTTTTTCATGTCGCAGGCCATGTTTTTGTGTACTTAAAACACTGGAAGTATATATTGCAGCCGCTGGAAATACGTCAGTGCCGCCATGCGTCGTTTTGTTCTTGCTTGCGGGTCTCGGCGGTTTGCTGCTGCTTCTTATCGCGCGAGTGAAGGAATTGCGGGCACAGTTCAACGAACGCGACGATGGTAGCGCCGTAGGGTGCCAGAACGTGCTGGGAAAGGCGTCTGATTTGGTTTCAGACTATTTCGAAGCAGACGAGACAGCGGTAGCCCCTCATTTCCTGACGTCACACAACCATGCCAAAATGGCGGTCGTACATGTCGGTGGGAGGCGTTTAGAAACAGCGATATCGAACGGAAATTTCGAGTTAAAATAAGCGCTGAAGCCCAGTTTGTGTGTGTGTATAACCGTATTGGGGCCCGGTGCTCCCAGTTACAATGATAAACTGAGAACAGTCGGACGACCGTCTTTTTAATAGAATCTCTTAAACATCATCTCTCGCAGATAGCACAATTGTAATATTTGAGCGGGTTTGCTCGTAGTAACTAATTACCTTAAGGCACACACTGCGAATTTAACCAGTGAGTTTTCCTGGCATATCCGCCTGAAAGACACCTTGAAACTAGTACATGCAGTTGTACTGTCAAGCTTGTGGTCAAATGCACTGTTTCACTTTTTTTTTGCGTAAGAAAATGCGTAAATGCGCGAAACAGGCGTTTTACAGCAAAGCTGTATAAGGCTAGGTTTCTGTTTCTTCCGCGTGCGTAGAAGAGGTTGCCGTAGACAAAGCAATCGTTATATATATATATATATATATATATATATATATATATATATATATATATATATATATATATATATATAAACCGACCATAAAGCGATGATCGCTATGGCAACAAACTAAAATAAAAGGCGGTACAATCAAGAAGTCACGTGTATGTGTCTTTTTTCAATAAGTATAGCAATCATCATACATATTAAATCAATATAGTCATCAATATAAACACACGTTCGCTGGTCATCCACCTTCACAGAGTGGAATGGCATTGAATGTTTTTTTTTTTTTTAACAACACGCCCTTTCACGCGTTGCAGGACAAAATTTCCCGGGAACATAACACCGTACAATTTGAGGACGCATATCTCGAAAGACATATACGTGTTTCAAGTTCCTATTTGCGAGCTCGCCTGCTCGAGAACGCGGGTTCGATCGCTGCCGCATTTCGAAGGGGTCGAAGTGCAACAACGGCCGTGTGCTTAGATTTGGATGCACGCTAAGAAACCCCAGGTGATAAATACTAAACCGGAGACCCCCACTACAACGTGCCTCATAATCATATATCGCGGTTTTGGCATGTAAAACTCAGCAATTATTTTTCGCTGCCTACAGATTGTAAATTGCAATATGTACTCTATAATAATTAGATAATTAAAAGGTCGATTAGTGAAATATTATTATGCAGTCAATTATGTATTTCAATTTCTTGCGCTATTTGGTGCAGGCAATATCCTCTTCTTCGAGGAAACCAGTTAAATGGTTAGAATTGTGTTATCTGCATAGTCACTTTTTTTTTACATTTCGTTAAGTAAAATATAACCATATATATAGCAGAAAAATCCATATATAGACAACACCTTCATCCGACGCCACTGACCTATAATGGCAATTGCACCTTTTTGTATATTTGCGGTGTCCCTCTAACATTTTCATTTAAAAGTGTGTTACAAGCGCAACGGCAGTTGTAACACGGGGCGCTGACTGTGCGGTGTCCCTTTCTATTCTTTTCGTCTTGCAAGACATCAGAAATTATCAGCGACGTGTTGGTTACATTACGAAGTGACCACAGTTGGACATGTGCCGGAGATGATACTTCCAAAATGTGCAAACTACATTACCAATTGCAACACACGAATATAGACTCAAGGGCCTCTCGTCACGTGGACTTGGCGTCTATACTGTCTGTAGTCCACCTCCTAGCTATTTCCGCAATGTTTTGGTCAGTCTGCAGCTTATGCGGATCATTGTGTGTGTGTTGTGTGTGCGAAGCCTTGAGGCGTTGCTTGCATGGTCCTCCCTGTCTCTTCTCACTATTCACCCCGCCTAGCGGAAAAGATGGGCCAGCAGGCTCCGGACCAGAACACCGACCTCGGTGCCGACACGACGGAGAAGAGGGACGCCGTCTGGTCGCGAAGACTCGGCAGCAGGCGTGGTGTCGACGACGCAGCAGCTCGCGACGGAGAGGCCGCGCCGACGGTCGGGGCTACGGCCGCGCTGCCCGGGCCTTACTCGCTGTACGAGGACGGAGACGCGGTCGCCCCGGTGACCGGCTTCGCCAGCACCGAGGTCGTCGCGACCACCACCGCCACCACGACGGCGAGCACGGCAGAGGCTGCCACAACCATCACCGCCTACGATCGCACAACTGACGTCGAGGGTGGAACGGTTCTGATTGAGCGGCGAAAGAGTAAGTGTGGTGCGGAGCCATAGCTGACTGATTGATTTCAATTTATTATTCAGACAAATAGAACATACAGAGTTTCCAAATTTGGTTGGACCCATAGCCAAAGGCAAGTTGCAGGTTTTTGATTGTTTGTTTGTTTGATTGATTGATTGATTGATTGATTGATTGATTGATTGATTGATTGATATAGCTGACGAAAAGGGTAGTGGAACAATTTGACGAGATCTCGGGACCCTAGTCTACAGGGTTGAGCCTCAGTGAGCCTGGTTTCAGTGTACCGTCAGGTGCGACGGAATTCTCGCATCTGCAGTTATATGTCATGTATACAGGCGGTTTGGTAATGATATAAACGCGCCAATACGACAGAGAACTATAAAGCAAGGAACGTTTGTTTCATTGTGTTTCATTTCCATTTGTTAGGACGGCCCCCAAAAGACGATGCTGTCTGCTATATTTACGCATGAAGAATGGCCTGCATCGGTCGTTTTCGCAAACTACCCGTTAATCAAATCATCTACAATGCTGTATGCGTGTCTCGGATTTACTTGTCGGCGCGTTTGCGTGTTCACCATCGAAATGACGGCATAATCTGTTTTGCCTGTTGATTGTCTCTGTGCCACTGGGCGTACCTTGCTCAATGCGTCGAGTCTTGTCAAATCTCTGAAGCTGCGCAGCATCGGGTCGAGCAGTCCTGCAGGACTGCTGGCAGAACCCAACCTCTGGTTTGTTCTTACGCGCGTTCGAAATTATCTTGAATATCAGAAGAACGTTGGAAGCAACGTGCGGTTGTTCAGCTATGTTTTTCCGCAGAGGAGTTTACATTGACTGTACTGCAAAATGGCGTCAAATTTTGCAGCTTGATTTTTGTCGCTATGTATATATTCGTTCTGAAGCAACTGTACTGTGCAGCCATTGCGCTCGCGCTGTTCTATTGTTTTCGAAAGTATATATTTGCACTGAGCTCAACCAGTGCCAAGGGACGAAAGAAAAACATGCTTAGGCGGAAATATCTGCTGCTTTTTCAGGCTGAGTAAAGACATTTGTCCGGAAGCATTTTCGGAGTATCGAGACGTATATGTGGTACGACACGAAATTTACCGATAATGGACAATAAAGAGAGGACATATCATGAAACGATGAATCGTAAAAAGTAAGCAGACGTCAGCTGCAGTCCCCAGTTTACCATTAGTATATATTAGTATACAGTATATAGGCAGGAGTAAACCTTTCGAAAATTTTTCTGTCAATTTGGACCAGTTTCTTTTTTTTCCGCTAAAAAAAAATTGAAATTGAAATTTGTTTTAGGTGAGAGGCACGTGCGGACGTCGAGTGATAGCTTCCCTTCTGCCACAACGTTCCTCACGTGCCCTTTAGGAAGACAGCGCCCGCCGTTAGCCGATCAGCACCCGATTAGAGAATAGATCAGCGTAAGGCCGCCGGTTTGGCCAAAACAGAGCCCTATTGCGTATCGAACCGCGGGAACTGCGTTAGTAATTTATATTGTTACTTTTGCATACGACAATTGCGAAGCGTAAAGGAAGGGCTAGGCAGGGCAGGGCAGGGCAGGGCAGATCAGATCAGAACAGGCACATGTCAAAGGCGGGCGGGCAAGGCGTGAGACTTGCCGACTATAGCTTGCTGCAGGCAACAGTTTCGTGTATTGACGTGCTCCTTGTATATTACAACGACAGTGAAGCGCCTGGACCCGATGCCGTTGATGTGCGTGTTCGGCGGGAAGGAGAGGTCACAGTCGCCGCTGCCCGAGGACGGGCTGTGCGACCTCGCGTACTTCGACTGCTTCTACCGAGCCGGCCTTCTCGACACGTTCGCGCAACGGAGGCACAGCGTCGCCTTCGAGCGCTTCGTCGCGGCCGCTGCCAAGTACCGCCTCACCGAGGTCGGCGTCGCCGTCGCCTCCGAGTGAGCGCTGTAGGGGTTGAGGACGGGCTTCGGGATGAAAAAACTTGGGAGGGTTTTTTTTTACATTATTTACAATGAGACGTCAATGAACAGTCGTACAGTCATTACGGGCCGGCAGCAACTCGGACGCTGCGGCCCGCGGCAAGAAGTTCGGGAGAGGTGAATCAGAGAATGCTCTACGAATCCTGGAATGCTCTACGATGCTCCCGGTCTCTCTTTTTAAGCCCTTCGATCTCTGGAAGACGCGTCATATTTGGCCAATGGGAGAGTCCGCTCAGATGACGCCATTTTCGGCCAATGGTAGCGCCCGTGCAATGGTGTCATACCCGGCGAAGAGAGTCGCCGCTTGGTCCCCCTGCGGTCTTGCCTTGCTGACTTACACGCCGTCAGATGAGCCAGGTGGGGGCGACGGCGGACCAAGGCGGGCAGGGTGCCTTACTTTCACGGTGCCTTACTTTACTTGCAACAGTGCCGGGCTATCCCCTCGCTTTCTGGAAGAGTCAAGCATTGAATAGCTCCACCGGCGGCGTACGAAGTCGGGGCCTTCAGCTTGTTTGCACGTGCGCGCCTCTGGAGTGAGGCCTCCGTGCTCCTGCATTCCTTACTTAGCAGTGGCGCGATTCGATGTGGTCTCCAGATCTCGAAGTAGGCTCAGGAAACGGCCCCGCGTTTGAGCGCGCGCGCTTCGCGGCTATCGCTCAAACTCGTTCGTCGTCGTCTTTCTCGGTGTGGGCTGCACCGACTATTCAAATATTTCCTGCGAAAAATTCGCGCGAGAACCGAACTGGCGCCGACTGGAGTGCATCGGAGAGGGCATTCACTTCAGCGATCTCGATAACAGAACTTCGAAGCTGAAAAAAAAAAAAAACTGTCCTGATCCGTGTCATTGCGAACCCGTGGGGTGCTGTTCTGGACAGTGTCGAATTTCGCCATGTTGGGGTTTTGTGAGCCGCATTGGAGCTGCCAAGAAGCCGAATTCAGCAATATGGCGGAATTTGCGATTGCCAGAATGGCACTCCCAGCATCCTTGCATACGGGGAATTCGCTTTGCCATGAGAGCTAAACTTGGCATGCATTGCGGCACGGGGTCGAATTGTTCAGCAGGTTTTGAGCGACCGAAGCTTGACACGAATGGATTCTTTTTTTTTTTCGAAATCACCAAATTGGATGAAATTTCGCCTCTAGATAAAATTCTTTCCATTGCATCTAAACGTACTCATCTATCATTCAGAACATGATAATCGTCACCGTAGCATCTAGCCATGGTTCTTAGAGTGGACGTTCGGTCGCGGGATCGAATCCCGGCCATGGCGGCCGCATTTCGATGGGGGCGAAATGCGAAAACACCCGTGTACTTAGATTTAGGTGCACCCCAGAGGGTCGAAATTTCCGGAGTCCTCCACTACGCCGTGCCTCATAATCAGAAAGTGGTTTTGGCACGTAAAACCCCATAATTAAAAAAAAAAAATTAAAAGAGTTGACGTTACAGATAGCTCTGCGTGAATTTTCTAGTGACTCTAGCTACCAGGTTAGTGCCATTGATTTTGTTGAGTGCCCACTGACGATTATGGATAATGTGTATCATCCTGATATATATATATGGCATGGTTAGACAAGCCGATGCAAAATTAATAATCGTGTTGCATATCACTATAGAAAGTTCGCAACTTTCACGGCCTATAGAGGGCGTCACCTGGCTGTCCGGGATATTAAGAACTAGAGTAGTCAATGCAGTGCTGCGGTTGTCTTGTTCAGTGGCATGTTGTTTTGCGTCGTCATCTTCTTTATTCTATGTCGTCTTGTTCAAATGACTCTTCAGGTCACACGCCCACTGTCGTTAGCCTGCGTAATGGCTCACATTGGGCGAGCAGAACACAGGATTCGAAGCATGCTTGAAGGCGAGGAAGTCCTAAACGCTGATCGTCTTGCCTGCTGCGGCATAAAAGCGTGCACGTCGACGTCCGTGACTGTTGAAGGCCTTTGCGTGCAAACTTCGCGGCTTCGAAGCAAACCACACGAGCTGTGGTTTCAGTTTTACCGCGACGGCGTTATAAAGAGAAGTGGCCGTGCTTTGTCTTCGCTATTCTATTAATTCGACCGCTTTGAACGGGTACCACGACCTTTTATACGGTGTGAGGCTCTCTGCCAGTTGTTACTTGGACCGCTTGAACAAGACGCCGTGTCGGGAAAAAAAAAATCTTCCTGGTGTTGCGCGACCCAAGTTCTTTACATCGACGGCGTGAAAAGCAGCCCTAAAGCAGCGTTCTGTGAGCAAAAAATTTCTTGTCTAGTTATCCCTGCCTGTGTTCACAAAGTTAGATATTGAACACGAGAAGTAAACAAAAAATCATATCTGACCACTTTTGCGAGCTCATACGACAACCGTTCACACTTGTAATTTAGTTATTGCGCTTTATGCGTGTTGTGCAAGCTACAGTTTTGCGGTAGTTTTACAGCCTGCGTCAGTCCTACCGCGTGATACATAGCCGATATTTACCGGTCCGCGGCAATGCAGGCTTCATTGTTCCAGTTATGTTTATAAAATAATATACACGCAAATCAGCTGAGGGTTCGCTACGCGAACACTGCACAGTAGTATAACGTTTGTTGGACCACGATTTGTTACCTTACGAGTGCAATCAAGCGCGCCTGTGCACACGTTGCAGCCGCGCATCGAAGTGGCAGACGACGACAAGCACGGAGTTCCAGGTGCCTCTATGCCTGCGTCACTTTGCTTCGATGCACAAATGAGAAACTCATCTCTCTGTTCAAAAATGGTGGAATGTCAAGCCGGCGTTGCAGAGCACGAACGCATGAGCGAGAACAATAAATTTTGAAGCAGGTATACAAGGCTTCACGGAGGATGTTTGCGCTCCAACGTAGCCGTAAAGGCATGACTGGCAAAAACGCAAGCATCAATCATCCTACAACGTATTTGACTTAAGATTGTGCATTATTTATTTCCCTGCACAACATATAGTGCTATGCCTGCGTCTCTATGCAGGTGCGTCTATTCGCGATTTCAAGTGCTCGAAATCGTCACTCATCTATCGTATTCCACAAAACGTCCTCCGGCATGAAGTGCGCACTGCAAACCTTCATCGCTTCTGTGACAGCTTTGCCGATCCGCAGCTTAATAATCAATTTCTTCCTCATGGACGCAGCCGGTGGGGAATAGTGAAGGCTCACATCACCTACCGCAGAACTTTTGCATTGCGGCACTCAGCGAATACGGTTACTTATATGTTTGCTCATTCTGAGCACGTTAGGTGTCCTTCAGTATCCCATGGGAGCTTTGAACGCGTTAAAACATCATCCAAAAGTGAAAGGAAAGCGTAGACAACACCAATACGCTGCGCGAACGGGCGGCAGCCAGCGGCGAGTATACTCTTTCGATTGTTTCCGGCCGCCGCCGCAGGACGGCGCCACCATCCGTAAAAGTTGCGAATACACGTAAAATTGCCGCGCGACTGGCCGCTCGAGGCACTGTACGTGTATGCGCGGGTTTCTTTCACGCTCGCAAAAACACTTTTATGTAGCGCGTACCGAGCAACAGAAAGCTGTATCGCGAGTTTTTCATGTTGCTCTACAATGTTCTCATTGGTGCTTTTCATTTAATTATAATATTGGAGAGGTTTATTAGTTAATGGTCTAATTACACAACTAAGCGGCATTAAAAATTAATCTGAGTATCTTTAAGCGACGGCAAACAACACTGCCTCGGTTATCTCCAGCTACGTGGCATTTGCATGTTTTTAAATTGTGGTGCATGAAAGTTCGGACACCCTGTATATGCATACACGGCGCGTTTTTTTTTTCTTGTTAACAGATTTCTTTATTATTTACCAGTGGCATTTGGCTCAATTCTACTTCTTGAGCAAGATTTATATGAGAAACAGACATTATTTGCATGAGAAACCACAGTAAATTTATGACCAATTTTATTTTTAATTATAGGGTTTTACGTGCCAAAACCACTTTCTGATTATGAGGCACGTCGTAGTGGGGGACTCCGGAAACTTTGACCACCTGGGGTCCTTTAACATGCGCCTAAATCGGGTGTTTTCGCATTTCCCCCCCATCGAAATGCGTCCGGGTCGCGGAATTCGATGCCGCGATCTCGTTCTTAGCAGCCCCCCCCCCCCCCCAACACCATAGTCATTATATGATCTCGACCGGGTCAGGTGGGCCTTCACCAGAGGAATCAAAAAACGACGAAGAAGCCGGGCATAGCGAGGATGAAAAAGAAAAGTTGAAAAAATTGTATTCCCTTCATAGGTACGTAGATGTGACTCTCATCTGAGTCTCGAGCGCCCTCGTTAACACGTGGGCCAGCAGTGGCGGTCAAGTCGGCGTCCACCCTTTTGTGCCACCTTGTAGAAAGCCGCGGGTGAGCGGGGGGGTTCGCAACTTCTTGCCCTTTGGTTTGCCGTGCGTCCTTTTGTGTCAGTTCTGAGAAAAGAGTGACTTCGTCCTTGGGTTTCTTGACCTTGGATTTCTTCTATCCCTTTGTATCAGCTCGGGGAAAAGCGCGTCGTCGATTCGGAGAAGAGGGCTATCATGCCCACTGTTAAGAATGGCGAGCTACAAGACAAAATTGCCACCCAATTACGACAAAGGGGCAAGACGCGCATTCCGCACTCTCCGTCGCTACAGGTAGGAGGCGTTCGAAGAACCGGCCTTTGCGCTGTTAAGAATGGCGAGCTGCTAAGCAAGATTGCCACCCGATTACGACAAGGGGGGCAAGACGCGCATTCCGCACCCTCTCCGTCACTGCAGCTAGGAGGCGTTCGAAGAAGCGGCCTTTGTGCTGAAAACCGCTTCCTTCCTCCAGCCCCATCGACATTGTGACGGGATGAGTTCGGTGTGTGAACAATGGTTTCGGAGTTCCCCAACGTGGACCTGATATGACACGCATGGACAAGCTGCCGTGGGGAAGCCGTATTTTGGTGCTTCTCACGCTTCGGCGTGACGCAAAACAACGAGCTACCCTCGATCGGCACCGATACTTCCCGGAACGGCACCCCCCCAACGCCGTCGTTTGGGCATCGGAATGTGTGTGCCTTTGTGTCTGTAAACTGATCTGCAGAGCAGCGGCGAGTTGGTGATGAGTAAACGAACAGTCGCCGCCTCGTATGGCCGGCGGATCGAGTGTATAAAAACTGTGGTTGTGCGAATGCTGAACACACTTCTCTTGAGCAGTCATGTTAGACTGAGTCACTTCTCTCATGCAGTCATGTTGGACTGATACTCTTTTTCTCAAGCAGTCATGTTATATTGATTTGATTTCTGTAAATAAACCCTTTTCCTCGTTCTCGATGAGAAACAGTTCTTCACTTCGTCAACGATCTCAGCGTAAATAAGTTGGACGACGGCATGGGCCAGCTACCTTCGAATTCATGCCGTACTCCAATCTTGGCAAAGGACCACGAGCGATGGGATTGAGCCCCCAATCCTGACACCACGTGGCGAAGCCCGCCTGAACACCTCTCACACCCGACAGGTCGATCATAGCACCACTAAGCAACCGCGGCGGGTTATGACCAATTAACAAATTATTGCCAATTAACTTCTAAACTTATTAATTTGGGGCACATATTGCAATCTTAGAATTATAGCCGGCGATTTGGAATGTCAGATGCACTTGGAACGAATTTTGAGTACGACGTCTCAAATTTTGAGATATACGTTCTCAAAGTTTGCGACAATATGCATCGGCGTTCCAGTAACTTTTGAGCTTCAATGTGTTAAAGAGGCGTTTTGTTAGAAAAGTAGATGGAACGACAGTGGACTTTCACCGCAAGTTTGACTACATCTATATTGAAGTCATTGTTTCGCTTCAAAATTGGTTCCAAGTGGGTGTAATTGTGAAGTTCATTAGCGGAATCTTGTTAATTAGTCAAACTGCATTTTGATTTTCAGTGTAGGTCTGCTCACGCGCATGCACTAACTCGGTCACATGTGTGCCTTCCATGCCAGGGGGAACAGCAAGGCGCAAGAGGAGCTGAGCTCGCCCAATACGTGGGCCAGCCTGCGCCAGCTGTGGAACAAAGGCGTCGTCCACTTCGGCGTGCTCGACTTCGAGGTCACCGAAGGCACCACGCCGGTGCACGTGGACCACATCTTCGACCTCTTGTTCGTACGTGCGTTCCGGGCGTGACTGCGTGTACCGCAGCGTGGTTTTTAACGCTGCGGGACCAAATCTGTCGCCCCTCACTGGTCTGCCACGTGTTCCTCGGAGCACTCATGCACAACCCTTATGTACGAGAAAACTAATGGCGTTTTTCACTGGTCGATCTGGAGCAGCCGCCGAAATCCTCGAGCGAGCGCTCGGGTTTCGCGAATCCGAATCGGCCAGCGGAGCGCAAAAATGCTCCGTGGGGGATCACACAGGAAGTCTGCGTGCACGTCTCACAAACCGGTTCCGGAAACCATGCCCGACTTCTGCTCTGTACGTTTCCACGGCAACCAAACTCACCGTCCCCCGTGCCTAATTTGACCGCGGCAATCGCAGAGTCCGTCATTTCCATGTCGCGCCCGCAAGGATTATGCATGGACAACGTGCATAGAAGGCTTCGTACAGCACCTGCGTCACCTAGTAATGGCTGTCGTCCGAGCTTTCATCGCTAAACGCGAGCTCTTCTGCAGCAACGAACGCAGCCATTTTGCGAAGCAACACAATGTTGTGCGTACCAACCGGTACTGATTTCGCTCGAAGACGGAAGTGACGCGAGCTATTTCCGCCCGAATCCGCGCCTCGGCGGCGGAGCAAGTGAGAGCGATCCGGCGCGGAGCGAGTTGATCCGAAACGACCAGTGGAACGCGCGAACCCGCTCCAGATCGACCAGTGAAATTCGGATTCGTTGCCACGGAGCAAGAAATCCTGCTCCGAATCGACCAGTGAAAAACGCCATAATATATGAGAGGACTGTTGAGGGGTATTCGGATGTTGAGGGTTCGCCGCATGTTGCCAGATCTTATAGGTTTGTATGCATATCTACATATTTGAAACAGCTGACCAGCACCGCTTCCGAGCATGGAGTGTGGACATATAGTACATACACATCTTGTGTCACGTTTCTTGTTATGTTTCTCGATGGTGAGAATCGACGTCGCATGCCATCTGCAGCGTCCACTAAATTGCTGTTTGCGGGAAATAACCCATGTACTGAATACGTAGGCCACGTTAACTTTTCCGATTCGACAATGGGGTCGTATTCTCGGTCGATCGCTTTCGGGGATATAATCTTCAGCGCCCTTCGATTGGCTGAGACAGTGGCAGTGGACGGGAATAAAGGGACGACACATCCCCAAGCTCCGTTAAAGGAATGCCGACGTGACATTTTCGACTCCTCAAATCTTGCCCTAAAGAAAGCTGATACGACCTCGACCGTGTGAGGTGCGTCGTCACCGCAAGAATCAAGAACCGACGATGAAGCCGAGCATCGTGAGGATGAAAAAAAGTAGAAAAGAATGTATTCACTTCATTCTTGCGCGTTTGTGACTCTATCCCAGTTCTCGAGCGGATCTCAGAAACACGGGAACCCGCCGTGGTAGCTTAGTGGCTATGGTGTTGGGCTGCTAAGCACGAGGTCGCGCGATCGAATCCCGGCCACGGCGGCCGCATTTCGGTGGGGGCGAAGACACCCGTGTACTTAGATTTAGCTGCACGTTAATGAACCCCAGGTGGTCCAAATTTCCGGAGTGCCCCACTACAGCGTGCCTTATAAACAGAAAGTGGTTTTGGCGCGTAAAACCTCATATTTTTTTTTCGTTAACACGGGGCGAGGACAGTCTTAAATGACCCCTCTTTCCCTCGTTGAGGGAAAGCGTTGGCCAAGCACAAAGAGCCCTCACTGGCAGTGGCGTAGCAACAGGGGGGGCCGGGGGGCCGTGGGCCCCGGGTGCAAGGGGCCAGAGGGGAAGGGGGGCGGGGGAGGGTGTCATATACGTCTGAAGACACCCTTCTTTCCGCCGGCTACACTCCGGGGTGGGGGTGACAGAAGACCTACGGGCCCCGGGTGCCAGACGACCTAGCTACGCCACTGCTCACTGGTCTTCCACGTGTTCCTCGGAGACGTGCACCTGTCCTCATCGTGTCACAATTGGAGGGAACCACCTGTTGTCGTTGCTTTTTCCGGGAAATTCTCAACGAGGAACCTTTAGTCGATAAGTGGCCACTCCGTGACGGTCAGGAGAGCGACGTTGCTTCCTTGAAGCGAAGTGAAAGAGAAGGCGATGACATCGCCGGTGGGGCATTCCTCCCCGAGCTTCTTGGAAAACTTGGGGAACACTTGGCAGGTCGATCACCCCAAGGCTAATGGACTTCCAAACCGCTGAAAAATATACTGGCAAGTCTCACAGCGACCTAGATGATTTACTATTCGTGCTTTCCAGATACGCTAGCGCCGCCGCGGCGATTTTTTCGGAAGCCGGGAGGGGGTGATGGATTTTCCGCTCACGTGGTGTCTGCAGCTGTGTTGGCGTTTTGCTACTCTTCGACATGAAAAAAAAAAAAAAACAGTCGACGAGGGAAGAGCAACCGCATGTGCAGTGTGCCGCAATGCGCAAATCGTTCAATATTGGGAAAAGTAAGCCTGCACCAATTTATAAAAGAGCAAAAAAGAACGGAGGAAGTTTTGGGCGGTCAAGCTCCGCATCGGGAAGAAAATCAGAGAAGAAATCGTATGTAGGGAGCAGTTCAACAAAGAAGACTTCTTTTGGGGCCACCTTAGAGAGTGTACTTGACTGTTGCGCTGCTCTCAATGATTTCATTTGATTTTAGTTGCGAGCTGAATGTGAAACTTGCCTTAAAGACGAGTTGAAGCCCTCACGAAAGCGGCTGAAGAGACACGCCGTGCCTTCGCAAAAGATCACGCGGCGGTCCCACAAGGCAACAGCAGCGGGGCTGGCCGAAGAAAGCCCTCCACAGATTCCGATGTAAATTTAAGTACGGAAGTGTCACCGTTCAATAAATTTTCTGCCTGCACTCGCGCTGTTTCGGTAAATACTCTGCGACGGTGCCTGACGCTGCGTCGCGACCAT
Organism: Dermacentor albipictus; assembly: GCF_038994185.2. NCBI lineage: Eukaryota > Metazoa > Arthropoda > Arachnida > Ixodida > Ixodidae > Dermacentor > Dermacentor albipictus. The sequence goes on from NC_091823.1 coordinate 53,741,747, forward strand.
TGCAATCTAGGTCGTTCCGCGTGGGAAGGAAGCAGGCGGTGAATGCACAAAGCATTCGCTTCTTCTTTTTTTTTGGCCGTGGCGAAAGGTGTGTGCCGATCGAAGGTCGTGCGCAGGCGTTTCTGATTTTTTATTTGTTCTCTACTATGACAATATTGCACGAAACAAGGGCCAGGACTGCGTACCTGAAGCGGTCATCGACGAAGACTGCGCGTGCGAGCTTCCCTACAGCACGCGAAAGCGCTAATCGCGCTGGAAACGGGGCGCGCTGGCACACTCATCGTCCCGCTCATATATTATAAATCGACACTACTGAAATGTTTCCGTGTCATCCGGCATTTTTAACAAGCATTTCCCAACTAAGCTGGTGCACGGAGCCATGTACCTCGTCTTGAATGCACACATAGCGGCAAGGGGGGTACTGCGCTTTGTTTGCATCCGAGCGCTACCGATTAAGTGCTTGGTGTCAATTCTCGTACACCGCGTATAGATTACAAAACGTAAGGAGAAATAGTGACCTCTACGGCGCAGGTTACATCGCAGACATTTACATTTATTGTATGCGGCGGGCCACTTACGGCGCGCTTGTCTGCAGGCAAAGTCACTCGACCTGGACAGCCGCACTTTTCGTATCTCGTATACCACGCCATATTATATGGCCAGCGTTAAACGTAGCCTCTCCTTCGACATCACATCTCTGCGTGCCCTTAGCAAGGTCAAGGATCGCGCTTAGAAATACCAGAGGCCCGTAGGCCACCTGCTTCTGCAGGTGCGCACGCTTTCGTATCGCCCTTATCACCTCTATCCCTGCCATATTGAAACGTTCTCCGCGCCACCTATAGGCGCTGGAAAGTGCGATAGCTCTCTTCGAACCAGTTTTAATTCAGTTCGTTCACCTTTATGTCAGCTTCAGGGAAGAAACCCGAGCGTGATAAAATTGATAAATGACGTGATAAATGACGAGATAAAATTAGTGTTAGCCGCCGCCTAACTAGCCGGCGTCACCCCGTGCAGTCGCAGTGTCAGGGCATGATACAAAGACGTCATGACGAAGAACGTGGTTATGCGCTAGCAGAATATCGTGACGTTTCAGCATCTCCTGCGTGAAATCATCATGACGCATACATCTAGGGAACGGAACCAAAATTGGTTCGTAGAAAAAAAAATAATTTAAGATGCCTTGAAGCGAGCCAGTATTTCTTTTACTCTATAGGTGGCAAGGCTTAGGACCTTTATCTAATGTCTTTATCTTTATGTATAAAAAAATGTCGATGTGCCAATACTTCTTTAGCGCCACGTATCATAGTTCATGATTGTATCGACAGAACACCCATCGCACCAGCGAGGCAGTGCGCTTGAACTTCAACGTTACGCATGTGAAAGTGAAAACACTCTCGATGTGTGATCTATCGAGAAAGAAGCCTATTGCTGTACTCCCCGTTACGACTGAAATAATCCCTTTGTTTGTTCGCAAACACTACCTGCGCCTCTCTTGCATGCAGCTTCTCAGGGAAGCGCAACTCCGTTTGACAACACGGAAGTTCGACCAATGGCCCTACCTGGCGCTGGGCATAATGTTCCTAGAACGAAGCGACAATGAACTCTTCCGTACCTTCATTCACCACGTCGGGTAAGATGAGAGCACGCACGTTTATTTACCGCATCAAACTCCGAAGCGTGTATACTATAGATACCTATATGGGAACATTTCTTCATTTCTTTTAGCTTCAATGTTCTCTCGAATCACGCTCTGCAGTGGACTGCACCTGAAAGAACAACTCTGTGTTTTTGTGTAATGTGAAATTAGTTACTACATTTTTCGTTAACATTTAAACATCGAAAAAAAAAAGGGAGAGCAACTTCAAGGGACCTCGCGTGACGTCACAGGTGGCCCAGTTAGGTTATGTGTGACTGCCATTTCGAATTTTGTGGGTAACCCAGCGGCTTCAAGCTGGAAAAAAATGTCGCCTAAATAAAGGCCTACGGTAAACGAAGACTGTAAGAGATACCAAAGGTATATACAGTACACTTAACGCGCGATTAGTGAAATTGTCCTACACATCTCTCGAAAAGCAGAGGCAGCTAGGAGGTGCGCGTGACCTCGTAGGTGTTCATAATGCAATGGCGTTACGCTACCCATTTTCCAGTGCCTTCGCCTTCATATATACTTTCACGTTCCTTTAGCGAATTAGGTCTAGGATGTCGTAACGAAGATATCATTTTCTTTTTCGGACTTCCTTTAGTGGTCCGATCGGCTCTCCGAGACGTCATATCGAGGATCACGCTGTTGTGACAGGCGGATGATAAGAAAGGAATAGAGTCGAGCGAAAGGAAAAACTCCATTGCAACCTAGCTTTCTTTGGCGCGATTCTATATTACTTTCTTTTCAACTAGCGTTAGCGGCCGGTCCGCGATGTCGGTGACAACGTGATCATAGCGCCACTCGGACCACTGGCAAAGTGCGAAAAAGGAAAACAAGTGGAATATAGACGTTACGTCATACGGAATCTGCTGGTGCAACCGTAGTTTTTGAAAGCAGCCGCCCGAGGGCCCTCACGGCCGAACGAGCACCTATCACGTCATGACGGGTCAATTACTGGGCGATGCACGCAGCGTATAATTTAGAAGTTTAATAGGGGAAAAAAAGAAAATAGAAAGAGAAGAATGTTTTGGGTGTTTTACACAGCGCGCTTGAAAGTTTCGATTGTTTTGCAGCCAGACGCGGGTGCAGTTGCTGGTGCTACGCACACACCTGTCCGGACGCGATGATACCAACCCCGAGTGCACCATTACGGGATCCAGCACATGGGGAGAGCCACTGGCCCGATACCACCCGAACATTGTGAGCGCAATGTGACCCATAATATCAGCGGCTGCCGCCAAAGTCAGCGCGCTGAGCGTGATGCTCCGCTTTGAAACTATTACCATACTAACATAGCCCATCTGCAACAAAGCAAAGTTTCACGGAGCTGTTTGTCTTATTACGACGGTCCTTTTTCGCGTACAGTAAATACGGGAAAGTCTCAAACGGCGCGCCGTTCCCTCGACGGTATGCACTAACTGCCGCCGATGAAGACTGTAGGCGTTTGGGCCTTACTCGCTGGCCGTGGGTGTCGCCGGTTACGAAGAAGCTTCTGCTAGCAATTGAGCGCATAGTATTTTGCGAACTCTTTAATGCAAGCATGAATATTAAGAGGCTAAATGAAAAATACATTTTGACATCTGCACTCCGTCGGCAAAAAAGAGCAAACCAGACGAACTTCGTCGCATGGTGGTCGCTCCGCGCGGCCCGTCGGCGACACCAACTGCCCTCGGATGGTGTGTTTCGATCACTTAGTACTGGGTGCTGATTGTCGTATACGAGGCGCACTTTCGACATCGCTTCATAATATTTATTATAATTACATGTCAGCGACAACTGAGTGACGCCACTGCGCTTTCGCAAGCGCTGTTCGACCTCGTCCATCTTGAGCTTTGCACATTCCGGCAAAATGCGGCTGCCTTTAAGGGTGTATCGAAGCGTGCAGGCCGAAATAAGCTCGCGGCGCTGGCATATAGCAATTCAGTAGCCTCAAATAGCGCGATGGGAACCGGCTCTGCGAGGAGCGAGCAAGTTGCGTGCTGTGATGGCATCTCCAGCCATCACTTGTCCATGCTGCTTTCCTCTCCGGATAGCTCCGGATGGCCCATTGGCCGATACAACGTCACCGAATGCCTCCGTCTGGCGACCTGTAGAGAAAACGACTGCATAAAAACGGACATCGTGGGTGCTGTGTGCGGTGGGTTCTAGGACATGTAATGTGCTCCGACATGTAACTAGCAATGTAGCCAGTTGTAAATTGTAAATATCTAGAATAAACGCGTTTCTCGTTTCCTTGATCCTGCCAGCCTCATCTCCTTGCCAACAAGCACCTCTCGGGGATAGGAATGGACGACGGCGTGGATCCCGCTTGGTCAGCTTAGTGCGATGCCCCGGTATAGGCAGGCCAGCTACCACGTTTTAGGCGGCCCGGCGGCGTATAGGCAAGCGACCCTGTGAGTGACGGCCGACTCAGGCTGAACCACGAACCCCAAAACAGGATCTCAACAGCACAAGTTTGTCTAATAAAAAAGGTTGATTCTTAACTGGCACTCCTTGGCAGTGTTCAATTGCGCGCCGTAACTATACAACGATTCAGTATAGTCAGCAAGCTATCGAAGCAAACTGTGGAACCGCTTTTCGTGCTGCCGTCGCAGATGGAGACGCTGGAATTCCTGCGCATCCAGAACTTTTCTCTGGAAGCGTCCGTCATAATGGTGTCCATGTCCCTGGCCGCGCGCTTCTATGCGCCCTTGGACTCCTTTGATCCGGGATCCAAGTGCATCGCGCTGGACGACGGCGAACGGCGCCTGGGCAGCTTTGCCGAGGTATGCGCGACTGACGTTATGCGCGTCCCGTTTCTTTCTGGTTTTGTGCCCTACATACTGCACTGTGCATATTTAGTTTAGCAGCGTGCATATTTAGCTCCAACTGCAGGAAACTGGCATTTTTCCTGATACCTTCGATTATCCCTGTTCTGCGGCAAGCGATCCCATAATGCAAATTTCATCTAACATCGTCACTGTGTTTAATTCACTGCCCCGCAAAGCCACGTCTCACACCCGCGTTACTGTTCTATAAATTTGTTAAACGTTACGCCTGGCGTTTCTCGTTTGATTTCTCGTTACGAAGTCTTCAGCTCCACTTACTGACTGCGAGGGACGCCGTATCTAGTGGAAGGCACACTATTGCAAGAACAGGGGAATTGTGTAACGTTTTCAAGAATATCAATAAGCTGCGCAGTTTGTAACTTTGGAGTGCCTGCCAAGCAGAGCATTTTCGCTCAGCGGCTTGGTTATACTGCGTTGACATCATTCCTATAGGGGCGGAATTCAGAAGTAAGAATGTACTGTGACTTAACGGTAAATAACTCCAGGTTTCTTACAATCGTGGCTTTTCGCAGATTTCGGACGTAAAATTTAATCAATCACCGACCGTCACTTCAGCTGTACTACCAACGTAACGGGTCTCTCAGATGAGCTTGTCACCGACACCGTTCAGTGTTCATGAATGGTGTGAGCGAACGAGTGTTCAGAATGGTGTTCACGGACGAGTGTCACCTTGCTAACACCACTGGCGTGCTTAAACTGAAAAGCAAAACAGCGAATAGTTAACTGCATTGAGACGCGATGTAAAGCTATAGCTTGTCTCTCCGCAGCTACCCTATAATTTCGATCCGTTATTCTTCTCCACCTACATCCATCTAACGTACTGCGTACAACGCGTTACCGCAGAACTGCAAAGATGGGGCTTACGCGGGCACTGCCGAACGTCTGGTCAAGTACGAAGTGATACGCAGCACAAGAACTCAACCCCGGCGTCGGGTCATCATTTTTGACAGCGAGGACACCATCTTTGCCAAGGTGAGATACGGTCGGCTCATTCCAAACAAAACGCGCAGCGCATGTCGTCTGTGTATGAAGCCGCACAAGCAGTCGTCTGAAATCGCTAGCTGTCAAGAGGGAAGGATGCAAGAAACTGGCACGTACGTGAAGCACGCGCTAGACGTTTCAAAGATAGATTTCATGAGAGACGTATGCGTGTCAGTGTCCTCTTGTTGAGTGTTTTTTTTTTTCCTCGAGTGAATGTTTATGCAATATAAAAAGAAAGAAAGTATAATGATGCATATGTGACACTGTTTTGCCTGTTCCAACGTACAGGGTCAGTGGAGATGCCGGCTTGGACCTTTTGAAGCGCGTAAAGAAAATGTCAGTTCAGCCAGCCACAAAAACTTTATTTTTTTTTATATTGCACGCAGGCACGTTATCAGTCAGAAGTTTCGTGCAGCAGCTTGGATTTTTTCTTACCTTGGGGTACTCACTGTCTCATTTGAAAAAAAAAAAAGAAACAAAAGAGGGAGAAACTGGAACTCATTGATTACGTTTTCATTCGCTGATGCGAGGGAGTCTATTTTTGAGACGTCGTTCAAAGAACCTTAAAACAGGAACTTCCAATAGATTCACATGGAATCAGGTATTTGGCAATATACAGTTATTATGGGTTTCTCTATGATTTAATTATGCTGACTGGCCATCATTGTTTATGGCACTCCACAAAGCCGGGTTACCATTGTGACGTGGATGCTAAATCAGTGCGTATTTACTCTCGGGGATCTATGGCACGATTGATTGAGTTACGGAAACGACTATAGAATTTGTACCTGAGTGGTATACAAGACTGAACTTCTAGCTGTGCTAAAGGAAATTCGAAAGACGTCACGCCTGTGAGGCAGACGCACGCCCTGTACATCATGTCATTCACTTAACATGATCCTTTGTGTTACGGTGGTAAAAGAAGAAGACATGTGCTGGAAAAATCTCTATATCCTTTATATTTCACTACACGTTTTTGCTTTTTTGTCCTCTGCAGGGCACATGCATACATGCCGCTTCCTTAGGTTGTTTTCGCGGAATGCGTCTTCTTTTAGGCCAGAACTCGCCTTGACTAGAGGCTTCATTGGAACGTATGTTCTTTGTGCCTTGTTTTGAAATGCCGAAACGGAATTCGCCCTGCCCCGACCAGTAGTTACTCCAATTTGTGACGATACATGGAGCCGACTCAATAAGTCCATTGTGACATCACCACGTGTCTTTAGATCATCAACACATCGTTTTCTGGCGAACCATTCTATGTCCCCCTTTCGCCAACATGGTCACGAGCAGTTTTAACTCTGCTGAGTTTCATTCATTCTAACGAACCAAACAGTTGTTGCCGGTAGGAGCGGCATACTAGCTACATTGAAATTTTGTCGCCGTATGTACTATTAAAATTGTTGCACTGTACAACATTCTTCTCTGTACTTTCTTACTATGACGTCGTGCGCCAGTGACTTTCCAGTGGAACGGAATGCATGTTAATTCGGCCCTGGCAGGAAAGGCCCAACCACGCAACGTTATAGAAGACAGGCCACAGACAAAAATTATAGTTATTATTGCTGTGGGACAGAATTACAGCGCAAGTTCAATAACACCTTTAATCATTATATATCGGGGCGTAGCCAGAATAGGTGTTTGAGCGTAGCCAGAATAGTAAGTGAACCACCTCCGGAAATTTTTGTAATCCCTCCTTTAAGAATAAAGAAACAGATCACGAGCAACCTGATTGCACTTCCCAAAACAAAGCTCATGGCTACGCCACTGATAACGTCACCCAAATATTTTTCTTCGGTATCATGTTGAAATCTTGTTCAAACTTTCGTCCGGTATGTATGGTATATGCGCTTGAAGCTAAACGGAGTTTCCTGTTTGGTTGGGTTAATTAATTATGACTTTCAAGTGGCTCCAACCAAAAATTATAAGCCAACGAACATTCACTCCAAGGACAACATAGGGGAATCACTTGTGCTTAACTAATGAAAAAAAAAAACTATAAATTACCGGAAATGAAAGTGGAGAAAAAAAAAAACTTGCCGCAGGTGGGGAACGATCCCACAATCTTCGTTGTCCGTGTGTGCGCTATCTGTCTTTTCCGTCGCTACGGTACCCCCTTCTCGTGTGTGCGTGTGCCTAACAGTGGATACGAATGTTCGTAGTGTGCAGAGAGACGTTTCCTTTCGCGCATTAGCATTTCCTTTCGTGCATGGTAACATGAGCAAAGCCTGATCATGCTACCGAGTCAAGCGAACATCTCGTTAGGACATTCTTATTCGCAAGGTTAATTATGTTAATGAAGCCATAAAGTTTATCCAGTGTTCCTTATTTTAAACCGGTGTCTGAACCAGGCGTACTTTTGTGCAGTCCTTGATTTTCCTGTTTTTTCGCCTAGATGTTCTTACTGATTTATGACGACGCAAATTGATAATTTATTCACAAAGTAACATTACGAACATGCTGCTTCTAATTATTCTAATATGTTAGCATTTTCGTGCTAGGATTTGCTGGTTATGCAACATAACATTAAAACTACTTCAGCTCACATTTCCAGATGAATAGAATTTTTCTTATATCATCTAAGGATGGCAGACTGCATAAATACATTAGTGCACACTGTAAAAGTGAAATGCTATTACTCTGCTTGCCTTATGTGAACTCTGACATGCTCCGCACTTATCTTGAAGTCCGGCTAGCAGAATCTGTATGATTTTGATGTGCATTCTGGCTATGCAACTTTTTTTCCTTCCAAATTGCAGTTTCACTTTCTTTTTGGCAAAGGCACAGCTGCATTCCAGTCACCATCAGTGCTTATCTGCGCATTGGAAAGACGAAAACAGCCTGCTTATGTCACAACTTAAATATAATTTTGTTTTACATATTTAATCATGATTTAATCGTTGCAGCCATTCCACAAACGCTGTCTAATGAGCGTTGCATAATTCGCCGCAGTACAGTTGGTGATGCTGCGAAGCATATTAAAAGCGGAAAAGTTCAATTATGAAAAAAAAAGTATGCGGCAGATTTAACTGTAGACTCAACCAAACCAGCTTAAACAATTTACTCCAACTATTACAATAGCAACCAGAGCAGCTCGCACACACGCGATGAGCTCACACTCAACGCGCTTGGCGCTCCAGCCAACCATGTGCGACGTCAAATTTGGAGCAAGAATGCCTGGACTTTGATGCAAAGCAGCTTCTCAAGAGGCGAATTGATCTCATTGGTTGATAATTCAGTTATACGCAAGTGAGTTTGCGAGGGAATACTCTGAGTTCTGAGGGAATACTCTGAGGGAAGATAACCGATGGTCATTAAGGGTTGCGGACTGGATTCCAAGGGAAGGGAAGCGTAGCAGGGGGCGGCAGAAAGGTAGATTGGCGGATGAGATTAAGAAGTTTGCAGGGACAACATGGCCACAATTAGTACATGACCGCAGTAGTTGGAGAAGTATGGGAGAGGCCTTTGCCCTGCAGTGGGCGTAACCAGGCTGATGATGATGTTGTTGATGATGATGATGATGATGATGATGATGATGATGACGACGACGACGACTGAGTTCTGTGGTCTCCATGTCACACCCAAAATGACATCTACTATCCTATATGGTGCCGGCACGACATATGATTTGCTTAGCTAATCAAGCTCGCACGGCACGGCAAGGCACAGCAATTAGCTTAGCTACTCTGGCTCGATCGCGATCGAAAATGGTAAGAGACAGGCCTGAAGAGTTTCCGCCCGACTTTAGCACATTCTACACGTATATGCGCTCTCGGCAAAGGTCGAGTCCCCTTTCGTGGTCCAGTTTTCGGGCGTTCATCTTTTTATGCGCACTTTTCCACACATTATGTACGCAAATTCTACCAATGCATTACAAAGGTCATTTGAAACCGAGTCAACGACATGGCTAGTCTTGTGCAAGGAGCATTGTTCGCCTAAGCGGACGGCCATTGGGAGGAAGATGAGATCGTGAGGAAATATAAAAAAAGATACTTTAAAAATACGTCAAAAACTTTTCTTGAAATACTTTTTAAAGATATACTTTAAAAATATTACCGCGCAAGGCTCTACCGCCTTGAGCGGTAGCGCACCTCAGGACCTAAACAAAGTTCTTTCTCTCTCTCTTTCTCTCCGTCCGTCCGTCCGTCCGTCCGTCCATCTGTCACGTGTCGACACATTGTACACGTTGATTACCGCAAGTTCCCGCTCAAATCAGCTGAGTGTGTCGAGTCAAGGGTCGAGCCCTTGACTCGACCCTTGCCATGACGGTTACGCTGACTTCTCATATGACCAGTCATTGCTCCCTCGGCCAAAACTACTCTGCGTTGATTTTATAATCCTGGCCACAGGTATATTCTATAAAGTTACACAACGTTAAGTGCAGATACCCCCCACCCCTCTGTGCAGGAGGAGCCGAGTTGGTTCCGAAACGTCGGGAAAATAAACTTACTTTTTGGTTGGAGCCACTCGACAGTCACATGGATATGTGCCTGCGTTTTCGTTCGAAGAACTTTGCCGGGGCGTCGGCTGTGCCTTTCGTTCGCAGCTGTGCAAGGCCCGCCGCGAGCTGGGCAGCATTCCTTACGGGCTGGCGCTGTTCGACGCCGAGCTGGATGACGCGCGCAACGAGTGCAGCGCGCGCAACAAGTACGGCGACCACACGCTGGTGCGTGCCGGACGCCGCGCCCTGCAGTACGTCGCCGGCGACCAGTTCCGGCGAGAGGGTCGCTACCGGGACTGCGCGCAGGCACCATAGCCGTCCTATATAGCAGCCGCGTCCCAGCATGGCCTTCGAGATCGCGCGTCGGCGATCACCGCCCGTGCGTGATCTCGGAAGCCGTGGTCGCAGGCTCGAATAGAGTTACTGTATACTCGGTAAACCATGTAGGGTATAGAACTGCGCGCGACGCTACCTGGACGGTGTCTGGGTGAATAATAAGAATGCCGCTTTTCCAATGTTTCTTTCCCTTTCTGCAACGGAAGGTCCATTTTATTCACCGCGTGCGTGCTTCGTGAGCTGGCTCACCCTGTATCAGCGTCAGCTTCTTGCTCGTCTAGTCCGGCTCCTCCTGTACGCTAACTTGGGCGCTATACCCTCTTCCTCATTTGTGCCATACATGGGACACTGAGGACTAGTTTTGCTCGAAAACTGTGCCACGTATGCAATGAATACCGACTCCGATGCAGGCCAAAACCGCGGAGTCGCCGGTTTGGTTCCCGTTTCCGGCGTTCGCATTTCGATAGAATAAGAATGCAAAAAAAAAACGTGTATATATCCAACGCACATGTCAGAATCTGTGTGTAGCAAAGCTTTCGTGAAGTCGTTATTTAAATGCTATACAGCCGAATGAGTGGCGTAGAATTGTCTTTAGTTTCATCCCGTGCAACATGTGATGTCATGCATTGCTTATATTTATGCACCGAGCATTTCAACACTATGATTTCATACAATGTTTACGCAATACAACGTTCACAAACTAGGCCGAAACGCCCAGCACCAAAGTGGATGAATTCTCGATGCGAGAAGGCGGAGCAGCGATGTAACGAATACGAAGGCGATATACGATCTTTTAGAGGAAAGACTGATGAGAGTTGTATGCACCGAGAAGTACAACACGTGTCTAAACACATATTTAAATATACATATTTAAAGATTGTATACCCCATCTTGTGACGGTGACACCTACCCATTCTGACCGGAGGATTGGCCGTTCAACATCGTGCCCTATTGCATTAAGATGCATCTGAGCTTTAGATGTACCTATGAGCTGACGTTATATACAGATGTTTTATGTCGTCATTTATTGTTTGATTACGTTTGATTTTTCCGATCTGCCGGTTCAGGACACTAGAAGAGAACATAACGCAGCAACAAGAATCACAATGGGCGTGGGGCGATCGCCTTACCACGTTCAGAGACATCACCCAGCACTACAGACTCGAAAGACGCAAATTCCCGCCGCCACACGGTTAAACAGGAACGAAGCTGTAACCTAAAGCCGCGGTCAAACTACGTGCGCAACGTACGGATTGTGCACACGGATCGTAAGCGTAAACACACAAAGCGCAAGTAGTTTGTTCACACTACCATCGCATTGAGCACAAAGTACTCAAAATTCTTAAACAGCCTGGGCGTCCTTACTTCAAGCATGCACCTGCCCTAGCCCTGCCTCTCACACCACTATTACCCAGGATTACACCCGACTGATGCATGTAAATCATGCGGACACACAGCAACGCTGCGACACATGCTCTGGGAACGTGCCGGCTTCAATGGTACCGAAACCGTCGCCGTTCGCGACGCCTCCATAATGGCGGCCGTTACCAGTGTACACGGGAAGCCTCGAGCTCGCTCCTTCCCGACGACGCCCCGGCTGTGGGGGCCGTCGGGGACCTCCTCCGTCGGCGTCACCGCCGCTGGGAGGCTGCTCTCAAAAGTCCGAAGCTGGAAGACCAGCTCTGGGGCCGCCCGGCAAGCCGAAGATGCCGCCCGAGTCCAATGACTTCGAGCCGCCACCTGAGGCCGCCACAACCAAAACTGCCGGACCATTCTTTTTAATAAAGTTTATTTTCTTCTTCTTCTTCTTTACGCAGGACAGAGTTGCGCTCTCTGATACTGTACATTGTTTGTCGACGTTAAATGCTATGTAAGTTGTCTATTCGGCGAGGAACTTATGTACATACGAGTACGTGCATGCATTTGCCACAAACTATTAAGCCACTATTAACAAAGGACCAGGCAGAATTCCGTAATGACTACTCAACAATAGACCATATTCACACTATCAATCAGGTGATAGAGAAATGTGCGGAATCTAACCAACCGTTATATATAGCTTTCATTGATTACGAAAAAGCGTTTGATTCAGTAGAAACCTCAGCAGTCATGGAGGCATTACGGAATCAGGGTGTAGACGAGCCATATGTAAAAATACTGAAAGATATCTATAGCGGTTCCATAGCCACCGTAGTCGTCCATAAAGAAAGCAACAAAATCCCAATAAAGAAAGGCGTCAGACAGGGAGATACGATCTCTCCAATGCTATTCACAGCGTGTTTACAGAAGGTATTCAGAGACCTGGAGCGGGAAGAACTGGGGATAACAGTTAATGGAGAATACCTTAGTAACTTGGATTCGCTGATGATATTGTCTTGCTTAGAACCTCGGGAGACCAATTGTAGTGCATGCTCATTGACCTGGAGAGGCAAAGCAGAAGGGTGGGTCTAAAAATTAATCTGCAGAAAACTAAAGCAATGTTTCACAGTCTCGGAAGAGAACAGCAGTTTACGATAGGTAGCGAGTCACTGGAAGTGGTAAGGGAATACATCTACTTAGGGCAGGTAGTGACCACGGATCCGGATCATGAGACTGAAATAATCAGAAGAACAAGAATGGGTAGGGGTGCGTTTGGCAGGCATTCTCAAATCGTGGACAGCAGGTTGCTACTATCCCTCAAGAGAAAGTATATAACAGCTGTGTCTTACCAGTACACACGTATGGGGCAGAAACCTGGAGGCTTACGAAAAGGGTTCTGCTTAAATTGAGGACGACGCAACGAGCTATGGAAAGAAGAATGATGACTGTAACGTTAAGAAGATAAGAAAAGAGCAGACTGGGTGAGGGAACAAACGCGAGTTAATGACATCTTAGTTGAAATCAAGAAAAAGAAATGGCCATGGGCAGGACATGTAATGAGGAGGGAAGATAACCGATGGTCAATAAGGGTTACGGACTGGATCCCAAGGGAAGGGAAGCGTAGCAGGGGGCGGCAGAAAGTTAGGTGGGCGGATAACATTAAGAAGTTTGCAGGGACAACATGGCCACAATTAGTACATGACCGGGGTTGTTGGAAAAGTATGGGAGAGGCCTTTGCCCTGCAGTGGGCGTAACCAGGCTGCTGCTGCTGCTGCTGATGATGATGATGATGGTGATGATGATGAAGGGGTAAGTGAGTATGTCCTTAAATAAATAAATAAAAACTTGACAGTCACTTTCGTACACGCTAAAGAGGGTAAATGCAAAAGCCTGCGCGCTCACGAGACATTCATTACATCACTTGACATCGAAAAAAATTTAATTATGGGGTTTTACGTGCCAAAGCCACTTTCTGATTATGGGGTACGCCGTAGTGTGGGACTCCGGAAATTTGGACCACCTGTGGTTCCTTAACATGCACCTAAATGTAAGTGCACGGGCGTTTTCGCATTTCGCCCCCATCGAAATGCGGCCGCCACGGCCGGGATTCGATACCGCGACCTCGTGCTTTCCAGCCCAACACCATGGCCACTAACCAACCACTGCGGGTTACTTGACAGTTTCATTCGAATGCGTTATTACTTCCTCTTACTTGTTTTCCCCCACCAAAGGTCATGGGTTCAATTGTTATTTTAAATTCTACCTTAATTAACTGCGTCTTCGTCTTATTTAACACCGAAGGTCACGTGTTCGGCTGTTGTAATTAAATACATATTAATTAGCTGTGTCTTTATTAACGTCACCTTAACACCAAAGATAGTAGGTTCGACTCTCGACTTCGACGATGTCAATTGGAATCTAACTTGGAGATATGGCCGGTTTGCCCATATGTCCGTGTTGGGTCGTGGCTTCAAGTGCTTTAACTTCGCCTTAATTAACACCAAAAGTCGTGGCTTCGACTCTGGACCTTCACGATGTCATATGGAATCTAACTTCGAATCAATGGTGGCACCATCAATTTTGGTTCCATTAAGTTTTGGTCCCCCCAAAGGTGGATAGTTTGACTTCCACCGAAAGTCATGGTTTAGAGTGTAGGGCTACTGCTTTTTGTGTAGTAGGTCACATCACAGTTATTATTGGCCAATATTAAGTAATCGGCGTTCTGGTATGCGAAATGATACACTAATCGTGCTTTATCGCATGTATGTAAGACCACTTCTGGAATTTGGCTGTGTTTTGTTTTCTGGAAGTGCGAAATATAATATAAAACCACTTGTTCTTTTACAGAGGGAAGCTCTTCGACTACGTTTAGGTATTCCTAAATTCGTTGTTAATAAAGGTATCATACCAAGAAGCACGCCGACATTCTCTTCACACGAGATTCCGCATGCTTACGGTTCAAACCTGCTTAAGATTTTAATTTATGACATTTATTTGTGAACAAAATTCATCTTATGAGAACACGTGACCACAGTTGCATACTCCACAGGTTGTGTTTGTGCAGGCACCATTAGCACCTCTAAATGTTCGTATTCGTGAGGTCATTCCGCTAGATGGTTCCATGTCGTCACTCATAATTTGATTTGCAGACGCTAAATTGCTGCCTCCAACATATTTGAATGCCCTTTTGCGAGACTATCTGGGCCATTTCCTAGAAAACGTAATAGCGAGTGATGCTTCCTCTTTTGAAGAGAAGGCAGGCTTCGAGAGTCCGCTCACCATCCCTAGACTCCATGGTCCTCTTTCACTTCGCCTTACATATTATGCACGAATCTTTCAGGCCGAACTCTTAGCGATAATTTTTGCTTTGCGAAAACGGCCACTTTATGCTAGAAGAGTAGTTATTGTCACAGCTTCTTTTTCTGTATGCAGCTTTGAACACATTTTATGGATTAGTTCCGTTTTACTTAAGCTTAGTTAGTTTAGTATGGTATCAGGCCACCGGGAGATTCACCTTAATAACATAACTGATTCTCTAGCACAAGCCTCTTTAAGAGGTCCGGTAATATCTCTGCTGCCGGCAACTGCGGATATTACTGCGGCCATATATAGGCAATTTTCTTTGACCGAAGAAAAAAAAAGCCTCTCGTTAGCAAAATCTACGAACTTTATGCAACTAAATCACACTTGGATTAACCGACAATGGCGTCCTACCCGGTGATTCGAAGTGTCATTTAAAGGCTGCGATGACGTATCTCATATAGATTAATTTTTAGTTGCATATATGGGACCGCTGTGCCGTAATCGATCGATCACTTTTTCTATTGTGCCGGTGGTTTTCAACTCAATGAAAACGATGTTTGAAAATTCCGCTTCGTAATCTAGGGCTGCCTTTACGCAGTATTGTTCTACTCTCACTTGGGGCGCCATCGGAGTTGTTCGAAACGCACGTTCGGTTTGGGTTCAGTTTCGCCTCATGCGATTGGCCTATAGCATAGGTACTGTGGTGCAGCCACAGGAACTCGTCCAGAGCCATTTATAATTCTCTCTGCGGCAGAAAAAGATTACCCTATTTCCACGTTAAAAGTTTCTCACGTTTCATTTCTCCTTAAATAAATGATAAAATTAAAATAGAGAAAACACTACAACAACAGCGACGACGACGACGACATTATTATTATTATTATTATTATTATTATTATTATTATTATTATTATTATTATTATTATTATTATTATTATTATTATTATTATTATTCAAAATTTAACCTATTCTTTACCTCGGCCATTGACTTCAATTTAGGTATTCTTAATATTAAGTTCTTGTTACTCTATCTGTTTATGCAAGGCTGACTGCATTACTACACGCTATTTTATTTATTATCGGTTTCTTTCAAATCTTCGATTACGTTTCTTTCTTGCTTTTTATCGTATTACTACATGCTGCATTGCTTATCCCCCACAGTGGGTTTGTGTCACTAAACAAGGAATCACCATCATCATCACGCGCGCACGAGGAAGCACTGGTGCGTGCAAGCGCATGCGCGCGTGAGAATAAGAAGAAGCTTCCGACCTTGACGGTTGCCGTTTTCGTTCCTCCGTTGCCGTCGCAGTATTCCTCAAAGGAACCTGCCATGTCCGACAGCAGAGAACAGGTCGCAGACAAGGCGGCGACCTCCGACGCGCTCTCAAGCGCACCAGCCGCGCTAAGAGCTCCAGCAGCCGCAGAGCTGAGAACTGCTGCGACGGAAGCGCCAGCAGCACCAAAAGCAGCTGCGGCGGTAGTCAGCGGGACTCCACAGCGGGCCGACGACCGACCATCACCGCGCAAGAGGCGGCGGTCAACGGCATCGCAGCTGTCTCAGACATCGCGCAGCAGCCGCTCCAGGAGGAAGAAACTGAAGCAGAAGCCGGACGATGACCTGGCGCAGCGACTGCCGGAGGCCACCCCCGTCGACGGGAACCAAACCATCGCTGGGAGTTCTGGCGGCGTCGCGTCAGCGTTACCCGCAGGTCTTCCTCCTGTTGACTCTGTCATTCCTGTTGGCGATACGGTTGCTCCTGCAGTTCCGCCTGCTGGCCCTTCCGCTCTCGCTAGCGACGCCGTTCCCCCTGCCGGCACCGTTTCTTCCGCTGACGCATTACCGCCTGCTAGCTCCGGCTCTGCTGCTACAACTACAGGGCCACCTGCTGGTGCCGTCCCTTACGGCGGCGGCAGTGCCGTTGTTCCAGCTGCCGTACAGCCTTCCGCTAAAGCATCCGGCCTGGTTAGAAACGCATGGTCTCTGCTCTCGCCGCCAACCACGCGGCCCCTTGAATACGACAGTCGAAGAACATCCGTGGCCAGCGTAGCGGCAGCGCTTGTCTTCAAGCCAAGGATTCCGCGTAGGTGGCGCATGAACGTAAGTCTGTCCGTCCATGTCTCACCGTTGTCGAGCATCGATTCGTGCGGGGGGAAAGCTCTATCGTTAACCCTTAATGAATTGTGCATAAAATACCTGGGGCCTTATTCTGAAACGATCCACTTCGGCGATACCACTGCCTCGGCGATATCTCGCCTTCTGGTGCGCGCTGATTGGTTGTTTTAGTGTAATTGGTCGAACTACGTCTTTCGATTTTGCCCAACCAGACAATCAGAGCGAGCCTGACGGCGAACTGTCGCCGAGGCGAGAGTATCGCTGAAGTAGATTGTTTCAGAATACAGCCCCTGGATGAAGCATCTGACACGCTGGCTGACCTTTCGTGAAGCGCGCACCCATATTTATCATGGCTCTATCCGCGACTCCACCAACCACGTAAAGATATATATGTTACCGTCTCAAACAGGACGAGGTATCCTTTTTTAATTTTTTTTCAGAGATAAATCCACTTGTCTAAACGTTCACCAGCCTGTCGTAACCCTGTTTCACCTCATCTTTATCCGCAGTGTTGTCATTCATCGGTGGTTACTACGTAAGATTAATCGCAAAATTGAAAATCGCGCCGCGGTGCCCCCTGGTACGAAGTTTCGTCCAGTCATAATAGCACCAGAGCACTCTGGTGCGCACCGATGCGATTTGCCGAATTCGCTATAAGTGCTGTAGGTATATGTGGTATGGCGTTCTTGATCGTGGAGACAGACTGGGCTGTCGACTTGATGTTTTTGTAATGGAGTCACTTGGAACTCATACCCTTAGATAGCGTCGCGACGTTTCATAGTTCTCGTTTAAAAAATGTCTCGTGCTTCCGAGCTTGTACCACACGTATATGTTGTAGAGGCTTCCAGAGCTGTTGCATCAAGATATATACACGTATGAATATGGGACTAGCGTGGAGCATTTATTGTTCAATATCCTATATGTAGCGAAGCGTGACGCAACATCCGAGTGAACAGAGTACCATAGCTTGGCTTTGCTGTCAGCTGAAGGCACAGCATGTTCTCGCTCGCACAAATGTAGTTGTACCGGGGATCGGCGTTAACGCGTTGATCGGAGTGGAGCTGCTGCTCCGCAGCTGTTTAACGGAGGATACCTTGTAGGCTGTTCTGCAGAAACGTGAGGCGACCCTGTTACAATGCTGTGAGCCAGTTCAGCTTCCCGGGGAACTGTCTTTGTAGCGCGGTTACTTTAGGCGTCGTGCATTGTCCAGGTGTTTTCGTTGAATGCCTTGGCCGATGTGCTCAATAAGCATTCTGTAGCCCTCTTGCACCCTCAGCGTCGATAGTATCCGCTTGCCGTGTTTCCGTACGTTTCCGCCGTATCTTCGCGTCCAAACTCCCTGACCTGGTTTCCACGTTTGCGGACTCTTGTTCTGCGACTCCTTATAGTCTAGCTTTGTTCGTATTTGATAACCTTTAGCAGCAATAAAGTTGGTGATTTGCGAAGTTTGGCGGGAGTTGGGAGGCGTAAGTCTGCACAAAGATCTCGCAATCGGTGTAGCTAGTGCTTAGCATGTCCGTCCGTTTTCAATCCTTCTTTTGAAGTTTGTAACACGCCCTCTTCGTAGTGCCGTTAGAGTGCGGTTTATATGGATCTGGTGACGAGAAGTTGCGCTTAGTTGTTGTGTAGCGGCAGAATACACTACAGTAAGCGGCGGCTCAATGATCTATGCAATACGAACCTAGCAAACGCAGAACAGAGCGTGTCCATACCGGTCTGTGTGGCTGTCCTCAAAGGAACTTCGTTGCTGCATGAATATTGTAATATCCTGCGACTAGCTGTCATTCTTGTTCAACATTTGTGTGCCTATATATAGAGAAACGTAATGTAAACGTGACGTGTTTACAGTTCCCCAGCTTGCTTGCCTTGTTACTATGGTACAGTAAATGCGCAAAGAAAATGAATGAGGTGTATTTTATTCAGTGCAACTGGCTGTTGAATCGGCTTTGCCATGTTTGTGTTAAGAAACGTACTTGCTTTGCAACGTCGCTAACACTATTCCGCTTGTTTCCACTTTGGGTATAAGAGCTCGTAATTTGTATAGTGCTTGCACCACGTTACCATGGTACAAGTGATTACGAGTGTTGCAAAGACAGCCGGAATCACTCTACGAAGCGTATCGGAAATCGTGTGTTGAATGACACGGGCTCCGGCCCTGCGCCCACAATGTTTGGCCTGACCGAGTCTTGTTCCTCTTCTTTTTGCACCCAGTTTCGCTGGTTCGATTGGGCTTCGTGATCTATCCCCACTTGGCTCTAGCGCCTTCGCTTGTTCACTGCTGCATTCTTGGCTGGGTTCGCTGCACTCTATACTGTTTTGTGCGTTGTATGACGGTTCATATAGCTTCGCCGCCAACTCTGTGCGAACTTATACGTTTTGTTATCTCCTTGAGTTCCCCTTCTTTTGCACAATCGTATCGCACACCGCACACACATTATATAGACGGCTTGCACATCACCACGACCTTCATATTGGCAGATATCAAGCATATATGGTAAAGCAGGTGCTGTTTCGTCTTACCCGCTTCGTGGAAGCAGTGAAACAAGCTCCATTCATGACTGTTGTGACGTCTTTCAGACATCGCACTTTTATTCTGCTACTCCTTCCACTCGCATTTGCATTGCGTTTTTGTAGTATCATCTATCAAGAGGATGCACTATTACGAGTAGCTCTTCGCCTAGCCCACACATTCTAAGCGGGTAGCTCGTGGGAGCTCCTGCCGGCATATAATGCTGTTGGCCGCGGCTAACAATATCATACTTGTTTAACCGAGTACCGCATGTCTTAGGACATGCCATCTGCATAGTAACAAAAATGCATATACGTACCTAATTTCACAAAAAAATTGGAAGCAGCTGGAATGTACATTCCAGTTTCTATCAAATCAGATGTCTTGATGGAATAACGTAACGATCCTGGGGCCCTAGAATGTAAAACCATTCCACTTTGTTCTTATTCGAATCTCCTGACGTCAACTTTACGTAACCGCCGACGCAAGCACCGGGCGGTGACCTGCAGCATTGTCTGAACAGCTCAATCAAACGCCCTCCTCGTTCATAGGAGGCCACTATTGTTCGCTTTCAAAACGAATAACAATGGCTACACTGAACGATTTTTCTTATAGAATTGGCTGGCAAGAGACACGAGGAGCAGGCTCAAGTGGAGAGGGTCTCGATGGGCCGAGCAAGCGCAGTGAAAATTGATAACCAGATGAAGAGCGCAGGTGCCGGCGTCTGCGATTGGTCTGCTTCCCTTATGCTCAGATTGCGGTGGCCGGTCGAAAATCGCGGCGGCGTGCAACGCACAGCTAAGAATGCCGCTAAAACGGATCCTGAGCAAGGAAAAGTTGGCAGTGTGACGTCGTATACCTGCCGAAAGGGCTCGATAACGTTTTACTACCAAGCAAAAAGGCTTGTTATACGGAAATAAATCCATGCTCATCGGCACGTGCGAGTAGCGAGTTCTTGAGCGATCTGTGGGCAGCCATCTTCTATTCATTTCGGAACGGAGCAGGGGCCGTATAACGTAAAACTATTCCAATATGTTTTTATTCCAATCTCCTGACGTCAAATTTGCGTAACCGCCGACGCAAGCATCGGGCGGTCACCCGCACGGTTGTCTGAACAAACCAATCAAATGCTCCCCTCGTTCAAATGAGGTCACTTTTGTTTTCTTGAAAAACGAATAACATCGCCCGCATTGAGTGGCTTGTCTTATCTAATTGGCTCACAAGAGGCGAGGAGCATGCTCAAGAAGAGAGGAATTTGATGGGCCGAGCCGCTGCACTGACTATCGATAACCGGATGAAGAGGGTGGTGCCAGTGTCTGCGATTGGTCTGCTTTCTCTTACTCAGCTTGCGGTGGCTCGTCGACAATCGCGGCGGCAAGCAACGGAAGCTTAAGAATGACGCTAAAACGGATCCTCAGCAAAGAATTGGCAGAGCGAGGTCGTAAACGTGTCGACAGTTCTCGAGAACTTTACACGGCCACGCAAAAAGTTTGTTACACGCAAATAAACCCATGCTCTCCGGCAAGGTCGAGTAGCCAGTGCTGGAGCGATTGGCGGCAGCCATCTTTTATTCCTTTCGGAACGGGGCAGCCTGCGGCTATTCAGAAGAAAATTCAGTTTTATTCGGTATATTAATGCATCTTTAACGTGTACGCGTCACTTTGACGCGGTAAGTTTTTGCGGTTTTTTGACGTAGCGTGAGAGGCAGGTAGAGTGGGTGCAGCCCGAAAACGTTTGACCAATAGCCGAGCGCTAATGGCAAAAAGACGTCGAATCAGTAGTAACTATTTTTGTTTTGTTCGGCCTAACTGATTATGCATAATCAGTGTGTACACGTCATATGAGATGGGGAGCTATCGCGGTTTTCGTGACGTTGCGTGAAAGACAGGTGAAGTGGGTGTGGTCCAAAAAAGTTCTTGACCAATCGCGGTGGGCTGATTGCAGAATTGGAATAGAAAAGGTTGGAATAGTTATACGTTATAGCGCCCCAGCCGCTGGCTATTCAAGAACAATATCAGTTCTGTTCGGCATATTAAATTATTATTGCATTTTTAATGCGTACACATCACTTTGACGCGGGGAGTTTTCGCGCTTTTGTGACGTCGCGTGACAAGCAGGTGAAGAGAGCGTAGCCCGGAAGCTTTTGACCAATAGCAGAGGGCTAAGGGCGAAAAAGCGTCAAATGAGGAACAATAATTTTTTTTGTTCGGATTAATCATGCATATTGAGTGTGTACACGTGATGGAAACTGTCGCGGTTTTCGTGACGTCGCGTGACAGATAGGAGAAGTCGGGGGGGGGGGGGGCGAAATTTTTTTTTTAACCAATCGTGGAGGCCTGATTGGAGAATTGAAATAGAAAAGATTGGAATAACTTTACGTTATAGCGCCCCTGTTCCAAGTGCCTGTTCATCCATAACGTGAGCTTTTATCGGGGCCCGTGTGATGTAAGGATTCCTTTCCCTCTGCTCTATTCCTTTCCCCACCGGCCGATTCCGCGGGTGATAGCGTAATCTCGAATACTAGCGAAGCGGGAAAAGAAATGGCAATGAAATTTATAGGATTGTACATTTATCCCCGACCCTGAGAAATACGAACGCGTTACCACTGAGTACACGGACTCTGCCTGTTGTTCCTACGCAGGAATCTTCCCGAGGTGACGACGTCTCGGCGCTGGACCCAAGTACGCGTTCCCTGAACACGCAGGCCATTCTCATCGTCTTCTGTTCCGCGGTGATCTTGCTCGTGGTCTTCGTATTCGCCGGCACACGAAAAACGGCCGACAGGGAACCTGTGTGCGACACCTCCGACTGCCGCCTGCACCGCTACACGCTGGAGTCAGGCATGGACCCGAGCGTGGACCCATGCGACAATTTTAGCGCCTACGTATGCGCCAAGTGGCAGCCGAGGCATCGGTCAGCCAGGTCTGCCCTGTCGGACATGGTGCTCGAGTGGCTCATCGACCTGCCTAAATGGCTTCGCCGCAGTGCTCCTCTGCTTCCCACGGCGACCAAGGCTACCACCATGTTCGATGTCTGCATGAACCAAGCTGAATCCACGGCCGACGTCGCGTTGCGCTTCTTGAGGGACCGGGGACTCCAGTGGCCCGACGATGGTCCGGACGGGACGTCTTCGCCCGCAGAGGTGCTCTTCGACCTCGCGTTCAACTGGAAAGCGCCGCTGTGGTTCAGCATACAGATGCTCCCGAATTCGCAAGACTACCCGCACCAGCGTCGGTTGCTGCTCGCGCCCAACGACCTGATCTCTCAGTGGGCGCCCTTCTTCAACGACATCAACGAGCGACTGTACGTCCGCTATTGGAATCTCTTCTACCGCGAGATGGCCTCCGGCAACGCGGCGCGTCCGACCAAGGCGGCCATCAACGAGTCCTTCCACGTGCAGCGATTCGTCTTCGACGTCCTGCTCCGGGCCGCCACCAACAGGAACAAGAGGCCCGCTGTGCTGCCGTTGAAGGCGCTCGCCGATTACCCGGAGTTGTCGAGCGCCGGCTTCGTCGCTGACGTGATCAGCCGCAAGCTAGGTCTTGGACAGGAGTCTTCCGATGATGTCCTGCTGCTGGTCAGCGACCAGGTGTTCCTGGACGCCATGCGGGAGATTTTCCGCCGGTTGTCGGCCTCGCAGCTGAAGCGTCATCTGGCCTGGCTGTTTGTGCAGACTCACGGGCTGGTGGCCGACCCCGGCCGCCTGCTGTTCGCGCTGTTCGGCGAGATGTCGCGCGCTCGCCAGGAGCGGCCCCGGTTCTGCGCTGCTCAGGTGGAGGCCAGCTACGAACTCTTGGTTGCCGCGGCGGACAGCGTCGCTCGCTTCACTGCCAAGGAACGCGACGCCATTAGCGACAGGCTCGCGGACGTCGTCAAGGCACGTTGGGCACTGCGCTCGTGCTAGAAGACGGCAAGGGCGGCCGGTTTGGCGCGTACAGTCCTGCACAACACGATGGCTCCTATAGGCAGTATCGAGACAGAAAACTAACGATTAAGTAACGTGACGCGGCTACGTATCACCTCCGACCTGTCGCCAATCCGGGTTAACCTGTCTAGTATTTCTGTACCGCAGGGGCCTCCGTATAGGCGTATATGCGGTGTTACTAAGCCCGTCAGGTCAACAGCGATGCCTACACCTGTAGTCAAGTTTTTATTGTTGTTTCGAGGGAATGCGTAGTCGCATTGCGTTACGTGACAACCAAACTCTATAGCGCTGTTTCGTCGGCCTCCTTACCTCCGCTCTCGCGCTCATTTCCCTTGCATGCGCTTGCCTATACTTGGTACTTTTCACAAGCTGCGAGTGCCACAAAAGAAATCTAACGTATTAGCACGCCTCGCTGCGCATTTTTCGTTCAAGGCTCTAATATGATATGCAGTAGTGGTGGTGCGATTTTAGTCGCTGCGGCACTCAAGCTAGCTTGTACAGTGCCCGTTATGGAAGAAACGAAAATGTCGATGCATTATTTTTGCGCGTTTTAAAGAGAATTATATTTGATCCGTAAATAAACAGGCATTTTTGGGCATGTTTAGTGCCCAACTGGGTTGAATGAAGAGCTGCAAAGTGGACACGTCGCATGTTTACGGCAGCAGCCAGCTCCTTTTATTGTTTCATACTTTTTTTACAAGTGTGCATGCTCAGTAGCCTCAAATGAGAGTTAAAGAAGGACGTACGAGACTTCGCAGCTTCATGGCTTCCGTCATTTGCTGAACTAATGCCATTTCGGCCATTTGTCAAGTTGGAAAGGAGCTCACTCGCCTTCCTCCTCGCTTTCTTGTTGCAATGGTAACAACCCCCGATGGCCACTAGGGCGCACTATCCAGTCGTCTAACTCGGCATATACAGTTTTCACTGCTTAAAAACAAGGTCAGTCAGTATTTTACTCTTTTTCAATTTGTCCAAAAACCAGCAGGCTGCTATCAAGAAGACGCAAGGGTCACTGTGGCTAGACGACCGCACCAAGGCCATCGCCATCGAGAAGTTCTCCAAGGCGAGGATCACCCTGTGGCCCCGAGGCGAGTACCTGACCGCGGACGCGCTGGAACGGGCCTTCAAATCGTTCCCGCGGAACGGCACCACGTCGCTGACGCAGCTGTGGGAAGAGACGCGCCTGGTCTGGCACGCGCTACGGGACACGCCCGAAGCCGACGAGGACTACCGGCTGCCGGGCAGTTACACGCAGCCGTACGCCCGCTACTGGTACCTGCTGAACACGGTGCGGCTGTCGCTGGGGCTGCTGGCGCACCCGGCCTACCACCGCGAGGGCACGCGGGCGATGCTCTTCGGGGGCTTGGGATTCCTCTTCGCTCGCCAGCTAGTGGGCGCCGTGGACGGCAGCGGCGTTGGCGTGGACGCCACGGGCAAGCCCGTGGCCGGTTCGTGGATTGGCGACTCCACGGCTCGAGTCAACTTCGAGAGGCGCCTGCGCTGCGAGGTACTCCTCTATAGGGCTACAACAAAACATTGTAACGAGTGTCGCAGAAAATCCGGCGTCCGGCGCCCGCGACACCGTGAGCGAAAATTCCCTATAAATTTAGAAATGCGGTATGTGCGGTATCGCTAAAATTGCGCACCTTCTCTCACATTCTTGACAAAGTTATTCCTCGGGATTTTGACAATGACAGCCCAGAAATAAATGTCATGAAACAAAAAGCCGACACCGCATGCCTTTTATATTAAATCTTCACAGACTGAAATATTAAAATATTAATGCACGCGGCTATGCGTTACTGCCGGGATCGGCCCACGCAAGGGGCCGCGTTCTACCAGAAAGCTCGCCTTTGTGCATAGCGTTCGCCGCCAGCGTTTCCCGGTACACATTACACCTACATAAGCTGTAGCTGCCGGGAAGCGTGAGAAGCAGTCAGGTATCTATGAGTGCTATTACTTTCCACTCTTAAAAGGTGGAGCTTAAGCGTCCTCCGAATTTGTATCAGTAGTAAATGCGGTTAGTGTTCTGTGAGCCAGACATAAGCATGGAACAACTGATAGGAGCCACGGCACGACGGAGTTCGTCTGGCTGGAAACTATAGTCACCGCTGCACTCAGGTGACTTTCTGTACTCGGCGAGCCAGCTACAGGGAACGTCACTGGGGCTCTTAACGCACTGAGACTCGACGTATAGAGATACGTAGTAAATGCAAAATTTAGCTTCCGCTTGCAAGTTTAACGAGCGCGCGCCACAGATGGGGGAAAAAAAGGTATACACACAAGACTAACGCTAACTCGCAGCGAAATTTTATTTGGAGCAGACAACGTGCACATAAGAAGCTTGTCAAGCAACGTACGCAGACAGCAACTCGCTTATAAGCGGCAATGAACAATGTGGTCATATTGAAATGCGTATGCAACCAAGTCACAGCATTCTTTCTAGAAGAGTTTGTTCATTGCTGATAAACATTACAGACGTGTCTCTTAAACATGTCTTCTCATTCTGTCGGTTGTACAAAGCTCCTTTAAGTCACCCGAAAGCCTGTCCCCACTCTTACTCAGGAACAGAATACTAGGAAGTATACATTTACAAGAATTTCTTTCACAAAGAAAGCTGCGATTTGATTATTTTTATACGTTGCAAGATGAGGTTGCGATGTTCCTTGCCCCGTATATACGTGCGGCGCGGTCTGCGTGCATTCATTGCTTCTCTATATGCACGCATATATCTGCTCCGAAGAAACAGTGGCTGCAAGTTAGCGCTTGTCTTGCGTCTACCTTCTTTTTTTTTGTTCCGTCTATGGTGTTTGCTTGTTAAACGTGCAAGTGAAACCGGCTACATCCCAGCGACATGTTCTTCTCAGTTGCCACTGATTAGGACAAATCCTTTCACAACATTGGCGCACGAGTCAGTTTCGTTTCGTTTTCGTCTATGTTGCCGCGAGACAGAACTACAGCATCAGGCGGGCACAGACGAAGGCGCGGTAGAGGTTGCTTCTCGCCATCTTGGCTGTTGTCACGTCCGTGCTACTCGCCTTGTCTTGTAAATATCTGTAAATATGAGTTTTTGTGCAACAATATAGATGCGCATACACAGCTTCCATCTCCACTCATTCAGCCACACGCTTTAGCAGCAATATAGTACGCATCCACTTAATTGAGCCGTTCTTCGTCCTATAGTTGATTTGCTGAACAGATGCTGACAGTCGAAATGGACCGCATGCGTATATGCACGAAGCCCGTCAGGCATACAATCTGGAAACCCGGTCGTCTTTTCAAATATTGCGATTGTTGAGTGTGTTACGTATGCTGTTCGCTTTCCAAACAGGGGGACCTGTTTCCCGACGTGCCTGCGGTCGAAGTAGCCTTCACGGCCTTCCTGGATGGTGCCTCTAACGGCTTGCGACTCTCACACCGCTTCAGTGAGCCCCAGGTGTTTTTTCTGACCCTGTGCCACCTGACATGCGCATGTGGCCACCCCGACAACCTGTACGGCGCCGACTGCAACCGGGTCGTCAGGAACTTCCAGCCGTTCGCCGACGCCTTCCGCTGTGCGCCGGGCTCGAAGATGAACCCAACCAACAAGTGCCGCTTCTTCGGCTAGACTGTCTCCCAACGTTCCATCAATAATTGTTTTGATCAATTGTGCGAACGTCTGCGATCTTACTTTTTTGTGCTTGATTTCGTTTTGTCGGTGCAATTAGTGTGATTTTCTTGACTGTACACGCCTGTTTCAAGTGCTGTACAGAGAAAGCAAATTGCAAGCATACAGTCAGTGACAACATATTCTACAGCTTGGCGTGAACTGCGGACTGATTTTTTCTGATTAATAATACTCTGCGACTTCGTGACATCGAACACTTCTTGTGCGCTTATTTTATAGCTGTGTGTTCGCCAACTTGCCTTAGATATCTGAACTGTGCTCAGGATATTCCGCCTGTTTCCCAGCTATATGTGTACGCGAGATTCTCAATTTGCTTTGCCAAGCGTTAAATAATGTCACTCGAACGAGACATGTAGTGACCTAACGCTACTGCGAGAGACTGCGCAACTTCCTTGAACATTTCGCCATGTGTAATGATCGCACTATTAGTGCATTTGCCCGTGTCATAGCGTTCGTGACATAGCGTCATTGTCATGAGTGTAAATTCATGTACTGAAACGACTGCTCGCAAAAATTTAGAAGGAACTCTGGCGTTTTAATAGTACAGCTAACGTCGGATGGGTGCGGGGGATGTTTATTATACCGCGAGTGCAGTACCTTGGTGGAAACAATTTGAAAGCCAAGGAACGGTTCGAAGCCAGAGACACTGTGTTTAGACAAACATCTCACGCTGACGCTGGCGCCAGAGTTTCCTCGGACAGCTCAGATGACGGGCAAAGGATACTCTTCGATAACCATCTGCATTGTTCTCTCACATTAAAGAAAGCAACGGTTTCGATGGCCACCTCAACTATAATGCAATGCTAATACACAAGCCCCCTAAAAGTATACAAATAAATAGTCGAGCGACCACTAATGGACTCCGGAAAGAAACCGCAATCGAAACCGCAATCAACCATGACTTTTTCAGCGACGCCCAGGATAAACACTTTGCAGTCGGCTCAAGAGAGAGACAAAAGGGGTGGAAAGACAGGGAGGTTAGCAAGTACCCGTTGGCTACCCTGTGTTGGGGAAAGGTAGCGGTCGGCCCAGGGCACTCGAGGCAGGAGAATAAGGGGATCCGAGAGCCTCGATTTCTTGTTAGTCACAACCATACCAAGTTGCATAATATTAAGCCACAGGTAGCACATGAAGATTAATTGTTACGTTTAATTCAAATGCATAATTAAGTAAATGGAAATCATACTGGACGAAAAGATCATTATAGTGCGGTAGTTTAACAATCAAGCTGCCGCGACGCCATCTCTCAAGCAATTTTCTTGAGCATCTCTGTCAAGGTTAGCCTCGGGATTTTGTGATGTGTGATTATGTGATGAGAAAGAAGATAACAGAAATCGCTCGCGTTGAGGCGTATCCCGAGCTTGGTGAAAGACGACGACATCGAGCATCATTCGGAAGGAGAACGCGCGGCGAAAGAAAACAAGAAAAGGAAATGAATCCAATCGGAAGAAACCAGGGGCCAATCACCGATGAACACTGGAACCCGAGGATCATCAATCCGGTAGACACATATGGACCAGAGGGGCAGAAAAGCCAGGCGCACTGGCTGGGTAGAGAGAGTTCCAGAAACAGACTCAAGGGTGAAGATCGGCCACCGGACAGGGAGCTGTAGGCGGGCAATCGGGTTCTGGACCCGAGCCTCCAGGGCTTCACCAAAGCCACCTAGAAAAAAATGTAAGGCCTCCGCATGACCTCCTCTCCCCTGTCAATACGTCACGAGAGTCGGATGGTAGCGATGGATGGGGGAGCGCTGCGTTTCTAGAACGCGGCGCGCGTTCTGAAAACAAATTTTCTCCGTGGCTGCAACGCTAGAGCGGCAACGCGTGGAGCATTTGCTTGTCGGCTTTGGTGGGGCATGCTGCACCGTAAACGCGATTGCTTTTCTTCGATTGTGCGTGGTTCGTCGTACACAGAAGCGCAACGATGCCTGGCTGTTGTTGCGCACCAAACTGCAAGTCCAATTATGACGGAGGACAAAGTGTCCGAGTGCACAAGTTCCCATCTGACCGAGCCACTCGGGAAGCGTGGACGAGAGCAGTTCCTCGGAAGGACTTCTCGCCAACGAAGTACACAGTGGTAAGTATTTCTTCTCTCTATTGTTATTCTGGGTTTCCAGACGAATAGGTTTCGTCAGCATAGTGCGCAATGCATTCGTGCATGCGTGCACAATAGATGGGTCTCTGCACCTGTCGACGCGCTTGTAAATTCAACATTTTCGTCGAGCTTCATACCTGTAACGGCTTGTTTTTTTTTATTTCAGCCCTGTGAAAAGCATTTCTTGCCATCGGATTACTTGAAGACGACATCTTACACGGACGTTAAGACAGGAAAAGTGGTCGAAGTTGCCATGAAAAACATCCGTCTGAAGAAAACTGCCATTGTCGACGACCTGGCGCGAACTTACCTACCCGTCAAGGAAGGAGATTCGCAAGGCGTAAGCGTGAGAGCGGCTTACACGGGGCTAGACAGGCCAGAATTAGACGAACCTTTCACGATTTCAGAAATCAGAGACGTACTCTTCAACCTAAATGGAAGATCGGCCCCGGGGCCAGACGGGGTCACCAACAAGCTCCTCCGGAACCTGGACGACAAGGCCATCGAAATCCTAACGGCAGAGATAAACGAGGTGTGGAGCTCGGGGCAGGTACCGTCGGAATGGCGCACCGCCAAGGTGGTGCTCATCCCCAAACCGGGGAAACCTCCGCACATAAGTAACCTGCGTCCCATCTCTCTAACATCGTGCATTTGCAAAGTGGCAGAACATGCAGTGCACAATCGAATCGTCGAACACGTAGAAAACCAAGAACTATTTAGGCATAATCTAATAGGTTTTAGAAAGGGACTCTCCACACAGGACGCAATGCTCCTCCTGAAAAGATCTATATTCGATAACGAAACGCGGGACGTACGAGCTATCATTGCACTCGACCTCACTAAGGCCTTTGATAGGGTGGCTCATGAACACATCTTGACCGAAATTTCCAATCTCAGCCTAGGGCGGAAATTATTTAATTTCACTCTCTCGTTCCTATCGGAAAGGACAGCGTTCCTTCGACTGGGCACGATCTCGGGCGGTCCTTACGAACTGGGCAACTGCGGAACCCCTCAGGGCTCGGTCCTATCCCCGCTGCTATTTAATATCGCCATGCATAAACTGTCCGAGAGGCTGGCCGCACTCCCAAAAATAGGCCACGCAATCTATGCAGACGATATTACAATCTGGTCCCCGGGGGGATCTCTGGCCGATCTAGAGCAATCTCTCCAGGCGGCCATAGATGTAACGGAAGAATTTCTTACAAGCACGGGTCTCAAGCTGTCACCGACCAAATCCGAACTCCTCCTCTACAGACAGTCGAGGCAGGGCGTTAGGAACCTCGAGCCTCTGGAAACGCTGCCAGTCAAAATTACAACACGAGAAGGGCACCCCATTCCGAGGGTGAACTCCATCAAAATTTTAGGACTTCTAATCAACGCCAAAGGCTGTAATGCAGAAGCTCTAAACAAGCTGGGTGCGCAGGCGAAAAACATATTAAGACTCATAACTAGAATCGCAAACAAAAGGGGGGGACTCAAGGAGGACAACCTACTCAGGGTCTTCCAAGCTTTCTTCATCAGTCACATTACTTACACGGCACCGTACCTCAAATGGAGCAAAATTGAAAGGAACAAACTCGACACGCTCATCAGGTCCGGCATCAAAAGAATACTCGGTATCCCACAATCCGCTAGCACAGTAAAACTACTTCAACTCGGAATTCACAATACCACAGACGAATTAATTGAAGCGCAGTTTATTGCACAGATCTCCAGGCTTTCTTCAACTAAGCCGGGAATCAAAATTCTCGATGAAGCTGGTCAGCTCCTTATACAGGCACCGCTCGACAGACACCCCCTGTCTGATCCTTACGGGGCAGACGCATTCTTCGTCGACGCCGCCAAATATGGCAGCGGAGACAGGTTTGCAATCACGGTCGTTGACGCGCGCGGTACACTTATCAGCGCCGCATCAATTTACGCTAAACACGCGAATGAGGCGGAGGAAACCGCGATAGCCTTGGCTCTTCAAGCCGCAAAAGGCCCAGCGACGATTTTCTCCGACTCGCGCACGGCGGTTAGGGCTTTCTCGTCCGCTCTAGTCTGTAAATACGCAGCCGACATCGTCAACAGATCCTTTCGTATTACTACGCGAGAACACATTGGAGGTCATACATTAGCGTGGTTCCCGGCGCACATGAACGATGTAACTAACCAAGCGGGTTGCAACCCTAACGAGCGGGCCAACTGCCTGGCGCGTGAATTCACGAACCGCGCCCGAGATAACGGTCCGGCTCTCCCGCAGGATTGCTCCTTCAAAGATAATCTTACGACCTTTCATGAAATTACATCACATTACAGACTAAGCAGAAGAAAATTCCCTCCCCCCAGCCCGAAACTCAACAGGGCTCAGGCTGTTACTTTCAGACTTTTACAGACGAGATCCTACCTCATCCCTAGAGCGCTGAGTTGGATAGACCCGAACTTCCCGCAATCGTGCTCCAAATGCGGTCACGCGTGCTGCTCCTTCGACCACATGCTCTGGCTGTGCCCGTACAACGCGGGCTCCGACTTTCATAACAAGTCCAAGTGGGACGCCTTGCTGAAGAGCTCGGATTTCACAAACCAACTACAGGCCGTCCAGAGGGCCCGCGACGTCGCGGAGAGTCACCACCTCCCTGTCCCGTCGTGGGCGGAGCCACCAACTTGATCGGGGAGCCTTCGGTCCCCCCAATCGAGTTCCTCAGGACACTCTAAATAAAGTTCTTGTCACTGTCCGAGCTTGTTTCCCAATTGCCCTGCCTATTTATCGCGTCCGCAAGTGTGCGTTCGAGAAGCGCTGGCTGCCAAAAGAGCGCGCTTGGAAGCCACATATTTGCAAAAAGCAATAATGCTTTCTCAGCAAACCCAAGCAGAAGAGGACGCCAAAAATCTGGTTGGTAGCTTTGCGGACTTGCTGAAGGCCTTGCCAAGCTTTCAGTGTTCGGACTTCTGGACAGTTTTGAACAAGGGCTCCAAGGTTTTCTTTTTGGACTTGTCACTTCAATCTGCTCCTGCAGTCCGTACTTCGGTGATCGTGTCCACAGACCTGCGCGTCGAAGTATTTTTTGGTGAAACGGGCGTGAGGAAATGTGGTGATGTTTTAGTTCCTGAAAAGCTGTGCGACTTGAGAGATTTGAAAAGTGTGTTACACATGATCGAACAGACACGTACGGATATCAGCACTGAGCGTTCTGAAAAGGCCCGTAATCTACTGACATTGGTTTCGACATTGCTAGAGGAAGTAAGTGGAAAACATTTCGCATGCGAGTTGCAAGAATGGCATTTTGAAGTGCTTAAATTCTTGAAGAGTCAAGTTGATCTTGTTTTGAATGATGCTGGCCGATATCCCCCCGATTTATTGGTTTTTGCTAGCCTTTTGTTCACAATTTCACCTCATGCATATAGATTCCTGAGAAGTTCGATGAAGCTTAAGATGCCGCATCCTGATACGATCAGAAGACTGTGTTCATCGTACGATGTACGCCCTGAAACGGAGCAGCAAGAATGTAGCTTTCTTTCCTATGCAAAGCGTATTGTAAGCACATATAAAGAGCATGAAAAGACTGTAACGTTAATGATTGATGAGATTCACCTTCAATCATTTTTTGATTACAAGGCTGGGTTGGTTACTGGTGCTGCGGTAAATTCATCGACTGCAGCAAAAACTGCCCACGTACTTATGATACAGAGCCTGCTTTCTTCAAACAAGGATGTTGTACACATCCTTCTTGTGGCACAAATCGATGCTAAGGCGCTGCACGACTTCCTTCGGAAGATTGTTCTTGATCTAGAGGCATCTGGTTTTAGAATAATCGCAGTGATCTCGGACAATAACTCCATAAACAGATGTCCTACTTCGCTAAGCCGGCAAGTGTCAGCATTGTTTACCAGCATCCTGCTGACCCATCACGACCCCTGTTTTTTGTGGTGGACCCAGTTCACATACTAAAGTGTATAAGAAATAACTGGCTGAATCAAAGAAACATTGGCAAATGCATGTACTTTCCTGAACCGAAGAGTGATGAGGCTGAACCAAAGATACTTACAGCATCTTTCAAGGTATTATGCCAGCTGCACGAAGCTGAAAAGCATGAGCTCTTGAAGCTAGCACCAACGCTCACTTTGAAGGCACTGAACCCCTCAAACATGGAACGGCAGAATGTTAAACTGGCCCTAAAGATTTTTAACTCATCTACTGTTGCTGCTCTCAGTGTTGCAACGTTCCAGCATGCAAAGGAAACCTCTCAATATGTCGACACCATTTTGACTTGGTGGAACATTGTTAACGTCAAGACACCAAGAAAAGGACAGCGGTTGCGAGATCAATTGCAAGGTCCAATAGTTTCATCGTCATGTCCTCAACTAGAATTCTTAGAGAGAATAGTTCAATGGCTTGATTACTGGAGAAGCGTCGAACATGACAATGGCCGCTTGACACGTGAAACGCACATAGCTTTCAGCCACACTACCCATGCCTTGCACGAACTTGCCATATACTGTCTCAAAGAGCTTCATTTCCAGTATGTTCTTTTGGGCAAATTTCAAACTGATAGCTTAGAGGATCGCTTTGGAAAGTACCGGCAATTGTGTGGTGCCAATTACCACGTGTCTATAAGGCAGATATATGAATCTGAAAACAAATTACGTTTGCAGAAGGTTCTGGACCTGACAGATTTGGACATTCTACTGCCACCGAGCGCGAACACGTTGGAGACAAGTGTACATTCAGGAAACGGCCAGTTTCAAGTCACTGTGACCGACTCCGACATTGAGAAAAAAACGTCAAGGCTACCGGCACTAACCTATGTTGCCGGCTATTGTGCCCATGCAGCTCTAAAAAAGCTGACATGCGCATCTCGCAGTGAAAGCCTTGTGATGCAAGACGTCGATCTAGATGACCCTGAGAATGCATTAATCACGAAGATGACAAGGGGTGGCCTGAAGTTCCCACGAGCAGTTGTAGTTAATGCTGTACTCTTTACTGAAATTATATTGGACAAGCTCAGGACACCAGAATATGCCGTACGATTTTTCAGCCTTCCTAGGCAGAAAGATACTCTTGTCGGCCTTGTGTTCGCTAACCTTCATGACTTTGAGGATGTCGATGTGTGTGATTTCGGTCATCCTGCACAGGAGGTAATGGGGCATGTTGTAAGTGCTGCAGCGAATACACTGCTGAACAACTTGTGCCGCACAGAAAACGACAAATTACGCAACGCCAAGAACGACCGAAAATTGCAGACCTTGAAGGCCTGAGATGTTTCTCATTATTTATTTTTTATTCATGAAGCTCTGTTTTGTTGAACATCTACGTATGTTTGTGTTGACCGAACCCTTGTAAAAAGAAACCTGTGGCGTAGCTAGGACTTATTTGCCTACATTATCAACATTTAAACCCTGCATTTTGGCCAATTCAAATGTTATTTGAGTGCATTGTGCTGCCTGTTTACTCCATGCTACCGCAATCCATTAATTGCATATTTTCCTTTAGGACTGAGAGTAGGCCTCTCGTTTTTTACTTACTTTTCACCATTATCTCAGTATTTTATGAAGACCAATAAGGCCTGCAAACAAGGCGGGTGGAAATAAAATAACCACAAGAAATGGTACAACAAAGACGGAAGCTTATTCTATTTGAGAATTAGTTGTGCGTGACCCTATAATGATAAAATTTTCACAATAAAATTAACCTCGATATTTGTGTGCCTAGCGAGGACTGTTTTACGCAATGCAAGAGTGAGAATGATAATTGTATATGGAAGATTTAAAATGTTTGTTTCTGAATGCAGTTCTTATAATTTGTGAATAAAGTATATTCTGTGTCTTCAATATGCACTTTTCCTCTTTCTTTCGTTCCGTCTAAAGTTGAGTGACTAAGCAGCATGCAGTTTGCTTGTCTTAGTCCCGACTAAACATCACAAGCACAATAAGGCAGGTCGTGTTGCGATACACGCAAAAAACAAAAATGTTGCCAATCAAGTAATCTAAGGAATGTATGAAAGAATGCTGCTTTCTATGGTGGTGTTGGCTGCGGTGAACCAGCGGCTCCCCCTTATTTTTTGCGCAAGCTATACGTGTCTTGCTTTGGAAACGAAGCATCTGAATTTATAGGTTGCTGTCACTTTTAGGACAGCACTAATTTTCTCATGCCACAGTATCCGCGACGCGCAAAGAGACACACTGCAAGCGCAACGAACCTAGGCGCGGAGACGCCGGCGGCGTCGACTGTCCGGCCCATCCGACTAGCGTGACGTCACACCGGCGTGCGGAGGCCTTACATTTTTTTCTAGGTGGCTTTGGCTTCACCCGACCGGGGCCTCCTGTCAACCCGTTTCCAAGCGTTCTTGCCAAGCATGGACAGCGACCCGAGGCAGGCGAACTTCTTCGCCCGCAGGCAGAGCGCGAGCAGTCTGGCTACGGGCTGCCGACCAGAACGCTAGCTGCCTCCATCTGCGTGTGCCGACAAGCCACCTGCGTCCTCTCCAAGCCGGAGCGGCCATGCTCTGATCGCCTGCTCATTGCTCAACCGAATCGACCTTTTGGCAAGACCAACGCCACTTCCTTCGTAGCCTCATCTCCGCCCTCCGCGTCAAACTGTTGCACGCGCTCACACTCGCAATCTGCCCCTAACTCGAGTGCTGTTGGTATTGTTACAGCTCTGACTGTATTTTGTTTCTTGTTGTGAATTTCTCATTGAGCGTTTATTTTGCGTTCATGTTTACATTATTTGCATTAAAAGCTTTGTGTGCGTTTTGCAACAAACGGCTTTGTCCTCAATTGAGTTCTCGGAGGCTCCGTCTCAGCGAACCATCTGAAACAATTAAGGAAAAGCACGTGAATCACAGAGTGTTAGCCATCTCCGCTCACGGCCAAGGCGTCGGCCGTAGAACGGCTTTTTAATCGCAGTCACCACTTAGTACGTGGCCTTAGAAGCAGGTGACCCAGGATGCATTCAGCAGGACGATGATGCCGATTCGCAAGTATAACCGTGACCTATCCAAGTACTAAATAAACATTTGACTGCTTAAATACATATTCATTCGATTTTAATTAAGGTCTACCGCAATTTTCTTCAAGGGCTGCTTTTTGCGCAACTGCATCGCCCAATTCTGCTCTTTAAAGTCAAAATTTTAGCGTTCCCAATGCGCCGGCGTAGCCTGTTGCCACACGAAGACACCGGATTCTCCGCAGATTCCTGGTATGAACGTTATACCTGCAAATGATTAAATAAATGAATGAAGAAATTCATAATAAGTACGTAAAGCAAAGAAAGAAGATAAACAGTTATTGTGCAGAACAATGTTTAAAACACCCTTTGTTTAAGTCTGCAATAAGCACACCAGCCCTACCCAAGTGTCCAAATAGTCCTCCACCAAGCCAAAGTCTAGAAAAACACACTTTCATCAATTTCTTTCTTCCTCGGACAGTGCTAATTTTAGCACCGAGGAAAGATACCCAGTGTAACCTTATACCGATATGGTGGGAGTTGTGAAAGAACTCGCATCATATTGGCACAACGTTATACTGCAGCGAGAAAACGGATTAGGGGCCAAATTAATTTTTTTATTCATCAGTGTTATTTGCGATTGGCCCCCTGCCTGAACTAATAATACGTCCAAAATCACGACTGGCCGCCATTCGCACTTGGGAACAATGATTGTAGCGTAAGAACATCTTTTGTATGAATACGGGCTCAGTTTCTTGTTGTTGCGTGACAAGCTATGCAAAAATAAGCTTAACATACATATTAGTTAACAAAATACATGCGCACTACATAGGAGACTATAGTCTCCTACGTATACTTCAGACAAAATTTACTCTAACGAAAATTTCCGAATCGCAACTGCAACGCCAGCGCGTTTTGCAGCAGATACTTTCCGACGTCGCATTCTGTAACAACGTGCCAGTCATTACACGTTTAGGGTAAGTGCCAGTGGACCAAGTCCCACGACGATGCCATACCGGAGGATACGACACGATTACTTACACACAATCAATTTCCATTGACGAGGGCAAGGAGCGCTTTCCTGTAGTCTCCCGAGGTGTCACTCTGCGGTCGAAACAGCAAAGGGGACTCAACACGGTTTATGTTGAAACGTAACTGATGTACTTTCAAGCGCTGCGAAGATGAAACTTTTTCGACAAGGTACGAGACGGGCATGCAGACGAAAGCGCTTCTGTAACAACTGAATTTATTCAGTGATGTCACAGTAAATATTAAGGTTTATGGGATGAGGGGAATACAAAACCATGGGTGAACGTAACACAAAGAAACAGGACAAGATAACGCATGCTAAGACAAAAAGTGTGCAGATCCCACGCACCATCGGAATCGATGTTATGCGAAGCATCTTAGGTGTACCTGTGCTATCCAGCATTGTTTTGGATGTTGCAAACCATTACCAGGATAAGCAATGTGCTTGTGCAAATTGTGTAGTTGGTCGGGAGCGTACGTGTGTGTGACGACAGCAACACGATGACGACCTGATCGAAGACGGTCGTATGCTAGTAAAAGCATAATTTCTAAGCCGGCTCGACAGACGCTTAAGACATGACGATTGTTGGGTTCCACGTTTGGTAGTGGACGAGTGTGAGAGAGGGAAACACGGATCAGCAACTACATGTTATACGATAGCACGTACCCGTGACTATGACATACGGTGTGTGTTAAAACCACGATGACATTTCTACGCCAGCGAGGAAATGTTAAAACGTGGTTAACTTGGGCTATCATTAAGTTGGCACTACGGCGAGCAGTTTCTACGTAGCGTAAACTACTACGACAAAGTGCTGGGATATGCGGGCCGGTTCCGGAGACAGTGCAGCAAAACACGGCGCCTAAAGCGCACGCTGTCATAAGGAAAAGAAGACGAGAAAGTGGCATGTGACGACGCGGAAAGTGTTTCAATGAGCTGGCTGCCTTTGGAACCAGCGGTTTTTTTGCATGGGCAGTGGGTGGTAACTCCAAATGCTTTTCTGAATATCAACTGGGAAAGCCCACAAGCGAAGTACCTGGGAGTCCCTCTTCAGCACTATGACGACACTGACCTGTAGTGGCCAACAGAAACGGTAGAACTGCGAGGTCAAGTGGAAAAGTGGAAAGACTGGGACCTATCAATGTTTGTATGGGCCACGACTTGCAGTCTGTTTCTTGCAAGCAAGCTTTGATGCGTGCTACAAGTATTACACTGTTCGCATGTAAACGTTCAAAAGCTGCGTCGTGCTTTTGTCTTGTTCGTTTGGGGGTCAACATGAGAGAGGACAAGCCGGGCACACTTCTTGATGGTGGGCTTGGTATGGCCCACTAATTCGTGAAAGACTTTGTCAATCGCTTTTTTTTTTTGCGGGGAACCAACCCAGACCCCTTTCTGAGGACCGCATGTCAAGTGTGCTTATGTAACGCTCTACCTAAATTAATTGTTTCTTCTGCGTGCTTGCCTGTAACCATACGTGGCTATTACAGAGAGGCTGTTATTTCGTGCCAGTTTCTAACTGGGTATTTTTGTTAAACTTATCTAAGTGGAATACTGCATAAGAAATCACATAAAGATGCTGTAAGTAGTGTTTTTGCTATACCTTTGTATCGCTCTATGTACTCAGCAGGCGCTGGACAAAACGTCCTAAAACGTATTAAAAAAATCGTTGTTCCATCTGGAGTGAAGACTGGCGCGGTATACTTATAAGAACATGGATGGAACAGAAACACATTTTTGTTCCTTGCGGGGTAAACTGTTTATTATGTCAAAAGATGGAGAAGATTGTACACGTTTTTGTTCACTGTTGGGACGCGGTTTACTTCTAGAACATACTCCAACCAACTATAAAGAACAACCTGTCATTATGTGCGCATGGAATAAGGTATTTGGCAGTAAAAAAAATGATGATCGTGCACTTTTTATGCATCAATGAAACTTGACCTGCACAGTATGTGGAGAACTCGGTTGGCATTTCGCCACAATGATGTTGATGCAAAACCTGTCGGCTAGTATTTTCGAGAAGGTGTAAAACTTTTTCTCGGGGCCAATAAAACACAGAGTTGTGTTCCGGAGTGGGTGCCGCATGTGAAAACTGTACTGCATATATGAAACATTTCTAACTTCAATAAGAACAGCCCATGTGGTACTGGCATCCGAAATTTGTTGTATTTCCTTTGGCATGTTCACTCGAGTTAATTTAAGTACATTAAGCTTTGTGGGCAATAACGAGCGAAAAAGCGGTCGTGGCCTAGGGGTTAGAGCACTGGGCTGCTGTGCTTTACGGCAGAGGTTCGACTGCACCATCGGTCAAGCATTATTTTCTTTTCATGAAAGCGATGTTAAACAGGAACCCACCTACCCACCTATACCTAACGCAACCTACCAAGCCCGAGGCAAAGAATGCTGCGCATTAAAAAAAAATACTAAACCACCGAGCACATCCTGAATACCAATAGCCAAGATGCGCATCGTCGACTGAAGTTTCGCTTAGCCGATGTAGTGATCACTTATGATCTAGACCACTCAGAGGCGAACGTTGGCCACGAGTATTCCGGATGCGCTTGGTGGGTTAGTTATTTTAGAGCATTCTTCGTCTTGTCTGGTCACTGAAGACAACGTCTTTCTTGGCGAATTGGCACGCCACCATTTATGTATGAAGTATACTTATTTCTGTTTCATAACTCCACAGCTTCTAACTCTGGGTAGTGCAGTTCAATGTCCGACGCTTTCCTAGACCCCTCAAGCGCGGAGTAAGCCACTATGGGGCGCCATGAGCAGTGTCTCCTTGCCTTCAGGCGCACTTTAGGACGTAGAGGAGTGCAACATCGCGCTCGCGCCTAGGAAATTTCAGTGCATCAGGGGAGCGACATGGAATGAGACTGGCACTCGCTACTCTCTAAGGCCCGGGCAAGCTGCTGACCGAAGCGGACTTTGAAGTGCGGAATAATAAACATGCTGAGGGCGCGAGGTGCCGCTGTGGATTCCCTCGAAAGTATAGTTGGAAGGCAATTAAACCCCTAGTTGACGTCGATCAAACGTTGTCACCCCAGAGCGGCTCTCACAAATAAGTTTATACGGTTCGTATGCAAACTGTTCTCACCTCGAACTTGGTCAGGACGAGATTGTGTTTCAACGACTTGCAACAATAGGTTAACTCGCCTTTCAACTGTTTTTGTACGTCATGTTCACTCATGGCGTTGCCATTTTGCTGATACGATATCCTTATGACCATCCTTATATCCCATGACGTGTGTTAGAAGCGCTTTCACCTTCCCTTCTAGTTTGTCAAAACAGTTTCGTCTTGGTAGCTCTTGAAGATACACCATAATAGCAAGCGCGTGAGATATACATATGCGCCAGTGAAATACACGATCAAGGAAATGGATGTACGTGGGATTGTAGTATTCAGTTTCTTTTACCGAAATGACCAAACCGAGGGAGTAAAAGGAATTATGCCATTCAATGC
The DNA here is from genome assembly GCF_038994185.2 of Dermacentor albipictus. Classification (NCBI taxonomy): domain Eukaryota; kingdom Metazoa; phylum Arthropoda; class Arachnida; order Ixodida; family Ixodidae; genus Dermacentor; species Dermacentor albipictus. Next base: position 53,782,366 of record NC_091823.1, read on the forward strand.
CTTAGATGTTGACCCGACAATTATGAACTGAGGATGACTTTCACTGAGAAGTTGGTTATAATTATGGCCCTACGCTTTCAAATGTACATTTGTTTAAATTCTTAGGTGAGGTGAGGAGAAGAAAAAAATAGCGTTACTTCTTTTAAGTGCATAATCAAAGGCAAGATGTTTCTTCGTTTTCGAACCGGTCCAGAATCTCTGATCATTTCTAGTCAGCTAAAAATTTAAACATTTGATTAGAACAGAATTCGTAATTTGGTGCGCAATGTACTAAATGATTATATTACTTATTGCATAATATTTAATTTGAAAAATATTGCGGATGCAAATGAATAAGTTTTATAAGCGTATGTCATGTTAGCTGACCAGCTAACATGACATACGCTTATAAAATTTCAGATGACTGCACCAGCTTTCCTACTAGCAGCTTAACAAGAGAAGAAGTGAATTATCTGAGCGGAAATCGAAGAATAAAGACAGAGTCACGTGGTCGACGTTTATGACTGTTTTTCCTCGTCTCCCATTTCATCCGTAATGTGTTTTCAAATAGGCGCTAACTGATAGTTTGCACTTCACTTGTTCGGTCTCGTTCCATCAACCATATTCGGTCTTATCCGAGTTGTTTCCCTTCGATAGCGCAATAAGGTGCAACTTCACCAAATAGCCCTATTTCACTCTTTGCTAACATACTTTACATTTAAACGTTCTCTTCAAATTTGCTGACGCATGTTGTCTACGAAATAATTCGCATCTTTTCCGTGTTTGTGAGAGTCCCCAGCCAGTATGATACCAAGATTCATTTTGATAGATCTTGTTTCTTTCTTATCATCGACCGCTCATCGATGCTTATAGTGTCGAACCGAAGAGCGCAAAGGAATGCAGTTTGATATTGAACTCTTACTAATTATTCCGGACCTACTGGGTAGTGGCGATGATAATGCGCAGTCACTATATAATGGACATTTAGAATGAACCAGAGCGCTGGAACTGCGTATTTCACTGCAGGGTAGCGCACTATTTAATGACTGGAATAAAAATATATGGGTTGAATTAACAAGGCTCTTCTGTAGTTAAACCTGATCCTCGTTGGTCAGCCGCCTTCGTTAATACGTTCGCTGTCACCTTTGACTCGCACTTGATATTACGAAATGATTTAGCGTAAGCACTGCCTCGTAAACACGTCTACAGGTCATTATTTCTTTCCTTGGAAGCTGCACTCGAACCGTTACACGTGAATCAGTATAAAAATATATTGGTTTCCCATAATACAATAACTGGATATGGATATTTTAATATACAGCTGCAGTGCTGCTCTTTTCTGTAGCCTATAAGTATATTACGTTCTTTATAGCGAACATCTCAATATAAAGTTGCACTGTCCCAGTTGAAGCATACATTGGAGCAAAGCTGCCAAAAACCACGAAACGTTGCTCTCAGTCTATTAGTCTTAAATATCCGTCTTCAGGAGCAATGACAAAACGTTTTTGTTTCATTTTACATATAATCATGGCAGGAAAGCTGATATGAACCATATTTAGGCACTGCCAGCACTTTGGAGAATGACTGCATTTCGCCATATGCAGTACCGTCTAAACTTCCTTGCGGCAGATAGGCCAACTATAATTTTTGAACTGAATTTCTCCAATATGTGCATGTTGCGTACAAAATAATTCGAAATGCATAATTTACTAATACCAGAATTTCCCTAAATTAATCCTCAACTTATGACTTTGCAGCACATATGGCCACTTATGAATTGCAGCACGTTGTTTGCAAAGCATGCCCGGTTGAAACAAATTTTGACGACGGCACTGTTTTCGAAGTATGCGCCATTAAACTTAAGCTAAAAATGCAAGGTTATTCCAGATGCTTTCTTAAAAGCCGTTTTGTACATTGAAATGCAAAATGACTGGAACGCCAAAGTATTTCGTCGCAGATTATAGAAATGAATATCTCAAAACTGCTGTCATTCTGAGAACTTATTCCAAGTGGACACCCCTTTAGAACTCGCCGTGTACAATTCATAACTTGCAATATGTATACTGAGTAACATAATTAGGTTAATTGGTGATATCGTATTAAACATTCGATTATACTTTTCGATTTATAGTGCAAGTAAGGACCGCCACTTTGAGTAATTCAGCTCAAGGACTAGAATTCTTTTATCTGTTTCAATGAAATTTAAAAAAAATATATATTTAAAGAAAGGAAGGAGAAATAGCCAGTGGATATTACGATTTGCAGATCCGAGTAGATTTCTTGTGCAACATTTCTAGTTTAGTGCTGCGCCTCATAAGGCTGTCCCGCCTCCCCCCCCCCCCCCCCCTTTCTTTTTGAGGGTGTCGGCAAGGAGCAACATTGAGTAAAACAAATTGCGATCATCACCTGCTGCCCAAAACGAAAGTTCCGAGCGGGACGTAATTAAAGGCGCGTAAAAGTGCTAGTTGATATGCAACGAGTGAGAGCGTTTCTAAGAGGCACTCTCCGAAAAGTGGGGCGCAGTGTGATACGCCCTCCTTAGGCGTTTCGCTTCAGTTATAATGTGTGTTCGTGAACTTGTGCTTTCTTTTTACCAAACTGTAGTCGTAAAGTTTCTAGTTCAACGACATGCAAACACGGCAACACAAACCTCTCGTAACACGACAAAGAGTCGAGGGGAAAAAGAAGCGTGTTGTGGAAGTTTCCGAGAGCCATATTCTCTATTATTAGCAGTTTCAGACGTAGGAAGATAAGACGCACTTTAAACAACTGAATTTCCATGACATGAGGCAAGACGATTTTTTTTCTAGCGATGGCACTGACCCCTCCGCGATTGCACTTGCAAGGATGACGCGCCATAATTAGCAGCGCTGCCCCGTACAACACTCGCACCTTTATGAAGCTGTCCAGCGGCGACTTGTAGTTTCTGATGAACTCCTCCTTGATTTGGACCATGTCAACTTCACACCGGGACACGACTATTCTAATGAGCGTCTTGTCGCTGGTTCCGAGGCCCTGCATGGGCGAAGAGAGGCACGTATAGATTCACTTTTAGACAAATGCATCTCAGCAATGAGAGCAGGTAATTAGTGCGATACATTCGCTGTCTGTGTCACTGCGGCGGATGCTATCGTGGCTGGGTGGCAAACATAACTTGCAGACACCTTCAAATAAAATAAGAGGGAGAGACAGCCACTGTTGCCGTTGGTGTATCAGTATATGGAGCAGCGCACACGTCAGGTAAAAGGGGTAAGTCCGGATTCATTTGGCGGCTTGCTGCCTTTCACTTTCGTCGCATTTAATTTGCCACAAGTATTAGAAACAACATTAGAATAACATGACTGCTAAATAGGGTACTTCAACTCTCCCAACCCTCTATTAAATTCGGATATTCCATAGGCTTCTTTATTAGATACTACACAATCACTTGTCCTGCTTGTTCAAGCGATATTAGTTTTCAAGGTCTTACATGATTGGCGCAGAACTATTCATCATTGAGTGTTATAGTATAGCGGCAGCCCCATTATCGTTTGCAGTAAACTAAATTTAATATATTGCCGGCCGCCGCAAATGTTAGCACATGCGTGATGCTCAGTAAAGTGGTCTTAAACTAGGTCTCGGCTGGGAAAACGTAAAACTACTTCAATCTGTTTTTATTCCAAATTATCCATTAGCACCCCGTAATAGATCAAACTGCATGAGCCCACCACCCCATAAGGAGCGGGCCATTTTTTACCTATTTTGAGTGATTTGGACGATTTTGACAGCACTTCCAACTAGCAGTGGGGAGATGGGTTTGCACCAGAGTTGCGCCTCACAAATTAGTATTTGGATTGATTCCGGAATCATTCCACATTTTTAAACCCGCGGAATGAAATGGGAATCGAATGGGAATAGAACGACAGCCTGAGATTCCAGAATGGAGTTGGAATGAAATGTAATGGGCACATACAGCCCAGAAGCACTAAAGGTTCTTTTAAAATGAGACTACAAAACCGTTATATTTGCAAATTATCATAAACTAGAGTTTGCAAATTTCTTAAGTACCTCACTTTTTTATGAAAGCGGCTCTTTCGGTAGCTACGTATAGGTGACGGCCTCTGCCACGGTAATGACAAACAAAACATTCCACACTTCTGATGATCCGAAACTTTTATTCGTTACAATGTTTAAGCGCGGTTAAAGACAACAACAGTTAAAGACAGAAAGGGTAGTTCAAGGGCGCGTTACAGGTCCCGGAGCCCACTGGAGGTGCCCACTGGGAGGTGTTAAGCACTCCCCGTACGTGGGCCGATCCCGAGGATTGTGATATACCAGGCCGATCCGCGGCGCTGGTGGAGCAGGCCTTAAGACTTCCCATACGTGGGCCGATCCCGAAGACAGTGCAATGCCGTGCCGACCGGTGGCGGAGGGGATGTAGGTGTGAATCACTCCCCCTACGTGGGCCCATCCCGAAGATAGTTGAATACCGGGCCGACCCGCGGCGGAGGTTCAGTTCGCCATTAGGGGCTCACATTCACAGCTTCGCTGGTCATCCTTCTTCACAGAGTGGGAGGGCAGATTTTTTTTTACCGCAATTGTGCGCTACTGTTGTTTACATAGGCTCAGCATTGAATGCAGCAAATTTTAATCCTTAAAAACAAACGCACTGCCGATGTATCGCCGAGTGTCCACACTTCTTTTCGCAGACAGACCGTGCACACCCTACAAGGCTCTCTTTCCATTTGCTTTTTCATTTGCTCTTTTCTGCCAACCGAGAGAACCAACTCTGTGTTCATTTCACCCGACAGCGTTGTCCAGACGTTAAAGAGCTCACGAAAATAAACGCTTTATGACTAGCGGTGTCTTCATTGCAAGCGCCGTCGGCTGCTGCTTCGACAACCTGGAGCTATGCCTATACGACTCAAGCGATCAGTGGCTGCCGACGAAGTCAGCTCCCCGAGCGTGATGCTCCGCTTAGGAGAGTTTACCGTACTAATATGGCCCATCTGGAACAAAGCAAAGTTTCACGTAGTTGTTTGTCTTATTACGACGATCCTTTTTCGCGTACAGTAAATACGGGAAAGTCTCAAACGGCGCGCCGTTCCCTCGACGGTATGCACTAACTGCCGCCGATGCAAGAGCAAAGCATTACTCGCTGGCCGAGGGTGTCTCCGGTTACGAATAAGCTTCTGCTAGCAATTGAACGCATAGTTTTTTTGCGAATTCTCTAACACATGTATGAATATTAAGAGGCTAAATGAAAAAATACATTTGGATATCCGTACACCGATGGCAGAAAAGAGCAAACCATGCAGCGAACTCCGTCGCACAGTGGTCGCTCCGCGCTGCCCGTCGGCGCCACCAACTGCCCTCGGATTGTGTGTTTCGATCACTGCAGTGGCGTAGCACTGGGCGCTGCCTGTCATATGAGCCGCACTTTCGACATCACTTTATAATAATTATCATAATTACATGTCAGTGACAACTGAGTGACACCACTGCGCTTTCGCAAGCGCTGCCCATCCTCGTCCATCCTCGCACATTCCGGCAAAATTCGGCTGCGTTTAAGGGCGTCTCGATGCTTGCAGGCCGAAATAAGCTCGCGGCGCTGGCATATGGCAATTCAGCAGCCGCAAGTAGAGCAACGAGAACCGGCTCTACGAGGAGCGAGCAAGTTGCGTGCTGTGATGGCATCTCCGGCCGTCGCTTATCCATGCTGCCTTCCTCGTCGGCTAGCTCTTCTCGGACAGAAACCGAAATAAACTCGTGCTCCGTTTGTGCACAATACGCGACACAACTAGCTGGCCTTTTCAAGAAAATACCGCGATCGAAACCACGATAAACCGTCGTCTCAAGGCGGGCTGGCTGCGTTGATTGTTCGTCATGCTTCTGGCATCTAACCATGAAGACGGCTCGTGATAGCCGTGTTCGCGCATGCGCAACAGCATTTTTGCAAACCATCCATTTATTCCAGCTGTGACAGACCTGCGACACATATGAGGTCGAATTCACGAACCTCTTCGTTCGTGAATGTTCTTTGTACGACGTCAGTAATATGATTATGGTCATCAGTAATTCACCGGTATGGGCATCATTAAGATTGTCTTAAGTTTTCTCTTAAATCATAAGAGCGCTCTTGTGAACAGAGGTCCTGGTCACAAGTACGTCAGCCGTGCTTGCGCAAAGCATATTGAGCATCGTCTAGTGTACATGCTACAGAACTTCTTATCCTTCTTATTCTAGTTCTTATTAATGTTCCTGTTCCTAAAGCTAAGTTTGTTCCTCGCACTTTTCATGACTTCGCACAAGCTCATGACCAGTCTATCAGTCATTTTCTTGCTGATTCTTTCGCGGATTTTAAGCTCCCCATTATCTACGACGATGTAAATAGTTTGGTTTAGTTTTTCAATGCTGCCGTATGTGTACATGCGTCAGCCGCTTTGTTCCACTCAAAACCAAGGAAAGAAACGTTGACATGCCATAGATGACCAGAGCGATCCTTCACCTTTCTGACCGCCTTGCTGGACTTAGGCGACAAAGACGCACCACCGGTGGCTCTCTTGCATAACCACACTGTTTCAGACTATTAAGGATGAACTTCGACTAAAAACTAAAGCAGCCAGAGATTTATTCAACGCCATCAGTTTACCTAGGGCCCTATAACGTAAAACTATTCCAATATGTTTTTATTCCAATCTTCGAATCTTATTCGAATCTTAATAATATTCGAATCTTATTCCAAGATTCGATGGGGCCGAGCCAGTGCACTGAAAATCGATAACTGGGTGAAGCGGGTGGTGCCGGCGTCTGCGATTAGTCCGCTTTCCTCTACTTACCTTGCGGTGGCTGGTCGAAAATCGCGACGGCATGCAACGGAAGGTTATGAATGCTTCTAAAACGGATCCTCAGCAAAGAAGAGTTGGTAGATCGAGGCCGTGAACATGCTAAAAGTACTCGACAACGTTACACGGCCACGCAAAATGTTTTATTATAGGCAAATAAACCCATGTTATCCGGCAGGTGTGAGTAGCCAGTGCCTGAGCGATTGGCGGCAGCCATCTTTTATTCCTTTCGGAACAGGGCAGCTTATGGCTATCCAGAAGAAAACTCACTTTTGTTCGGTATATTATTGTATCTTTAACGCGCACACGTCACATTGACTCGGAGAGTATTCGCGGTTTTGTGACGTCGCGTGACAGGCGGGTGAAGTGGGTGCAGCCTGAAAACTTTTGACGAACAGCCGAGGGCTAATGGCGAAAAGGCGTCGAATCAGAAATAACTATATTTCTTTTGTTCGGTCAAATCATGCATAATCAGTGCATACACGTGATATCGGACGGGGGGCTTTCACGGTTTTCGTGATGTGGCGTGGCAGACAGGTGAAGTGGGGATGGTACAAAAACGTTTTTGACCAAACGTGGAAGGCTGATAGCAGAATCGGAATAGAAAAGTTGGGAATAGTTTTGCGTCATAGCACCCCTCGTTCGCTAAAATTATAAAATTATATCCTAAAAAATGTTGGGATGTAGTTTAGCCTGGTGAAACAACATCTCAATCCTTCATAATAAACGATGTTTCGTTTATGTTCCTTGGTTGTTCCATGTTATTGCAGCGGCTTTAAATTCGTATTTTTAGTCAGTCTTATCTGCACCCAACTTTGATATCCCTCCTTTCAGTTCATAATCACGGCTTGTTATTAATAACTTAAGTGTATCCATGTCAAGTGTCTTAAACTTAGTTTTAAACTTAGATTCTAAAAAGTGTTGTGGTTCAGATAACATGCATAATTCACTTCTCATGCGGTATGCTTTCTCGTCCAGCAGGTTTCTTACAGTGATATTTAATAAATTCATGCAAACAAGTACCGTTCCATCAGCATGAAAACTTGCGAAAGTTATTCTTTTGCAGAAGTCTGGGAGTAAACAAGAACTATCCAAGTACAGACTAATTTCCTTAGCCTCTAGTTGCAGTAAACTTTTAGAAAATGCCGTCTACAAAAATATTATGGAGTTTCTTGAGGCCAAGAATATTTTAACAGTCTTCCAGCATGGATTCAACAGTGACCTCAGCAGCGCGCAAGCATCCTAATTTGCTCATGACATCTGCCACGCACTTGACCTAGGCTTTTAAATCGATGCCATGTTCGTAGACTTTTCCAAAGCCTTTGATACAGTTGTACATTCCAAGCTTTTCCATAAAAATATTTTAAATAATACTAGCCTAGTTACCTGGATCTCTAGTTTTCTCTCGCATAGGTCGCAATACGTTTGTTTAGATTCTGCAAAATCACCTATGGTGGCCGCTACCTGTAATGTTCCACAGGGTTCAGTTTTAAGGCCGCTTCTCTTCCTCCTGTATATAGATGACCTACCCAAGAACGTGCTACCAACTAAAATCCGTCTTTACGACGATGACTGTATTATCTATCACACAATTACCAGTCTTGAAGATCACGCCATTATGAATAAATCATTTTCCAACTTTTCTTTGGCAGATGAACATCAATTTCCGCAAAACTGTCTCTATGGCATTCTCGACACGTACTACACAATTGCGTCTTCTTTATTGTTTCAATGGTATTTCTCCAGAAAACACTTCTCAATATGAGTACCTTGGCCTTCTATTTACACAAGATTTATCCTGGTTGAGCCATATTGAAGCAACCGGTTTTAAATCTCTAGCACATCTAGGTTACCAAAGGCGTTCTTTGCGCTCAGCCCCCAAAGAAACAACATTGCTCACTAATAAAACCCTAGTGCGGCCCATCTTGGATTACGGGTGCGCCATTTGGAATCCATGCCTTAAATCAGACATAAAAAAAACGCGAATCCTTCAAAAAAAAAGCTATTCGAGCTACATATCGGCTTTATATAAAAGCTATATACCGGCGTTACGACAAGGACTTCCCCTCATCTAACCTTCCCTCCTTAAACCTCTCCTCGCCAGTAGAGCGGCGTAATGTAGAAAGTCTTAAGCTGTTTTGCACCACGGTTAACTTTGAACGTGGCTCCATCTTTGGAATGCATTAAGTTTACTAAATCGTCTAACACACGGAATTTTCACCCTCTAAATATAACACCCCTGTACGCCTGCACTGAAAAATTAAAATATAGTTTTGCCCCCGATCCATTTTATTGTGGAACCAGCCTTCGCCTAACATACGAAAATTGATACTTGATAACTTTGTTAAGGCAATCACTGGTTAATATATGATACCTAGGACCATGTATTACACACCATGTTTATGTGCATATATGCATGTATTTGAGACCAATTTTTTCCTTTTCCAACATATTTCTTACACTAGCGCTTTGCTGTGTGCCTTGTACCTTTGATTTGTGCACTCCTTTTGCTGTGCGTCATGCATGTATTTGAGACCAATTTTTTCCTTTTCCAACATATTTCTTACACTAGCGCTTTGCTGTGTGCCTTGTACCTTTGATTTGTGCACTCCTTTTGCTGTGCGTCATGGAGTCAGAGGAGTCGGACAGGAAAGGTGACGAGAAAGTCGTTTTCACCCGACCGCGTGGAATGTGCAGGGTGCCCTCTGGGGTGGGGGCCCCAGAGGGCACCCTGCACATTCCACGCGGTCACACAATAGCCTCTTGAAATCTGTAATTATCCGTGGCGCCCCTCAGAAGTACTGGGAAAACTGCAGCGCTTCCCTTTCTATTAACCTGCAAGTTCGGCGGGCACGTAGATAGAACTGTAGAGGGAGGCGCAGAGGCAGTTCCCATACAAGGGGGAAGGGGAGGTGAAGTGAGGAGGCTGCACATTCCACGGGCGTCACACAATAGCCTCTGGAAATCTGTAATTATCCGTGACGCCCGTCAGAAGTTCTGGGGAAACTGCAGCGCTTCCCTTTCTATTAACCTGCAAGTTCGGCGGGCACGTAGATAGAACTGTAGAGCGAGGCGCAGAGGCAGTTCCCATACAAGCGGGAAGGGGAGGTGAAGTGAGGAGGCAAGGAAACCTTACCACTAAACGACAGGGGTTGCCGGGAAACTGGATGAGCTCAAGTTCCAGGTACTGCACAGTACGTTTCTGCTTGCTACTTCTGAAAAATAAGCACCGTGCAAATACCCCGCGGGAGATTCGCGGCTATGGCATTGCCGGAGGTCGCGGAATTGACCCTAACCACGGCGGCCGCATACCGACGGGGGGTGAAATGGCAAACGCACGTGCACTTAGATTTTGGGAAACGTTAAAGAACATGACGGTGACAAAATTATTCCGATGTCCGTCACTACAGCGTGCCTGGTAATCCGATGGCGGTTTTGGCACGCACAGCCCCATATTTTCGTTCGCACATGCTATTTGCCAGTAGCAGCCCGCATTCGCTAATAATACGACTATCATCGAGTAATGTATCAAGAATAATTAGAATTTGCTCTTCCTAAGGATTCTACTGTAAGATCTTTTTGCAAATGCGGGCTTAAGGTCCGCATTCCCAAACAACTTCCTACGTTGTATTGAAAAGAAAGCGGCCAGACGATGGCAAAGAGCACTCACGAACCAAAAGCTTCGTGAATTTGGCCCCAGAATTGAAAGCTACTGCAAACGTTTACCGTCGCGCGACTTGATTATCCGTGCGAACGTAGAGATCACATATTCACCAAGCATGAAAAGTTAGCCGTAAAGGCCTCTCTGAAGACAGCTTCCTCCGCATACAACGCGAATTAAAAGAAACTCTTTGGGACAGGAAGCTAGAAATTACTCACTTTCATAGTCTTGTAGAGCTTCTCGGCGAAATAGAACGGGATGTTGTAGACGCACTTGACTGCGCAGCAAGAAAAGGGCAGCATAAAAATGCGCTTAATAAGTGTTCTTCAACCAATAATGACAATTTTTATCACATTGCCAAAAACAAAACGCCAATGAAAGCTTCAGACAAACGTTTATTTGTTTCTTTCGTTAACTTCTCTCTGGAACTTAACAATATACGTAGTTTCGAAGTAACACGTGGGCCTTGTGAGACAGCCACCAGCAAGAAACTTCATATTGAAGCGCACCTTTTAAACAAAGTAAAGGAAGTGAGGGCTACGATAAGCTCAGGTCCTCGAATACTTTTCTAAAACGTGTATTAAATTATTATGATAGGGTGATTAGTAAAGAAATCTTCTGTAAATATATGGTCGGTTCGACTGAAGCAGGATAAAAGTAATTGAAGGCTTGTAGTCGTCTCAGATCGACAATAAAAAATACTGCTTCGACACAAGACTTGCGCTGACACCAAGACTATAAAGACGTCGGTAGACATCCAGTTGTATATTTTTCTCTGAGGCCCACGAAGTTATTTCTTCCTGGCGTCTACACTATCTATCAGAACTATAGGGTCATAGAATTTGCTCGGCCTCAACACACCAAAAGCGTAGCCCCATATTTCTCTCTCTTACGAATAATGTTTCATAACATGTCATGTAACATGTTGCGAATTATGGCCCCTTTATGTCATATGCTGAAAATGTTTACATTATTTTGGGGATAATGCGCAATTTTCACGTGGATATTAGTAAAGAAATTTTCACTAATTCACCTAATTGTTCACTTTTGAACACATGCCGCAATCACTGAGAATTGAAATGGCCCAGTAAGGTGCCACTGTCGAGGTATCGACCCCCGAATGAAACGTTTCGGTGTTCCACTTGGCTTCAAATGTCATAGGGAGCTATATATATGTATATATATACTTTCGAACACTTTCAACATTTTTTAACAGGGTTGTCTGAGGCAGATAGCTCAATCTTAGTTTATGAGCCGGTCTACTCGAAGCGGTGGACACTACTTGCACAAAAAAAAATGATATGCAAAGTTGACTAATTAACAATAAATCACTCATTCCCTTTTTAGCTAATTGTGTTATGACCCATACTGCAATTTACAAATTCTAGCAGTGGACTTCGCAAGGCGGATCGACTTGGAACGAATTCTCAGGACGACACCAGCTTCGAGATATAAATTCCCGAACTTTGCGGTGAAGTGCATTGGTGTATGTGTGTATATATATATATACAGTAAAAGCTCGTTAATTCGAACCGCAAGGGGAAGCCGCTTCAGTTCGAATTAACGAAAGTTCGAACTAACGAAAGTGAAGGAGAGCAACAGTACACTGCGATTTGGAAGCAGTAGGGCATGTCAGAAAGTGATGGCGTGTGCCGCGGGCACACGCCATCTTCAAGTCGAAGCTCTGGGTCCGACTGCGCCACACCACCGATGACCACCGAAACGAACGTTAGCCGAGGCTTAACACCGTCACAATGAATCGCGACGACCGATACCTCCTAAGCTGAAAACAGAGGTGCACAACTGATGAAGACTGCCGAGACAAAGACGGTGAACATGTGAAGGTGGCGAAGGCCCTGATTCGTTGGTTCTTGATTGCAAACGCAGCCGCGACGTACTTGATTCACTGTGTTTTGGCGCTTGCCGTGCCATCTCCGCACAACATTAGCAGCTGTACAAGAGTTTTAAAACCTCCGAGATTCGCAACGGGCAAGAAGTCTCGGAGGTTACGTAGAACGGAGAGGCGGCAGCCGCCGCTGCCTTCTGGTTGACCCCGCGTCGGTTAGATTTTTTTCCGATTTTGCCTTCTCTCGCCGTTCTCTCCGTTTCGGAGGCAATACAGCCTTGTGTGTAGGCAGTAGGCCGTGTGCCAGGCGAGCGTAGTTCGAATTATCCGTGAGGGAACCTTCTCGCGTTCGAATTAACGGACTTTTTTATACATAGACTTCTGTGGAGCTTGGCCGGACCAAATCGTACAGTTCGAATTATCCATAAATTCGAATTATTGAAGTTCGCATTAACGAGCTTTCACTATATATATATATATATATATATTTATTATACACTAAGTACATATGACTGCAATTTAGCTAAAAACATTTTCTTTTCTGACAGGAGGTTGAGAGGAGTATTCAGTAGGGTGTAGTAGTAGTATAATCTAGTAGGGTGGGCTTGCATTTATTATATTTTTGCTATTTGGCCCAAATATATATACAGGGAACACAAACTTATATTTTTTTTTTGCATGAAGCATGACGCTTCACTTGAACTACACACATAAGCAAAACAAAGAAATTGCAAACACAACACGTCATGTGAGACGTCATATCAGTACTGAAGATGGCAGGCAAACAGATAAATGGATGGTGGTAAGACTGATTCGTTTGTAAGTTGATTACATTCGTTTGTTGGCTTAGGAAATACAGAATACCTAAGCGTGTTAGTAAGGATGGAAAAAGAAGCTATCTTTAACGCATGTCTAAGCCTTGTGACATATCCCATGGAGAAAGAAAATGAGATACGTCTGCCTAAATTTGACACGCTCGATTACTTTTGTTTGAATTTTAACAGCAAAACACGGTTTCCTTGTGTTATTGTCGGGAGGTTTGCTTCCCGTAATATTGCGGTGAGCGAGGTTAGCCCTAAATCGGTTATGATTAAAACACACCCCCAATTTTGTATTTTTTTCCATTGTGTTAATACAATTTTGAGTATGAGGGCACAAAATGTTAGTTACATAATCTAACATTGGCTGTAGAATTGTTGAAGCGCAGTAAGGCGAACTGCAGCTGTAGAAAGCTTCAGCGCTCGTCTATGAAAGAAAAGCTTATGAGACCATGGGAGTGCAAAATATCGGAAACAAAAAACAAGCTCACGGTGAGCATTTATGTATATTAAACATGTGCCCTAAAGGGAGAGAGAGAAAAATGAAGGTTATTAGTGAGCCTTGTTGGATTAATCAGCCAAACATTGCAATTTAACATGCAACAAATTCACTCAGCTTGCTACACTTCATATGCATATTAAGGTAGACTGCGTGTTTTCCACTGCAGTTTCCCTTCAGTCAATTTCAATTGAAAATACAGTTATTATTTACAGTTACATAAAAATATACGATATAGCTAGCATCATACAGCTGGCATCAAATTTCTCATCTTGACGCTATATGCTTTTCACGCGGAGCTGGAAGCGCGTTTCTGAAATTTATTTTCTCCATCGATATGACATGGAACAATTTATATGTGTTTAAGCAGTGATTTTTGTAAACATACAAGTCACGACGCCACCCACTGCTACTTGTTATGCTCTTATTTTGTTGAAGAATCCTGCTCATGGAACTTTTCCTCATTACAAGTGCACACACAAGAGAAATTTGAACTCAAATCCTGTTTCATTTCATATTGGCGGAGAACTTTCCTCTATGTGGTGAAGGGCACCTTCACGTCGCGCACCTGCCCCTTTTTCATGATCCCCGGCGTTCGAATGAGCATGATGGTGCGACGTCGCTCCTCACGTTTGAGGGGTCTCTTAAACACCTTCACATCCTGAGCGTTCCCTCGGCGCGCATCATCGTACAACCATTGTGCGCTATGCTTGCAGGTGCCCCGACTTCGGTGCTCGGCGAAGTCGGGGCACCTCGGCGAAGTCACAGTGGCTTCCGCGGTATACTACAATCGACTTTATTTTCGCGCGCACCTGCAGTCCTCGGCGACGTCCAGCAGTAGCTATCAATCAGGGAACACTCAGTTCCACGAAACGCTGCTGGTTACAATGTACCATTTTAGGCGGCCTGTAGCGGCGCGACTATCCCCTCCAGAGACGGCGAAGAAGTGGGCTCACGAGCATGTAGTGAGAGGATGAAACACGCTCGCGCGCTCGACCATGCCAGCGATACCGCGGTACCGTGGACGGCCGGTAAAAATGAACCGTGACTACGGCGGCTACCTCTTCGGGCCGCCTCTGACAAACTGGCGATCCGGACAACCCACAAATTGGTGACCGGACGTGATCGTGGCTGGAGGAACATATCGCGAAATTTAATATCCGCGAAGTATTCCGAAATTTCAACATGAAAGTAAATCGCAAGAAACAAAGCTCGCGAAAATACATTCATTTGCAGCATTCGTTGTCAGATTTAAAGACGTGCACATAGGTATAACAAGAAAATTAGACATAGGTACCAGTATACTTGGCCGTCTCTAGTTTATTTTGTGTGTGTTTGTCGCTATTCTTTTCGATCTTCAACGTTAGAAAAAAAAAAGACCCAATATTAACTACAAGACCGTGTGAGGCCTTGACAGAGTAAGTAGCATGTTACCTTACTTGAATAAATAGAAAAAAGATTATGCGGATCCCAGGCACTGTGGGCATGACGAAAGTGAACCTTTCTTTGTTTTTTTGTTTTGATGCATGATAATTAGCGGTGATGTTGACGCCGAATGTTTAATTCCTTCAGCGTTTAGTGCAATGCGAGAGTGGTAAGTTGATGGTAAATGTTATCTTGCGTGCACCACTGTAGTACACAGAACACATAGTGAGACGAGTTCGCTTGAGGCGTTGTTGTGCGCCATTGTTCATAACCTCCGAGAAGGTTAGTATTGTCATGGCCTCACACGGCACATCGCATCGGGGCAGAAGTGTTAAACGTTGCTTCAATTATGGCACTGTACATGCCAACACCACAATCGTATTATGAGGCATGCCGTAGTGGCAGACTACAGATTAATTTTGACCCACTGGGGTTCTTTAACGAGCCTCCTAAACCAAAGTCCACGAGCGTTTTTGTATTTCGGCCCCGTCAAAGTGTGGCTGCCACGGTCGGAATCAAACCCGCGACCTTGAGCATTGCCATAGCCGCAAAGATACCACGGCGAGCATAAAACTGTTGAAGTGCGACGCCTGGACTCTACGATGGCATACGATGTCGCCTATATACGCCACGGTGCTCTAATGCGGCTTGGAATCTGCACGCCATGTGTGAATTGTCCGCTTGACAAATTTACACGGTGTTTATTTCTGAGAAGTAGCAGAAAAGTACCGTAGCATATACACCTTGAACTTAAATTTATCCAGTTTGCCCACAACCGGCTGTCGTGTCAAGCAGCTATAGTCGGATACAACTCAAGTCGGCAGTGAAGCCCCGCCCACGCCGTCATAGCCGCCAGCCACTGTTCCTCCAGCGAGGCTGCAAATTGTTCGCACTTCAAACTTTCCCTGTTACCTAAATAAGGCGGTAGCCACAAAAATAAAATTATAAGCGCGTAATTGTATATGTTTTCACTCGTCTATTATAGTTGGAAGGGTGAAAGCCTAATTCTTTATTGAACTGAAATAAAACACTTGCTTCGCTGCAACTATTTACTGTCAAGTTTCACTACAGTTGGCATTGAAGTTTTATGAGTAAAACGTACTCAGCAGTGAAATGAACTGCGCCGTGGACTTTTGAAAACTAAAATGCAAAGACCACACACTTTGTCCATGTCTGTTGCCCACCTCATCGCTTCCGCTGATGAAAAGCACTTTATGCCGTTCATTTGGCAGTTTTTGTGGGCCAATTCCGAAGGTAGCGCAGTGTAACGTATGTGCCACTTTTGTCACCGGGTAAGTGCCATTGTGTTTGTGCACCTGGGCCCACAAATTATGCGCTCCTGGGGCCACTGGGTATGCGACACATGGTATGTGTCGCATACCCAGGGCTCATTGGGTGTACGGCGCTCCCATACGAACGTCTTTGACACCAACTTGTGTATGTGGCACATGGGGTGTGCCACTACTGTGTGCCACTTTGTGTGTATAGCAATTGGTATGTGCCACTCACCAATGAACATTTGTGACGCAACTTGGGTATGTGTCACTAGGCCCACCATGTTCCACTGGGTACACTAGTCACCATACCGAGTGGGCGAAGCAGCGCACTGACCAGGACAAAGCGGAGAGACGCAAAAACACACTACACTCGCTGCTCGTGTGTCTTGTGTTTTCTTTCCGCTTTGTTCATGGTCGGTGAGCTCCTTCACCCACATGGTATGATGATTAGTCACCAACTCGCCCAACTTTACACATTACTGGGCACACTAGCTATATGCCGCTGGGCATGCGACACTCTTCAACGAGCATTTTGACGCCAAAGTTGGTCGCTGGGTATCACAACAACAAACACGTTCTACGTGTTGACATATACGTAATGCGAAACATTAAGTGGGTGTAAGCTAGAGTGTGATGTGCTTTAAGCTTTATTGCAGGTGGCTTCGCAGACGAGGTCTTCTTAGCTGAATTTACATGTGTTTTGCATGTCTGAGATATGGATATCTCGTAACATCTTCCAGAAAACAAAAAAACTACCCTTTCTAGCCTCCAGAACCGATACTGGCGTAATTAGTGGTAATATATAGAGAAAATTATCCATATTGCACTATATACTTTGGTAAAGTGTGCATCGTCGCTTATATAGACATGTCGAAGCAAATAATCCGTAAGACAAGCTTTTGTGAAATTGAGTAAATTCGTTTGTACTTAGCAGTGCTAGCGCGATGCAATGGTTTCAGAAAGGCAACTGGAAGAAGCGAGAATTAGTCGCTGGGCGGGGGGGGGGGGGGGAATTGCCGTTGCGGCTGTTATCAGCGCCAATACATGGGATCGACCCACTTTACGTGTTGGTTCAAAAAAATTGGGAGAGGAGTCTATCGAATTCTGGCACTAAGGCAGACAATGTCGATACAATCGCGCGTTAAATACGATACAAATAAGATACGAAATGACAATGAACGTGAAAAAGCAACAGAAAGAAACAGGATGGACAGATATAAGCAACATTTAATCATAGAATCATTTAAACCACCACCCACGTCGAGAATGCCTTCTTTGAACCATGCACTTGGTTGACCATTTCTTTTTATTTAGTTACTCATCAAAATTAAAGGCTATCGACTACCGTTGCTAAATTGCGTATGTGTTCGCGAAATCAAATGGCCGGTATTCTTGCTCTGTCTGGTTTCTTGAGAAAGCTATCTATGAGCTGCGTCGACAACGTTGACGTATAATTCCAGCGTGTACTAAATAATGAACAGTTCGTTTTTATTCTGTCACGGGGCGTCTGACATAGAGAAAGTTAAAATTAAGACGCGTTCACAATAGTGTCTACACATATATCTAGCGCAGAGCAGGGCATCGGTGGCCACCCACCTATGGCGAGCAAGCCCTTGCGCAGATCTCCGCTCATCTCCTTCGAGATGGACTCGATGATGGTCTGGTTCGTAAGGGCGTTGTACTCGCGAAATACGAGTAGCAGCTGTTCGTAGCTCTGGTTAGCCAGGATCTGGTTGAACATCGACTCGTCGGTGCCCCAGCGCTGGATGCCCGCTTGCTGCAAGAGCTGCGTGAAATACGAGACCGGGAATCGACGAGCGCGTCCATTTCGAAAAGCAGGTAGTGTGGATGAAGAAGCCATGACGCGTGTGTTTTTCGTAAGTAGCGCAATGTCAAGGTAACTGAAAAACGACGGATGCCGTAATGTCCCCGTTCATTTTCCTAGAGAAAACAGGGTGGCCATGCACTGTGTGTTTGCAAATTGTGTATCGTTAAGCATCATGCTTACTATTAGTGGCGTGTGCTTCGTGTACTCAATACGAAGACTTGTGTAACAACTCCGTCTGGATTTCATCTTTTCACAAATACCAAACGCAACGGTCATGAAGGGGACGGTTTATATTTGACGACACAAGGCTCACAGACACGGCGTTTACATGAACCCGTCGTCTAAGGCGAATCAAGTTGTCTGTCTTGGTTTGAGAGTTATCTGCCACGCTCCCGTAAAACCTAGCGCAAGTCCGGCTAGTGAACGTCGAGTGGTGTTGCCAGCTAAATTGCGCAGTCAGTTGGCGGAACCAGACCTGTTCGTAAAGTGCGTGAGAACGTATATAGTCGGGTAATCGACGCGGGATGCTGCTGCAGCCTCAGCTCAAAAGAAAGGTTCAAAAAGGGCGGCATGCGTTTATTATACCTTCCTCGCGAATGCGTCCTCGTTTTTTTTTTTCGGATATCGAAGACAAGAAATTTACTGCCCGATGTATTCGAGGAGCGTGAGATACCGAACGCTGGTGCACTCACGTGAGCGTCGTTCCTCGCTCTGCCGGGGTCCGGAGTGACGTCTTCCTCGCGATCCGCCTATGTAAATTAGAGGGGACGATCTTGGTGTACACATTCGAATGTCCAATAGTGGCGTAAAGTGATTCGTACAATGCGTGGTAAGCAATGAGCCTTCAGTCATTTCTACTTCGTTGCTGTTTTTTTTTTAATCTGCTACTGATGACACTTGTAACTCACGTTGCACATGGAGACCAAGAGTTTTCGGAAGTGGCCCGACGTTTCACTTTTGATGTCCGCCTCGAGATCTCTCCCAAAAACTGCAGAGCAAAACCGCGTGATCAAAACGTGTAATTCACGTGACAGCACATGTGCGATTGATCGCTGCTAGGTCACAGAAAGTCGTGCTTGGTACAGCTAGGAATTAGGTTTTTCGGCATCTACTTCTTTTAAGTTGGGGAGGCATTTATAGGCATTTGTGTTCTTCGCGGAATTCAGCTGTTCTCAGAAACTATTTTGACGGTGCCGCTTTATTGGCATTTTCAGCGCTTTCTTGGGCCATAAAAATTGACCGTCATTGTTTACAATGCGTAGCAAACAGTGACACGATAGTGTAAATGCAGTTGAGTGCATGCATTACAGCAGAATTTTTTGTTAAAATGCATGAGCATATACATAAAGGGGTCCTCGTCAAAGGGATTACGACGTTTTCTGTTAATCTTGTGCATTTGGGAAAAGCTGGACGCCCCGTTGATCCGGGAAAGGAAAGCGTTTTAAATGCAGCACCAGGCAGCCTGCGGAGGAATACAGCGTGTAGATTCCTTTTTTTATAGCCTTCCCCTTCTCGCTTGTTACCGCAGAGATTGACGGACAAGCACTTGTTTCTTTAAGATTCTTGTTTAGAATGCGTGCCACGAGCCAAACAAAGTGAGGATAGTCACCCAAGCGCCCATCGGCACTCTTATTGCAGTGCGTTCCACATTGGCGCTTCTCAATGAGGAGTTTTATGTAGGAGAACAGCCGTTTTTCCAGGTTAACAATCATCATGGAAAAAAAATCTCACCAACTCCCCCATTACACTGTAAAATAATTTACACCTTTAAAAGTGAAAAAGGGTGTAAGTCTATATCTGACACCCTTAGACTGCCAGTTATATAAATCAGACCCTAAAGGTGTGAGTTATAGACATATTTACACCCTTTTTCACTTTTAAGGGTGTAAATTATTTTACAGTGTATCTCACCTTTGTATTCGAATAAAGTACGTTCGTCTAGATCACTGCTGGTTGCTTGTATATGATGAGCGACACGTTGACTCGGCTCGGTTTACTGTTTATAGATAATAGTCGCAGTTTTGCCCAAAAGGCGAAGCATCGATTGGGATAGCAAATTAGTAGACAGCTATACGAGGTAAGGATATCAGTTTTATTGGCGGTATAAACTTCGAAACATTCGCCAAGGTGTCCGGTTTCGAAACTATGCAGTAGAGGAACCCACAAATTAAGCAACATAACTGGAGCGCAATGCTAACGGCAGTCGACAGGATGGGCACTATATACACGCCACACCGCAAACATCAAGGCGAGAGTGAAGCGAGGTGGCGCATCGGAGAATTAAAGGTTGGCGACGTTTCACACTCCTTCGTCTGCGCACGGGCTCCGTGTGGACGGCAGCTAGGCTTCATGCCAAGGGACGCATCGCCTCGCCGGCCTGCAGAAGGTGCGGTGACGCCGAGACGCTCGAGCACCTACTCTGCACCTGTCCTGCACTAGCCCAGGAGTGCGCTCCAGTCACTGCCACCTACCGACGGTATGGACTCCCGGCTACCTCAGAGACACACCTGCTGCTCTTCCCGGCCCGCTACCACCTCCCAGCACTGGCAAGCCTGCTTGAATATGTGTGCTCAAACGGGCTCCTAGATCGCCAATAGACTTCGGCCTCGCACGGCCTCTGCCTCGCGCACCGGCCATCGCCGCTGGATAATGCTGACGTCTGCTGCCTGAAACCTACTCTCCCTTTCCCCCTCTATCCTCTCATCTTTCATTCCCCGCCCCCATCCCCAGTACGTTGCGCCGTGCTCCCATATATGGGCTGCAGAATTGAGCGTATTTTCCCTCTCCCAAATCACGAAGAAGAAGAAGAATCGCACGAATTTAAATATTTGAGAATTTCAATCTCACCCTCGCGGAAGCACTCTTTGATCCTCCTGATATCGTCGTTGCTTCGCGTGCACAGGATCTCCACGAGGCAGTCCTCGTCGGTGCCGATACCCTTCATGGCGCTCCGCAGCTCGCGGGCCAGGTACTCGTGCATCGGGAACAGCAGGCCCACCATTACCGACTTGAAATTGCCGGAAAGCTCAGACTTGATGTCATTGACCAGGTCCTGCGGAGTACAGCGGGCCACCATTGCAAGAACAGACGGCAAAAAGACGCCGGCACGCCGGTCTGAGGCTTACGACCAGCTCTCAAAGGCATGCGTTGCGTCAGCGTAATTTCAGTTGCATCCGGGGATCGTGCGAACAGCGCGCGCAACCGCAGTTGTGCATGCGCACGGTGACGCTTCGATTCGTCGATGAGTGCGTTTGCGACTGAAGCTAATGCACCAAGTGGTTGTGAACACGACGTAAATTAAATGCTAGCAAACAATACATGCAAGTGGACTTACCCGGCCTAACATCTGCTTGTATGTGCTGACAATCTCAAGCCTCTGGGTGGACGACCTTGAGCATAGGATATTGATAAGGGCGTCTTCGTCAGTGCCTAAGGAAAAAAAAATTCAGTGGCCATTTAGCGGTATATGCGAGATATATCGCTCACTTAAACCGCGACCACTCCATTGCAAATTGTTGCCCAGAGGCTCACTCGACACCCGTCCTGCCTCTCCCACACACGAGTTGCTCCTTCTCTCTCTCTCTCTCTCTCTCTCTCTCTCTCTCTATATATATATATATATATATATATATATATATATATATATATATATATATATATATATATATATATATATATATATGTGCGTGTGTGTATATATAAGTGTATATGTGTGAAAAATGAGAAAAGCTGGTCATGTGGTAGAGGTTGATAGGGGATATATATCCCCTCTCAATCTCTATAGCACATGACCAGCTTCTCACATTTCACACATAAACACTTTCTTTCCAATTTGACACTCCTAATGCTAGCGCATTATATATATATATATATATATATATATATATATATATATATATATATATATATATATATATATATATATACATATTTGACACAATTTGACACTCCTAATGCGCTAGCATTAGGAGTGTCAAATTGGAAAGAAAGTGTTTATGTGTGAAATGTGGGAAGCTGGTCATGTGCTATAGAGATTGAGAGGGGATATATATCCCCTATCAACCTCTACCACATGACCAGCTTTTCTCACTTTTCACACATATACACTTTTCTTTTCACTTCGACACTCATAATGCTAGCGCATTAAAAATTGCCCGACTCAACTTGACATCTGCGTAATGCCAAGCATCGCCCGAATCGTGGCAGCCCGCGACGACGACTCGCGCCGAGCTTGCGGAGTCTGAGCAGCCCAAGACGCAGTTCATCGTTTTGCTATTTATTGCTTATCCGACGAACGCGTCCCGTGACGTGCCCACGGTAATCAGCCAAGCGCAAAGTGCAAAGGTAAGTAGTACTCAGGGGTGATATTCCCGAGCGAGCACACCCGGTTATACGTAATCTTCCCAGATTTCGCGCGTTTCTACATCGCTCACGTCCAGGTAGACGAAGGAAGACATTTCTGGCACAGTGCCAGAAACGCTGACAACTGAAACGGCACGCTGCGTTTGTCGCAAGCAAGAACTGAGGGACTTTAGCGAGAACGCGACGCGGCTGCCACTCTGTAGATGCGGCAGTAAGCGGCCACTCCGCCGCCGAACCGTGGGCAGGGCAACCAACTTTTACAGCGCGCACGAAGCCACCCAGAAAAATTGCACCATGCACAGCCACGGCCGAGGGCCATGAAGGGAGCTGCACGGTCACCTGCCACCCCAAGCCTAAAGACATTCGCCCCCCTACGACGGGATGCGATGCCGCCAGCGCGAAACTTGACGCGCTCTTCAGACGGCGCATCACGTAAGTTCGCGCGTCGACATCGCAAAAAAAAAAAAAATCGCAGTTTCGCCCGAAAGGCAATGCACCGATCATCATCATCATAATCATCATCCTCGGCAGCAGCAGCAGCAGCAGCAGCGTATTTAATGTCCCCTGCAGGATGCAGACTTCTCCCTGTGATCAATTATCCCTGTCCAGCGCCAACCGATTCCAGCTAGTGCATGCAAATTTCTCAATTTCATCACCCCACCTAGTTCTCGAGTGCGCTTCCCTTCTCTTTTCTTCGTTCTATCGTTCTTTGCGCGGTCCTTAACTTGTTTTTGAGCTTCCTTATCATTCTCCAAGTTTCTGCACTGATTGCGATAGCAAATTAGTGGATAGCTATGCGAAGTAAGGAAAGTAGCTTTAGCGGCCGTATAAGGTTGTAAACATTTGCTTACTAACTAAATTAACAATGACAGAATGTGTAAGTATGACTGATTGATCACATAGGAAGAAACAGAGAGAGAGACAGCGCTGTCCTTGTGTGCCTGCTTCTTTATGCGTTTTCGTTCAGCTGCGCTTACACATTCTTTCATGAATTCAAACCGACTAGCCCACCAGCGTTTTCTAACTAAATTAACCAGCACGTTGTTACGCGAGCACAGGTAAACATGAACACATTTCGCTCGATGAGCGCGGAAACTCGCTGCCAAAATTCTGGAATGAGGAATCGCGGCAGCAGCAAACGAATTGACCTTCATGCATCTCTCGCTTCAACGCTAACGAAACGTCGAAAGCACAGTGCATACGAGGCTACCGGTGCTATATGCGCACTCCGTAAAACATCGCAAATCGCTTTGAATATGATGCCCGCGTGGTGGCGCACTTTGGCCACGTCGCACATCGCTTTCAAGACACACGAGCGTCGGCAACGCGTCCCTACGGCGTCCACCAAAGGCGTCTACTATACGGCGTCCGCGATTCCCGTGGCCAACGCCGTAGTAGACGCCGCGGTTGTCTCCACTCTGTACGGAGCGGCGGGCGAGGAGGACATCGAGGCACCCTAGCAGCCGCCGGAGAAGACTCCCCTCCTCCTCGCCTGATCCTCCTGCCTCGCGCGCGATAGGAGAGGGCACGGACCCGGGCCGCGTTCCTCGCTCGTGCACGCGAGATTGGACCGTGTTCATCGGCTCACGCTCACACATGCTCACACGCTTTCACTCGCAAATACAGCATATGGCGCGAGGCGACGGTTTTGTCGCCCTTGGAATTTATTGGAACTTCATGGCGACGCCGACGACAGAAATGCGCCCGGAGTGTCCATGCAATCAATAAAAGCAGGATTCACTCGGAGAGTATGCTTCGCATTAAAGTTATAGTGGGGTATGGTGACGGACGAGTCGCATAACTCTACCAGACCTGCTTCGGGCACGCTGTAGGAGGTGTGTGCGAGTGACGTTAATATGTGGAATAGAAGGGACAAATGCAGCGCCGTAACTGACTCTTAAGTCGAGCTACAGGAGGTACTGCCAAATACTGATATAAACCTACCCCATCCTTTCATCGCCTTCCTCAGTGCCTGGGCGTCCTGCCTTGCATCGAAGTTTCGGTACGGCCTCAGCGTTCCTTGCTAGTGCAAGGAAAACGAAATCGAATAAAAATGTTGTTAGTAAGGTATCCCAACTTTATAAAGGACTAAATGATTTATTCAAATAAAGCGAGGCTGTGTCTTTGCCTGAATTGGGCGACTTTGCCTCGGAGCAAGCAAAAAAAGCGTCAGCCACTTCTTATCTAAACTACATTTTATGTGTTTGTGCTGCTTTTCAGAGCCATCATTTCAACCACTCTGAGAACTCCACCATGCGCTCCAGATAGAGCATTTGAAACAAATTTACTCCTCAACGCATTTACCTCCCCAATGCTCGGCTACCATTTTTTGACCTCCTTTTTTCTTTCTCTTTTGTACAGACGTGAACATTAACGGACTCTATTCACGTGTTGGAGAAATGCATTCAACGGTAAAATTTATCCTTCGTGAGGCAACAAAACACTTACCGAACGTGACGCAATTTTGTTTTGCGGGATGGTGCCCCATAAGCAGGCAGCTTCGGTAACAGTCATCATCGTCATAACCACCACCACCACCACCACCACCACCACCACCACCACCACCACCACCACCACCACCACCACCACCACCACCACCACCACCACCACCACCATCATCATCATCATCATCATCATCATCATCATCATCATCATCATCATCATCATCATCATCATCATCACCATCATCATCATCATCATCCATATTTATGCCCCCTAAGAGTTTCGAATATATATCATTAACCTAAAATAACAGGTAACCTAATAACAGGTGACTAAAATAACATAATATGACACTTTGAGAAGGTGCAAGTAAACAGCGCCCTACTACAAGCAGAAAAAAATTAAGAAAAATTTTCTTGATGTGCTTACGCAGTATCTGTAGCCGCCTCCCGTCAAGCCGGATCTTGCGTTGTAGCTGGAAGACTACGAAGAAATCGTATTTGAAATATTTAATAGAATAATTAAGTCCTTCGTATCCGTCTGCAATAACAAGACGAAGTGTTTACTTCAGAAACTCCACGAGACAAATCGTTAAGGCACTAACTGTCACGCGTCATCACATCATCGGTTCAAGAAAAGTGCTGTTCAGTATCGGCGTGAATGGAGTCGTGAGGCCTTGTGGCGGTGTTGCAGGCACAGTCCTGGCTTGACAGTGTAATCTAGAGGTGTGTACTGGCTCCGGGTGACCCGAAAGTCCCTACCCGACAGGGTCCGAGGGTCGGGCTCGGGCAGCCCGACGTCGTCTTGTCTTGGCAGGGCTCGGGCCACTGAACATTTTTGTTGTTCGCGCCGGATCACGTACAAAGCCCGAATCACGACCAAAGCATGGACGCTATTGTGGAATGGTACTCGAGCGCGATATGCAGAATTTGTTTCAAAATTTTTAATACTTTTTTGAGGGCCGCGTCCCTGGACTGGTTTTCATTATAGCGTGATGACTTATGATGTGACTGTGTGTTTCCCGAATACAGTAGGTTTTGTGTTGTAGTGAACGCCATCCGCGCGCCGCTATAACACACTACCGTATGTTTAATTAGCTTTTTCATGAACATGTTAAACAAAGCTTTATATATTCTAAAAGGAAGTTGGCAATACTTCCATGTTGTAGGTATAATTGGAGACATTATAGCGATTAGCGATCTATATGATGATAGGTGCGTAACTGCAGATTGTATATGCTTTAGATGACGATTATTAAGAAAAGGGGCAAGTACCCTGTGACGCAAGTTGGTGCCAAAGAGGTTCATTGAAGAGCGGCACATAAAAACTGAGCCAATTTAATGTCGAATAGGTTCATTAAAGAGCAGCACATGCCAATGACCCGAGCTGGCCCGATGGTTATTTTTGAACCCGGTTCCCTCAGCACAGCATCCCGGTGCTCTACTCATTTGGCCATGGACTACCTAGTGAGCAAAGTTTGCAGGTAAGAGGTTAAGCGCAGACATACGTACTAGAGACATAGCGCAAACTGGGTGAGTTCCCAAAGAATGCTTATCACATCAGTTTGGTCAGCGCAACAAAGCCATGGCAGTGTCGTACCAGGCCGGGCGTAGGATGCAAAGCTTTAATGCTATTAGTATCTTTGGGAACTTACTCCAGTTTGCAGTTAGTCTCTATGCGTTTTTGTATCTGTGTTGATGCCTAACCTCTTTCCCGCCATGCAACTTGGTTCACTAGATAGCCCATGGTCAAATGGGTTGGGCCCCAGACGGCTGTGCGGTGGGAACCCGGTTCAACAATGAACTGCAGGCCCCAACTTGGTTCACTGGGTACATAACTCTTGGCATGTGATGCTCTTCAATAAATCTTTTCAACGACATGTTGGACAGAGTGGCCATGAGCCACTCTGGAATGAACCGCTTTCGAGCAAGCTTGGGTTGCTGAACATATGCAACTCCAGGCCGGCATGTGCACATGCCGGCTCATAATAGGGTCCCTGAAGGACACCATGGTGCCCTTCAACGACTCTAATTGAAGCCTAATTTGGTTGCTCACTATGTGCCACTTGGTATGCGTTGTTCTTCAATGACCCACTTTCACGGAAACTTGGGGCAC
Source organism: Dermacentor albipictus (assembly GCF_038994185.2). NCBI lineage: Eukaryota > Metazoa > Arthropoda > Arachnida > Ixodida > Ixodidae > Dermacentor > Dermacentor albipictus. The sequence continues at coordinate 53,809,442 of NC_091823.1, forward strand.
TGGGTATCTCACCGTGTATGTGCCACTCTGCTATGAACCAGACTTTGATGCCAACTTAGACCAGGGAGCATATTTGCCACTTGGTATTTGCAGCCAACATCTCCCGTGCCATCTTGGATCACTGGGTATGTGTCTCTGGGTATTTGCTGTCATTTGTGATAGCAATCATGATATAAAAAAATGTCACCACGAATTACCCACGAACCATAAAATAGGTTGCCAATAGAATTAAGGTCACCGATCACCTATAAAACATGGATGCGCCGCCAATTTTTTGTACCGCTCCGGGACGGGCGTGATCATTGTAACGTCGGGCTCGGAAATGCGGTCAATTCTGCCTTCTAGTATAGACTGATATGAAGGCTTCTAAGGGTTATACATGTTCTACAGCACCAAAGCTTGCCAGCAGCTGAAAAACGGGGGCGTCAAGCTCATCGTAGTCGTATAAGTAGAGGGATAGATTTTATTGACCCATGTAGACAAACTTAATGACGTTTAACGTACAAAAAGAAAGTGCTGGAATTGAGCTCATTTCTACGCGTCGCTTCGATGACGTAAAGGAAGAAGGTGGGACGAACTTTGCTCGTAAGCTTTTGCGCCACTTTGCCTTCCCTACTCTGCATATAGCCTTATTAAGCGAATATTCGGCTACATTTCACTCATTTGTTTTTCCGTCACAATATGGGCTTGAGAGACACCGCGGTGGAGTGCTCCAAAATAATTTCGACCATTTCGGGCTCTTGAACGTGCACCAAAAGCTAGGCGCTTTTGCATTTCGCCCCCATCTGAATGCGGCCTTCGTGGACGGTAATCAAACCACCGACCTCATGCTATGTCTTTAGGCGAGTGCTGGGAGCCACATGAATTATTCGAGGATGTCCCTCAGGAAACGTTGTACAATTTAAGAAATCAGTCTTTCAATAATATTAAGCGCTTCGGTCTCCTATGTTCTCAAAATATCTTTGTACAGTGTTCAATCCAATAGATCCGCCCAGGTGGATTGCCTAGCTTTTTCGCACGATCTGAAAAAACTTGCTTTGAGTTCTTTCCAACCGATGCGAAAGCTGCCGGTTTCCTGACATTGGACATAATTGAATTTCTTCACTTAAATGCTTCTCGGACGGCTCTTACTTGGGTACTACGGGGTCAGTACATACATGATCTCAAACAAAGAACGAGTTGGCGCCATGTTGATTCCATGTAGACCATAATTACTGTCGTATAATTAAGCAAAGCAGAGAAAGAAAACGCCACCTTTTGGCCGGATAAAAAGTGGACAACACACACGAGTGCTGACAGCCTTCTGACGAGAAAATTCTACCTTCGGTGCTTTATAGCACTGACTCTGCCACTGCTGTACAGAGCATTTTTATGAGAGGCTGTGTACTCACCCGTCCTGGGTCGTAACTTGTGCTGGCTCCACCATAGCTACAACCTTGGCCACCATCGTAAGTGCCGCGTCTCTCGCTGCCATATCCACCAACCCGATCGATGGCGTAGTCACTTTCTCGCCTACCGCTGTAGCCGAGGTCTCTGTCAGTGCCGTAGCGGCCCCCTTGTCCGCCGTAGCTACCTTGTGGAGCTGGAGGATATGTGCTGGATGCTGGCGTTGATCTGTACGGCAGCGTGCCGTATTCGCCAGACGAACGCCGAATCGGAAGGGCTCCACACGGTGGTGGGTATGGCGTTGAAAGCTGCCCGTACGGTGGATAGCCATCGTCCGGCTCTGGCATGAATCTGGGTTGCGGCATACCACCACCCGTGCGTTGCCCGTACGGTGAACGGTCACTCGATGGTTGGCCGTAGGGCGGATAGCCGCCGTCCGGCTCGGGCATGCCTCCGGGCTGCGGCATACCACCGCCCGTGCGTTGCCCGTACGGTGATGGGTTACTCCGCGGTTGGCCGTAAGGCGGATAGCCGCCATCCTGCTCCAGCATGCCTCCGGGTTGTGGCATACCACCCGGTTGTGGCATACCGCCGAATGAACTTTGCCCGTAGCCTGGGAAGCGTAGAAAGGAGCCGTTGACCTTAGGTTGACGAGCATCGAGAATAGGCGTGGCCGGTCCCACCTAAGCACGCGCTGCAGCAGGTGGCCGGCCCACACAAAGCGATGCGATAAGACAACATAGGCGACAGCCAATTATAAGCCGTTCCCTTTGTTCGGTCACTTACTGACCAGTGCCCACTTTAGCGTTCACAGTGCTAAAGATTTTAATAAAGCAGAGTTTCATTACTGACGCGAATAAGTTTCTGGAATCAGCTTGAAAGCATAAGCGCTTCAATTCAGACCTTGGCCGCGATATTGCTGTGATGGCTTCGGCACGATTCTATACCTCTCTTATTAATCATCGTTTGATCACGGCCTGCTGATCATATTGGCAACACGGGCGGAACGTCGTTCTGACCACTAAGGAAGGGAGAAAAGCGCGAAAATGAATGGAATCGGAAAAGGCACCGCTAGAATATGTCTGCCCTTGCCACTCTCCGCGAAAGTGGCTACGGCATGCATTGTCACGGAATTCATATGAAGGCTAAACGTAGGTGTGTTCAGTTACTTGGATAATGTGCACGTTACTATAGCTTTACCTCGTCATACCCAGCTTATTTGATCAGCCGCTATGTTGTAGCGATGACTTTTACGATGCTATTCACTTCGAACTTTTCCCCTTTCGTAAGAGGTCAGAGTGACACTCCGTTCACGTCATCAATGGAACCTACCGGGCGCGAACGGTGGATAGTAAGAGCGGCAAAGAAGTGCGCGAAAGCAGTCGCTACGAAATCGCGGCTCTATTCGCGACTCCAACAAAATGCTCGCCTCCTAGCGGTCGCACCGAGAACCAGCCGATCTAGGTTCAGCCACAACTTTTTAGCATTACTGCGTGCGCCACAACGTTGCCTAGCAGTTCTCGAATCGTCCTGATGCTGCCACGCGCAATTGCGAAAAAAAAAAGACGGATGAAAGAATTTTTCTGTATACCATCATGGCGTCTCATCGTGGTGAAAAGACAGTCATTCATCATTTATCGTTTCTCAAAAATAGTAGACGACGCATAACGGAAAGCGACATGGATAAGAAACTTGCGCATTGGTAAAAAGGTTACTGACACAATAGACGGTGGTTTGTTCGAAAAAATTCACTCGGGACGACTTTCTTAATACGGGCGAGAAGACCATTGCTTTCTTTTTGTATATTTTAAATATGTAGCTGGCGTTTCAAATCGCGGAATATACTTTGTTTAGGCAGGTGATTTAATAGAGCACTGATGTACGCTAAGCTTCATTTGGATTTGTTATTTAGTTCTCTGGCCTTGCATTAATATATTACTGATGCCTTAAGCAGCAGGAGTATTCTCGCTATGTGCACCAGTAGCATGAACGATAACTAGCTCGGAAGATCTCAAGTTTATCAATGACAGATGTTATGCCGTGAGGCGACATATCACTTTGATAGCACGCTTTACTTTAGCGACATAAGAAGATGTTTTCAAATTCATCGTGGTGAGTTCTCAGTTTAGTAGTTCGCAAGAGATTGAGAAGGAACCGCAAACAGCACTCGTTCCAGATTTGGAGCCCTCTGCCTGGCCACAGCGCTGCTAGTGTGCTTTCCAATACTGTGGCCACAGCCAAATTCTATTACAACTGGTTCGATTTGTTTCCAAGTCATGCACTTACACTAACACATGTGACATTGCTCAAAACGATACTCTCGCTAAATTTCGGAAACCTATTGGAAGAAACGCAACTTGGTCCTCTTGATTGCTATTATTACTGCTCACATTTTACCAGCGTTTGACGATTCCTGCGAGCGGCGGGTATCATGCTGTGGTACCAAGCCTGGACCCTTTGTATGTATACCTTGAACACTGCATACTGCGACCACGAACACGCGCCAGTCATCAAATGCAGACTGCCTTATCATACCGTTTAGCTAACGATAAAGATAAAGGTGCAACTCCCCTCACAAACGGAACTCGCATTTGTTTTTATTCCAAGACACATCGACCAGGTAACTTAAAAGCTTTGAGCCTTGTTATGTCTGTGCATAATATCCGTATTTACCTTCTGAAAGCATGACAGACGTTACTACCCATATATTGTGGGACGCTATGTGATATACTGCAACACAAGGTATACAGTGTGAATTTACCAATGAAGCTCGAGAACAGGCAAGTATCATGTCTGTAAGCGGTGGAGCTACGCCGCGAGCAAGTGCTTCCACCTTTCGAAGGCCAGCTGGTTCGCTTGATCGAAAGGCTTTTTTCTCTTTAAAAAAGGCTGATGCGGCTCTCTAGGCAGGCTAGGCGTTTGCACGCACAGCGCAATGATTTACACGGTTTCGTTGACGAAATCCTTGAGATTGATCGAAATAAGGTAATCGGCACCAAGGACCCTTTCGGTGTCTACGAAACACCTAAATTCTACGCCACAAACATGAACTGTGACCACAGCACCAAGTGAAACTGGTGCTGAACCTTCCAGGTTCCATGAACCTGGAAGTAGTAGCCGTCTTTGTTAATTTGGACAGTGTTGCCAAGAGTATAACTAATCCTGAAGTTGCCAATAGGGCCGCATTCAGAAAAACGGTCTTACGCTAGAATCGGTAATAGTGATGTTTGAAATGTCAGTGGTCGTGGCCAACCGATGGCACGCTTGAGAAAAATCGGAATTCGGTGGATGCGGTCCGTTATAAGTGTCCCATGTTCTTGACCGGGACGTTGGCAGATGTGCCATGTCTTGAGTCAATTGCAAGATAGTGAGCGCCTTACTGGTCCAGAGGCGAGGAGGACCCAGGTAGCACAAAAGAGATACGTAACGTTTTCGTAGCGTTTATCCAAGACGATAAAAACGGGTTAAAGAAGACACGAATGAGAGAACTTCGGCGGGAAAACGTCGTATATCTCTGCTAATGTCCGGCTTAATTACTTTCTTTAGACGATCTAGAACAGGTCTGCAAGACGTATTCGAAAAGCTGGTCTAGAAATAGGATTGGGAAAGACACAAGTAATCCTTTTGCCAAAACTATTCGTAACCAATTTCTAAACGTTTTTAGGAGGTTATCAAAAAGCTGGTCTAGAAGTGGTCTTGAAAGGTTTACGTTCATCTGAAGCTAATTTTCGCGGGTGACGGGTGCGATCAGACATCGTTGTTCAAAACACGCGTTTAGTTTCGCCTCACGCGACTGGCCTATGCCGCGCAGACGTCGTCAGCCGCACCCGTCGGCACGGCCTAGGCCAATCGCGTGAGGTGAAACTGATCGGGCGTTTCGAACAACGATCTCGAATCGCGCCCCAGATGAGTAGAAGCGTCGTGTTGACTGTAAGAGCCATGGCGCAGTGCCAAGCACTGTTCCCCGCATCGCCGGCGTATCCTCTACCAAGTCCCACGAAAATAAGCCTGTTAGGAATAATGAATCCTTAATACCACCTTTAGTAAGCTACGATGCTTACAACCAAAATGGGAATGACATCCTGCAAAGAACAAATGGTCACGACTTGGCAGGCGGCAAGACCGAGCCCTTCATGCCAAAAGTGAATGAAGTGAGAACATTGTGACCAAGCAAAAACACTTAATTAAAATGCAATGCTTATGCAAGCTTCGAACAAACTGTGTGAGAAATGCAAATAGAAGTAAAAGTACATCAACAATGACAAAAGTCGCAGAAAGGATTCGTAATGAACTCGAAAGTGAACATTCACTAACACATAAACAACATTTCAAGTACACATACAAAAATGAACAGAAGAACCTGGAGTGTACTAAATTTTCTCATTTATCATAGTAAAGAGCACGTGCTATTAGATGGACTAGAGTTATGCAGAAGTGACATTCGGAGCGAATGGAAGTAGACTGAAAAATGCAAGAGTATGAGTCGGATGGTAACTGCCTCCAAGCAATGTTACCAATCAGCTAGAAGCTTCAAAAGAGCACAAAAAGAAATACCACCGCATACCATTATAAAATAATCCTGTGACAGAAATAAAAAAATGGGAACAATGCAAAATTGGAAATATCGCCTTTAGGATATATCAAAGAAGGTAATGGCGAGAAAAATAACCATACAAGAAAAGCAATAAAGTGAAATTAGTACAGAATACTTAAACGGGGGATTCAGTGTAACAAGTGAACACTACTGTAGTACAGCGAACGATGAGACAGTAATGCTGCATCTTGCCACTCCAGAACGTGAGAAATGAATATGCAAGCCTCATATTAGTAGCTTACATAAACATGGAAATAAACTGCAATGCACTCGAAGCTGCATTTGTGTAACAAAGGAAGCAATGGTCGTAATAAATAGTAAGTGTTTTATCTAAAAAACCCTGTACAAGAGGCAAAGTTGTACAGGCGCCCAAATCTTTAACTGGTGTGCGGGAGCGGCGACTTTTCCGGGCGTCAGCGCCGTATGACGCGGCGAGGCTGGAAACAGCCTAGTAGACGATGGGCCCAGCTGAGCGCGCTTTGTCCGCATGCGCTTAGCCTCAGACTGTTTCCAGCCTCGCCCCGTCAAACGGCGCTGACGCACGGAAAAGTCGCCGCTCCCGCACACCAGTTAAAGATTTGGGCGCCTGTACCTCTCTGGCAAAGGCAAAGTTGCAACGAATAATTTGCAAACCAGTAAATACATTAATTAGCACACTGACATGTCACACTTTGCGCACATCTTCAGTCTCATAAAGTAAAAAAAAAAGCACTCTGCATGAGAAAAACGTTTAACACATGTAGCCCAGAGCAAATTCTTTGCCAGTTCACCCACACTTTCACATCCAAAAACATTTGCCACAAAGTCCAGGCGCAGTTCTACTGATGTTTACCAATTCACCCCCACTTTCACGTCCAAAAATATTTGGCACACAGTCGAGGCAGAGCTTCATAGATAAACAGCTTGAGCGCACCCTACTGATTATTCTGCAGTCCCGCCGGAAATAGAACTGCCGCACAAGCTGGTAGTGGTTTAAATGTAGACACACTTGCTGCCCTGGACAGGTATGCTCAGATATCTGCACTGGTGCTCCGTTTTGTGAAGTAGACACATTGATGCACTACGCTGGTAGTTGAAATGTTTTGAATGCACAAGTATTGGCTTCACCAGAAAGACTTGCCCACATACCACCACTGGCATATATATGCACTTGCTCTTCACTCAGTAGCATTGAACTTAAAGTGTTCCCTATGTGGGAGCCATGTGTAAAACCGGTGTCTCACGACCACTCTCAATCGCCATCACGCCCGATCCGGATCGAAATTATCGATGCGACTGGCTCACTCTCGTAACTTGCGCAAAGGAGCCAATCACGACCGAGAAATTCGATTTGTAACGGATTGGATAGCGGTTAAAAGAGCCCCGTGTGAAACCGGTATCAAATAATGCACAGGCGTACGCTAGGAAAATGTGTTGCACAAGGACAAAAAACTGCGGCATGCCGTGGTGTGCGAAGCGCGCGAACAGAACACATATAAAAAAAACCGCGCGAGCGCTTCGCAAACTCCACGCGCACACATTGCATCCGCACGAACTCGGCAGGCCGCCGACTAAGTAAAGCGCGAAGGGCGCACAGCGTACATTCCGACACATGTCCCAAACGGCAAACAATCGTACTACCTGAAGCATACTCGACTCACGTACGCAGTATCCACAAGCGAGTTATGCAGCGTACATGCTGCATCCATTCGCCAAGTAGTAAAATTGATAACAAGCACAAAGCTACAAGGGACTCAATACATTAATACCATTTGAGGCGTCAAATAAAATAGAGTTGGGCCGTTTCATATATTGGACACAATATATGGACGCAAGTGGTACCCCGTAAGACCATGAAATACCGCTCACGTGGGTAAAGGGGGCGAAAACACAATCGAGAACCTAAAGCGTAAACGATAAAAGCACGGTATATATGGTGCACGCAAAATTCTGTAAGTGCGCTGTAGCGCGAGGGAAGAAAATAGGGCGAGCACTTGACCTCACCTTTTGGGATATCGTACTAGTACTGAATCATAAAAAAAAGCCTGTTTGAACCAGTTATCTTGTCTGCAACACTCTTGCTAAACGGGAGACTAAAATACCACGATCACGGCTCTATTGCGGAGATTGGCAAGGTGCGCAGCAATTTTGCCATCTTTCTTCGCATTCTGCAAAATGCTTTCTTGTTAGGATCACGCGTAGCGGCCGATCCCGACGCTAGGGACACACAGGCACGATTTCTTCCCTCTAACTTTCGTCCTTATACTGCCCTTAACGCCTGAATTACGCGTCAGTGAAAAGGCGCCTCAAATAACATGACAACGAACTTGAAGAGCTGATTAGTGCCCTCCACTCGGCGCCCTGCAATTGAAAACACTACTGAATCCGAAATTAAAACTACACAAACAGATCGCACAACCCAAAATAATCACAGAATGTCGTTTTCTTGACGGCAAAACACTGCAACGCTTACATGACAAAGGGCAGCGGCAGCACATTCAGAACAGCCGCAAACATACCACAGCGCAATGCAAGTGCGATAACGCAACTATGCCAGGCTTCACGAATAACGTGGCCGCCATGGTCCGATAACAATTGAAAACACTACTGATTTCCGAATTAAAACCACACAAACAATTTCGCACAACCCAAACTAATCACAGAATATCGTTTTCGTGACAGCAAAACACTGCAACACTTACATAGCAAAGGGCAGTGGCAGCACATTCAGAACAGCCGCAGACACACCACAGCGCAATGCGAGTGCGGGGACGCGACGACGCCATGACGACGCGACTATGCCCGGCTCGCCCGGCTGCCCGGCATCACGAATCACGTGGCCACCTTGGTCACATGATAACTAAAGAGATAGAGCGAGTCATATGAAGTCGTTTTCAAAACGTATTCACCCCTCGTTTTTAAGCTGCCAGGCTTCAAACGTTATCAAAACGTATTCACCCCTCGTTTTTAAGCTATCTTGTTTGTAACGTCTTTGATGCGTCGATTTTGGTCAAAAATCCGTTTTAGACGTTGAATCCCTTAATACGACGTTTTCAAGACTTTGTGTGCTACCTGGGGAGATGCGACGTGATGCAGATGAACCAGCTGGTATCATTTTTCAAGCAGGGGCGTTATAACGCAAAGCTATTAGAATCTGTTACTATTTCCTTTCTGCAACTAGCCCTCCACGAATATTCAAAATTCCCCTCCCCCCCCCACGTCGTTTGTTTGTCATACGACGTCAAGAAAGCTGCGAAAACTCCCCGTCTGATATGACATGTAAACCGCGATCATGCGTGATTATGCATAAATAAAAAAGTAATTATTTCCTCTCATATACCCCTTTTTCGACATTAGCCATCTGCTATTGGTGAAAATTATTCGGGCTGCGCCCGCTTCGCTTTTCTGTCACGCGACATCAGAAAACTGCGAAAACTCACCACGTCGAAGCGATGTATATATACGCCCTAAAGATGCCTTAATATGCCGAAAACAATTTTTTTTTTTGCAGTAGCTGGATACTGCCCCGTTTCGAAAGGAATTACCACCCGCCATGGCTGCTTAGTGGCTGTGGTGCTGGACTGCTAAGCACGAGTCCACGGGATCGAGTCCCGGTCACGGCGGCCGCATTTTGATGGGGGCGAAATGCGAAAACACCCATGTACTTAGATTTAGGTGCACGTTGGAGAAACCCAGGTGGTCCAAATTTCCGGAGTACCCCCTTACGGCATGTCTCATAATCAGATCGTGGTTTTGGCATGTAGAACACCATAATTTAACTTAGGGTAAAGGAATTAATGATGGTTAGTTGAGCACCGATCGATATTGCACTGGCTACTCGAAGCTGCCGGGGAGAATGGCTTTCTCTGAGTATAATAAAAAAAATACATGGCAGCATAGCAATGTAGAGCCCTTTCGACACGTTTACAACATCGACATGCCAACTCTTCGCTGAGAATCCCGCTTTAGCGGCATTTTTAACCTTCCATTACACACCGCTGCTTGACCAGCTACTGCAAGCCAAGAAAGATGAAGTGATTCTATCGTAGACACCGGCACCGCCCTCCTCATCCGGTTATCTACTTTCACTGCGCATATACCTATAGCTCGGACCCACCAAAACTCTCTCCACTTCTGCAAGATCGTGATCATGTCAGCCAATTAGATAAGAAAGAAATGTCAAGGGAAGCAGTGCCATTTGCTTTCGAAGCAGACGAAAGTGACCTCCTATAAACGAGGAGAGCGTTTGATTGGGATGTTCAGACAAACCTGCGGTTCACGGCCCGGTGGTTGCGGTGAGTGTGTGATTGTGAAGAGGAAGAAGCGCTCTTCACTGATCGCTTGTTCTAACTGTCTCGATTAAACACCGCTCTTGTCTCAAGAAAGCCGCGACAATATGCACTTGAATAGGTATTTGAAAAGAAGTAAATGCATCGATCTGCCCTGTCATTACGTCGAAATTCATGTACAGTGTGTACTTGAATTTCGACATAATGACAAGCCGGTTGTTGCATTTACTTCTTTTCTGCTACATAAACGTGCTTCTTTTTTGTGTAACTAAACCGCGCGCCACCGCTGGTATTATTGCAATCAAGCACTCAATACATACCTCCTGGATATCCGACGTCTGGGGCTGGGGGGTAACCCGGGGCTCTTATTCTAGATGGCGTGGAGTAGCCACTAGAGCCGCTGGCATAGCTGTCCCCAGGCCGCGATGGGGGATAGCCATCCTGTGGCCGGTTGCTACGAGGGTAGCTCATCCCTCCAGTGGTGCCGCTTAAGAGCCGTGGAGGACCTGCAAGGGGTCATGTACAGGTACCTCACGAACATGATTGTTCTTCGGAGCTTTATAGCCCAGACACAGAACGCTCTAACTGTCAACTGTCTCTTCCCTTGAGGATGGAAACGTCGTTACGGGACGACTATGCATAAGCGACGAACTTGTTCCAACTATAATCAAAAGTCATCTCAGCGCCATCACCGGCCGCAGTGACTCAAGGATTGCAGGGTTCGGTTGCTTCTGGGCCCGCAGTCGCCGACATAAGTTGCCGCTGAAGCGGTGGCATTCCGATGGGAGCAGCATGCTAAAGCTCTCGTGTATTTAGATGAGGGCGCCCCTTAAATTAAATCACTGACCTTCAGTACGGCGTCCCGCAGCACACCGTATTCTTCAGGATTGAAACCCCCAAGGATTCCCTAAAGGATTTCCTAGGGGAAATCCCTAAGCCTTTGGGCGTCCAAAACATTTATCAAGTTTTTTTTCTTTTTTTCTTTCTTTTTTTATTTTTAGTAGGCAAGAGGTCGAACCGACGCTATAAGACGATGTTCCAGGCAGCAGCACTGACGAGACCGGCGCGACGGTTTCTATGCGTCTGGATTAGGTCAGCACTACGAGCACCATTCCGCAAGCGTGGATATCGGCACTAGCCGCTTCTTTTGTCTGACTGAAGGCACGATTTAAAGGCAGGATTAGCGCAGCATACTCACCAGGGAGAAATTTTGCCACCGGTGGCCGGCGAATCAGTTGAGGCCAAATTCTTCTTCTTCTACTACGCCGCGTCTGGCGTGTGGTGCGTGCTGGAAGCACCTTTTTCACATTGATTTTAGGTGAAAGGCATGAAAGCGATAAACGTGTCAAAACCTGCAAGCTTCGTTTCTCTGCTTTTTTTTCCGTATCATCAATGAGCACATGTGGCTATAACTTCTAATAAAAATTTATTCACTCTAAGATGTATTTTTTAATATGTTAATAAGCCATCCTCGATTCTTTCTTATGATGGACTATTTTTTATGATGACTTTCCTTACGTAGCGCCCGCAGAATAAAAAAAGTTCATTGGTACAAACATGGTGCGAATAACGCGCACGGTGTGAGGCCAGGTCAAATTCCGAAACGAGAAGGTGCTCGCTGCGTCGCAGTATGCAAACAGTGTGACACCATGAGAATTCCATGGTTAACTTACTGATACATTATTTATTATCTTAGGAAATTCCAATTTAAGTGGATTAAAATTGAATGTTCTCCTTTCAAAAAACCACACGTTTTCCTAAGAAATTTTGTTTGTCTACTTTAAACCAATGCACTATTTCAACTGCTCCCTCACGTAGACTTCTTCCCTCAAGTGTACCCCCCCTAACCGGCCGTTTAACCGCCGGCTTCATAGCCAATCCCCTTAGCGTGTACGCCCCATAAATAGGAAGCAAGCAGGCAAGCAACAACCAGCTTCTATCTGGCCGTTCGATGCCCTCTTCCGCCGCATAGAAGTTGAATGTTGGTTGCTTGCGTTTAAATCATCATCATCATCATCATCATCATCATTACCATCATCATCATCTCTCTTCCACCGGTGTCGGGTAGAACGTCAGTGCTCAGCGCATCCGGCCGACGCTTCTCAATTTTATTGCGATACCAATTATATGGACACTCCAGGCATATTTCTGCCGTCGCACTCGCCGTCACCGTGAGGTGCAGCATAAAGTCCAAGGGCGACAAAAGCGTCTCCGTGTGCTGTGTGTGCGAGTGAAAGCATGCGAGAGTGAGCCGGCGATGGCGACGCAATCTCGTGCGCGCATTCAAGAAAACTGTCGCGCGCAAGGATCTGGGGAGTCGGGAGTGGGTATAGGGAGGGGGCCACGTTCTGCGAACAACCCCTAGACAAGAGAAGGCCTGAGCGCTCGGCGATTGAAGGGATCGCACACCTGGGATCGCGCGATCCCAGGTGCGCTTCAGCGCGATCCCTTCAGCGCAATGAAGGGATCGCGCTGATCCCTTCATTAACCTTAACCGGAGCGCAGTTCTTTTTTCTAGGCATAGTTGAACAGGTGGCCCGAAGAACATTAAGGGTGTTCCAAGATTATTTTATTTATGCAAAGCTATTTTCGCGCTGCTTTATTAGCCCATCTGTAAAAAAAAAAAAAGATGGCTCAACCTCAGGAATGAGAAAGCCGGATACATGATGACAAGGAGCATAGATTATATTGAAAAGTCACGGTGCTGCCCTCTTCGCAGTAGCTTCTCTGCCTTGATGTACCGTCGGCGTCAAAGAGTTTGCCGTTCATGTGACCACAAAAGTTCGTCAACAGAATGTTAGCACTGCACACATATCTCATGACAACTTCACTGGTGTGTCCTTCTTCAGGTTCGGGACACGTGTATTTATTCCAGTCTGGATTAGGCTTTAAAAGAATAATTTCGCTTTCGAGGCAATATTACATACAGTACCGCAATCCACATATTTACAACACCTCAAATGAGTTTAGCAATTTAGATACGAAACATATTCGCGCCACTATTTGCAAAAAAAAATAAATAAAAAACCAGCTGCCTTATATCGCATGGTTCCAGTTTTTCTCTTCTTTGTCTTAGCAAGGCACCCAATATTCTGTCATTCACCTTGCGGAAACATGAACACATGATTTTTCGGCCTCGATTTGTAATTGATCCAGCAATTGGGCACGTAGCACTTATTAGGCATATCCTGGCATGAACCTAAGCCACATTCCGTGGCAATGAAGGCTTGTCGGACACACGAGCGCAGAGACTACATGCACCATTCAAATCCAGAAAGTGCGCTCGGAAGCATGTCGCAGCATGCCAGCATCTCCCTACCCCGAAGCTATCCCAGAAGCGAGAGGGTTCCCGGAACTAATCGTATTTTCCACGCCTCATTTTCAACACAGGTGCGCAGCTCGTAGCTTCGTAGCACGCTGCACGGACCTTCCGGACCTTCCACGTGGTCCTCCTTTGCGTGACGTAGCTCGGGGTGAGGGGGGGGGGAGGTACAGCCAGAAGGCTCCGGGACGGCCGAGCCGCCAGGATTTCGAACACTTTCTTTTTCCGCACTCAACACGGTTTCAGGAAAGGCTGTTCGTCCGAGACACGGCTACTCGAATTTACAACAGATATCCGTCTTAACATGAATCGCTACTTACAGACTGACTGCTTATTGCTTGACTTTTCCAAAGCGTTTGATCGTGTTGCACATTGCCGCTTCATATCGAAATTATCTGCGTTAAAATTAGACTCCTGCACATTGTCACGGCTACGTAACTTTCTATCTCATCGAGAGCAATTTACCTCCGTTAATGACTTCAATTCCCCGAAATCTAACGTGACTCCTGGTCTTGGGGCCTCTGTTCGTTCTACTCTACAGAAATGATCTGCCTAACAACATATTGTCTTGCATACGAATATTCGCCGATGATTGCATGATCTACCGTCCAGTAGCCAATAGTGATGTTCATATAGCGCTCCAACGAGACCTAGAGACACTGCACCGGTGGTGTACTACATGGCGCATGACACTAAACGTGTCAAAATGTAGAACAATGTCTTTCGCCCGTAAACCTGTTAATTTGCAGTTTATTTACCACATCAGCACTAGTATTATATCCCCGACTACACAATATAAGTATCTTGCTGCGCACCTTAAACCTAACCTATCATGGTCTGAGCACCTTACGTGTGTCTCTGCCAATGCATCCAAATTATTAGGTATTTTTGCGCCGGAATTTGTGCAGTGTTCCATCTGCCTTGCGTAAAATGGCCTACTTAACGTTCGTGCGACTCCAGCTTGAGTACGCTTGGTCTCCACACCAGCATTACCTAATTGAAGCGCTAGAAACCATTCGGAATAGGGCAAGTGGTTTCATTGCTCATAATTACAGCGCCCAGTCTAGCATTTCGTAGATCAAAGCCGAACTATCGTTGCAGTCGTTGAGTACTCGCCATGATATCGCATTGGTGTCATTATTCCATAAATTTATTCACTCTGACGGATTATCTCTACCATGCTTGAAACACCACGTCTTCAGATCGCGCAGATTGGGCAATAATTTCAGCTATGTGCGCGACACTTAACTTTTCACCACTGCCTCGCGCCATCTGTCTCTGGCACAGCCTTCCAGAAAGCATTGCTTCGCTCAGAAATCATGATGCCTTTTGCAGTAATTTGGTCGCGCATTTCTTCTCCACACTGTGCGTAGGGTTGAGTTAGTACACGGGTACTTATCTAGGCCATTATGTTTACGTTTTCAATGTATGGCCACGCGTTATGCCACATTTTTTTTTCTTTTTTAACGTTACGCTGTGTATAACGTCTCAGCGCAAAGTACCTTGCTGCGGTTATGTAATACTTTTTGCTGTTTTTATGCAATGCTTATCTGTTAACTCGTTTTACTTTTTTTACGTTTTTCTGTACATATGCGAATTCCATCGTATTGTGCCAATGATTGCCTTGTTATGTTTATGCATCGGTATCTTTTTACCGATGGTATCTTGTGATGACTTGTACCATAGGCCCCTTTCACGCTATGCCTTTTCGTAGGCCTGCGAGGTCTTTCTATATATATATATATATATATATATATATATATATATATATATATATATATATATATATATATATATATATATATATATATATATATATATATATATATATATATATGTGTGTGTGTGTGTGTGTGTGTGTATGTATATACGGTAGGACCCATACACCGGCGCATAGCCAGTCATGCGGCTGTGCGTTAGCATATGGCTGCGCGTTGGCCACGTCCTTGCCAAGCACAAAGATAAGGATGTGCGATAGATTATTGAGGATCAGGCTATCTATAGGAATAGTGATACGTGCACCCCTTCGGTCGATTTGTCGGATAAGTAGACGGCTTTTTTTTATCATGAATAAATATTTGGATGATGTGGCGCCACTGTGCATGGGTAAATAGGTGGTTGTTTCCTGAAAATAAAGTTATTGAAGTTGGCGCATTCCGGTGTCGTCTCCCTTCTGTCCTTGTTCGCTGTCGTGAAATATGCTTTCCATGTGTGCAGACAAGTTTTGACAAAAATATGACACCAATAATTGATGAACATTGCTCATCCTAAGTTGAGTACAATGAAATGACACATCAGCAACCCGAAAATTGCTTAGGGTGAATCGCCCGCGTGTGTGTCGGGTGAGCGAAGAGCTATTCTGGCGACGTGGCATACACGATGCTATGAAAAACGAGCTGTTAAGTCGGAAGGAAACGAGCATGCAATTCTCTATTTCGCGGACAAAACGGTCAATGTATCAGGATTCTCGTTAATTGCAGAAGCTAAGGCAGCAAATTATTGGATTAGGAAGGATTCGCAAACCTCCCTTTCGTGGTGCGTTTTGAAACCAGATTCAAGTCCGGTGGCGGTTGTCTTGTAAAAAGAGTGGCCCGAGATAAGGACATGTTGGGATAGCGGAAGATTAGAAAGGCTCGCAGCATGCGATCTATGATAATTCAAACGCAATCTAAAGGTTGTTTTCGTTTGTCCTAATTTGCACGCAGAGCATTCTAGCATATAGATAACATTTGTCGCGCGGCAATCGACGTCGTCTTTTATCGTGAGGATAAAATTTGACGCGATGCTCATAGCACTTAGCGAAGTTGTCATGTGAGCGCAAACCTTGAACCGTGATTTGTTGCAAGGATAACAGGCTATGGGAATGGGTCTTGTAAGACGTTAGTATGTCGCGTAAATGTTATGATCGTCGGTAAACTGCGCGTGGCGGCTCCGAAAACACGTCTCTGAGGCGATTGCTCTGCATCAGTGTGTTACGATGATTTTCAAAGACGACATTACCGTTTGGAATGGATGCAGAGTGTGTTAAAACTAAATTAGTATGCCTTCGTTGCTCAACCCGCTTTCCACTCTGAGAAGCGCACTGCGGTATACTGCATCGGCTCCCTTAATCGCGCCATTCACAGTTATAGCAGCGGATACTTCTGCATTATAAAGCGCCGTGGTTGCTCAGTGGCTATGGTGTTGGGCTGCTGAGCACGAGGTCGCGGGATCGAATCCCGGCCACGGCGGCCGCATTTCTATGGGGGTGAAACGCGAAAACACCCGTGTACTTAGATTTAGGTGCACGTTAAAGAACCCCAGGTGGTCGAAATTTCCGGTGTCCCCCACTACGGCGTGCCTCATAATCAGAAAGTGGTTTTGGCACGTAAAACCCCATAATTTAATTTTTTTAATTATGAAGGCATCACAGAGTTTGTCGCAGTTAATAAAATCGGTTTGTTCAGAACACACTCCGTGTGCATTGCCATATTCGCAATGCACACGCCCGAGGGGATCCATGATGGCCGCCACACCATACGAGGCCCGCACGTGGAAAAAGCGAGAGCGCATGGGTCAAAGCCCCTTGTCGAGTCCCAATCTGTCGGAAAAGGACAAAGGAAAGCAGGGAGAGGCAGGAGAGTGTGAAATGGTGATTACAGCCGGCGACTGAAACTTGGCTAGGTGCCCAGAAGCAATAGTGGAGAGGGTGAACGGCGATAAAAGAGTGACGGTAGGGACATTTCCAGGACGGACACTCCATCCTCTCATGGAGCCAACAAAAGCAAAGCTCGCGGAAAATGCCCACGTGCGCTACCTTGCCATACGCTCCTGACATCGGAGTTTCCCGGCGACGGCCGCGCCACCTGTAGCGTTGAAAGCGCAACTCTGGTACTGATACAACTTCAGTCGACGGCGTAGTGGCGCACGTGTTGTTGTTATGACCGCGTGCGATTTGAAACTTCTAAACCACGTGCGCCACCGCCCTGCGGGTAAACGTTCTCATACCGCTGTTTTACGATGACAAATGTGCAAGGCATCGAAAACTGCCCAGGAAAAAATAGCGTGGGGACGGCGGTACTGCTGCGTCAAAGGCTGTAACAGCCGTGCAGGGCTGCCTGCTCTCCGACTCCAATTTCCTGGCCGGCCGTGGTTTTGTGCTCGCGCTTCCTTCCTGGAGGAACGTACTAGAAAGCATCGTAGTCAGTAGACTGAAGTTTTTGGTCGAGAAAGTCTTGCCGAGCAGCCGACTTACATATTTTTGAAAATTCTCCATATCTTTTAGAGCTATTTATTTTGCTGTGTACGAGGCACACTGCGCGGTGGCTGCAGGTGTTCTGGCTTGCGTTAGTCGCTCAGCACTTCCCGCTGTGTGGCTCTGTTTGGGTTCAGATTGCCGGATACGGTCACCCGAGTCTTGGCGGCAGGAGCGGCCCAAGCTTCGTCGTGCCGGTGCCTCGGCAGTTGTAAACAAAGTACTGCGGTTGCTTGTCTAATAGCAGTCTAATAAAAATTTTCTGCAAGTTGTTTACAAGAGCCTTTTAGTAATTTTAAAAGATATGGTGCCTATCATCCCTGGCTAATGAGGCTTTGCAAGCGTGTCAAAACAGCACCATGGAAGGACACGGCACGGGTCTGCGGCACGGGTGTACGGTAGCTCAAAAGGTTGGATAAGAACACGTACGGTTTCATTAGTAGCAATTGCTACGAACGGGTTGATGTCTGATTTTCCCTTATTTAATTACTTATCTCCACCTTGCCGGTTTCCGCAGAACTATTACGTCATACTCTTGCCTTTGCTTCGTGTTGTTGACAAATTCGACTTCGCCCTGCCATCTGCTAGCCGCCTGGTTAGCTCAGATGGTAGTTGCCCTGGAAAGGCGGTGGTCCCGGGTTCTAGTCCCGGACCAGGACGATTTTTTCTTCAACTTTGAGGCTTTTCTTTTGAGCAACCCGTTTAGGTTTCCTTTGTAGCACGAACGGGTGGATGTCTGATTTTCCCTTCTTTACCTGCCCCTAACGCTTAATAAGCTCAGCCATGCCTGCACACTCAATTGAGCTGCTTGATCACAGCATAATGTGATAGTTGAGTGTACTCAGGCTACAGATGCGCTGCAGTTGTGTTTGCCTTGGTGGAAGTGACACTTCTCATGAGATGACTAATAAAAAAATCGGGCCCCTCGGTTAACCCCCTTTCTTCTTGTTTACTTTGCCAGCACAGTCACACCGGCGACTTCTTTCACGCTGTGTACGTGCCCGGCAGCGTAGAACTTTTCCCCTTTACGACGAATGTCAGGGCGTATCCGACCGTCTAATATTAAGATTGGTCTGAAACCTTACAGCAAAACTTGCGCCATTTGTTCGTTTCAAAACAAGCATGAACAAGCGATCACATTGGCAGATCCGCGTGGGCAGCGTGAGTAGCGCGTGAGTAGAGAAGGCCTGAGCGCTCGGCGATTGAAGGGATCGCGCACCTGGGATCGCGCGATCCCGGAATGAAGGGATCGCGCGATCCCAGGTGTGCTTCAGCGCGATCCCTTCAGCGCAATGAAGGGATCGCGCACCTATGTGCAACCTTAACCGGAGCGCAGTTTTTCTTTTATAGGCGTAGTTGAACAGGTGGCCCGAAGAACATTAAGGGTGTTCCAAGATTATTTTATTTATGCAAAGCTATTTTCGCGCTGCTTTATTAGCCCATCCGTAAACAAAAAAAAATGAGATGGCTCAAATTCAGGAAGGAGAAAGAATTCCGGATACATGATGACAAGGAGCATGGATTATATTGAAAAGTCACGGTGCTGCCCTCTTCGCAGTAGCTTCTCTGCCTTGATGTACCGTCGGCGTCAAAGAGTTTGCCGTTCATGTGACCACAAAAGTTCGTCAACAGAATGTTAGCACTGCACACATATCTCATGACAACTTCACTGGTGTGTCCTTCTTCAGGTTCGGGACACGTGTATTTATTCCAGTCTAGATTAGGCTTTAAAAGAATAATTTCGCTTTCGAGGCATTATTACATACAGTACCGCAGTCCACATATTTACAACACCTCAAATGAGTTTAGCAATTTAGATACGAAACATATTCGCGCCACTATTTGCAAAAGAAAAGAAAAAAAAAACCAGCTGCCTTATATCGCATGGTTCCAGTTTTTCTCTTCTTTGTCTTAGCAAGGCACCCAATATTCTGTCATTCACCTTGCGGAAACATGAACACATGATTTTTCAGCCTCGATTTGTAATTGATCCAGTAATTGGGCACGTAGCACTTATTAGGCATATCCTGGCATGAACCTAAGCCACATTCCGTGGCAATGAAGGCTTGTCGGACACACGAGCGCAGAGACTACATGCACCATTCAAATCCAGAAAGTGCGCTCGGAAGCATGTCGCAGCATGCCAGCATTTCCCTACCCCGAAGCAATCCCAAGAGCGAGAGGGTTCCCGGAACTAATCGTATTTTCCACGCCTCATTTTCAACACAGGTGCGCAGCTCGTAGCTTCGTAGCACGCTGCACGGACCATCTGGACCTTCTACGTGGTCCTCCCTTGCGTGACCTAGCTCGGGGGGGGGGGGGGGGGGGATGGCCAGAAGGCTCCGGGACGGCCGAGCCGCCCGCACCTCGAACACTTTCTTTTTCCGCACTCAACACGGTTTCAGGAAAGGCTGTTCGTCCGAGACACGGCTACTCGAATTTACAACAGATATCCGTCTTAACATGAATCGCTACTTACAGACGGACAGCTTATTGCTTGACTTTTCCAAAACGTTTGATAGTGTTGCACATTGACGCCTCATATCGAAATTATCTGCATTAAAATTAGACTCCTTCACATTGTCATGGCTACATAACTTTCTATCCCATCGAGAGCAATTTACGTCCGTTAATGACTTCGATCCCTCAAATCTGACGTTACTTCTGGCGTGCCACGAGGTAACGTCTTGGGGCCTCTGTTGGTTCTACTCTATAGAAATGATCTGCCTAACAACATATTGTCTTGCATACGAATATTCGCCGATGACTGCATGATGTACCGTCCAGGAGCCAATAGTGATGATCATATAGCGCTCCAACGAGACCTATAGATAGCGAAGCAGTGGTGTACTACATGGTGCATGGCACTAAACGTGTCAAAATGTAGGACGATGTCTTTCACCCGTAAACCTGTTAATCTGCAGTTTATCTACCACATTAACAATAGTACTATATCCCCGACGAGACAAAATAAGTATCTTGCCGCACGCCTAACACCTAACTTATCATGGTCTGAGCACGTTACGTGTGGCTCTGCCAATGCATCCAAATTATTAGGTATTTTTGCGCCGGAATTTCTGCAGTGTTCCATCTGCCTTTAGTAAAATGGCCTACTTAACGTTCGTGCGACCCCAGCTTGAGTACGCTTGGTCTCCACACCAGCATTACCTAATTGAAGCGCTAGAAACCATTCAGAATAGGGCAAGTGGTTTCATTGCTCATGATTACAGCGCCCAGTCTAGCATTACGCAGATCAAAGCCGAACTATCGTTGCAGTCGTTGAGTACTCGCCGTGATATTGCATTTGCATCATTTCTCCATAAATTCATTCACTCTGACGGATTATCCCTACCATGCTTGAAACACCACGTCTTCACATCGTGCAGATTGGGCAATAATTTCAGCTATGTGCGTGTATATAGAGCGACAAACATTTAAGTTTTCACCACTGCCTCGCGCTATCCGTCTCTGGAACAGCCTTCCGGATAGCATTGCTTCGCTCAGAAATCATGATGCCTTTTGCAGTAATTTGGTCGCGCATTTTTCTCCACACTGTGCGTAGGGTTGAGTTAGTACAAGGGTGCTTAGCAATCCCATTACGTTTACGTTTTCAATGTATCGCCACGCGTTATGCCACATGTTTTTTTTTTTAACTTTACGCTGTGTATAACGTCTCAACGCAAAGTACCTTGCTGCGCTTAAGGAATACTTCTTGCTGTTTTTATGCAATGCTTATCTGTTAACTCGTTTTACTTTTTTTACATTTTTCTGTACATATGCAAATTCCATCGTATTGTGCCAATGTTTGTCTTGTTATGTTTATGCATCGGTATCTTTTTACCGACGGTATCTTGTGATGACTTGTACCATAGGCCCCTTTCAGGCTATGCCTTTTCGTAGGCCTGCGAGGTCTTCCTATATATATATATATATATATATATATATATATATATATATATATATATATATATATATATATATATATATATATATATATATATATATATATATATATATATATATATATATATATATATATATATATATATATATATATATATATATACGGCAGGACCCATACACCGGCGAATAGCCGGTCGATGTGGTTTGTCTGTCAACTCACTGTCAGAAATGCGGCTGTGCGCGGGCATATGGGTCCTGCCGTGTCCTTGCGAAGCACACAGATAAGGATGTGCGAGAGATTATTGAGGCTCAGGCTATCTCTTCGAATAGTGATACGTGTGTTAGTGCCCCTTTGGTCGACTTGTTAGATAAGTAGACGGCTTTTTCTTTTTTATGATTAAAAATTAGGATGACGTGGCGCCACTGTGCATGGGTAAATAGGTAGTTGTTTCCTGAAAATAAAGTTGTTGAAGTTAGCGGTCTCCCTTCTGTCCTTGTTCGCTGGCGCTAAATATGATTTCCATGTGTGCCGACAAGTTTTGACAAAAAACATCACACCAATAATTGATGAACATTGCTCATCTTAAGTTAAGTGCAATGAAATGACACATCAGTAACGAAAAAATTGCTTGGGGCGAATCACCTGCGTGTGTGTCGGTTGTGCGAACAGCTATTCTGGCGACGTGGCATAAACGATGCGATGAAAAACGAGCTGTTAAGTCGGAAGGAAACGAGCATGCAATTCTCTATTTCGCGGACAAACGGTCAATGTATCCGGGTTCTCGTTAATCGCAGAAGCTACGGCAGCAAATTATTGGAGTAGGAAGGATTCGCGAACTTCCCTTTCGTGGTGCGTTTTGAAACCAGATTCAAGTACGGTGGCGGTTGTCTTGTAAAAAGAGTGGCCCGAGATAAGGACATGTTGGGATAGCGGAAGATTAGAAAGGCTCGCAGCATGCGATCGATGATAGTTGAAACGCAATCTAAGGGTTGTTTTCGTTTGTCCTACTTTGCACGCAGAGCATTCTAGCATATAGATAACATTTGTCGCGCGACAATCGACGTCGCCTTTTATCGTAAGGATAAAATTTGACGCGATGCTCTTAACACTTAGCTAAGTTGTCATGCGAGCGCAAACCTTGAACCGTGATTTGTTGCAAGGATAACAGGCTATGGGAATGGGTCTTGTAAGACGTTAGTATGTCGCGTAAATGTTATGATCGTCGGTAAACTGCGCGTGGCGGCTCCGAAAACACGTCTCTGAGGCGATTGCTCTGCATCAGTGTGTTACGATGATTTTCAAAGACGACATTACCGTTTGGAATGGATGCAGAGTGTGTTAAAACTAAATTAGTATGCCTTCGCTGCCGAACCCGCTTTTCCAGTCTGAGAAGTGCACTGCGGTCTACTGCATCGGCTCCCTTAATCGCGCCATTCACAGTTATAGCAGCGGATACTTCTGCATTATAAAGCGCCGTGGTTGCTCAGTGGCTATGGTGTTGGGCTGCTGAGCACGAGGTCGCGGGATCGAATCCCGGCCACGGCGGCCGCATTTCTATGGGGGCGAAACGCGAAAACACCCGTGTACCTAGATTTAGGTACACGTAAAGAACCTCAGGTGGTCAAAATTTCCGGTGTCCCCCACTACGGCGTGCCTCATAATCAGAAAGTGGTTTTGACACGTAAAACCCCATAATTTAATTTTTTTAATTATGAAGGCATCACAGAGTTTGTCGCAGGTAATAAAATCGGTTTGTTCAGAACACACTCCGTGTGCATTGCCATATTCGCAATGCACACGCCCGAGGGGATCCATGATGGCCGCCACACCATACTTTGAGGCCCGCACGCGGAAAAAGCGAGAGCGCATGGGTCAATGCCCCTTGTCGAGTCCCAATCTGTCGGAAAAGGACAAAGGAAAGCAGGGAGAGGCAGGAGAGTGTGAAATGGTGATTACAGCCGGCGACTGAAACTTGGCTAGGTGCCCAGAAGCAATTGTGGAGAGGGTGAACGGCGATAAAAGAGTGACGGTAGGGACATTTCCAGGACGGACACTCCATCTTCTCATGGAGCCAACAAAAGCAAAGCTCGCGGAAAATGCCCACGTGCGCTACCTTGCCATAGGAGAAGGTGGGCTAAATGAGCCTCTAAGCAGGAACGCGACAGGACTAACCCTGCGCTTGGCGAAGCGCGTGGTATTCTAGGAAAAAAGCAGCATGAAAGAGAACCAGTTGGGACAGGTGCTGCTGCTGACAAATTTAAACTGGAAGAAAGCCGAAAAGTGAATTCCTCTCCTATCGCCCCACTCCTGTTGACGCTGAGCAGTGATGCTGCAAGGGCTGCAGAAAATAGCGCCAATTTTTCCCTTTCCCTTCAACAACCACTTCTCTCTAAATTCCTAAGTGCACAGCCACAGGGCTAGATTGAGATTCCCGTTTGGCTGATTAATGAATTAGGACCAAAACGTAAGGAAGCTCTGGTGAAAGCAGTGGAAAAAAACTTTAAAAGGTAAACGAATACCACACAGCTGGCGACAAAGTAGAATCAATTTAATTTTTAGAGTTAAGGGGGAGAAATGGAATTAACTCGCACAGACCATTGATCATTACATCGTTTTTGTACAGGCTAGCAATGCAGGCAATCAAGTTAAAGCTGCAAGCATGGGCAGAGAATAATGGCATTTTGGGGGAACATCAGAATGGCTTCAGAATAAGTAGGCGTTTAGATAATTTATTTGCTCTTCCTCAGTTTATTGAAATATCAAGAGTAGAAAGCAGGTCGTTATGTGTACCCTTTTTATTCATTACAGGATCTTATGACAGAGTAGACCGCGACATCTCGTGGAATATTCTGGAAGAGGAACCCTTATGTGACGGTGGTCTACAGCTTTTGAGAGAGATTTACCTAGAAAATACTGCTTGCGTTGAATGGGGAGAGATTGAGAGCGAGGAGGAAGTTGATATCAACAAGGGACTGAGGCAGGGATGCTCTTTATCCCAATTGCTGTTTATGATGCACATGGTGAGGATGGAGAGGGCCTTAGAGGGAAGTAATATTGGGTTAAATCTCGCACACAAACAGGCTGGTGCAGTAGTAAAGCAGCAGCTTGCAGGTTTATTTTATGCGGACAACATTGTCTTGATAGCTGTGCAAAGTGATTTGCACCCTCTGGCTAATAGCTATGGACAGAAAGGCAAGAATTTAAGTTTGAAATTCAGTGTTATAAAATCAGGTGTTAGATATTCAATGAAAACCGTGAACAGACAGTGGCAATACAGGGCCAGGAAATACCTTGGGTAAAATATTATAAATACCTTGGTATATGGATAAACGAAGGCAATAGATATATGTAAACACAGGAAAGAACAATAACACTAAAGGGGAAGAGAAATGCAGTCATAATGTGAAGCACAGAGTGCTATGCGGATACAATACGTACGAGGTGCTCCAGGGTATATGAAAAGATGTAATGGTTCCAGGACTTATAAAATTTTGAAAATGCGGTTGTTTGCATGAAATAAGGCGTACAATCAGGACTTGACGAGAACCAAAGGTCAATGGGGCCTTTGGGCGTTCTCGGGAAGACTGCAAATGAAGCTGTGCAGGGTGATATGGGCTGGAATGGTTTTGAAGTGAGGGAAGCTCGCAGTAAAATTCATTAAGAAGAACGACTGAGAAATATGGAATAAAGTAAATGGGCTGGAAGAGTGTCTAGGTATCTGTACAGGGAAAACATTGATTCACAGTGGAGGAAAGGAACTAAAAAGTTTACCAGCAAGTATGCGGCATGTAGGGTGAGCAACACAGCAACAAAGAACGTCAACCGGAAAGTCAGAGAAGCTAAAAAAATATCGTCGGTGGCGGCAATGGAAAAGAAACCTGCCATGAGTAACTACTTAGGAGGAAAAAAAACAAAATTAGAGAAGAAACAATTTGCGATAACTCAAAGGGAAGCTCATTACTTTTCGAAGCGAGACCAGGATGCCTTAGAACACGCACCTATATATCGGGATACAATAAGGAAGAAGAAGCATGCACTTCCTGCGGTAAAGCTAGGGAAACAATAGAGAATGTCTTATTAGAATGTGAAGAAGTCTGCCTAGCAGTCTATTTAGGCGCCACTGGCCTCCTTGAAGCTTTTGGGTTCAGCGAGAGCAGAGGAAAAGTAAACATGTCTGCAATAGACATAGTAAGAGGCGATTGGAATATTGGTGGAAAAAAAGTAAGGAAACGACAAAAAATATATAATGGAGACGTACAAAAACAAAGTTCACAACAGGAGGTCATAAAATTTGGTTAAGAGAATTCATCGTGTGTTTTTTTTTCTTTTTAACCTAGGTAGGACATTAGGCAGTATAATAGCAAAAGCTTGGTGTAGCGACCCACCTCCCCGTTCCAAAGGGGACGCTCATAACATCCGCCCATCCATTGCCGAGACAGAGATTTCACCTGGTCGACGAAAACGTGTATGGAGGGGCTCTAATCATGATCGCCGAACACGCGTCGGTGTTGTAGCACGCCGAGCTTATTCTCTTCGGCTGCGGGAAAAGGCAGCGATAGGGCTAGCTATCGATATTGCTATCTTTAGCAGACATGGTGGGTCGCCTCCAGACCAGCGAAGAGAAGGGACCTATGCCTAATTGAAGGTAAGGAAATCCTGAACGACGGCTTTCCACGGCGTACGTCAAGGCATGCAGCACTCGAGCGGTTACTCTTTAAGGAGTGTTTGTACGAACGTCGCACGTTCAAGAGAGGAATTTTCAGCCGTGCTGTCCAAATGCCTGGCGCGCCGCGTAAATATATAATCGACAGTCTTGAATATATTAATTCATGCACCACGCCAATATAAATGGCAACCGTGCGTGCTTGTTGCACGGTGCCTCGGGTGTTTCGGCATTTAGCCACCTTCGAAATGCGACTGCCGCAGGCGGGATCGAATGAATGAGATTAACTGTTTCTGTTGCACAAGAAAGGAGTTGCATGCATAGTTCTTCAAGCACAATAGATTAGACCGTTGAAACCCGATGATAAAGCTTCCGCGCTTTTTAAAATGTACGGCCGGAAAAATGCTTCAAAACACAGTCGCACGGACGTACACAAGGCCTGCACGTTAGTGCAACCGACAATATCCGAAAAATAACGCACCGTTCATGATCAGCTGGTATACTAAAAAAAAAACACACACGGTTGTCCAATGGTTCTACAAATAATCAACTGTTTCGGTAGCATTCCGAGAGCCTTATAATGCCGTAGGGCATAGGCAGAAACTTTGCAGCTTGTGTCTTTTCGTGCCGCGTTGAACGTCCGGTCAATATAAACCCCAGTCATACTGTCGTAAGAGTTAACTGTTTATGTTTTCGTCATCAGTGCCTGCGATTAGCATTCTTCTTCTGATCCAACAACACTGGATCATTCTATTGTGCAGAACACACTTTGGCGGACAAATGCTTCGTTTCACTGTTCCTGTTTTATTAAACAAACTAATCAAAAAAAGGATAATAATTGAAGAATTTGGAGCACGTTTTATTCGGGAAACACTTTTATCATAAAATCATCGCAATATTATTGATCGCTAACTAAGCTTTCAGTGTATGTTGTAATTTGTCTTCGTGTACTGTACTGTGTAATTTAACGGTAAAGGAATCTGTGCATCTATATATTCAGTTCATGATGAACCTATGTGTATTACGACCTGTATAAAATATTAACCCCTTCTTGCTATTTATAAATTTTGTTCTTCTGTCCTCAATGCTTTTCATGTATCAGGGAGGCTCGGGTTTTCCTCAAGTGACTAATATCACTTTTATCCCGAGCCTGTCCTCATCCTTGAGATGAAAATAAACTGATTTGATTTGAAGTTCTTGTACGCCTTGATGGTTTCCTCTACAGACACCGGTGGTCACAACACCCCGCTTCTTCTTCTTTCCCAAGCTTGGAGCTCAGAAGTGTCGCTCGATGTGCGCGCTTCACGAATTCACCCTATCGAACAGGCCTCCTTGGAAAACCTTAAGCCGCTTTGTCATGGAATCGCACAAGAAACCAAGTCGAAAAAGAAAGATGGCCTTTGTCTCGGCGAAGAAACGAATGCCGATGCACATTAAAAATGCTCATCACTTCCGGTTGACATCTCCACTGCGGGTGGCAGTGGTCAGGCTAAAACAGGGGTGGGAAGCAAATCATCTAAATTGTCAAGCAAATATTTGCACAGCAGTGAGGGGGCCTACCAGGAATCAAGCAAAGTTTACAAGAAACAGAGTTACAAGGCTACAAAACAGTTACAAAAGGTTACGAGAAACGACCAACACGGGCGCAGCCCGCAACTAACAGTTTTTTTTTCAAAAGAAACCGAATAAGTAAAAAAATACGCTGAAAGGACAATACCAACCTCTGGAATGTGAACGAGAAAACGAAAAATAACATACACGTGGCAAAAGCAAAGCTGGCTAATCAACAACTGATTTGCATGAACTCCCAAAGGTAAGACACCTCTTCCTGTGACAATGATAGCGAGGGTTGACTACGTCATCTGTCACCCTCCAAGAACGTGTAAAAGGCTTCCATTACTTCCCTTGTCTTTAGGGGGGCATGTCTGAACAAAGTGTTCGCGCATCGCAAATAGCGTAAGAAGTTTATTAATGTATGCCACCGCAATCAGTTACTCGTAACGTGCGGTGACACATGCATAAAGGCGGCCGAACTCGGGCAGCCGACTCGACAACAAGCTACCAGCGGCAGAATCCCTCGCGCAGCGCACAAGCTTGCAGATTGAAGAGTTCCAATCCCTTTATTCGTTGTTTCTGCCAATGACTCTATTCCTGCACCGTCACTGACCTAATCCTAACCGACTACCTTTTCTCAATTTTGCTCTACATTTGCTCAATATTTTCCGTGTATTAATCTATGCGTGCGTGCATTACTGGTGTCGCGTGGTGGCATTGTCGCCAGTAGGCAAGAGGTCGGACCGACGCTGTCAGACGATGTTCCAGGCAGCAGCACTGACGAGACCGGCGCGACGGTTTCTATGCGTCAGGCTTAGGTCAGCACTACAAGCGCCATTTCGCAAGCATGGATATCGGCACTAGCCGCTTCTTTTGTCTGACTGAAGGCACGATTTAATGG
Organism: Dermacentor albipictus; assembly: GCF_038994185.2. Classification (NCBI taxonomy): domain Eukaryota; kingdom Metazoa; phylum Arthropoda; class Arachnida; order Ixodida; family Ixodidae; genus Dermacentor; species Dermacentor albipictus. The sequence continues at coordinate 53,838,268 of NC_091823.1, forward strand.
CAGGATTAGCGTAGCATACTCACCAGTGAGAAATTTTGCCACCGGTGGCCGGCGAATCAGTTGAGGCCAAATTCTTCTTCTTCTACTACGCCGCCTCTGGCGTGTGGTGCGTGCTGGAAGCACCTTTTTCACATTGATTTTAGGTGAAAGGCATGAAAGCGATAAACGTGTCAAAACCTGCAAGCTTCGTTTCTCTGCTTTTTTTTCCGTATCATCAATGAGCACATGTGGCTATAACTTCTAATAAAAATTTATTCACTCTAAGATGTATTTTTTAATATGTTAATAAGCCATCCTCGATTCTTTCTTATGATGGACTATTTTTTATGATGACTTTCCTTACGTAGCGCCCGCAGAATGAAAAAAGTTCATGGGTACAAACATGGTGCGAATAACGCGCACGGTGTGAGGCCAGGTCAAATTCCGAAACGAGAAGGTGCTCGCTGCGTCGCAGTATGCAAACAGTGTGACACCATGAGAATTCCATGGTTAACTTACTGATACATTATTTATTACCTTAGGAAACTCCAATTTAAGTGGATTAAAATTTGTCACCTTCTAGAATGTTCTCCTTTCAAAAAACCACACGTTTTCCTAAGAAATTTTGTTTGTCTACTTTAAACCAATGCACAGTTTCAACTGCTTCCTCACGTAGACTTCTTCCCTCAAGTGTACCCCCCCCCCCCCTAACCGGCCGTTTAACCGCCGGCTTCATAGCCAATCCCCTTAGCGTGTACGCCCCATAAATAGGAAGCAAGCAGGCAGGCAACAACCAACTGCTATCTGGCCGTTCGATGCCCTCTTCCCCCGCATAGAAGTTGAATGTCGGTTGCTTGCGTTTAAATCATCATCATCATCATCATCATTACCATCATCATCATCTCTCTTCCACCGGTGCCGGGTAGAACGTCAGTGCTCAGCGCATCCGGCCGACGCTTCTCAATTTTATTGCGATAGCAATTATATGGACACTCCAGGCATATTTCTGCCGTCGCACTCGCCGTCACCGTGAGGTGCAGCATAAAGTCCAAGGGCGACAAAAGCGTCGCCCTGTGCTTAGATTTAGGTGCACGTTAAAAAACCCCAGGTGGTCAAAATTTCCGGAGTCCTCCACTACGGCGTGCCTCATAATCAGAAAGTGGTTTTGGCACGTAAAACCCCATATATTATTATGTGCTGTATGTGCGAGTGAAAGCGCGCGAGAGTGAGCCGGCGATGACGGCGCAATCTCGTGCACGCATTCAAGAAAACCGTCGCGCGCAATGATCTGGGGAGTCGGGAGTGGGCCACGTTCTGCGAACACCCCCTAGACAAGAGAAGGCCTGAGCGCTCGCGGCGAATGAAGGGATCGCGCACCTGGGATCGCGCGATCCCGGAATGAAGGTATCGCGCGATCCCAGGTGTGCTTCAGCGCGATCCCTTCAGCGCAATGAAGGGATCGCGCACCTATGTGCAACCTTAACCGGAGCGCAGTTTTGTTTTAGGCATAGTTGAACAGGTGGCCCGAAGAACATTAAGGCTGTTCCAAGATTATTTTATTTATGCAAAGCTATTTTCGCGCTGCTTTATTAGCCCATCCGTAAACAAAAAAAAATGATATGGCTCAACCTCAGGAATGAGAAAGAATTCCGGATACGTGATGACAAGGAGCATGGATTGTATTGAAAAGTCACGGTGCTGCCCTCTTCGCAGTAGCTTCTCTAACTTGATGTACCGTCGGCGTCAAAGAGTTTGCCGTTCATGTGACTACAAAAGTTCGTCAACAGAATGTTAGCACTGCACACATATCTCATGACAACTTCACTGGTGTGTCCTTCTTCAGGTTCGGGACACGTGTATTTATTCCAGTCTAGATTAGGCTTTAAAAGAATAATTTCGCTTTCGAGGCATTATTACATACAGTACCGCAGTCCACATATTTACAACACCTCAAATGAGTTTAGCAATTGAGATACGAAACATATTCGCGCCACTATTTGCAAAAAAAATAAGAAAACCAGCTGCCTTATATCGCATGGTTCCAGTTTTTCTCTTCTTTGTCTTAGCAAGGCACCCAATATTCTGTCATTCACCTTGCGGAAACATGAACACATGATTTTTCGGCCTCGATTTGTAATTGATCCAGCAATTGGGCACGTAGCACTTATTAGGCATATCCTGGCATGAACCTAAGCCACATTCCGCGGCAATGAAGGCTTGTCGGACACACGAGCGCAGAGACTACATGCACCATTCACATCGAGAAAAAAAAAAAGTGCGCTCGGAAGCATGTCGCAGCATGCCAGCATTTCCCTACCCCGAAGCTATCCCAGGAGCGAGAGGGTTCCCGGAACTAATCGTATTTTCCAAGCCTCATTTTCAACACAGGTGCGCAGCTCGTAGCTTCGTAGCACGCTGCACGGACCTTCTGGACCTTCCACGTGGTCCTCCTTTGCGTGACGTAGCTCGGGGCGAAGGGGGGGGGGGGGAGGGAGGTACAGCCAGAAGGCTCCGGGACGGCCGAGCCGCCCAGATTTCGAACACTTTCTTTTTCCGCACTCAACACGGTTTCAGGAAAGGCTGTTCGTCCGAGACACGGCTACTCGAATTCACAACAGATATCCGTCTTAACATGAATCGCTACTTACAGACTGACTGCTTATTGCTTGACTTTTCCAAAGCGTTTGATCGTGTTGCACATTGCCGCCTCATATCGAAATTATCTGCGTTAAAATTAGACTCCTGCACATTGCCATGGCTACGTAACTTTCTATCTCACCGAGAGCAATTTACCTCCGTTGATGACTTCGATTCCCCCAAATCTAACGTTACTTCTGGTGTGCCAAGAGGTAACGTTTTGGGGCCTCTGTGGGTTCTACTCTATAGAAATGATCTGCCTAACAACATAACGTCTTGCATACGAATATTCGCCGATGATTGCATGATCTACCGTCCAGTAGCCAATAGCGATGATCATATATAGCGCTCCAACGACACCTAGAGACAGCGAACCAGTGGTGTACTACATGGTGCATGGCACCAAACCTGTCAAAATGTAAGACAATGTCTTTCACCCGTAAACCTGTTAACTTGCAGTTTATCTACCACATTAACAATAGTATTATATCCCCAACGAGACAATATAAGTATCTTGCCGCGCACCTTACACCTTACCTATCATGGTCTGAGCACCTTACGTGTGTCTCTGCCAATGCATCCAAATTATTTGGTTTTTTTTGCACTGGAATTTGTGCAGTGTTCCATCTGCCTTGCGTACAACGGCCTACTTAACGTTCGTGCGACCCCAGCTTGAGTACGCGTCTCCCATTTGGTCTCCACACCAGCATCACCTAATTGAAGCGCTAGAAACCATTCAGAATAGGGCAAGCGGTTTCATTGCTCATAATTACAGCGTCCAGTGTAGCATTACGCAGATCAAAGCCGAACTATCGTTGCAGTCGTTGAGTACTCGCCATGATATTGCATTGGTGTCATTATTCCATAAATTCATTCACTCTGACGGATTATCCCTACCATGCTTGAAACACCACGTCTTCACATCGCGCAGACCACTGCCTCGCGCTATCCGTCTCTGGAACAGCCTTCCGAATAGCATTGCTTCGCTCAGAAATCATGATGCCTTTTGCAGTAATTTGGTCGTGCATTTTCTCCACACTGTGAGTAGGGTTGAGTTAGTACACGGGTAGTTATCAATCCCAGTTCGTTTACGTTTTAAATGTATAGCCACGCGTTATGCCACAAGTTTGGCGTAACGTGTGGCCACAATGTATGGCCACAACGTCTCAACGCAAAGTACCTTGCTGCGTTCATGTAATATTTCTTGCTGTTTTTATGCAATGCTTAACTGTTAATTCGTTTTACTTTTTTTTACATTTTTCTGTACATATGCAAATTTCATCGTTTTGTGCCAATGTTTGTCTTTTTAAGTTTATGCATCGGTATCTTTTTACCGATGGTAACTTGTGATGAATTGTACCATAGGCCCCTTTCACGATAGGTTATTGAGGCTCAGGCTATCTATTGGAATAGTGATACGTTTGTTAGTGCCCCTTCGGTCGACTGTCAGATAAGTAGACGGCTTTTTTTTATGATTAGAAATTTGGATGATGTGGCGCCACTGTGCATGGGTAAATAGGCGGTTGTTTCCTGAAAATAAAGTTATTGAGGTTAGCGCATTCCGGTGTCGTCTCCTTTCTGTCCTTGTTCGCTGGCGCTAAATATGCTTTCCATGTGTGCAGACAAGTTTTGACAAAAATAGGACACCAATTATTGATGAACATTGCTCATCCGAAGTTAAGTGCAATGAAATGACACATCAGCAACCAGAAAATTGCCTGGGGCGAATTGCCTGGGGCGAATCGCCTGCGTGTGTGTCGGGTGTGCGAACAGATATTCTGGCGACGTGGCATACACGATGCGATGAAAAACGAGCTGTTAAGTCGGAAGGAAACGAGCATGCAATTCTCTATTTCGCGGACAAACGGTCAATGTATCCGGGTTCTCGTTAATCGCAGAAGCTACGGCAGCAAATTATTGGAGTAGGAAGGATTCGCGAACTTCCCTTTCGTGGTGCGTTTTGAAACCAGATTCAAGTACGGTGGCGGTTGTCTTGTAAAAAGAGTGGCCCGAGATAAGGACATGTTGGGATAGCGGAAGATTAGAAAGGCTCGCAGCATGCGATCGATGATAGTTGAAACGCAATCTAAGGGTTGTTTTCGTTTGTCCTACTTTGCACGCAGAGCATTCTAGCATATAGATAACATTTGTCGCGCGACAATCGACGTCGCCTTTTATCGTAAGGATAAAATTTGACGCGATGCTCTTAACACTTAGCTAAGTTGTCATGCGAGCGCAAACCTTGAACCGTGATTTGTTGCAAGGATAACAGGCTATGGGAATGGGTCTTGTAAGACGTTAGTATGTCGCGTAAATGTTATGATCGTCGGTAAACTGCGCGTGGCGGCTCCGAAAACACGTCTCTGAGGCGATTGCTCTGCATCAGTGTGTTACGATGGTTTTCAAAGATGACATTACCGTTTGGAATGGATGCAGAGTGTGTTAAAACTAAATTAGTATGCCTTCGCTGCTCAACCCGCTTTCCACTCTGAGAAGCGCACTGCGGTCTACTGCATCGGCTCCCTTAATCGCGCCATTCACAGTTATAGCAGCGGATACTTCTGCATTATAAAGCGCCGTGGTTGCTCAGTGGCTATGGTGTTGGGCTGCTGAGCACGAGGTCGCGGGATCGAATCCCGGCCACGGCGGCCGCATTTCTACGGGGGCGAAACGCGAAAACACCCGTGTACTTAGATTTAGGTGCACATTAAAGAACCCCAGGTGGTCGAAATTTCCGGTGTTCCCCACTACGGCGTGCCTCATAATCAGAAAGTGGTTTTGGCACGTAAAACCCCATAATTTAATTTTTTTAATTATGAAGGCATCACAGAGTTTGTCGCAGTTAATAAAATCGGTTTGTTCAGAACACACTCCGTGTGCATTGCCATATTCGCAATGCACACGCCCGAGGGGATCCATGATGGCCGCCACACCATACTTTGAGGCCCGCACGCGGAAAAAGCGAGAGCGCATGGGTCAATGGCCCTTGTCGAGTCCCAGTCTGTCGGAAAAGGACAAAGGAAAGCAGGGAGAGGCAGGAGAGTGTGAAATGGTGATTACAGCCGGCGACTGCAACTTGGCCAGGTGCCCAGAAGCAATAGTGGAGAGGGTGAACGGCGATAAAAGAGTGACGGTAGGGACATTTCCAGGACGGACACTCCATCCTCTCATGGAGCCAACAAAAGCAAAGCTCGCGGAAAATGCCCACGTGCGCTACCTTGCCATAGGAGAAGGTGGGGTAAATGAGCCTCTAAGCAGGAAAGGGACCGGACTAATCCTGCGCTTGGCGAAGCACGTGGACGAGCTGTATTCTAAGAAAAAAGCAGCATGAAAGAGAACCAGATGGGACAGGAGCTGCTGCTGACAAATTTAAACTGGAAGAAAGCCGAAAAGTGAATTCCTCTCCTATCGCCCCACCCCTGTTGACGCTGAGCAGTGATGCCGCAAGGGCTGCAGAAAATAGCGCCAATTTTTCCCTTTCCCTTCAACAACCACTTCTCTCTAAATTCCTAAGTGCACAGCCACAGGGCTAGATTGAGATTCCCGTTTGGCTGATTAATGAATTAGGACCAAAACGTAAGGAAGCTCTGGTGAAAGCAGTGGAAAAAAACTTTAAAAGGTAAACGAATACCACACAGCTGGCGACAAAGTAGAATCAATTTAATTTTTAGAGGTAAGGGGGAGAAATGGAATTAACTCGTACAGACCATTGATCATTACATCGTTTTTGTACAGGCTAGCAATGCAGGCAATCAAGTTAAAGCTGCAAGCATGGGCAGAGAATAATGGCATTTTGGGGGAACATCAGAATGGCTTCAGAATAAGTAGGCGTTTAGATAATTTATTTGCTCTTCCTCAGTTTATTGAAATATCAAGAGTAGAAAGCAGGTCGTTATGTGTACCCTTTTTATTCATTACAGGATCTTATGGCAGAGTAGACCGCGACATCTCGTGGAATATTCTGGAAGGGGAACCCTTATGTGACGGTGGTCTACAGCTTTTGAGAGAGATTTACCTAGAAAATACTGCTTGCGTTGAATGGGGAGAGATTGAGAGCGAGGAGGAAGTTGATATCAACAAGGGACTGAGGCAGGGATGCTCTTTATCCCAATTGCTGTTTATGATGCACATGGTGAGGATGGAGAGGGCCTTAGAGGGAAGTAATATTGGGTTAAATCTCGCACACAAACAGGCTGGTGCAGTAGTAAAGCAGCAGCTTGCAGGTTTATTTTTTGCGGACAACATTGTCTTGATAGCTGTGCAAAGTGATTTGCACCCTCTGGCTAATAGCTGTGCACAGAAAGGCAAGTATTTAAGTTTGAAATTTAGTGTTATAAAATCAGGTGTTAGATATTCAATGAAAACCGTAAACAAACAGTGGCAATACAGGGCCAGGAAATACCTTGGGTAAAATATTATAAATACCTTGGTATATGGATAAACGAAGGCAATGGATATATGTAAACCCAGAAAAGAACAATAACACTAAAGGGGAAGAGAAATGCAGTCATAATGAAGCACAGAGTGCTATGCAGATACAATACGTACGAGGTGCTCCAGGGTATATGAAAAGATGTAATGGTTCCAGGACTTATGAAATTTTGAAAATGCGGTTGTTTGCATGAAATCAGGTGTACAATCAGAACTCGACGAGAACCAAAGGTCAGTGGGGCCTTTGGGCATTCTCGGGAAGACTGCAAATGAAGCTGTGCAGGGTGATATGGGCTGGAATGGTTTTGAAGTGAGGGAAGCTCGCAGTAAAATTCATTGTGAAGAACGACTGAGAAATATGGAATAAAGTAAATGGGCTGGAAGAGTGTCTAGGTATCTGTACAGGGAAAACATTGATTCACAGTGGAAGAAAGGAACTAAAAAGCTTACCAGCAAGTATGCGGCATGTAGAGTGAGCAAAACAGCAACAAAGAATGTCAACCGGAAAGTCAGAGAAGCTAAAAAAATATCGTGGGTGGCGGCAATGGAAAAGAAACCTGCCATGAGTAACTACTTAAGAGGAAAAAAAAAACAAAATTAGAGAAGAAACAATTTATGATAACTCAAAGAGATGCTCAATACTTTTCGAAGCGAGACCAGGATGCCTTAGAACACGCACCTATATATCGGAATATAATAAGGAAGAAGAAGCATGCACTTCCTGCGGTAAAGCTAGGGAAACAATGGAGAATGTCTTGTTAGAATATGAAGAAGTCTGCCTAGCATTCTATTTAGGCGCCACTGGCCTCCTTGAAGCTTTTGGGTTCAGCGAGAGCAGAGGAAAAGTAAACATGTCTGCAATAGAGATAGTAAGAGGCGATTGGAATATTGGTGGAAAAAAAGTAAGGAAACGACAAAAAAATATAACGGAGACGTACAAAAACAAAGTTCACAACAGGGGGTCATAAATTTTGGTTAAGAGAATTCATCGTGTTTTTTTTTTCGTTTTTAACCTAGGTAGGACATTAGGCAGTATAATAACAAAAGCTTGTAGCTGATTTGAAATTAAAGTTTACGCTCTCTGGTGTAGCGACCCACCTCCCCGTTCCAAAGGGGACGCTCATAACATCCGCCCATCCATTGCCGAGACAGAGATTTCACCTGGTCGACGAAAACGTGTATGGAGGGGCTCTAATCATGATCGCCGAACACGCGTCGGTGTTGTAGCACGCCGAGCTTATTCTCTTCGGCTGCGGGAAAAGGCAGCGATAGGGCTAGCTATCGATATTGCTATCTTTAGCAGACATGGTGGGTCGCCTCCAGACCTGCGAAGAGAAGGAACCTATGCCTAATTGAAGGCAAGGAAATCCTGAACGACGGCTTTCAACGGCGTACGTCAAGGCATGCAGCACTCGATCTGTTACTCTTTAAGGAGTGTTTGTACGAACGTCGCACGTTCAAGAGAGGAATTTTCAGCCGTGCTGTCCAAATGCCTGGCGCGCCGCGTAAATATATAATCGACAGTCTTGAATATATTAATTCATGCACCACGCCAATATAAATGGCAACCGTGCGTGCTTGTTGCACGGTGCCTCGGGTGTTTCGGCATTTAGCCACCTTCGAAATGCGACTGCCGCAGGCGGGATCGAATGAATGAGATTAACTGTTTCTGTTGCACAAGAAAGGAGTTGCATGCATAGTTCTTCAAGCACAATAGATTAGACCGTTGAAACCCGATGATAAAGCTTCCGCGCTTTTTAAAATGTACGGCCGGAAAAATGCTTCAAAACACAGTCGCACGGACGTACACAAGGCTTGCACGTTAGTGCAACCGACAATATCCGAAAAATAACGCACCGTTCATGTTCAGCTGGTACACTAAAAAAAAAATGCACGGTTGTCCAACGGTTCTACAAATAATTTACTGTTTCGGTAGCATTCCGAGAGCCTTATAATGCCGTAGGGCATAGGCACAAACTTTGCAACTTGTGTGTTTTCGTGCCGCGTTGAACGTCCGGTCAATATAAACCCCAGTCATACTGTCGTAAAAGTTAACTGTTTATGTTTTCGTCATCAGTGGCTGCGATTAGCATTCTGCTTCTGATCCAACAACACTGGGTCATTCCATTGTGCAGTACACACTTTGGCGGACAAATGCTTCGTTTCACTGTTCCTGTTTTATTAAACAAACTAATCAAAAAAGGATAATAATTGAAGAATTTGGAGCACGTTTTATTCGGGAAACACTTTTATCATGAAATCATCGCAATATTATTGATCGCTAACTAAGCTTTCAGTGTATGTTGTAATTTGTCTTCGTGTGTTGTACTGCGTAATTTAACCGTAAAGGAATCTGTGCATCTATATATTCAGTTCATGATGAACCTATGTGTATTACGACCTGTATAAAATATTAACCCCTTCTTGCTATTTATAAATTTTGTTCTTCTGTCCTCAATGCTTTTCATGTATCAGGGAGGCTCGGGTTTTCCTCAAGTGACTAATATCACTTTTATCCCGAGCCTGTCCTCATCCTTGAGATGAAAATAAACTGATTTGATTTGAAGTTCTTGTACGCCTTGATGGTTTCCTCTACAGACACCGGTGGTCACAACACCCCGCTTGTTCTTTCCCAAGCTTGGAGCTCAGAAGTGTCGCTCGATGTGCGCGCTTCACGAATTCACCCTATCGAACGGGCCTCCTTGGAAAACCTTAAGCCGCTTTGTCGTGGAATCGCATAAGAAACCAACTCGAAAAAGAAAGATGGCCTTTGTCTCGGCGATGGAACGAATGCCGATGCACATTAAACATGCTCATGACTTCCGGTTGACATCTCCACTGCGGGTGGCAGTGGTCAGGCCAAAATAGGGGTGGGAAGCACATCATCTAAATTGTCAAGCAAATGTTTGCACAGCAGCGAGGGGGCCTACCAGGAATCAAGCAAAGTTTACAAGAAACAGAGTTACAAGGCTACAAAACAGTTACAAAAGGGTACAAGAAACGACAAACACGGGCGCAACCCGCAGCTAACAGTTTTTTTTCCAAAGGAACAGAATAAGTAGAAAACTACGCTGAAAGGAGAATACCAACCTCTCAAATGTGTACGAGAACACGAAAATAACATACACGTGGCAACAGCAAAGCTTGCTAATCAGGAACTGATTTTCATGAACTCCCGAAGGTAAGACACCTCTTCCTGTGACAATGATATCGAGGGTTGACTGCGTCATCTGTCACCCTCCAAGAACGTCTAAAAAGCTTCCATTATTTCCCTTGTTTTTAGGGGGGCATGTCTGAACAAAGTGTTCGCGCATCGCAAATAGCGTAAGAAGCTTATTAATGTATGCCACCACAATCAGTTACTCGTAACGTGCGGTGACGCATGCATAAAGGCGGCCGAACTCGGGCAGCCGACTCGACAACAAGCTACCAGCGGCAGAATCACTCGCGCAGCGCATAAGCTTGCAGATTGAAGAGTTCCAATCCCTTTTTTCGTTCTTTCTGCCAATGACTCTATTACTGCACCGTCACTGACCTAAACCTAACCGACTACCTTTTCTCAATTTTGCTCTAAATTTGCTCAATATTTTCTGTGTATTAATCTATGCGTGCGTGCATTACTGGTGTCGCGTGGTGGCATTGTCGCCAGTAGGCAAGAGGTCGGACCGACGCTGTAAGACGATGTTCCAGGCAGCAGCACTGACGAGACCGGCGCGACGGTTTCTATGCGTCAGGCTTAGGTCAGCACTACAAGCGCCATTTCGCAAGCATGGATATCGGCACTAGCCGCTTTTTTTGTCTGACTGAAGGCACCATGTAATGGCAGGATTAGCGTAGCATACTCACCAGAGAGTGAGTGAGTGAGTGAAAAACTTTATCAGCTCTAGATTCGCTGGTCTTCTGCGGTCTTCAGATGGAATCGTTCATCTTCTAACACAACGGTCGGTTGCCCTTAGTCCAGGGCTCCGCTGGATGCTGCTGCCAGTTGTGCTCGCCGAATCAGACCTTCTTGGTCGACCTGGCGATCGCTGGAGAGCACTCCCTCCCATTGTTCCGCACTCGGGTTTGGTATAACGGGTGCCACGTCTATCTTCTGGCATGCCCACGTTATGTGATACAGCGTGGGTGTTTCGTGGCACCAGGGGCATTTGTCATTGTATTGTGTCGGATAAATTTTGCTGAGTACGTGTAGGTTCGGGTAAGAGCCCGTTTGTAGCTGCCTCCACGCGACAGAGTCCTCTCTGCTAAGGGAGCTGTGCGGTGGTGGATACCGCTTTCTGCAGCCCTTGTAGTAATTTAGTATCGCCGAATAGTCTTGGGGTACAGGTTCGGTCTCCTCGAGGTCGCCTACGTGGGATGCTCGGTAATAAGTGTGCCCTCGAGCTATCCTGTCCGCCTCTTGGTTCCCTGCGACTCCCGTGTGTCCCGGCGTCCATACTATTGTATGCCTAATTGGTTCTTCTTTTGTTTGTCTTTGTGTTATGTGGTCTCCGGAGCGGAGTATGCGGAGCGCTCCGTGCCCTATTCTGCCGCGTAGGTAGTTGCGGCACGCTGTTTGCGAGTCTGTAAGGATTGTTAAAGACCGTTTAGAACGATATCCCTCCGCTGCCGCTAGAGCGACGGCCGCTTCTTCAGCCTCGATTATCGTACAGCCTTGTAGTGATGCGCTGGTGATCTCGCGTAGGTTCGAATAAATCACCGTTGCTACCGCGTTGCTGTTGCTCCGCCCCGCTGCTCTGGCGTATGTGGCTGCGTCCACATATACCGTCGTTTCTTGGGGTGCTAGTGTTTTTTGTAGGTATTCAGCCCTCGCTTCTCTGCGTGCTTTGTGGAGGTTGGGATCCATGTTCCAGGGTATGGGTGCTACTTTTAGAGTGTTGCGATACTCGTCCGGAATTGTTTCGGTCCTCTGGATCTCTTGCAGTTGATCGGCGCAGCCTAGTTTCTTCAGGAGCTCCCTGCCAGATGGGGTCTGCTGTAGTCTGCGTTGTTGGGAGACTAGTTGCGCCTCTTTCAATTCGTCGAAGGCGTTGTGTAGTCCTAAGGCTAGGAGCTTTTCGGTTGAGGTGTTCTGGGGAAGGTGGAGTGCGGTTTTGTAGGCTTTGCGTAGAATCGCGTCCACCTGTTGTACCTCACTCTTGATGGGATTGTAGTATGGGAGGCTGTATGCCACTCGGCTGACAACCAAGCTTGTGACCAGAGGAAATTTTGCCACCGGCGGCCGGCGAATCGGTTGAGGCCAAATTCCTCTACTATGCCGCGTCTGGCGCGTGGTGCGCGCCGTAGGCACATCTTTCACATTGATTTTAGGTGGAAGGCATAAAAGCGATAAACGTGTCAAAACCTGTAAGCTTCGTTTCTCTGCTTTTTTTTTCCGCATTATCAATGAGCACATGTGGCTATAACTTCTAATAAAAATTCATTCACTCTAAGATGTATTTTTAATATGTTAATAAGCCATCCTCGATTCTTTCTTATGATGGACTATTTTTTATGATGACTTTCCTTGCGTAGCGCCCGCAGAATAAAAAAAGTTCATTGGTACAAACATGGTGCGAATAACGCGCACGGTGTGAGGCCAGGTCAAATTCCGAAACGAGAAGGTGCTCGCTGCGTCGCAGTATGCAAACAGCGTGACACCATGAATGAAAATTCCATGGTTAACTTACTGATACATTATTTATTACCTTAGGAAACTCCAATTTAAGTGGATTAAAATTTGTCACCTTCTAGAATGTTCTCCTTTCAAAAAACCACACGTTTTCCTAAGAAATTTTGTTTGTCTACTTTAAACCAATGCACAATTTCAACTGATCCCTCACGTGGACTTCTTCCTTCAAGTGTATCCCCCCCCCCCTAACCGGCCGCTTAACCGTCGGCTTCATAGCCGATCCCCTTAGCGTGTACGCCCCATAAATAGGAAGCAAGCAGGCAAGCAACAACCAGCTTCCATCTGGCCGTTCGATGCCCTGTTCCTCCGCATAGAAGTTGAATATCGGTTGCTTGGGTTTAGATCATCATCATCATCATCATCATTACCATCATCATCATCTCTCTTCCACCGGTGCCGGGTAGAACGTCAGTGCTCAGCGCATCCGGCCGACGCTTCTCAATTTTATTGCGATAGCAATTATATGGACACTCCAGGCATATTTCTGCCGTCGCACTCGCCGTCACCGTGAGGTGCAGCATAAAGTCCAAGGGCGACAAAAGCGTCGCCCTGTGCTTAGATTTAGGTGCACGTTAAAAAACCCCAGGTGGTCAAAATTTCCGGAGTCCTCCACTACGGCGTGCCTCATAATCAGAAAGTGGTTTTGGCACGTAAAACCCCATATATTATTATGTGCTGTATGTGCGAGTGAAAGCGCGCGAGAGTGAGCCGGCGATGGCGGCGCAGTCTCGTGCACGCATTCAAGAAAACCGTCGCGCGCAATGATCTGGGGAGTCGGGAGTGGGTAGGGATGATGATGATGATGTATGTTGTTTTGTGGCGCAAGGGCCAGGTTTGGCCAAAGAGCGCCATGACTGGAGGTAGTGTTAAGGATGTATTATGGAAGATGTGACTTGGCTGTAAAGTGGCCTAAAATAGTCGCAGTAAAGTGCGTAAAATCTATGTACTATAAAATTATGGCGATGACTAATGATGAATACTATGAACATTAAAATCCATCGTAGAAGAATGATGCACAATAAAAATATATAGGATGGTAAAATTACATAAAGCACTGCTGCCTCGCCAGAGCCCTTGAAACACAAGGGCCTAGAGGCATGTGCTATACTAAAGAGCTATCGCGGCGGTATCCTCTGAAGAGAGGACCCGCTACGAACATGTGGGCTAAAAACATGCAAGACAACATCTTTCAGAAAACTTAGGACTGCGTTGGTGTCAAATAAAGGTTCTGGGCCGAGTAACATAACGGGATGAAGGGGGATGCGCTGCCGGTATGCTAAGGGAAAATGTTTCTTTCTTTCGTATTCGGCTTCCCGACACTCCAAGAGGACGTGGAGGACGGTCAGCCTGTCCTCGCATCTACCACAAGTTGGAGGATCATTTCCAGTGAGTAAAAAGTTATGTGTGCCGAAAGTGTGTCCTATTCTTAGACGGCAGAATAGGACATCTGTCCGGCGGGATTTTGTTACGGGAGGCCAGAAACCTAATTGTGGCTTGATTACATGCAGTTTATTGTTTGTTTCCATGTCCCACGAGCGTTGCCAGTAGTTCCGCAGTTTTCTGCGCAAGTAGGGCCTCAGATCTGTGACAGGGACTGCTGTGGTAGGATTTACAGAATACGATGCAACTGATCTGGCCATCTGGTCCGCCAGAACATTGCCTTCAATGGCCCTATGACCGGGCACCCAGCATATGATGACATGCTGGTTACATATATACGTTTTACATAGGACGGAATAGAGTTCGTTGATGACTGGGTTTTTGTGCTTGGAAAATGACATCAAGGCCTTCACAACACTGAGGGAGTCCGTATATATAACTGATTTCTGGAGTTGTGATTTATTTATATGCTTTACGGCCGACAGCAGTGCGTAGGCCTCAGCCGTAAAGATACTAGTTTCCGGATGCAGTACGTCGGATTCCGAGAAGGATAGACCAACGGCTGCATAGGACACCCCGTCGTGTGACTTCGATGCGTCTGTGTAGAACTCCGTGCAGGAGTATTTGTGCTGGAGTTCCCGGAAATGCATTAGGATTTCAATCTCTGGAGCGTGTTTTGTTACTTGCATGAAAGATATATCACATTGTATGAGCTGCCACTCCCAAGGAGGTAGCAGCTTGGCTGGATGCATTAGGCGAAGCTCGAGGAGTGGAATGTGCATTTCTTCACTAAGCTCCCTCACACGCAGCGAGAAAGGCTGTCTTACGGAGGGACGATTGCGAAAGAGTGTAGCATATGTCATGTCATGAATGGTATTAAAACAGGGATGTTGAGGATTTGCGTGGACATTCAGAAAATATGTGTGGCTGGTGTATGTTCTCTGGATATGAAGAGACCACTCATTCGATTCTGCATATAAACTTTGTATGGGACTCGTTCTGAATGCGCCAGTGGCCAGACGGATTCCTAGATGGTGGACTGGGTCTAGCATCCTTAGTGCGCTTGGGGCGGCAGAGTGGTAAATCACGGCGCCATAGTCTAGTCGTGATCGAATGAGGCTTTTATAGAGATTCATTAAGCATTTCCTGTCACTACCCCACGTAGTCTGGGATAGAAGTTTGATTATGTTCATTGTTTTTAGACACTTTTCTTTGAGATGTTTAATGTGGGGGACGAAGGTGAGTCTGTAGTCAAGTATGACACCTAGGAATTTGTGTTCTTTGTTTACAGGTATCTGTTGTCCACGCAGTTCTATGCAAGGATCTGGGATAAGTCCTCTCTTTCTTGTAAAAAGAACACAAGAGCTTTTGTTAGGATTGATCTTAAACCCATTCTTGTCTGCCCACATTGACACTTTGTTCAGGCCATGCTGTACCTGTCTCTCGCAGACTGCGAGGTTACAGGATTTGAAAGCTATTTGAATGTCGTCCACGTAGACAGAGTAAAAGATGGCGGGTGGTAGTGAAGCACGAAGCGTATTCATCTTCACGATAAATAGCGTGCAGCTGAGCACGCCTCCTTGGGGTACACCCGTTTCTTGCGTAAAAGGACGTGAGAGTGCATTGCCGACTTTTACCCGGAAGGTACGATTTGACAGATAGCTTTTTATTATATTAAACATATTACCGTGGATGCCCATTTCTGACAAGTCTCTTAAGATTCCGTAACGCCACGTCGTATCGTACGCCTTCTCCATATCAAGGAATATGGATAAGAAGAATTGTTTGTGTACAAATGCGTCCCGGATATTTGCTTCTACACGTACAAGGTGGTCAGTTGTGGAGCGTCCTTCTCGGAAGCCGCACTGATAAGGATCAAGAATTTTGCTCTGTTCAAGGAAAAAGATAAGTCGCCGATTTATCATTTTTTCGAACACCTTACAAAGGCAACTTGTGAGGGCTATCGGGCGGTAACTTGCCACTGAGGAAGGGTCTTTGCCTTGTTTCAAAACAGGGACTACAATGGCTTCCTTCCACGCGGTTGGAAGGTACCCTGCATCCCAGACGGTGTTCAAAAGTGTAAGTAGTGTGTGTTGCGTGTCATTGTGTAAGTTTTTGAGCATTTCATATAAGATTCTATCAGATCCTGGTGCGGAACTCTTGCATGCGCTCAAGGCCGCTTTCAACTCGGCAGCACTAAATGGACAATTATATGGTTCATTCTGTCGGCATTTATTGATGAGTGGCTTGCATTCTTCTATTTCTTTATATTTCAGAAAGGATTGCGAGTAATGGTTGGCACTTGACACGCTCTCAAAGTGCTCCCCAAGTGAGTCCGCCTGATCTTGTAGGGTATCACCTTCTGTGTTTACCAAAGGGAGTGCATGTGCTTGTCGCCCTCTTATCCTATTGACCCTGTTCCAGGCTTTCGCCTCATCTCTGAACGAGTTAATACTTGATAGAAACTTCTGCCAACTTTCTCGTCTGGCCTGTCGGCGGGTTCGTCTGCCTTCGGATTTTACTTTTTTAAAGTTGACTAGATTTTCTGCAGTGGGAGAAGCGCGTAGCAACCCCCACGCCCTGTTCTGTTTTTTACGAGCGATCCTACAATCGTCGTTCCACCATGGGACGCGCCGTTTGCAGGCCAAGCCTTTTACTTCTGATATGCATTTATATGCGACATCTATTATGAATGCTGTAAAAAACTCGACTGCTGCGTCAATTCCTAACGAAGACAGGTCAGCCCATGAGATACTGGTTAGAGATCGAAATTTCTCCCAATCAGCTGTCTCAATCTTCCACCTAGGAGCATATGGTGGATATTCGTTTTCTTTATATGATCTTAGCAGTATAGGGAAGTGGTCGCTACCGTAAGGGTTGTCGGTAACTTCCCATTCAAGTTCAGGCAGTACAGACGGGGAGACGATACTAAGATCTATTGACGAAAAGGATCGGTTTGCAAGAGAGTAATATGTGGGCTCTTTCTTATTGAGAAGGCCCGCTCCAGAAGAGAAAAGGAACTGTTCAACAAGGCGACCTCGCGCATCTATACGAGAGTCGCCCCACAGGGAGCTGTGCGCATTGAAATCGCCAAGAACAGCATAAGGTTCTGGCAATTGATCGATCAAGGAGTGAAATTCATGTTTGTTCAGTTGGTAATGCGGGGGTATGTAAAGGGAGCAAATGGTGATGAGTTTGTTTAGTAGGACAACTCGAACCGCCACTGCTTCAAGGGGCGTTTGTAGCTGTAAATTTTGACATGCAATGCTTCTATGAGTAAGAATCGCAACACCACCCGATGATGCGACGGCATCATCGCGATCTTTGCGAAACGTAAGATACGTACGGAGAAAGTTTGTGTGTTTAGATTTTAAGTGAGTTTCCTGTAAACACAGCACTTTTGGATTATGTTTGTGGATGAGTTCTTGCAAATCATCAAGGTTTCTAAGGAGACCTCTGATGTTCCATTGGATGATTTGTGTATCCATGTTTAAGGTGAATTTGGTGCTGTGTTTACGGAGACGGAGTGGATGCCTTATAGTACAGAGCCCTTTCGAGGCCCTGTAATAGGTGTTTTGTTCTTTCTGAAGCGTTCGAGTGATTCTCGACGCTCCTTAGGCGTTTGGTGCGCCTTGGGGTCAGGTGTAATGTCCATTGCCTCGTGTGAGGCGCCGGACAAGCGCTCTTGCGAGCGAGATGTTTTCAGAGGGAGTCCCGCCTTGGAGGGCAAGACCCCTGCGCCCACCAGCCCGGAGGTCGATGGGGTTTCCTGAGGAATTTGGCTGCGCTGGACGTTCCCAGCGCTGGAAGGGGCCTCGGAGGCTGGGGCAGCCTCGGCTGCACCAACCTTTGGGGTGGATGGTCCCTTCTCCTCGGTTGGCGGAGCAGCGCTAGCTGCAACCGCCGCGGGGGCAGATGGCGTAACTGCCGACTCACTGCCTGTGGGTCTGACAGCCGCCGGAGGCCGTTGCGACGCTGCCCCCTTACGCGCCACATCGGCAAAGCTGCTCCTAGACAGGTATGACACCCGCCTACGTGCCTCCTTGAAAGATATATTTTCTTTGACTTTGATTGTCACAATCTCTTTTTCTCTTTTCCAGGACGGGCAGGCGCGCGAGTATGCGGCATGCTCGCCATCACAGTTGACACAATGTGGAGTCTTCTGGCATGTTTCGGAGGAATGTTCAGTGTCACTACACTTGGCACATGTCAGCCGGCCTCGACAGTTCTGTGAACTGTGGCCGAACCTTTGGCACTTAAAACATCTGAGAGGATTTGGCACGTAGGGCCTGACACGAAGTTTGATATAACCGGCCTCGATGGACTCGGGGAGGACACTTGAACCGAACGTGAGTATAAGGTGTTTCGTGTTGATCTCTTTACCGTCTCGCCTGATCTTAATTCGCTTAACATTTATTACATTCTGTTCACTGAAGCCCTCCAAGAGTTCAGCTTCAGTGAGCTCTAGCATGTCATCGTCCGAGACAACGCCGCGGGTGGTGTTCATGGTACGGTGCGGAGATACTGTTATTTGGGTTTCGCCAAACGAGACAAGTTTCGGCAGTTTCTCGTACTGCTTCTTATCGAGGAGCTCCAAGAGAAGATCACCACTTGTCATTCTCGACGCCTTATATCCTGTTCCAAAAACTTCAGTTAAAGACTTCGAAACGAGGAACGGTGAGATGTTACGCACTAGTTTGTCTGGGTTTTCTGAGTGGATCACATGATATTTAGGAAAGTTCTGGACTTGTCGTCCGAAAAACTGAAAGAGATCTTCGGTGCGCCCTCGTTTGTGAGGGCGATCAGGGAGTTTAGGAAAAGCGTTTTCCATGAGTTCAGTAGGGTTTTCGGCCGCGATGCCGACCACCCACCATGGAGCCCAACAGGGGGACGTGACAGGAGTTCCTGCTAGAGAAACCCTGCCAACACCAGCCGTACATCGCTGCTATAACCAAATACAGCATAACCAAGGGTGGCTAGCTACACAAGGTTAACCCTTGCCGCCGGGAAACTAGGAAGTGAGGAGAAGTAATGAGAAGACAGGAAAGATGAAAAGACGAGAGAGAAAGACGAAGATTGGAGAGGAGGACAGGAAAAGGCGACTGCCGATTTCCCCCGGGTGGGTCAGTCCGGGGGTGCCGTCTATGTGAAGCAGAGGCCAAAGGGGTGTGTTGCCTCCGCCGGGGGGCCATAAAGGTCCAATCACCCAGCATCAGCTCAACCCCCAGGATCCCCCTTTCCCCAGACACGGCTAAGCCGCGCACGGCTACACGCGGGAGGGTCCAACCCTCGTGTGCTCGGGTCCGTGGTGTCGCCACACACCAAACGCCTGCTTGCGCAGACGCCCCTGCGGGGAGTGGGTAGGGAGGGGGCCACGTTCTGCGAACACCCCATAGACAAGAGAAGGCCTGAGCGCTCGGCGATTGAAGGGATCGCGCACCTGGGATCGCGCGATCCCAGGTGTGCTTCAGTGCGATCCCTTCAGCGCAATGAAGGGATCGCGCACCTATGTGCAACCTTAACCGGAGCGCAATTCTTTTTTTATAGGCATAGTTGAACAGGTGGCCCGAAGAACATTAAGGGTGTTCCAAGATTATTTTATTTATGCAAAGCTATTTTCGCGCTGCTTTATTAGCCCATCCGTAAAAAAAACAGATATGGCTCAACCTCAGGAATGAGAAAAAATTCCGGATACGTGATGACAAGGAGCATGGATTATATTGAAAAGTCACGGTGCTGCCCTCTTCGCAGTAGCTTTTCTGCCTTGATGTACCGTCGGCGTCAAAGACTTTGCCGTTCATGTGACTACAAAAGTTCGTCAACAGAATGTTAGCACTGCACACATATCTCATGACAACTTCACTGGTGTGTCCTTCTTCAGGTTCGGGACACGTGTATTTATTCCAGTCTAGATTAGGCTTTAAAAGAATAATTTCGCTTTCAACGCATTATTACATACAGTACCGCAGTCCACATATTTACAACGCCTCAAATGAGTTTAGCAAATTGAGATACGAAACATATTAGCGCCACTATATGCAAAAAAAAAACCAGCTGCCTTATACCGCAGGGTTCCAGTTTTTCTCTTCTTTGTCTTAGCAAGGCACCCAATATTCTGTCATTCATCGCGCGGAAACGTGAACACATGATTTTTCGGCCTCGATTTGTAATTGATCCAGCAATTGGGCACGTAGCACTTATTAGGCATATCCTGGCATGAACCTAAGCCACATTCCGCGGCAATGAAGGCTTGTCGGACACACGAGCGCAGAGACTACATGCACCATTCACATCCAGAAAAAAAAAGTGCGCTCGGAAGCATGTCGCAGCATGCCAGCATCTCCCTACCCCGAAGCTATCCCAGAAGCGAGAGGGTTCCCGGAACTAATCGTATTTTCCACGCCTCATTTTCAACACAGGTGCGCAGCTCGTAGCTTCGTAGCACGCTGCACGGACTTTCTGGACCTTCTACGTAGGCCTCCTTTGCGTGACGTAGCTCGGGGGGGGGGGGGGATGGCCAGAAGGCTCTGGGACGGTCGGGCCGGGCGGCCACCGGAGGCGCCCGCACCTCGAACACTTTCTTTTTCCGCACTGAACACGGTTTCAGGAAAGGCTGTTCGTCCGAGATACAGCTACTCGAATTTACAACAGATATCCTTCTTAACATGAATCGCTACTTACAGACTGACTGCTTATTGCTTGACTTTTCCAAAGCGTTTGATCGTGTTGCACATTGCCGCCTCATATCGAAATTATCTGCGTTAAAATTAGACTCCTGCACATTGCCATGGCTACGTAACTTTCTATCTCATCGAGAGCAATTTACCTTCGTTGATGACTTCGATTCCCCCAAATCTAACGTTACTTCTGGTGTGCCAAGAGGTAACGTTTTGGGGCCTCTGTGGGTTCTACTCTATAGAAATGATCTGCCTAACAACATATCGTCTTGCATACGAATATTCGCCGATGATTGCATGATCTACCGTCCAGTAGCCAATAGCGATGATCATATATAGCGCTCCAACGACACCTAGAGACAGCGAACCAGTGGTGTACTACATGGTGCATGGCACTAAACGTGTCAAAATGTAAGACAATGTCTTTCACCCGTAAACCTGTTAACTTGCAGTTTATCTACCACATTAACAATAGTATTATATCCCCAACGAGACAATATAAGTATCTTGCCGCGCACCTTACACCTAACCTATCATGGTCTGAGCACCTTACGTGTGTCTCTGCCAATGCATCCAAATTATTTGGTTTTTTTTGCGCTGGAATTTGTGCAGTGTTCCATCTGCCTTGCGTACAACGGCCTACTTAACGTTCGTGCGACCCCAGCTTGAGTACGCGTCTCCCATTTGGTCTCCACACCAGCATCACCTAATTGAAGCGCTAGAAACCATTCAGAATAGGCCAAGTGGTTTCATTGCTCATAATTACAGCGCCCAGTGTAGCATTACGCAGATCAAAGTCGAACTATCGTTGCAGTCGTTGAGTACTCGCCATGATATTGCATTGGTGTCATTATTCCATAAATTCATTCACTCTGACGGATTATCCCTACCATGCTTGAAACACCACGTCTTCACATCGCGCAGACCACTGCCTCGCGCTATCCGTCTCTGGAACAGCCTTCCGAATAGCATTGCTTCGCTCAGAAATCATGATGCCTTTTGCAGTAATTTGGTCGTGCATTTTCTCCACACTGTGAGTAGGGTTGAGTTAGTACACGGGTAGTTATCAATCTCAGTTAGTTTACGTTTTCAAAGTATGGCCACGTGTTATGCCACAAGTTTGGCGTAACGCGTGGCCATAATGTATGGCCACAACGTCTCAACGCAAAGTACCTTGCTGCCTTCATCTAATATTTCTTGCTGTTTTTATGCAATGCTTAACTGTTAATTCGTTTTACTTTTTTTTACATTTTTCTGTACATATGCAAATTTCATCGTTTTGTGCCAATGTTTGTCTTTTTAAGTTTATGCATCGGTATCTTTTAACCGATGGTATCTTGTGATGAATTGTACCATAGGCCCCTTTCACGAGAGGTTATTGAGGCTCAGGCTATCTATTGGAATAGTGATACGTTTGTTAGTGCCCCTTCGGTCGACTTCTCAGATAAGTTGACGGCTTTTTTTTTTTTTGATGATTGAAAATTTGGATGATGTGGCGCCACTGTGCATGGCTAAATAGGTGGTTGTTTCCTGAAAATAAAGTTATTGAGGTTAGCGCATTCCGGTGTCGTCTCCCTTCTGTCCTTGTTCGCTGGCGCTAAATATGCTTTCCATGTGTGCAGACAAGTTTTGACAAAAATATGACACCAATAATTGATGAACATTGCTCATGCTAAGTTAAGTGCAATGAAATGACACATCAGGAACACATCTTTTTTAACCTAGGTAGGACATAAGGCAGTATAATAGCAAAAGCTAAAATAGCAAAAGCAAAAGCAAAGGGGACGCTCATAACATCCACCCATCCATTGCCGAGGCAGAGATTTCACCTGGTCGACGAAAACGTGTATGGAGGGGCTCTAATCAGGATCGCCGACAGCGCGTCGGTGTTGTAGCACGCCGAGCTTATTCTCTTCGGCTGCGGGAAAAGGCAGCGATAGTGCTAGCTATCGATAGTGCTATCTTTAGCAGACATGGCGGGTCGCCTCCAGACCTGCGAAGAGAAAAAACCTATGCCTAACTGAACGCAAGGAAATTCTGAACGACGGCTTTCTACGGCGTCCATCAAGGCATGCAGCACTCGATGCAGCACGTCGCACGTTCAAGAGAGGATTTTCAGCCGTGCTGTCCACATGCCTGGCGCGCCGCGTAAATACATAATCGACAGTCTTGAATATAATAATTCACGCACCACGCCAATATAAATGGCAACCGTGCGTGCTTGTTGCACGGTACCACGGGTGTTTCGGCATTTAGCCACCTTCGAAATGCGACTGCCGCAGGCTGGATCGAACGAATGAGATTAACTGTTTCTGTTGCTCAAGAAAGGAGTGGCACGCATAGTTCTTCAAGCACGATAGATTAGAGCGTTGAAACCCGGTGATAAAGCTCCCGCGCTTTTTAAAATGTACGGCCGGAAAAATGCTTCAAAACACAGTCCCATGGACGTACACAAGGCCTGCACGTTAGTGCAACCGACAATTTCCGAAAATAACGCACCGTTCATGTTCAGCTCGTATACTCAAAAAAAAAAACATGTACGGTTGTCCAATGGTTCTACAAATATTCAACTGTTTCGGTAGCATTTCGAGAGCCTTATAATGCCGTAGGGCATAGGCACAAACTTTGCAGCTTGTGTCTTTTCGTGCCGCGTTGAACGTCCGGTCAATATAAACCCCAGTCATACTGTCGTAAAAGTTAACTGTTTATGTTTTCGTCATCAGTTCCTGCTATTAGCATTCTGCTTCTGATCCAACAACACTGGATCATTCCATTGTGCAGAACACACTTTGGCGGACAGATGCTTCGTTTCACTGTTCCTGTTTTATTAAACAAACTAATCCAAAAAAGGATAATAATTGAAGAATGTGGAGCACGTTTTATTAGGGAAACACTTTTATCATGAAATCTTCGAAATATTATTGATCACTAACTAAGCTTTCAGTGTATGTTGTAATTTGTCTTCGTGTATTGTACTGTGTAATTTAACCGTAAAGGAACCTGTGCATCTATATATTCAGTTCATGATGAACCTATGTGTATTACGACCTGTATAAAATATTAACCCCTTCTTGCTATTTATAAATTTTGTTCTTCTGTCCTCAATGCTTTTCATGTATCAGGGAGGCTCGGGTTTTCCTCAAGTGACTAATGTCACTTTTATCCCGAGCCTGTCCTCATCCTTGGGATGAAAATAAACTGATTCGATTTGAAGTTCTTGTACGTCTTGATGGTCTCCTCTACAGACACCGGTGGTCACAACACCCCGCTTCTTCTTCTTTCCCAAGCTTAGAGCTCAGAAGTGTCGCTCGATGCGTGCGCTTCACGAATCACCCTATCGAACAGGCCTCCTTGGAAAACCTTAAGCCGCTTTGTCATGGAATCGCATAAGAAACCAAGTCGAAAAAGAAAGATGGCCTTTGTCACGGCGAAGGAACGAATGCCGATGCACATTAAACATGCTCATCGCTTCCGGTTGACATCTCCACTGCGGGTGGCAGTGGTCAGGCTAAAATAGGGGTGGGAAGCAAATCATCTAAATTGTCAAGCAAATATTTGCACAGCAGCGAGGGGGCCCACCAGGAATCAATCAATGTTTACAAGAAACAGAGTTACAAGG
This sequence comes from Dermacentor albipictus, assembly GCF_038994185.2. Classification (NCBI taxonomy): domain Eukaryota; kingdom Metazoa; phylum Arthropoda; class Arachnida; order Ixodida; family Ixodidae; genus Dermacentor; species Dermacentor albipictus. The sequence continues at coordinate 53,862,662 of NC_091823.1, forward strand.
CTAAAAAACAGTTACAAAAGGTTACGAGAAACGACAAACACGGGCGCAGCCCGCAACTAACAGTTTTTTTTTCAAAAGAAACAGAATAAGTAAAAAACTACGCTGAAAGGACAATACCAACCTCTGGAATGTGAACGAGAAAACGAAAAATAACATACACGTGGCAACAGCAAAGCTGGCTAATCAACAACTGATTTGCATGAACTCCCAAAGGTAAGACACCTCTTCCTGTGACAATGATAGCGAGGGTTCACTACGTCATCTGTCACCCTCCAAGAACGTGTAAAAGGCTTCCATTATTTCCCTTGTTTTTAGGGGGGCATGTCTGAACAAAGTGTTCGCGCATCGCAAATAGCGTAAAAAATTTATTAATGTATTCCACCGCAATCAGTTACTCGTAACGTGCGGTGACGCATGCATAAAGGCGGACGAACTCGGGCAGCCGACTCGACAAGCTACCAGCGGCAGAATCCCTCACGCAGCGCACAAGCTTGCAGATTGAAGAGTTCCAATCCCTTTATTCGTTGTTTCTGCCAATGACTCTATTCCTGCACCGTCACTGACCTAAACCTACCCGACTACCTTTTCTCAATTTTGCTCTACATTTGCTCAATATTTTCCGTGTATTAATCTATGCGTGCGTGCATTACTGGTGTCGCGTGGTGGCATTGTCGCCAGTAGGCAAGAGGTCGGACCGACGCTGTAAGACGATGTTCCAGGCAGCAGCACTGACGAGACCGGCGCGACGGTTTCTATGCGTCAGGCTTAGGTCAGCACTACGAGCACCATTTCACAAGCATGGATATCGGCACTAGCCGCTTCTTTTGTCTGACTGAAGGCACCATGTAATGGCAGGATTAGCGCAGCATACTCACCAGGAAGAAATTTTGCCACCGGCGGCCGGCGAATCGGTTGAGGCCGAATTCTTCTACTATGCCGCGTCTGGCGCGTGGTGCGCGCCGTAGGCACGTCTTTCACATTGATTTTTAGTGGACGGCATAAAAGCGATAAACGTGTCAAAACCTGTAAGCTTCGTTTCCCTGCTTTTTTTTCCGTATCATCAATGCGCACCAGTGGCTATCTTCTATTAAAAACGAATTCACTCTAAGATGTATTCTTTAGTATGTTAATAAGCCATCCTCGATTCTTTCTTATGATAGACTATTTTTTATGATGACTTTCTTTGCGTAGCGCCCGCATAATAAAAAAAAGTTCATCGGTACAAACATGGTGCGAATAACGTGCACGGTGTGAGGCGAGGTCAAATCACGAAACGAGAAGGTGCTCGCTGCGTCGCAGTATGCAAACAGCGTGACACCATGAGAATACCATGGTTAACTTACTGATTTATTATTTATTATCTTAGGAAATTCCAATTTAGGTGGATTAAAATTTGTCACCTTCTTTCATGTTCATGTTTTCATGTCCTTCTTTCAAAAAACCACACGTTTTCCTAAGAAATTTTGTTTGTCTACTCTAAACCAATGCACAATTTCAACTGCTCCCTCACGTAGACTTCTTCCCTCAAGTGTAACCCCCCCCCCCCCCCCCGCCCCCTAACCGACCGTTTAACCGCCGGCTTCATAGCCAAACCCCTTGTACGCCCCATAAATAGGAAGCAAGCAGGCAAGCAACAACCAGCTTCTATCTGGCCGTTCGATGCCCTCTTCCCCCGCATAGAAGTTGAATGTTGGTTGCTTGCGTTTAAATCATCATCATCATCACCATCATTACCATCATCATCTCTCTTCCACCGGTGCCGGGTAGAACGTCAGTGCTCAGCGCATCCGGCCGACGCTTCTCAATTTTATTGCGATAGCAATTATATGGACACTCCAGGCACATTTCTGCCGTCGCACTCGCCGTCACCAAGGGCGATAAAAGCGTCTCCGTGTGCTGTATGTGCGAGTGAAAGCATGCGAGAGGGAGCCGGCAATGGCGGCGCAGTCTCGTGCACGCATTCAAGAAAACTGTCGCGCGCAAGGATCTGGGGAGTCGGGAGTGGGTAGGGAGGGGGCCACGTTCTGCGAACACCCCTTAGACAAGAGAAGGCCTGAGCGCTCGGCGAATGAAGGGATCGCGCACCTGGGATCGTACGATCCCTTCATTCTGGGATCGCGCGATCCCAGCTGCGCTTCAGCGCGATCCCTTCAGCGCCATGAAGGGATCGCGCACCTATGTGCAACCTTAACCGGAGCGCAGTTCTTTGTTTAGGCATAGTTGAACAGGTGGCCCGAAGAACATTAAGGGTGTTCCAAGATTATTTTATTTATGCAAAGCTACTTTCGCGCTGCTTTATTAGCCCATCCGCAAAAAAAAAAAAATGAGATGGCTGAACCTCAGGAATGAGAAAGAATTCCGGATACATGATGACAAGGAGCATGGATTATATTGAAAAGTCACGGTGCTGCCCTCTTCGCAGTAGCTTCTCTGCCTTGATGTACCGTCGGCGTCAAAGAGTTTGCCGTTCATGTGAACACAAAAGTTCGTCAACAGAATGTTAGCACTGCACACATATCTCATGACAACTTCACTGGTGTGTCCTTCTTCAGGTTCGGGACACGTGTATTTATTCCAGTCTAGATGAGGCTTTAAAAGAATAATTTCGCTTTCGAGGCATTATTACATACAGTACCGCAGTCCACATATTTACAACACCTCAAATGAGTTTAGCAATTGAGATACGAAACATATTCGCGCCACTATTTGCAAAAAATAAAATAAAAAAACCAGCTGCCTTATACCGCAGGGTTCCAGTTTTTCTCTTCTTTGTCTTAGCAAGGCACCCAATATTCTGTCATTCATCGCGCGGAAACATGAACACATGATTTTTCGGCCCCGATTTGTAATTGATCCAGCAATTGGGCACGCAGCACTTATTAGGCATATCCTGGCATGAACCTAATCTACATTCCGCGGCAATGAAGGCTTGCGGAACACACGAGCGCAGAGACTACATGCGCCATTCACATCCAGAAAAAAAAAAGTGCGCTCGGAAGCATGTCGCAGCATGCCAGCATCTCCCTACCCCGAAGCTATGCCAGGAGCGAGAGGATTCCCGGAACTAATCGTATTTTCCACGCCTCATTTTCAACACAGGTGCGCAGCTCGTAGCTTCGTAGCACGTGGCACGGACCTTCTGGACCTTCTACGTAGGCCTCCTTTGCGTGACGTAGCTCGGGGCGAGGGGGGGGGGGGGAGGGAGGTACAGCCAGAAGGCTCCGGGACGGCCGAGCCGCCCGGATTTCGAACACTTTCTTTTTCCGCACTCAACACGGTTTCAGGAAAGGCTGTTCGTCCGAGACACGGCTACTCGAATTTACAACAGATATCCGTCTCAATATGAATCGCTACTTACAGACTGACTGCTTATTGCTTGACTTTTCCAAAGCGTTTCATAGTGTTGCACATTGCCGCCTCATATCGAAATTATCTGCGTTAAAATTAGACTCCTGCACATTGTCACGGCTACGTAACTTTCTATCTCATCGAGAGCAATTTACCTCCGTTAATGACTTCAATTCCCCGAAATCTAACGTTACTCCTGGTCTTGGGGCCTCTGTTCGTTCTACTCTACAGAAATGATCTGCCTAACAACATATTGTCTTGCATACGAATATTCGCCGATGATTGCATGATCTACCGTCCAGTAGCCGATAGTGATGTTCATATAGCGCTCCAACAAGACCTAGAGACACTGCACCGGTGGTGTACTACATGGCGCATGACTCTAAACGTGTCAAAATGTAGAACAATGTCTTTCGCCCGTAAACCTGTTAATTTGCAGTTTATTTACCACATCAGCAATAGTATTATATCCCCGACTACACAATATAAGTATCTTGCTGCGCACCTTAAACCTAACCTATCATGGTCTGAGCACCTTACGTGTGTCTCTGCCAATGCATCTAAATTATTAGGTTTTTTTGCGCCGGAATTTGTGCAGTGTTCCATCTGCCTTGCGTAAAATGGCCTACTAAACGTTCGTGCGACCCCAGCTTGAGTACGCTTGGTCTCCACACCAGCATTACCTAATTGAAGCGCTAGAAACCATTCGGAATAGGGCAAGTGGTTTCATTGCTCATAATTACAGCGCCCAGTCTAGCATTTCGCAGATCAAAGCCGAACTATCGTTGCAGTCGTTGAGTACTCGCCATGATATCGCATTGGTGTCATTATTCCATAAATTTATTCACTCTGACGGATTATCCCTACCATGCTTGAAACACCACGTCTTCACATCGCGCAGATTGGGCAATAATTTCAGCTATGTGCGCGTATATAGAGCGACAAACATTTGACTTTTCACCACTGCCTCGCACTACCCGTCTCTGGAACAGTCTTCCGGATAGCACTGCTTCGCTCAGAAATCATGATGCCTTTTGCAGTAATTTGGTCGCGCATTTTTCTCCACACTGTGCGTAGGGTTGAATTAGTACACGGGTACTTATCAAGGCCATTACGTTTACGTTTTCAATGTATGGCCACGCATTATGCCACGTTTTTTTTTCTTTTTTAACGTTACGCTGTGTATAACGTCTCAACGCAAAGTACCTTGCTGCGCTTATGTAATACTTCTTGCTGTTTTTATGCAATGCGTATCTGTTAATTCATTTTACTTTTTTTACGTTTTTCTGTACATATGCAAATTCCATCGTATTGTGCCAATGTTTGTCTTTTTATGTTTATGCATCGGTATCTTTTTACCGATGGTATCTTGTGACGAATTGTACCATAAGCCCCTTTCACGCTATGCCTTTTTGTAGGCCTGCGAGGTCTTTCGATATATATATATATATATATATATATATATATATATATATATATATATATATATATATATATATATATATATATATATATATATATATACGGCAGGACCCATACACCGGCGCATAGCCGGTCGTTGAGGTTTATCTGTCAACTCACTGTCAGGAATGCGGCTGTGCGTTGGCATATGGGCCCTGCCACGTCCTTGCGAAGCACAAAGATAAGGATGTGCGATAGATTATTGAGGCTCAGGCTATATATTGGAATGGTGATACGTGTGCCCCTTCGGTCGACTTGTCAGATAAGTAGACGGCTTTTTTTTTGATGATGATTAAAAATTTGGATGATGTGGCGCCACTGTGCATGGCTAAATAGGTGGTTGTTTCCTGAAAATAAAGTTATTGAGGTTAGCGCATTGCGGTGTCGTCTCCCTTCTGTCCTTGTTCGCTGTCGTGAAATATGCTTTCCATGTGTGCCGACAAGTTTTGACAAAAATATGACACCAATTATTGGTGAACATTGCTCATCCGAAGTTAAGTGCAATGAAATGACACATCAGGAACCCGAAAATTACTTGGGGCGAATCGCCCGCGTGTGGGTCGCGTGTGCGAACAGCTATTCTGGCGACGTGGCATAAACGATGCGATAAAAACGAGCTGTTAAGTCGGAAGGAAACGAACATGCAATTCGCTATTTCGCGGACAGAACGGTCAATGTGCCCGGGTTCTCGTTAATCGCAGAAGCTACGGCAGCAAATTATTGGATTAGGAAGGATTCGCGAACTTCCCTTTCGTGGTGCGTTTTGAAACCAGATTCAAGTACGGTGGCGGTTGGCTTGTAAAAAGAGTAGCCCGGGATTAGGACATGTTGGGATAGCGGAAGATTAGAAAGGCTCGCAGCATGCGATCGATGTTAGTTGAAACGCAATCTAAAGGTTGTTTTCCTTTGTCCTAATTTGGACGCTGAGCATTCTAGCATATGGATACCATCTGTCGCGCGACAATCGACGTCGCCTTTTATCGTAAGGATAAAATTTGACGCGATGCTCATAACACTTAGCGAAGTTGTCACGCGAGCGCAAACCTTGAACCGTGATTTGTTGCAAGGATAACAGGCTATGGGAATGGGTCTTGTAAGACGTTAGTATGTCGCGTAAATTTTATGATCGTCAGTAAACTGCGCGTGGCGGCTCCGAAAACACGTCTCTGAGGCGATTGCTCTGCATCAGTGTGTTACGATGATTTTCAGAGATGACATTACCGTTTGGAATGGATGCAGAGTGTGTTAAAACTAAATTAGTATGCCTTCGCTGCTCAACCCGCTTTCCACTCTGAGAAGCGCACTGCGGTCTACTGCATCGGCTCCCTTAATCGCGCCATTCACAGTTATAGCAGCGCATACTTCTGCATTATAGAGCGCCGTGATTGCTCAGTGGCTATGGTGTTGGGCTTCTGAGCACGAGGTCGCGGGATCGAATCCCGGCCACGGCGGCCGTATTTCTATAGGGGCGAAAACACCCGTATACTTAGATTTAGGTGCACGTTAAAGAACACCGGGTAGTCGAAATTTCCGGTGTCCCCCACTACGGCGTGCCTCATAATCAGAAAGTGGTTTTGGCACGTGAAACCCCATAATTTAATTTTTTAATTTATAAAGGCATCGCAGAGTTTGTCGCTGTTAATAAAATCGTTTTTTTTTTCAGAACACAGTCCGTGTGCATTGGGAATATGGCAATGCACACGCCCGAGGGGATCCATGATGGCCGCCACACCATACTTTGAGGCCCGCACGTGGAAAAAGCGAGAGCGCATGAGTCAGTGCCCCTTGTCGAGTCCCAATCTGGCGGAAAAGGACAAAGGGAAGCAGGGAGAGGCAGGAGAGTGTGAAATGCTGATTATAGCCCGCGACTGAAACTTGACTAGGTGCTCCGGAGGAATTGTAGAGAGGGTGCACGGCGATAGAAGAGTGCCGGTAGGATCATTTCCAGGACGGACACTCGCTTCTCTCATGGAGCCAGCAAAAGCGAAGCCCGCGGAAAATGCCCACGTGCGCAGCCTTGTCATAGTAGAAGGTGGGCTATATGACCCTCTAAGCAGGAAAGGGACAGCACTAACCCTGCGCTTGGCGAAGCACGTGGACGAGCAGTATTCTAAGAAACAAGGAGCATGAAAGAGAACCAGATGGGAAAGGAGCTGCTGCTAACAAATTTAAACTCGAAGAAAGCCGAAAAGCGAATTCCTCTCCTATCGCCCCACCCCTGTTGACGCTGAGCCGTGCTGCCGCAAGGGCTGCAGAAAATAACGTCAATTTTTCATTTTTCCTTCTAGAACCACTTCTCGATAAATTCCTAAGCGCACAGCCACAGGGCTAGATTGATGTTCCCATTAGGCTTATTAATGAATTAGGACCAAAATGCAAGGAAGCTCTGGTGAAAGCAGTGGGAAAAAAAAACATTAAAAGGTAAACGAATACCATACAGCTGGCGACAAAGTAGAATCAATTTAATTATTAAAGGTAAGGGGGAAAATGGAATTAACTCGTACAGACCATTGATCATTACATCGTTAATGTACAGGCTAGCAATGCAGGCAATCAAGTTAAAGCTGTAAGCATGGGCAGAGAATAATGGCATTTTTGGGAGAACTTCAGAATGGCTTCAGAATAAGTAGGCGTTTAGATAATTCATTTGCTCTTCCTCAATTTATTGAAATATCAAGAGTAGAAAGCAGGTCGTTATGTGTAGCCCTTTTATACATTACATGATCTTATGAAAGCGTAGACTGCGACATTTCGTGGGATATTCTGGAAGGGGAAGCCTTAAGTGACGAATGTCTACAGCTTTTTGAGAGAGATTTACCTAGAAAATACCGTTTGCGTTCAATGGGAAAGATGAAGAGCGAGGAGAAAGTTGATATCAACAAGGGACTGGGCAGTGATGCTCTTTATCCCAATTGCTGTTTATGATGCACATAGTGAGGATGGAGAGGGCCTTAGAGGGAAGCAATATTGGGTTTAATCTCGCACACAAACAGGCTGGTGCAGTAGTAAAGCAGCAGCTTGCAGGTATACTTTATGCGGACAACATTGTCTTGATAGCTAAGCAAAGTGATTTGCACCGTCTGGCTAATATCTGTGGGCAGAAAGGCAAGAATATAGGTTTCAAATTTAGTGTTAGAAAATCAGGTGTTAGATATTCAATGAAAACCGTAAACATACAGTGGCGATACAGGGCCAGGAAATACCTTGGGTAAAATATTATAAATAGCTTGGTATATGGATAAACGAAGGCAATAGATATAAGGAAACACGGGAAAGAACAATAACACTAAAGGGGAAGAGAAATGCAGCCATAATGAAGAAGTGCTCCAGGGTATATGACAAGATGTAATGGTTCCAGGACTTACAAAATTTTGAAAACGCGGTTGTTTGCTTGAAATCAGGCGTACAATCAGGATGCGACGAAAACCAAAGGTCAGTGGGGCCTTTGGGTGCTCTCGGGAAGACTACAAATGAAGCTGTGCAGGGCGATATGGGCTGGAATGGTTTTGAAGTGAGGGAAGCTCGCAGTAAATTCATTAAGAAGAACGACTGAGAAATATGGAATAAAGTAAATGGGCTGGGAGAGTGTTGAGGTATCTGTACAGGGAAAACAATGATTCACAGTGGAGGAAAGGAACTAAAAGCTTACCAGCAAGTATGCGGCATGTAGGGTGAGCAACACAGCAACAAAGAACGTCAACCGGAAAGTCAGAGAAGCTAAAAAAATATCGTGGGTGGCGGCAATGGAAAAGAAACCTGCCATGAGTAACTACTTAAGAGGAAAAAAAAACAAAATCAGAGAAGAAACAATTTATGATAACTCAAAGGGACCTCATTAATTTTCGAAGCGAGACCAGGATGCCTTAGAAGACGCACCTATATATAGGAATATAATAAGGAAGAAAAAGCATGCACTTGCTGCGGTAAAGCTAGGGAAACAATGGAGAATGTCTTATTAGAATGTGAAGAAGTCTGCCTAGCAGTCGATTTAGGCGCCACTGGCCTCCTTGACGCTTTTGGGTTCAGCGAGAGCAGAGGAAAAGTAAACATGTCTGCAATAGAGATAATAAGAGGCGATTGGAATATTGGTGGAAAAAAGGTAAGGAAACGACAAAAAAATAAATATAACGGAGACGTACAAAAACAAAGTTCACAACAGGGGGTCATAAAATTTGGTTAAGAGAATTCATCGTGTTCTTTCTTCTTTTTTTCTTTTTTAACCTAGGTAGGACATAGGGCAGTATAATAGGAAAAGCTTGGTGTAGCGACCCACCTCCCCGTTCCAAAGGGGACGCTCATAACATCCACCCATCCATTGCCGAGGCAGAGATTTCACCTGGTCGACGAAAACGTGTATGGAGGGGCTCTAATCAGGATCGCCGACAGCGCGTCGGTGCTGTAGCACGCCGAGCTTATTCTCTTCGACTGCGGGAAAAGGCAGCGATAGTGCTAGCTATCGTTAGTGCTATCTTTAGCAGACATGGTGGGTCGCCTCCAGACCTGCGAAGAGAAGGACCCTATGCCTAAGTGAAGGCAAGGAAATCCTGAACGACCGCTTTCTACGGCGTCCATCAAGGCATGCAGCACTCGAGCTGTTACTATTTAAGGAGTGTTTTTACGAACGTCGCACGTTCAGGAGAGGAATTTTCAGCCGTGCTGCTCGCATGCCTCGCGCGCCGCGTAAACACACAATCGACAGTCTTGAATATAATAATTCACGCACCACGCCAGTATAAATGGCAAGCGTGCGTGCTTGTTGCTCGGTGCCACGAGTGTTTCGGTATTTAGCCACCTTCGAAATGCGACTTCCGCAGGCGGGATCGAACCCATGAGATTAACTGCTTCTGTTGCACAAGAAAGGAGTTGCATGCATAGTTCTTCAAGCACAATTGATTAGAATGTTGAAACCCGGTCAGAAAGCTTCCGCGCTTTTTAAAATGTACGACCGGAAAAATGCTTCAAAACACAGTCGCACGGACGTACACAAGGCCTGCACGTTAGTGCAACCGACAATTTCCGAAAAATAACGCACCGTTCATGTTCAGCTGGTATGCTCAAAAAAACAAAACATGCACGGTTGTCCAATGGTTCTACAAATAATCAACTGTTTCGGTAGCATTCCGAGAGCCTTATAATGCCGTAGGGCATAGGCACAAACTTTGCAGCTTGTGTCTTTTCGTGCCGCGTTGAACGTCCGGTCAATATAAACCCCAGTCATACTGTCGTAAAAGTTAACTGTTTATGTTTTCGTCATCAGTGCCTGCGATTAGCATTCTGCTTCTGATCCAACAACACTGGATCATTCCATTGTGCAGAACATACTGTGGCGGACAAATGCTTCGCTTCACTGTTCCTGTTTTATTAAAAAAACTAATCCAAAAAAGGATAATAATTGAAGAATGTGGAGCACGTTTTATTAGGGAAATACTTTTATTATGAAATCATCGCAATATTATTGATCACTAACTAAGCTTTCAGTGTACGTTATAATTTGTCTTCGTGTATTGTACTGTGTAATTTAACCGTAAAGGAATCTGTGCATCTATATATTCAGTTCATGATGAACCTATGTGTATTACGACTTGTAAAATATTAACCCCTTCTTGCTATTTATAAATTTTGTTCGCCTGTCCTCAATGCTTTCCATGTATCAGGGAGGCTCGGGTTCTCCTCAAGTGACTAATGTCACTTTTATTTCGAGCCTGTTCTCATCCTTGAGATGAAAATAAACTGATTTGATTTGAAGTTCTTGTACGTCTTGATGGTTTCCTCTACAGACACCTTCTTCTTTCCCAAGCTTGGAGCTCAGAAGTGTCGCTCGATGCACGCGCTTCACGAATCACCCTAGCGAACAGGCCTCCTTGGAAAACCTTAAGCCGCTTTGTCATGGAATCGCACAAGAAACCAAGTCGAAAAAGAAAGATGGCCTTTGTCACGGCGAAGGAACGAATGCCGATGCACATTAAACATGCTCATCACTTCCGGTTCACATCTCCACTGCGGGCGGCATGTGGTCAGGCTAAAATAGGGATGGGAAGCAAATCATCTAAATTGTCAAGCAAATATTTGCACAGCAGCGAGGGGGCCTACCAGGAATCAAGCAAAGTTTACAAGGAACAGAGTTACAAGGCTACAAAACAGTTACAAAAGGTTACAAGAAACGACAAACACGGGTGCAGCCCGCAACTAACAGTTTTTTTTTTCAAAAGCAACAGAATAAGTAGAAAACTGCGCTGAAAGGAGAATACCAACCTCTCGAATGTGTACGAGAAAACGAAAATATTATACACGTGGCAACAGCAAAGCTTGCTAATCAAGAGCTGATTTGCATGAACTCCCAAAGGTAAGACACCTCTTCCTGTGACACTGATATCGAGGGTTGACTGCGTCATCTGTCACCCTCCAAGAACGTGTAAAAAGCTTCCATTAATTGCCTTGTTTTTAGGGGGGTATGTCTGAACAAAGTGTTCGCGCATCGCAAGTAGCGTAAAAAATTGATTAATGTATGCCACCGCAATCAGTTACTCGTAACGTGCGGTGACGCATGCATAAAGGCGGACGAACTCGGGCAGCCGACTCGACAACAAGCCACCAGCGGCAGAATCCCTCGCGCAGCGCACAAGCTTGCAGATTGAAGAGTTCCAATGCCTTTGTTCGTTCTTTCTGCCAATGCCTCTATTACTGCACCGTCACTGACCTAAACCTAACCGACTACCTTTTCTCGATTTTGCTCTACATTTGCTCAATATATTCCGTGTATTAATCTATGCGTGCGTGCATTATTAGTGTCGCGTGGTAGCATTGTCGCCAGTAGGCAAGAGGTCGGACCGACGCTGTAAGGCGATGTTCCAGGCAGCAGCACTGACGAGACCGGCGCGACGGTTTCTATGCGTCAGGCTTAGGTCAGCACTACGAGCACCATTTCGCAAGCATGGATATCGGCACTAGCCGCTTCTTTTGTCTGACTGAAGGCACCATGTAATGGCAGGATTAGCGCAGCATACTCACCAGGAAGAAATTTTGCCACCGGCGGCCGGCGAATCGGTTGAGGCCGAATTCTTCTACTATGCCGCGTCTGGCGCGTGGTGCGCTCCGTAGGCACATCTTTCACATTGATTTTTAGTGGACGGCATAAAAGCGATAAACGTGTCAAAAACTGTAAGCTTCGTTTCTCTGCTTTTTTCTCCGTATCATCAATGAGCACCAGTGGCTATAACTTCTAATAAAAATGTATTCTCTCTAAGATGTATTTTTTACTATGTTAATAAGCCATCCTCAATTCTTTCTCCTGATGAACTTTTTTTATGATCGCTTCCCTTGCGTAGCGCCCGCAGAATAAAAAAAGGTAATTGGTACAAACATGGTGTGAGGCGAGGTCAAATCACGAAACGAGAAGGTGCTCGCTGCATCGCCGTATGCAAACCGCATGACACCATGAGAATACCATGGTTAACTTACTGATTTATTATTCATTATCTTACGAAATCCTAATTTAAGTGGATTAAAATTTGTCACCTTCTAGATTGCTCTCCTTTCAAAAAAACCACACGCTTTTCTAAGAAAATTAGTTTCTCTGCTTTAATGCATTGCACAATTTCATCTGCTCCCTCACGTAGACTTCTTCCCTCAAGTGTACCCCCCCCCCCCCCCCTTAACCGGCCGTTTAACCGCCGGCTTCATAGCCAATCCCCTTAGCGTGTACGCCCCATAAATAGGAAGCAAGCAGGCAAGCAACAACCAGCTTCTATCTGGCCGTTCGATGCCCTCTTCCCCCGCATAGAAGGTGAATATTGTTTTCTTGCGCTTAGATCATCATCATCATCATCATCATCATCATCATCATCATCTCTCTTCCACCGGTGCCGGGTAGAACGTCAGTGCTCAGAGCATCCGGCCGACGCTTCTCAATTTTATTGCGATAGCAATTATGTGGGACACTCCAGGCACATTTCTGCCGTCGCACTAGCCGTCACCAAGGGCGATAAAAGCGTCTCCGTGTGCTGTATGTGCGAGTGAAAGCATGCGAGAGTGAGCCGGCGATGGCGGCGCAGTCTCGTGCACGCATTCAAGAAAACCGTCGCGCGCAATGATCTGGGGAGTCGGCAGTGGGTAGGGAGGGGGCCACGTTCTGCGAACACCCCTTAGACAAGAGAAGGCCTGAGCGCTCGGCGAATGAAGGGATCGCGCACCTGGGATCGTACGATCCCTTCATTCTGGGATCGCGCGATCCCAGCTGCGCTTCAGCGCGATCCCTTCAGCGCCATGAAGGGATCGCACACCTATGTGCAACCTTAACCGGAGCGCAGTTCTTTTTTTTTAGGCATAGTTGAACAGGTGGCCCGAAGAGCATTAAGGGTGTTCCAAGATTATTTTATTTATGCAAAGCTATTTTCGCGCTGCTTTATTAGCCCATCCGTAAAAAAAAAAAAATGATATCGCTCAACCTCAGGAATGAGAAAGAATTCCGGATACATGATGTCAAGGAGCATGGATTATATTGAAAAGCCACGGTGCTGCCTTCTTCTTCACAGAAGCTTCTCTGCCTTGATGTACCATCGGCGTCAAAGAGTTTGTCGTTCATGTGACCACAAAAGTTCGTCAACAGCATGTTAGCACTGCACACATATCTCATGACAACTTCACTGGTGTGTCCTTCTTCAGGTTCGGGAGACGTGTGTTTATTCCAGACTAGATTAGGCTTTAAGAGAATAATTTCGCTTTCGAGGCATTATTACATACAGTACCGCAGTCCACATATTTACAACGCCTCAAATGAGTTTAGCAATTGAGATAGGAAACATATTAGCGCCACTATTTGCAAAAAAAAAAAACCCCAGCTGCCTTATACCGCAGGGTTCCAGTTTTTCTCTTCTTTGTCTTAGCAAGGCACCCAATATTCTGTCATTCACCTTGCGGAAACATGAACACATGATTTTTCGGCCTCGATTTGTAATTGATCCAGCAATTGGGCACGTAGCACTTATTAGGCATATCCTGGCATGAACCTAATCTACATTCCGCGGCAATGAAGGCTTGCGGAACACACGAGCGCAGAGACTACATGCACCATTCACATCCAGAAAAAAAAAAGTGCGCTCGGAAGCATGTCGCAGCATGCCAGCATCTCCCTACCCCGAAGCTATCCCAGGAGCGAGAGGGTTCCCGGAACTAATCGTATTTTCCACACCTCATTTTCAACACAGGTGCGCAGCTCGTAGCTTCGTAGCACGCTGCACGGACCTTCTGGAACTTCCACGTGGGCCTCCTTTGCGTGACGTAGCTCGGGAGGAAAGGGGGGGGGGGAGGGTGTCATTGGTGTCATTATTCCATAAATTCATTCACTCTGACGGATTATCCCTACCATGCTTGAAACACCACGTCTTCACATCGCGCAGACCACTGCCTCGCGCTATCCGTCTCTGGAACAGCCTTCCGGATAGCATTGCTTCGCTCAGAAATCATGATGCCTTTTGCAGTAATTTGGTCGTGCATTTTCTCCACACTGTGAGTAGGGTTGAGTTAGTACACGGGTAGTTATCAATCCCAGTTCGTTTACGTTTTCAATGTATAGCCACGCGTTATGCCACAAGTTTGGCGTAACGCGTGGCCACAATGTATGGCCACAACGTCTCAACGCAAAGTACCTTGCTGGGTTCATGTAATATTTCTTGCTGTTTTTATGCAATGCTTAACTGTTAATTCGTTTTACTTTTTTTTACATTTTTCTGTACATATGCAAATTTCATCGTTTTGTGCCAATGTTTGTCTTTTAAAGTTTATGCATCGGTATCTTTTAACCGATGGTATCTTGTGATGAATTGTACCATAGGCCCCTTTCACGAGAGGTTATTGAGGCTCAGGCTATCTATTGGAATAGTGATACGTTTGTTAGTGCCCCTTCGGTCGACTTCTCAGATAAGTTGACGGCTTTTTTTTTTTTTTGATGATTGAAAATTTGGATGATGTGGCGCCACTGTGCATGGCTAAATAGGTGGTTGTTTCCTGAAAATAAAGTTATTGAGGTTAGCGCATTCCGGTGTCGTCTCCCTTCTGTCCTTGTTCGCTGGCGCTAAATATGCTTTCCATGTGTGCAGACAAGTTTTGACAAAAATATGACACCAATAATTGATGAACATTGCTCATGCTAAGTTAAGTGCAATGAAATGACACATCAGCAACCCGAAAATTGCCTGGGGCGAATCGCCCGCGTGTGGGTCGCGTGTGCGAACAGCTATTCTGGCGACGTGGCATAAACGATGCGATGAAAAACGAGCTGTTAAGTCGGAAGAAAACGAGCATGCAATTCTCTATTTCGCGGACAAAACGGTCAATGTATCCGGGTTCTCGTTAATCGCAGAAGCTACGGCAGCAAATTATTGGATTACGAAGGATTCGCGAACCTCCCTTTCGTGGTGCGTTTTGAAACCAGATTCAAGTACGGTGGCGGTTGGCTTGTAAAAAGAGTGGCCCGGGATAAGGACATGTTGGGATAGCGGAAGATTAGAAAGGCTCGCAGCATGCGATCTATGATAGTTGAAACGCAATCTAAAGGTTGTTTTTGTTTGTCCTAATTTGGACGCTGAGCATTCTAGCATATAGATACCATTTGTCGCGCGACAATCGACGTCGCCTTTTATCGCAAGGATAAAATTTGACGCGATGCTCGTAACACTTAGCGAAGTTGTCATGTGAGCGCAAACCTTGAACCGTGATTTGTTGCAAGGATAACAGGCTACGGGAATGGGTCTTGCAAGACGTTAGTATGTCGCGTAAATTTTATGATCGTCGGTAAACTGCGCGTGGCGACTCCGAAAACACGTCTCTGAGGCGATTGCTCTGCATCAGTGTGTTACGATGATTTTCAAAGATGACATTACCGTTTGGAATGGATGCAGAGTGTGTTAAAACTAAATTAGTATGCCTTCGTTGCTCAACCCGCTTTCCACTCTGAGAAGCGCACTGCGGTCTACTGCATCGGCTCCCTTAATCGCGCCATTCACAGTTATAGCAGCGGATACTTCTGCATTATAAAGCGCCGTGATTGCTCAATGGCTATGGTGTTGGGCTGCTGAGCACGAGGTCGCGGGATCGAATTCCCGCCACGACGGCCGCATTTCTGTGGGGGCGAAAACACCCGTGTACTTAGAATTAGGTGCACGTTAAGGAACCCCACGTGGTCGAAATTTCCGGAGTCCCCCACTACGGCGTGTCTCATAATCAGAAAGTGGTTTTGGCACGTGAAACCCCATATTTTAATTTTTTAAGTTACAAAGCCATCGCAGAGTTTGTCGCAGTTAATAAAATCGGTTTGTTCAGGACACACTCCGTGTGCATTGCCATATTCGCAATGCACACGCCCGAGGGGATCCATGATGGCCGCCACACCATACGAGGCCCGCACGTGGAAAAAGCGAGAGCGCATGGGTCAATGCCCCTTGTCGAGTCCCAATCTGGCGGAAAAGGACAAAGGGAAGCAGGGAGAGGCAGGAGAGTGTGAAATGGTGATTGCTGCCCGCGACTGAAACTTGACTAGGTGCTCCGGAGCAATTGTAGAGAGGGTGCACGGCGATAGAAGATTGCCGGTATAGGATCATTTCCAGGACGGACACTCGCTTCTCTCATGGAGCCAACAAAAGCAAAGCCCGCGGAAAATGTCCACGTGCGCAGCCTTGTCATCTTGTCATAGGAGAAGGTGGGCTAAATGACCCTCTAAGCAGGAAAGGGACAGCACTAACCCTGCGCTTGGCGAAGCACGTGGACGAGCTGTATTCTAAGAAAAAAGGAGCATGAAAGAGAACCAGATGGGACAGGAGCTGCCGCTGACAAATTTAAACTCGAAGAAAGCCGAAAAGTGAATTCCTCTCCTATCGCCCCACCCCTGTTGACGCTGGGCCGTGCTGCCGCAAGGGCTGCAGAAAATAGCGTCAATTTTTCCTTTTCCCTTCAACAACCACTTCTCTCTAAATTCCTAAGCGCACAGCCACAGGGCTCGATTGAGGTTCCCGTTTGGCTCATTAATGAATTAGGACCAATACGTAATGAAGATCTGTAGAAAGCAAAGGGAAAAACTTTAAAAGGTAAACGAATACCATACAGCTGGCGAAAAAGTAGAATCAATATAATTTTTACAGGTAAGGGGGAGAAATGGAATTAACTCGTACAGACCATTGATCATTACATCGTTAATGTACAGGCTAGCAATGTAGGCAATCAAGTTAAAGCTGCAAGCATGGGCAGAGAATAATGGCATTTTGGGAGAACAATGGCTTCAGAATAAGAAGGCGTTTAGATAATTTATTTGCTCTTCCTTATTGAAATATCAAGAGTAGAAAGCAGGTCGTTATGTGTAGCCTTTTTATACATTACAGGATCTTATGACAGCGTAGACCGCGACGTTTCGTGGGATATTCTGGAAGGGGAACCCTTATGTGACGATTGTCTACAGCTTTTGAGAGAGATTTAACTAGAAAATTATGAAGAGCGAGGAGAAAGTTGATATCAACAAGGGACTGGGCAGGGATGCTCTTTATCCCAATTTCTGCTTATGATGCACATGGTGAGGATGGAGAGGGCCTTAGAGGGAAGCAATATTGGGTTTAATTTCGCACACAAACAGGCGGGTGCAGTAGTAAAGCAGCAGCTTGCAGGTTTATTTTATGCGGACAACATTGTCTTGATAGCTAAGCAAAGTGATTTGCACCGTGTGGCTAATATCTGTGGGCAGAAAGGCAAGAATTTTAGTTTCAAATTTAGTGTTAGAAAATCACGTGTTATGTATTCCATGAAAACCGTAAACAGACAGTGGCAAGACAGGGCCAGGAAATACCTTGGGTAAAATATTATAAATACCTTGGTATATGGATAAACGAAGGCAATATATATATGGAAACACAGGAAAGAACAATAACATCAAAGGGGAAGAGAAATGCAGTCATAATGAAGCACAGAGTGCTATGCGGATACAATACGTACGAGGTGCTCCAGGGTATATGAAAAGATGTAATGGTTCCAGGACTTATAAAATTTTGAAAATGCGGTTGTTTGCATGAAATAAGGCGTACAATCAGGACTCGACGAGAACCAAAGGTCAGTGGGGCCTTTGGGCGCTCTCGGGAAGACTGCAAATGAAGCTGTGCAGGGCGATATGGGCTGGAATGGTTTTGAAGTGAGGGAAGCTCGCAGTAAATTCATTAAGAAGAACGACTGAGAAATATGGAATAAAGTAAATGGGCTGGGAGAGTGTTGAGGTATCTGTACAGGGGAAACATTGATTCACAGTGGAGGAAAGAAACTAAAAAGTTTACCAGCAAGTATGCGGCATGTAGGGTGAGCAACACAGCAACAAAGAACGTCAACCGGAAAGTAAGAGAAGCTAAAAAAATATCGTGGGTGGCGGCAATGGAAAAGAAACCTGCCATGAGTAACTACTTACTAGGAAAAAAACAAAATCAGAGAAGAAACAATTTATGATAACGCAAAGGGAAGCTCATTACTTTTCGAAGCGGGACCAGGATGCCTTAGAACACGCACCTATATATCGGGATACAATAAGGAAGAAGAAGCATGCACTTGCTGCGGTAAAGCTAGGGAAACAATAGAGAATGTCTTATTAGAATGTGAAGAAGTCTGCCTAGCAGTCTATTTAGGCGCCACTGGCCTCCTTGAAGCTTTTGGGTTCAGCGAGAGCAGAGGAAAAGTAAACATGTCTGCAATAGAGATAGTAAGAGGCGATGGGAATATTGGTGGAAAAAAAGTAAGGAAACGACAAAAAATATATAATGGAGACGTACAAAACCAAAGTTCACAACAGGGGGTCATAAAATTTGGTTAAGAGAATTCATCGTGTGTTTTTTTTTCTTTTTTAACCTAGGTAGGACATTAGCCAGTATAATAGCAAAAGCTTGGTGTAGCGACCCACCTCCCCGTTCCAAAGGGGACGCTCAAAACATCCACCCATCCATTGCCGAGACAGAGATTTCACCTGGTCGACGAAATCGTGTATGGAGGGGCTCTAATCAGGATCGCCGACAGCGCGTCGGTGTTGTAGCACGCCGAGCTTATTCTCTTCGGCTGCGGGAAAAGGCAGCGATAGTGCTAGCTATCGATAGTGCTATCTTTAGCAGACATGGTGGGTCGCCTCCAGACCTGCGAGGAGAAGGAACCTATGCCTAACTGAAGGCAAGGATATTCTGAACGACAGCTTTCCACGGCGTCCGTCAAGGCATGCAGCACTCGATGCAGCACGTCGCACGTTCAAGAGAAAAATTTTCAGTCGTGCTGTCCACATGCCTGGCGCGCCGCGTAAATACATAATCGACAGTCTTGAATATAATAATTCACGCACCACGCCAATATAAATGGCAACTGTGCGTGCTTGTTGCACGGTGCCACGAGTGTTTCGGCATTTAGCCACCTTCGAAATGCGACTGCCGCAGGCGGGATCGAACCAATGAGATTAACTGTTTCTGTTGCTCAAGAAAGGAGTGGCATGCATAGTTCTTCAAGCACGATAGATTAGAGCGTTGAAACCCGGTGATAAAGCTTCCGCGCTTTTTAGTATGTATGGCCGGAAAAATGCTTCAAAACACAGTCCCACGGACGTACACAAGGCCTGCACGTTAGTGCAACCGACCATTTCCGAAAATAACGCACCGTTCATGTTCAGCTGGTATACTCGAAAAAAAAAAAGCATGCACGGTTGTCCAGCGGTTCTACAAATAATCAACTGTTTCGGTAGCATTCTGAGAGCCTTATAATGCCGTAGGGCATAGGCGCAAACTTGGCAGCTTGTGTCTTTTCGTGCCGCGTTGAACGTCCGGTCAATATAAACCCCAGTCATACTGTCGTAAAAGTTAACTGTTTATGTTTTCGTCATCAGTGCCTGCTATTAGCATTCTGCTTCTGATCCAACAACACTGGGTCATTCCATTGTGCAGAACACGCTTTGGCGGACAAATGCTTCGTTTCACTGTTCCTGTTTTATTAAACAAACTAATCCAAAAAAGGATAATAATTGAAGAATGTGGAGCACGTTTTATTAGGGAAACACTTTTATCATGAAATCATCGCAATATTAATGATCACTAACTAAGCTTTCAGTGTATGTTGTAATTTGTCTTCGTGTATTGTACTGTGTAATTTAACCGTAAAGGAATCTGTGCATCTATATATTCAGTTCACGATGAGCCTATGTGTATTACGACTTCTAAAATATTAACCCCTTCTGCTATTCTTAAATTTTGTTCGCCTGTCCTCAATGCTTTTCATGTATCAGGTAGGCTCGGGTTTTCCTCAAGTGACTAATGTCACTTTTATCCCGAGCCTTCCTTCATCCTTGAGATGAAAATAAACTGATTTGATTTGAAGTTCTTGTACGTCTTGATGGTTTCCTCTACAGACACCGGTGGTTACAACACCCCGCTTCTTCTTCTTTCCCAAGCTTAGAGTTCAGAAGTGTCGCTCGATGCGCGCGCTTCACGAATCACCCTAGCGAACGGGCCTCCTTGGAAAACCTTAAGCCGCTTTGTCATTGAATCGCACAAGAAACCAAGTCGAAAAAGAAAGATGGCCTTTGTCTCGGCGAAGGAACGAATGCCGATGCACATTAAACATGCTCATCACTTCCGGTTGACATCTCCACTGCGGGTGGCAGTGGTCAGGCTAAAATAGGGATGGGAAGCAAATCATCTAAATTGTCAAGCAAATATTTGCACAGCAGCGAGGGGGCCTACCAGGAATCAAGCAAAGTTTACAAGAAACAGAGTTACAAGGCTACAAAACAGTTACAAAAGGTTACAAGAAACGACAAACACGGGCGCAACCCACAACTAACAGTTTTTTTTTTTTCAAAAGAAACAGAATAAGTAAAAAACTACGCTGAAAGGAGAGTACCAACCTCTCGAATGTGTACGAGAAAACGAAAATAACATACACGTGGCAATAGCAAAGCTGGATAATCAAGAACTGATTTGCATGAAGTCCCGAAGGTAAGACACCTCTTCCTGTGACAATGATATCGAGGGTTGACACCGTCATCTGTCACCCTCCAAGAACGTGTAAAAAGCTTCCATTATTTCCCTTGTTTTTACGGGTGCATGTCTGGACAAAGTGTTCGCACATCGCAAATAGCGCAAAAAATTATTAATGTATGCCACCGCAATCAGTTACTCGTAACGTGCGGTGACGCATGCATACAGGCGGCCGAACTCGGGCAGCCGACTCGACAACAAGCTACCAGCGGCAGATTCACTCGCGCAGCGCACAAGCTTCCAGATTGAAGAGTTCCAATCCCTTTATTCGTTCTTTCTGCCAATGCCTCTATTCCTGCACCGTCACTGACCTAAACCTAACCGACTACCTTTTCTCAATTTTGCTCTACATTTGCTCAATATTTTCCGTGTATTAATCTATGCGTGTGTGCATTACTGGTGTCGCGTGGTAGCATTGTCGCCAGAAGGCAAGAGGTCGGACCGACGCTGTAAGACGGTGTTCCAGGTAGCAGCACTGACGGGACCGGCGCGACGGTTTCTATGCATCAGGCTTAGGTCAGCACTACGAGCACCATTTCGCAAGCATGGCTATCGGCACTAGCCGCTTCTTTTGTCTGACTGAAGGCACCATGTAATGGCAGGATTAGCGCAGCATACTCACCAGGGAGAAATTTTGCCACCGGCAGCCGGCGAATCGGTTGAGGCCAAATTCTTCTACTACGCCGCGTCTGGCACGTGGTGCGTGCTGTAGGCACGTCTTTCACATTGATTTTAAGCGGAAGGCATAAAAGCGATGAACGTGTCAAAACCTGCAAGCTTCGTTTCTCTGCTTTTTTTTCCCGCTTCATCAATGAGCTCATGTGGCTATAAATTCTAATAAAAATTTATTCACTCTAAGATGTATTTTTAATGTGTTAATAAGCCATCCTCAATTCTTTCTCCTGATGAACTTTTTTTATGATCGCTTTCCTTGCGTAGCGCCCGCAGAATAAAAAAAAGTTAATTGGTACAAACATGGTGCGAATAACGCGCACGGTGTGAGGCGAGGTCAAATCACGAAACGAGAAGGTGCTCGCTGCGTCGCAGTATGCAAACAGCGTGACACCATGAGAATACCATGGTTAACTTACTGATTTATTATTTATTACCTTAGGAAATTCCAATTTAAGTGGATTAAAATTTGTCACCTTCTAGAATGTTCTCCTTTCAAAAAACCACACGTTTTCCTAAGAAATTTTGTTTGTCTACTTTAAACCAATGCACAATTTCAACTGCTCCCTCACGTAGACTTCTTCCCTCAAGTGTACCCCCCCCCCCCCTAACCGGCCGTTTAACCGCCGGCTTCATAGCCGATCCCCTTAGCGTGTACGCCCCATAAATAGGAAGCAAGCAAGCAAGCAACAACCAGCTTCCATCTGGCCGTTCGATGCCCTCTTCCCCCGCATAGCAGTTGAATGTTGGTTGCTTGCGTTTAGATGATGATCATCATCATCATAATCATCATCATCATCATCTCTCTTCCACCGGTGCCAGGTAGAACGTCACAGCTTAGCGCATCCGGCCGACGCTTCTCAATTTTATTGCAATAGCAAATATATGGACACTCCAGGCACATTTCTGCCTTCGCACTCGCCGTCATCGTGAGGTGCCGTATAAAGTCCAAGGGCGATAAAAGCGTCTCCGTGTGCTGTATGTGCGAGTGAAAGCATGCGAGAGTGAGCCGGCGATGGCGGCGCAATCTCGTGCGCGCATTCAAGAAAACTGTCGCGCGCAAGGATCTGGGGAGTCGGCAGTGGGTAGGGAAGGGGCCACGTTCTGCGAACACCCCATAGACAAGAGAAGGCCAGAGCGCTCGCGGGGAGTGAAGGGATCGCGCACCTGGGATCGCGCGATCCCAGGTGCGCTTCAGCGCGATCCCTTCAGCGCCATGAAGGGATCGCGCACCTATGTGCAACCTTAACCGGAGCGCAGTTCTTTGTTTAGGCATAGTTGAACAGGTGGCCCGAAGAACATTAAGGGTGTTCCAAGATTATTTTATTTATGCAAAGCTATTTTCGCGCTGCTTTATTAGCCCATCCGTAAACAAACAAAAAATGAGATGGCTGAACCTCAGGAATGAGAAAGAATTCCGGATACATGATGACAAGGAGCATGGATTATATTGAAAAGTCACGGTGCTGCCCTCTTCGCAGTAGCTTCTCTGCCTTGATGTACCGTCGGCGTCAAAGAGTTTGCCGTTCATGTGAACACAAAAGTTCGTCAACAGAATGTTAGCACGGCACACATATCTCATGACAACTTCACTGGTGTGTTCTTCTTCAGGTTCGGGACACGTGTATTTATTCCAGTCTAGATTAGGCTTTAAAAGAATAATTTCGCTTTCGAGGCATTATGACATACAGTACCGCAGTCCACATATTTACAACACCTCAAATGAGTTTAGCAATTTAGATACGAAACACATTCGCGCCACTATTTGCAAAAGAAAAGAAAAAAAAACCCAGCTGCCTTATACCACAGGGTTCCAGTTTTTCTCTTCATTGTATTATCATTAGCACCCAATATTCTGTCGTTCACCTTGCGGAAACATGAACACATGATTTTTCGGCCTCGATTTGTAATTGATCCAGCAATTGGGCACGTAGCACTTATTAGGCATATCCTGGCATGAACCTAATCGACATTCCGCGGCAATGAAGGCTTGCGGAACACACGAGCGCAGAGACTACATGCACCATTCACATCCAGAAAAAAAAAAGTGCGCTCGGAAGCATGTCGCAGCATGCCAGCATCTCCCTACCCCGAAGCTATCCCAGGAGCGAGAGGGTTCCCGGAACTAATCGTATTTTCCACGCCTCATTTTCAACACAGGTGCGCCGCTCGTAGCTTCGTAGCACGCTGCACGGACCTTCTGGACCTTCCACGTGGTCCTCCTTTGCGTGACGTAGCTCGGGGCGAGGGGGGGGGGGGGGGGAGGTACAGCCAGAAGGCTCCGGGACGGCCGAGCCGCCCGGATTTCGAACACTTTCTTTTTCCGCACTCAACACGGTTTCAGGAAAGGCTGTTCGTCCGAGATACAGCTACTCGAATTTACGACAGATATCCGTCTTAACATGAATCGCTACTTACAGACTGACTGCTTATTGCTTGACTTTTCCAAAGCGTTTGATCGTGTTGCACATTGCCGCTTCATATCGAAATTATCTGCGTTAAAATTAGACTCCTGCACATTGTCACGGCTACGTAACTTTCTATCTCATCGAGAGCAATTTACCTCCGTTAATGACTTCAATTCCCCGAAATCTAACGTTACTCCTGGTCTTGGGGCCTCTGTTCGTTCTACTCTACAGAAATG
Organism: Dermacentor albipictus; assembly: GCF_038994185.2. Lineage (NCBI taxonomy): Eukaryota > Metazoa > Arthropoda > Arachnida > Ixodida > Ixodidae > Dermacentor > Dermacentor albipictus. Next base: position 53,886,815 of record NC_091823.1, read on the forward strand.
ATCTGTCTAACAACATATTGTCTTGCATACGAATATTCGCCGATGATTGCATGATCTATCGTCCAGTAGCCAATAGTGATGTTCATATAGCGCTTCAACGAGACCTAGAGACACTGCACCGGTGGTGTACTACATGGCGCATGGCACTAAACGTGTCAAAATGTAGGACAATGTCTTTCACCCGTAAACCTGTTAATTTGCAGTTTATTTACTACATCAGCAATAGTATTATATCCCCGACTACACAATATAAGTATCTTGCTGCGCACCTTAAACCTAACCTATCATGGTCTGAGCACCTTACGTGTGTCTCTGCCAATGCATCCAAATTATTAGGTTTTTTTGCGCCGGAATTTGTGCAGTGTTCCATCTGCCTTGCGTAAAATGGCCTACTTAACGTTCGTGCGACCCCAGCTTGAGTACGCTTGGTCTCCACACCAGCATTACCTAATTGAAGCGCTAGAAACCATTCGGAATAGGGCAAGTGGTTTCATTGCTCATAATTACAGCGCCCAGTCTAGCATTTCGCAGATCGAAGCCGAACTATCGTTGCAGTCGTTGAGTACTCGCCATGATATCGCATTGGTGTCATTATTCCATAAATTTATTCACTCTGACGGATTATCTCTACCATGTTTGAAACACCACGTCTTCACATCGCGCAGATTGGGCAATAATTTCAGCTATGTGCGCGTATATAGAGCGACAAACATTTAACTTTTCACCACTGCCTCGCGCTAAACGTCTCTGGAACAGTCTTCCGGATAGCACTGCTTCACTCAGAAATCATGATGCCTTTTGCCGTAATTTGGTCGCGCATTTCTTCTCCACACTGTGCGTAGGGTTGAGTTATCACACGGGTACTTATCAATCCCATTACGTTTACGTTTTCAATGTATGGCCAAGTGTTATGCCACGTTTTTTTTTCTTTTTTAACGTTACGCTGTGTATAACGTCTCAACGCAAAGTACCTTGCTGCGCTTATGTAATACTTCTTGCTGTTTTTATGCAATGCGTATCTGTTAATTCATTTTACTTTTTTTACGTTTTTCTGTACATATGCAAATTCCATCGTATTGTGCCAATGTTTGTCTTTTTATGTTTATGCATCGGTATCTTTTTACCGATGGTATCTTGTGACGAATTGTACCATAGGCCCCTTTCACGCTATTCCTTTTTGTAGGCCTGCGAGGTCTTTCGATATATATATATATATATATATATATATATATATATATATATATATATATATATATATATATACGGCAGGACCCATACACCGGCGCATAGCCGGTCGTTGAGGTTTATCTGTCAACTCCATGTCAGGAATGCGGCTGTGCGTTGGCATATGGGCCCCGCCACGTCCTTGCGAAGCACAAAGATAAGGATGTGCGATAGATTATTGAGGCTCAGGCTATCTATTGGAATGGTGATACGCGTGCCCCTTCGGTCGACTTGTCAGATAAGTAGACGGCTTTTTTTTTGATGATGATTAAAAATTTGGATGATGTGGCGCCACTGTGCATGGCTAAATAGGTGGTTGTTTCCTGAAAATAAAGTTATTGAGGTTAGCGCATTGCGGTGTCGTCTCCCTTCTGTCCTTGTTCGCTGTCGTGAAATATGCTTTCCATGTGTGCAGACAAGTTTTGACAAAAATATGACACCAATAATTGATGAACATTGCTCATCCGAAGTTAAGTGCAATAAAATGACACATCAGGAACCCGAAAATTGCCTGGGGCGAATCGCCTGCGTGTGTGTCGGGTGTGCGAACAGCTATTCTGGCGACGTGGCATAAACGATGCGATGAAAAACGAGCTGTTAAGTCGGAAGGAAACGAGCATGCAATTCTCTATTTCGCGGACAAAACGGTAAATGTATCCGGGTTCTCGTTAATCGCAGAAGCTACGGCGGCGAATTATTGGATTAGGAAGGATTCGCGAACTTCCCTTTCGTGGTGCGTTTTGAAACCAGATTCAAGTACGGTGGCGGTTGGCTTGTAAAAAGAGTGGCCCGGGATAAGGACATGTTGGGATAGCGGAAGATTAGAAAGGCTCGCAGCATGCGATCTATGATAGTTGAAACGCAATCTAAAGGTTGTTTTTGTTTGTCCTAATTTGGACGCTGAGCATTCTAGCATATAGATACCATTTGTCGCGCAACAATCGACGTCGCCTTTTATCGCAAGGATAAAATTTGACGCGATGCTCGTAACACTTAGCGAAGTTGTCATGTGAGCGCAAACCTTGAACCGTGATTTGTTGCAAGGATAACAGGCTACGGGAATGGGTCTTGCAAGACGTTAGTATGTCGCGTAAATTTTATGATCGTCGGTAAACTGCGCGTGGCGACTCCGAAAACACGTCTCTGAGGCGATTGCTCTGCATCAGTGTGTTACGATGATTTTCAAAGATGACATTACCGTTTGGAATGGATGCAGAGTGTGTTAAAACTAAATTAGTATGCCTTCGTTGCTCAACCCGCTTTCCACTCTGAGAAGCGCACTGCGGTCTACTGCATCGGCTCCCTTAATCGCGCCATTCACAGTTATAGCAGCGGATACTTCTGCATTATAAAGCGCCGTGATTGCTCAGTGGCTATGGTGTTGGGCTGCTGAGCACGAGGTCGCGGGATCGAATTCCCGCCACGGCGGCCGCATTTCTGTGGGGGCGAAAACACCCGTGTACTTAGAATTAGGTGCACGTTAAGGAACCCCACGTGGTCGAAATTTCCGGAGTCCCCCACTACGGCGTGTCTCATAATCAGAAAGTGGTTTTGGCACGTGAAACCCCATATTTTAATTTTTTAAGTTATAAAGCCATCGCAGAGTTTGTCGCAGTTAATAAAATCGGTTTGTTCAGGACACACTCCGTGTGCATTGCCATATTCGCAATGCACACGCCCGAGGGGATCCATGATGGCCGCCACACCATACGAGGCCCGCACGTGGAAAAAGCGAGAGCGCATGAGTCAGTGCCCCTTGCCGAGTCCCAATCTGGCGGAAAAGGACAAAGGGAAGCAGGGAGAGGCAGGAGAGTGTGAAATGGTGATTGCTGCCCGCGACTGAAACTTGACTAGGTGCTCCGGAGCAATTGTAGAGAGGGTGCACGGCGATAGAAGATTGCCGGTATAGGATCATTTCCAGGACGGACACTCGCTTCTCTCATGGAGCCAACAAAAGCAAAGCCCGCGGAAAATGTCCACGTGCGCAGCCTTGTCATCTTGTCATAGGAGAAGGTGGGCTAAATGACCCTCTAAGCAGGAAAGGGACAGCACTAACCCTGCGCTTGGCGAAGCACGTGGACGAGCTGTATTCTAAGAAAAAAGGAGCATGAAAGAGAACCAGATGGGACAGGAGCTGCCGCTGACAAATTTAAACTCGAAGAAAGCCGAAAAGTGAATTCCTCTCCTATCGCCCCACCCCTGTTGACGCTGGGCCGTGCTGCCGCAAGGGCTGCAGAAAATAGCGTCAATTTTTCCTTTTCCCTTCAACAACCACTTCTCTCTAAATTCCTAAGCGCACAGCCACAGGGCTCGATTGAGGTTCCCGTTTGGCTCATTAATGAATTAGGACCAATACGTAATGAAGATCTGTAGAAAGCAAAGGGAAAAACTTTAAAAGGTAAACGAATACCATACAGCTGGCGAAAAAGTAGAATCAATATAATTTTTACAGGTAAGGGGGAGAAATGGAATTAACTCGTACAGACCATTGATCATTACATCGTTAATGTACAGGCTAGCAATGTAGGCAATCAAGTTAAAGCTGCAAGCATGGGCAGAGAATAATGGCATTTTGGGAGAACAATGGCTTCAGAATAAGAAGGCGTTTAGATAATTTATTTGCTCTTCCTTATTGAAATATCAAGAGTAGAAAGCAGGTCGTTATGTGTAGCCTTTTTATACATTACAGGATCTTATGACAGCGTAGACCGCGACGTTTCGTGGGATATTCTGGAAGGGGAACCCTTATGTGACGATTGTCTACAGCTTTTGAGAGAGATTTAACTAGAAAATTATGAAGAGCGAGGAGAAAGTTGATATCAACAAGGGACTGGGCAGGGATGCTCTTTATCCCAATTTCTGCTTATGATGCACATGGTGAGGATGGAGAGGGTCTTAGAGGGAAGCAATATTGGGTTTAATTTAATAGCTAAGCAAAGTGATTTGCACCGTCTGGCTAATATCTTTGGGCAGAAAGGCAAGAATTTAAGTTTCAAATTTAGTGTTAGAAAATCACGTGTTAGATATTCCATGAAAACCGTAAACAGACAGTGGCAAGACAGGGCCCCGAAATACCTTGGGTAAAATATTATAAATACCTTGGTATATGGATAAACGAAGGCAATAGATATATGGAAACACAGGAAAGAACAATGACACTAAAGGGGAAGAGAAATGCAGTCATAATGAAGCACAGAGTGCTATGCGGATACAATACGCACGAGGTGCTGCAGGGTATAGGAAAAGATGTAATGGTTCCAGGACTTACAACATTTTGAAAATGCGGCTGTTTGCTTGAAATCAGGCGTACAATTTGGACTCGACGAGAACCAAAGGTCAGTGGGGCCTTTGGGCGCTCTCGGGAAGACTACAAATGAAGCTGTACAGGGCGATATGGGCTGGAATGGTTTTGAAGTGAGGGAAGCTCGCAGTAAAATTCATTAAGAAGAACGACTGAGAAATATGGAATAAAGTAAATGGGCTGGGAGAGTGTTGAGGTATCTGTACAGGGAAAACATTGATTCACGTACAGTGGAGGAGAGGAAATAAAAAGCTTACCAGCAAGTATGCGGCATGTAGGGTGAGCAACACAGCAACAAAGAACGTCAACCGGAAAGTCAGAGAAGCTAAAAAAATATCGTGGGTGGCGGCAATGGAAAAGAAACCTGCCATGAGTAACTACTTAAGAGGAAAAAAAACAAAATCAGAGAATAAACAATTTGTGATAACTCAAAGGGAAGCTCATTACTTTTCGAAGCGAGACCAGGATGCCTTAAAACAGGCACCTATATATCGGGATACAATAAGGAAGAAGAAGCATGCACTTGCTGCGGTAAAGCTAGGGAAACAATAGAGAATGTCTTATTAGAACGTGAAGAAGTCTGCCTAGCAGTCTATTTAGGCGCCACTGGCCTCCTTGAAGCTTTTGGGTTCAGCGAGAGCAGAGGAAAAGTAAACATGTCTGCAATAGAGATAGTAAGAGGCGATTGGAATATTGGTGGAAAAAAAGTAAGGAAACGACAAAAAATATATAATGGAGACGTACAAAAACAAAGTTCACAACAGGGGGTCATAAAATTTGCTTAAGAGAATTCATCGTGTGTTTTTTTTTCTTTTTTAACCTAGGTAGGACATTAGGCAGTATAATAGCAAAAGCTTGGTGTAGCGACCCACCTCCCCCCTTCCAAAGGGGACGCTCATAACATCCACGCATCCATTGCCGAGACAGAGATTCCACCTGGTCGACGAAAACGTGTATGGAGTGGCTCTAATCAGGATCGCCGACAGCGCGTCGGTGTTGTAGCACGCCGAGCTTATTCTCTTCGGCTGCGGGAAAAGGCAGCGATAGTGCTAGCTATCGATAGTGCTATCTTTAGCAGACATGGTGGGTCACCTCCAGACCTGCGAAGAGAAGGAACTTATGCCTAATTGAAGGCAAGGAAATCCTGAACGACGGCTTTCTACGGCGTCCATCAAGGCATGCAGCACTCGAGCTGTTACTATTTAAGGAGTGTTTGTACGAACGTCGCACGTTCAAGAGAGGAATTTTCGGCCATGCTGTCCGCATGCCTCGCGTGCCGCGTAAATACATAATTGACAGTCTTGAATATATTAATTCGCGCACCACGCCAATATAAATGGCAAGCGTGCGTGCTTGTTGCTCGGTGCCACGGGTGTTTCGGTATTTAGCCACCTTCGAAATGCGACTTCCGCAGGCGGGATCGAACCCATGAGATTAACTGTTTCTGTTGCACAAGAAAGGAGTTGCATGCATAGTTCTTCAAGCACAATAGATTAGAATGTTGAAACCCGGTCAGAAAGCTTCCGCGCTTTTTAAAATGTACGACCGGAAAAATGCTTCAAAACACAGTCGCACGGACGTACACAAGGCCTGCACGTTAGTGCAACCGACAATTTCCGAAAAATAACACACCGTTCATGTTCCGCTGGTATACTAAAAAAAAAAACATGCACGGTTGTCCAACGGTTCTACAAATAATTTACTGTTTCGGTAGCATTCCGAGAGCCTTATAATGCCGTAGAGCATAGGCACAAACTTTGCAGCTTGTGTCTTTTCGTGTCGCGTCATACCAGTCAGTCATACTGTCGTAAGAGTTAACTGTTTATGTTTTCGTCATCAGTGCCTGCGATTAGCATTCTGCTTCTGATCCAACAACACTGGATCATTCCATTCTGCAGAACACACTTTGGCGGACAAATGCTTCGTTTCACTGTTCCTGTTTTATTAAACAAACTAATCCAAAAAAGGATAATAATTGAAGAATGTGGAGCACGTTTTATTAGGGAAACACTTTTATCATGAAATCATCGCAATATTAATGATCACTAACTAAGCTTTCAGTGCATGTTGTAATTTGTCTTCGTGTATTGTACTGTGTAATTTAACCGTAAAGGAATCTGTGCATCTATATATTCAGTTCATGATGAGCCTATGTGTATTACGACTTCTAAAATATTAACCCCTTCTGCTATTCTTAAATTTTGTTCGCCTGTCCTCAATGCTTTCCATGTATCAGGGAGACTCGGGGTTTCCTCAAGTGAATGTCACTTTTATCCCAAGCCTGCCCTCATCCTTGGGATGAAAATAAACTGATTTGATTTGAAGTTCTTGTACGTCTTGATGGTTTCCTCTACAGACACCGGTGGTCACAACACCTCGCTTCTTCTTCTTTCCCAAGCTTAGAGCTCAGAAGTGTCGCTCGATGTGCGCGCTTCACGAATCACCCTATCGAACAGGCGTCCTTGGAAAAGCCGCTTTGTCATGGAATCGCACAAGAAACCAAGTCGAAAAAGAAAGATGGCCTTTGTCTCGGCGAAGGAACGAATGCCGATGCACATTAAACATTCTCATCACTTCCGGTTGACATCTCCACTGCGTGCGGCAGTGGTCAGGCTAAAATAGCGGTGGGAAGCAAATCATCTAAATTGTCAAGCAAATATTTGCACAGCAGCGAGGGGGCCTACCAGGAATCAAGCAATGTTTACAAGAAACAGAGTTACAAGGCTACAAAACAGTTACAAAAGGTTACAAGAAACGACAAACACGGGGACAAACACGGGCGCAGCCCGCAATTAACAGATTTTTTTTCAAAAGAAACAGAATAAGTAGAAAACTACGCTGAAAGGAGAATACCAACCTCTCAAATGTGCACGAGAAAACGAAAATAACATACACGTGGCAATAGCAAAGCTTGCTAATCAGGAACTGATTTGCATGAACTCCCGAAGGTAAGACCCTTCTTCCTGTGACAATGATATCGAGGGTTGACTGCGTCATCTGTCACCCTCCAAGAACGTGTGAAATGCTTCCATTATTTCCCTTGTTTTTACGGGGGCATGTCTGAACAAAGTGTTCGCGCATCGCAAATAGCGTAAAAAATTTATTAATGTATGCCACCGCAATCAGTTACTCGTAACGTGCGGTGACGCATGCATAAAGGCGGACGAACTCGGGCAGCCGACTCGACAACAAGCCACCAGCGGCAGAATCACTCGCGCAGCGCACAAGCTTGCAGATTGAAGAGTTCCAATCCCTATATTCGTTCTTTCTGCCAATGACTGTCTGTCACTGACCTAAACCTAACCGACTACCTTTTCTCAATTTTTCTCTACATTTGCTCAATATTTTCCGTGTATTAATCTATGCGTGCGTGCATTACTGGTGTCGCGTGGTAGCATTCTCGCCCTGGACCCATTTATTGTTTCAAGTTTGTCTCAATTCGGAATGAGTATAACGTTCACATTAACGCTTGCCGGAACCCACTGATATTGTTTAAGGGTCCCAAAAGTGTTCTACAGTGCTGTTAAGGTGTTAGTCTGTCTGTATTTCATCATGTGCAAGCGTAACCGATTACCTTTTTCAATTTTACTCAAGATTTGCTCAGTATTTTCCACGTATTATTCTATATATGCGTGCATTATTGGGAGCAATGCCGCTTCGTTGCTGCCTAGTGTAGTACTCGGGATCCAGTTAAGCTCTAGCTGTGTAGGTAATGGTGAAAGCTCCAAAGAGCAGCGTTTGCAAACATTTTTGTTAAGACTCAGATCACTTACAATTGTGTGACTCACGGCTCAGTATCATACAAAGTTATTTCCCACTTGAATTTTAGCACGAAAGTCTGTGCTATCAACCTTCGGATGGGCCGTATGGAGGAGAGCAGGGCATTAGGAGTTAGATATGGTTATCAAGGTTGCTCAAGCGTGTACACCCTTGTAATTCCTTAATTTTATCTCGCCAGGGTCAAACGGTCGAGAGCTCGCGCATTCACGCGAAGCGCATCGCGGTGCAAGTAGTCTCGGCTAATCTGTTCTGCGAGGGGTCAACAAAGGGGAACATTTTCCCCGAACATCCGAAGTAGAAATGCCTTCTCATTTTCTTGTTTCCCTTTTTGTTTATTGTTTTTTACACATACCATCCGTTTCTTCTGGCGCTCATCAGTTCCAAGAAAGCTACTTCGCTGCCGCGCCGAATTTCTTTCCAAGACATGCGTTGCCCTTTCCACGGATCATACCCTTCTTTCACCCATCATACCTCGCCTGCCACCATGATGCCTGTCAACTTAAATAATTCTGTTTCCGTCGCTTGGAGATATTCAGATTATTTGTCTGGATTCTGCCTAATTAGTCTTCATTGTCTAATTGATTTCTGGAATATTTTAATTAGGCGAAAAGTGTCAACGCGAAAATTGTAGAGCAACACGAAAAACTGCCGATACAGCCTTCGGCTGCTCGATACGTGCTATACAAAATTGTTTTTCCAAACGTGAAGGGAGCCCGCGAATCCACGCAAAGTGCCTCGAGCAGCCAGCCGGGCTTCTTTCGCGCTACAAGCGTGGCATCGAGGCGCCATTGCCAGAAGGCGTCCCAGAGCTTACATGTACTCATCAACCCAGCATCATTCTCATTCCGTACACTGACCCCAGCGCTCCCCATCTACTCCAGCACCGTAGACAAAGCGGCCAATCTTGTCCCCTCCCCCCCCCCCTTATATTCCTAGCCTTGTTCGGGCTATTGACTGTCACCGCAAACGCATCGACAGCCTCTCGCCCAACTTTCTATGTTCCCTAGTCCTCTCCCCCTCCAGATTTGCTACTCTCGGGCTAGAAGCCTGCTTCTTTAGAAATGCCAAGTGACGACCGAGCCCGTCTGCATCTCCTGGCCCCGTCAACGAGCCTTGTGCGTCACGAAGACCTCCTTGCACACCCTTGCACCCCTACTTTCTCCTTTATGCTGAATCAGCCGTGAAATCCACGCCTTGGCTAGCATGACCCTCCAAGGCTCAGGACCAAGCTCCTCACGTCACCATGCGTCTGACCAATGAGACGCATATTCATAAATTTGGGAGTGGCCACGGTCTTTCCAGAGGCGGTCCAGGTGCCTTTAAGAAGGCAGTGTCGATCTCGCTTGAGCCATGCTTGAGCTCTGTGCGCACAAGTAGGGCTGCTTGTGGCCGGCGAGGTGGGATAGGTGCAGTGGTGGCGTGATTTGTGCGTTCGAGCTTCGGTGCTACGGATCGCCTCCACGTGGGCCCCTCGGATGGTTGGATAGGATTACGGTGCGGATTCTTCTAGACTCCAACCCGCTGTCTTCGATTCGGTGAGGTGTTCCGGTGGCTCTTTTTGTCCTTGGTTTTTTTCCAGTGTTTAGCTGAGGGTTTTTTAGCTTCCTACCTTGTGTAGTGTTGGCTTAAACTTCGGCTAGGCGCGGGCGCCACGTAGTTTTCACCGCGATGGAGGACCCTTCGCGGCTTCGGCCGCTTACGTTTTTCGGGTGAGTTCCGAAAGGCGCGTCCAATGTAGATGTTTGCAAGGCGCTCGTAAAGCGATTTTCCTTGAACGACCTTAAGGCAGTGCAGGACTTTGGTGCAGGACTGTTTGAGATAACGTTTAAGAATAAGGCCGCGGTTGATCGCTTCTCAGCTGATTCGGGATGTGGAAGTTCGTTTTGAGTATAGAGGTGTGCGTGTGAAGTTGGTTAGGGGGTTAGGGGCTACCCCGCGGATCTTCCGGACCAGGCTCTCGTCTCCGAGCTAGAGGTCTTCGGAAAGGTTCACGGGATCTCCGAAGAATGCGTGCCTTGTTTCCCTGCCGTTGGCACCGGAAACCGGCGCATTCGGATCGAGATGGCGCGGCCCGTTCCTAACCTTCTTCGTGTAGGTGAGCGTGTCGTTCAGTGTGAGTACGAGGGTGTAGTTAGGTTGTGCCGTAGGTGTAACTTGGCAGGACACCACGCCGCCACGTGCGATGAACTACGACGCGAAGTTGCAATTCTTGGAGAGCGCCATAAGTGATTAACTGCAGCACCTTTTGCACGAAGCGCGACGCGGCTTCAGACGAAATAAGGATTGGATTGGAGCCAACTTTATTTGTGCCTGCAGTAGAATATTCAGTCACCAAAAGGTTGCTAAGGTCCAAAAAATGACCCTGTGGCCAAAAACTTCAGGGCATTGTCCCATGCGCCGTGGGAAAAAAAAAAGGAAACCGAGTTTCTCTTGGAAACGCAACGGCGACCCACTCCCTCCCTCTTTTGTCCTGACGAGTGCTAAAACTAGTCGCCCCATGCTCGCTAGTATAGAATGGAGATGCTCCGGTTTTATATTGACCAAATACAGCGTTCGTAGTATAATGGTCGTAAACGGAAAGCAGTCGTTTCCTCTGCGGAGAAATACGTTCGCGTAGAGCACGATGCGGGCGAGGGAAGTTTCGGTGGGGGACGCCATTTTGATTCTGCCTCGTGCGTTGCTGTCTCGCAGCTTCACCAGCGCGGCAGTCCCGCATCTAATTGCTTCCCATAATTCCTAATGGGACGATCCTGCGTTTGCATGGTCCGCGTACTTACATGAATTTTGGTACTTACATGAATTTTGTCAACGAAACAATTCAGCTCATTATTTTTCCTGCCTCTTTGACAAGCACTTACGTTCCATCGTTTTCACATCCATAGCCTACCGAACGAGAAAAATGTTAGCGTATTTTGATGCTGCTGGTTGCAAGTAATTTACAGCGAAAAGCACGCATGAAGGTTGGCGAATGTGCTCCGGATGGCATTTTATTTGTGTTTCTCACCAAGCCCCATTCGCCTAACCTTCCTTGCTGTATCGTCGCATACATGCGAGATGTTGAATGTTGCCTTTGGCATCCAAATCAGAAGTTCGCCTCTTCATTTCCTTCCTGCCACTTTGACAAACCCCTAAATTGTATACTCCATTTTGCAGTCCATATCGTTCCATATCATAGTCAATGACAAAACTACCGGCTTATTTTTACGTTGTTGTCTGCACGAACATTCAAGAAAGAAACACGTATGAAGGTTGGCGAATGTGCTCCGAGCGGCATTTATTTAGGTTTCTCATCGGGACCCATTCGCGTAAACTTCCTACCGCATTATTGTCTGCACACTTGCACCTGCTTATCTGCCTTTTCCATTCGAACGAGCAATTCACGTCCGTTTTTCTTTCATGTTCCTTTGACATGCACTTAGATTCCATTGTTCTTCAGTTCCATGTCCTAGAGAACGATAAACGTGCCTGCTTATTTTGGCCATTCTGGCGGCAAGAACTTTCAAGAGAAAAACACCTAAGAAGGGTGACGAAGGTTCTTCGGGTGCATTTAGTTTACCTTTGCAACCGCTGAACATTCGTCTAACCTTCTGGGCTGTATCATCCTCTGCACGCTTGGACCCATTGAAGGCTACCTTTCCCGTGCAAATAAGCAATTCACCTTCTCTCTTTTTTTTTCATGCATCTGTGACAAACCCCTTAACTTCATTAAGGGGCTTGTCACTTTCTTTAGTTCTTTTGCAACCAATTCTTTAGTTGCATGCTGTAGTCGACTACACGCTTACGCAAACGTTGGTGTCTTGAAGCACTTTAAAGCCAAAAGCACGTCTGAAGGTTGGCGAATGTGCTCCGGAAGGCATTTTATTGATGTTTGTCACCGGGACCCATTCGCCTAACCTTCCTTGCTGTATGGTCGCATACATGCGGGATGTTGAATGTTGCCTTTGGCATCCAAATCAGTAGTTCGCCTCATGATTTCTTTCGTGTCCCTTTGCCAAACGCCTCAATTCTATAGCTCTTTAGTTCCATATTGCAGTCCGTATCGTTCAATATCATAGTCAATGACAAAAGTACCGGCTTATTTTGACGTTGCGGTCTGCACACACTTTTCAGAAAGAAGCACGCATGAAGGTTAGCGATTGGGCTCCGGACGGCATTTATTTAAGTTTGTCATCGGGACCCAATCGTGTAACCTTCCGTGCTGTATCATCGTCTGCACGCTTGGAGCTGTTTATTATTGCCTTTTCAATTCGAATAAGCAATTCTCCTCTTCTTCTTTCGCGTTCCTTTAACAAGCGCATTGACGCAGTTGTTCTTCAGTTCCATATCCTAGCGAAAGAGAAGCCAACTTGCTTATTTTGACTTTGCTAACGGCAAGAACTTTCAAGTCAAGCGCGTCGGAAGGTTCGCGGAGGCGCTGCCGAGGGCACTTTAATAAGGTTTCTCACCGGCACCCATTCGTGTAACCTTCCACGCTGCATAGTCGTCTCCACGCTTCTAGATATTTGATATTGCCTTTTCCATTCAAATGAGCCAGTCACTTCTTTATTCGCGTTCACTTCTTTATTCGTTCACATCCCTTTAGCAAGCATTCATTTTTCATCGTTCTTCAATTCCATATTTTAACGAATGAGAAAACTGCGTGCTCATTTCGACGTTGCCCTCTTCAGGAATTTTCAAGACAAAAGCACTGTGAAGGTTGGCGAATGTGCCCCGGGTGGCATTTAATTGAGATTTGTCACCGAGGCCCATTCGTCTAACCTTCCTTAGTGTATCGTCGCATACACGCGAGATGTTAAATGTTGCCTTTGGCATCCAAATCAGGAGTTCGCCTCATCATTTCTTTCGTGTCCCTTTGACAAACCCCTCAATTCTATAGTTCTTTACTTCCATGTTGATGTCCATATCGCTCAATATCATAGTCAATTACAAAAATACCGGCTGATTTTGACGTTGCGGTCTGCACACACTTTTTGGAAAGAAGCACGCATGATGGTTGGCGATGGGCTCCGGACGGCATTTATTTAGATTTGTCACCGGCTCCCTCTCGCGTAACTTACCGTGTTGTATCGTCGTATCCACGCTAGGAGCAGCTGAACGTTGCATTTCAGCCATGTGAATCAGCAATTCACATCCTCTCCGCTTTCATGCCTTCATGCAATGCTCTTAAATACCATAGTTCTTTTTTCCATATCTGCGTCAACGAGCAAACTACCGGATTAATAAGGCGAAAACCTTTCTTGGCTCATGATGAAGTTCGTATCGCCAGACCTGACCGCCGGGGTGTCCACCTAAGCGTCGAATTAGATGACTCGTAATGATTAGTGAGGACTACGATAAGACCAAGATGCCTCACAACGGCTCGTAGCACCCACAAATAAACAAATATGCTAAGTAGTTATCAGTAATGAATAAAAGAAAGAAGAGAAAGAAAAGAGGCAAAGAGAAAGAGGCGAATCATGAGAGGAGGAAGAGTAGGCGCTCTCCGTTGACCTCTAACGAGAGATCGTACGAGAGACCCTGTAGTCTTATGACGTTGCTGTCCTCAACAACTTCAAGAAAGAAGCACGTTTGAAGGTTGGCGGATGTGCTTCATGTGGCACTTACATGAGATTTGTCACTGGGGCCCACCCGCACAACCTTCCGAGCTGTATCGCCGTCTCCAAACAGTTTCCGTTCCCATTGAAATGAGGAATTCACTTCATACATTGTTGTGCCCCTTTGGGAAGCTCTTTTGAAGACAAGAGCACTGTGAAGGTTGGCGAATGTGCTCCGGGCTGCATTTATTTGAGGTTTGTAACCGGGACCCATTCGTCTAACCTTCGTGCCACATCATCGTCTGCACGCTTGGAGCTGTTTATTATTGCCTTTTCAATTCGAATAAGCAATTCCCCTCCTTTTCTTTCGTGTTCCTTTGACAAGCACATTGATGCAGTGGTTCTTCGGTTCCATATCCTAGTGAAACAGAAACCTGCCTCCTTATTTCGACTTTACTGGTGGCAAGAACCCTTCAAGACAAGCACGTAGGAAGGTTCGCGAATGTGCTCCGGGCGGCATTTAATTGAGCTTTGTCACCGGAGCCCCTTCGTGTAACCTTCCGTGCTGTTTCATCGACTGCAAGTTTAATATTGCCTTGTTGAATTCGAACAAGCGATTCTCTTCTTTTACTTTCGTGTTCCTTTGACAAGCACATTGATGCAGTTGTTCTTCAGTTCCATATCTTAGTGAAAGAGAAACCTCCCTGCTTATTTCGACTTTACCGGTGGCAAGAACGCTTCAAGACAAGCACAACGGAAGGTTCGCGAATGTGCTCCGGGCGGCATTTAATTGAGCTTTGTCACCGGGGCCCCTTCGTGTAACCTTCCGTGCTGTTTCATCGACTGCAAGTTTAATATTGCCTTGTTGAATTCGAACAAGCGATTCTCTTCTTTTACTTTCGTGTTCCTTTGACAAGCACATTGATGCAGTTGTTCTTCAGTTCCATATCGTAGTGAAAGAGAAACCTCCCTGCTTATTTCGACTTTACCGGTGGCAAGAACCCTTCAAGACAAGCACAACGGAAGGTTCGCGAATGTGCTCCGGGCGGCATTTAATTGAGCTTTGTCACCGGGGCCCCTTCGTGTAACCTTCCGTGCTGTTTCATCGTCTGCACGCTTGGAGCTGTTTAATATTGCCTTTTCAATTCGAATAAGCAATTCTCCTCTTTTTCTTTCGTGTTCCTTTGACAAGCACATTGATGCTGTGGTTCTTCAGTTCCATATCCTAGTGAAACAGAAATCTGCCTCTTTATTTTGACTTTACTGGGGGCAAGAACCCTTCAATACAAGCACGTAGGAAGGTTCGCGAATGTGCTCCGGGCGGCATTTAATTGAGCTTTGTCACCGGGGCCCCTTCGTGTAACCTTCCGTGCTGTTTCATCGTCTGCACGATTGGAGCTGTTTAATATTGCCTTTTCAATTCGAATAAGCAATTCTCCTCTTTTTCTTTCGTGTTCCTTTGACAAGCACATTGATGCAGTGGTTCTTCAGTTCCATATCCCAGTGAAACAGAAACCTGCCTCCTTATTTCGACTTTACTGGTGGCAAGAACCCTTCAAAACAAGCACGTAGGAAGGTTCGCGAATGTGCTCCGGGCGGCATTTAATTGAGCTTTGTCACCGGAGCCCCTTCGTGTAACCTTCCGTGCTGTTTCATCGTCTGCAAGTTTAATATTGCCTTGTTGAATTCGAACAAGCGATTCTCTACTTTTACTTTCGTGTTCCTTTGACAAGCACATTGATGCTGTGGTTCTTCAGTTCCATGTCCTGGTGAAACAGAAACCTGCCTCTTTATTTTGACTTTACTGGGGGCAAGAACCCTTCAAGACAAGCACGTAGGAAGGTTCGCGAATGTGCTCCGGGCGGCATTTAATTGAGCTTTGTCACCGGGGCCCCTTCGTGTAACCTTCCGTGCTGTTTCATCGTCTGCACGCTTGGAGCTGTTTAATATTGCCTTTTCAATTCGAATAAGCAATTCTCCTCTTTTTCTTTCGTGTTCCTTTGACAAGCACGTTGATGCAGTGGTTCTTCAGTTCCATATCCGAGTGAAACAGAAACTTGCCTCCTTATTTCGACTTTACTGGTGGCAAGAACCCTTCAAGACAAGCACGTAGGAAGGTTCGCGAATGTGCTCCGGGCGGCATTTAATTGAGCTTTGTCACCGGGGCCCCTTCGTGTACCCTTCCGTGCTGTTTCATCGTCTGCACGCTTGGAGCTATTTAATATTGCCTTTTCAATTCGAATAAGCAATTCTCCTCTTTTTCTTTCGTGTTCCTTTGACAAGCACATTGATGCTGTGGTTGTTCAGTTCCATATCCTAGTGAAACAGAAACCTGCCTCCTTATTTTGACTTTACTGGGGGCAAGAACCCTTCAAGACAAGCACGTAGGAAGGTTCGCGAATGTGCTCCGGGCGGCATTTAATTGAGCTTTGTCACCGGGGCCCCTTCGTGTAACCTTCCGTGCTGTTTCATCGTCTGCACGCTTGGAGCTGTTTAATATTGCCTTTTCAATTCGAATAAGCAATTCCCCTCCTTTTCTTTCGTGTTCCTTTGACAAGCACATTGATGCAGTGGTTCTTCGGTTCCATATCCTAGTGAAACAGAAACCTGCCTCCTTATTTCGACTTTACTGGTGGCAAGAACCCTTCAAGACAAGCACGTAGGAAGGTTCGCGAATGTGCTCCGGGCGGCATTTAATTGAGCTTTGTCACCGGAGCCCCTTCGTGTAACCTTCCGTGCTGTTTCATCGACTGCAAGTTTAATATTGCCTTGTTGAATTCGAACAAGCGATTCTCTTCTTTTACTTTCGTGTTCCTTTGACAAGCACATTGATGCAGTTGTTCTTCAGTTCCATATCTTAGTGAAAGAGAAACCTCCCTGCTTATTTCGACTTTACCGGTGGCAAGAACCCTTCAAGACAAGCACAACGGAAGGTTCGCGAATGTGCTCCGGGCGGCATTTAATTGAGCTTTGTCACCGGGGCCCCTTCGTGTAACCTTCCGTGCTGTTTCATCGTCTGCACGCTTGGAGCTGTTTAATATTGCCTTTTCAATTCGAATAAGCAATTCTCCTCTTTTTCTTTCGTGTTCCTTTGACAAGCACATTGATGCTGTGGTTCTTCAGTTCCATATCCTAGTGAAACAGAAACCTGCCTCTTTATTTTGACTTTACTGGGGGCAAGAACCCTTCAATACAAGCACGTAGGAAGGTTCGCGAATGTGCTCCGGGCGGCATTTAATTGAGCTTTGTCACCGGAGCCCCTTCGTGTAACCTTCCGTGCTGTTTCATCGTCTGCAAGTTTAATATTGCCTTGTTGAATTCGAACAAGCGATTCTCTTCTTTTACTTTCGTGTTCCTTTGACAAGCACATTGATGCTGTGGTTCTTCAGTTCCATATCCTAGTGAAACAGAAACCTGCCTCTTTATTTTGACTTTACTGGGGGCAAGAACCCTTCAAGACAAGCACGTAGGAAGGTTCGCGAATGTGCTCCGGGCGGCATTTAATTGAGCTTTGTCACCGGGGCCCCTTCGTGTAACCTTCCGTGCTGTTTCATCGTCTGCACGCTTGGAGCTGTTTAATATTGCCTTTTCAATTCGAATAAGCAATTCTCCTCTTTTTCTTTCGTGTTCCTTTGACAAGCACATTGATGCAGTGGTTCTTCAGTTCCATATCCCAGTGAAACAGAAACCTGCCTCCTTATTTCGACTTTACTGGTGGCAAGAACCCTTCAAAACAAGCACGTAGGAAGGTTCGCGAATGTGCTCCGGGCGGCATTTAATTGAGCTTTGTCACCGGAGCCCCTTCGTGTAACCTTCCGTGCTGTTTCATCGTCTGCAAGTTTAATATTGCCTTGTTGAATTCGAACAAGCGATTCTCTACTTTTACTTTCGTGTTCCTTTGACAAGCACATTGATGCTGTGGTTCTTCAGTTCCATGTCCTGGTGAAACAGAAACCTGCCTCTTTATTTTGACTTTACTGGGGGCAAGAACCCTTCAAGACAAGCACGTAGGAAGGTTCGCGAATGTGCTCCGGGCGGCATTTAATTGAGCTTTGTCACCGGGGCCCCTTCGTGTAACCTTCCGTGCTGTTTGATCGTCTGCACGCTTGGAGCTGTTTAATATTGCCTTTTCAATTCGAATAAGCAATTCTCCTCTTTTTCTTTCGTGTTCCTTTGACAAGCACGTTGATGCAGTGGTTCTTCAGTTCCATATCCGAGTGAAACAGAAACTTGCCTCCTTATTTCGACTTTACTGGTGGCAAGAACCCTTCAAGACAAGCACGTAGGAAGGTTCGCGAATGTGCTCCGGGCGGCATTTAATTGAGCTTTGTCACCGGGGCCCCTTCGTGTAACCTTCCGTGCTGTTTCATCGTCTGCACGCTTGGAGCTATTTAATATTGCCTTTTCAATTCGAATAAGCAATTCTCCTCTTTTTCTTTCGTGTTCCTTTGACAAGCACATTGATGCTGTGGTTGTTCAGTTCCATATCCTAGTGAAACAGAAACCTGCCTCCTTATTTTGACTTTACTGGGGGCAAGAACCCTTCAAGACAAGCACGTAGGAAGGTTCGCGAATGTGCTCCGGGCGGCATTTAATTGAGCTTTGTCACCGGGGCCCCTTCGTGTAACCTTCCGTGCTGTTTCATCGTCTGCACGCTTGGAGCTGTTTAATATTGCCTTTTCAATTCGAATAAGCAATTCCCCTCCTTTTCTTTCGTGTTCCTTTGACAAGCACATTGATGCAGTGGTTCTTCGGTTCCATATCCTAGTGAAACAGAAACCTGCCTCCTTATTTCGACTTTACTGGTGGCAAGAACCCTTCAAGACAAGCACGTAGGAAGGTTCGCGAATGTGCTCCGGGCGGCATTTAATTGAGCTTTGTCACCGGAGCCCCTTCGTGTAACCTTCCGTGCTGTTTCATCGACTGCAAGTTTAATATTGCCTTGTTGAATTCGAACAAGCGATTCTCTTCTTTTACTTTCGTGTTCCTTTGACAAGCACATTGATGCAGTTGTTCTTCAGTTCCATATCTTAGTGAAAGAGAAACCTCCCTGCTTATTTCGACTTTACCGGTGGCAAGAACCCTTCAAG
Organism: Dermacentor albipictus; assembly: GCF_038994185.2. NCBI lineage: Eukaryota > Metazoa > Arthropoda > Arachnida > Ixodida > Ixodidae > Dermacentor > Dermacentor albipictus. Next base: position 53,905,744 of record NC_091823.1, read on the forward strand.
ACAAGCACAACGGAAGGTTCGCGAATGTGCTCCGGGCGGCATTTAATTGAGCTTTGTCACCGGGGCCCCTTCGTGTAACCTTCCGTGCTGTTTCATCGTCTGCACGCTTGGAGCTGTTTAATATTGCCTTTTCAATTCCAATAAGCAATTCTCCTCTTTTTCTTTCGTGTTCCTTTGACAAGCACATTGATGCTGTGGTTCTTCAGTTCCATATCCTAGTGAAACAGAAACCTGCCTCTTTATTTTGACTTTACTGGGGGCAAGAACCCTTCAAGACAAGCACGTAAGAAGGTTCGCGAATGTGCTCCGGGCGGCATTTAATTGAGCTTTGTCACCGGGGCCCCTTCGTGTAACCTTCCGTGCTGTTTCATCGTCTGCACGCTTGGAGCTGTTTAATATTGCCTTTTCAATTCGAATAAGCAATTCTCCTCTTTTTTTTCGTGTTCCTTTGACAAGCACATTGATGCAGTGGTTCTTCAGTTCCATATCCTAGTGAAACAGAAACCTGCCTCCTTATTTCGACTTTACTGGTGGCAAGAACCCTTCAAGACAAGCACGTAGGAAGGTTCGCGAATGTGCTCCGGGCGGCATTTAATTGAGCTTTGTCACCGGAGCCCCTTCGTGTAACCTTCCGTGCTGTTTCATCGACTGCAAGTTTAATATTGCCTTGTTGAATTCGAACAAGCGATTCTCTTCTTTTACTTTCGTGTTCCTTTGACAAGCACATTGATGCTGTGGTTCTTCAGTTCCATATCCTAGTGAAAAAGAAACCTGCCTCTTTATTTTGACTTTACTGGGGGCAAGAACCCTTCAAGACAAGCACGTAGGAAGGTTCGCGAATGTGCTCCGGGCGGCATTTATTGAGCTTTGTCACCGGGGCCCCTTCGTGTAACCTTCCGTGCTGTTTCTACGTCTGCACGCTTGGAGCTGTTTAATATTGCCTTTTCAATTCGAATAAGCAATTCTCCTCTTTTTCATTCGTGTTCCTTTGACAAGCACATTGATGCTGTGGTTCTTCAGTTCCATGTACTGGTGAAACAGAAACCTGCCTCTTTATTTTGACTTTACTGGGGGCAAGAACCCTTCAAGACAAGCACGTAGGAAGGTTCGCGAATGTGCTCCGGGCGGCATTTAATTGAGCTTTGTCACCGGGGCTCCTTCGTGTAACCTTCCGTGCTGTTTCTACGTCTGCACGCTTGGAGCTGTTTAATATTGCCTTTTCAATTCGAATAAGCAATTCTCCTCTTTTTCTTTCGTGTTCCTTTGACAAGCACGTTGATGCAGTGGTTCTTCAGTTCCATATCCGAGTGAAACAGAAACCTGCCTCCTTATTTCGACTTTACTGGTGGCAAGAACCCTTCAAGACAAGCACGTAGGAAGGTTCGCGAATGTGCTCCGGGCGGCATTTAATTGAGCTTTGTCACCGGGGCCCCTTCGTGTAACCTTCCGTGCTGTTTCATCGTCTGCACGCTTGGAGCTATTTAATATTGCCTTTTCAATTCGAATAAGCAATTCTCCACTTTTTCTTTCGTGTTCCTTTGACAAGCACATTGATGCTGTGGTTCTTCAGTTCCATATCCTAGTGAAACAGAAACCTGCCTCCTTATTTTGACTTTACTGGGGGCAAGAACCCTTCAAGACAAGCACGTAGGAAGGTTCGCGAATGTGCTCCGGGCGGCATTTAATTGAGCTTTGTCACCGGGGCCCCTTCGTGTAACCTTCCGTGCTGTTTCATCGTCTGCACGCTTGGAGCTGTTTAATATTGCCTTTTCAATTCGAATAAGCAATTCCCCTCCTTTTCTTTCGTGTTCCTTTGACAAGCACATTGATGCAGTGGTTCTTCAGTTGCATATCCTAGTGAAACAGAAACCTGCCTCCTTATTTCGACTTTACTGGTGGCAAGAACCCTTCAAGACAAGCACGTAGGAAGGTTCGCGAATGTGCTCCGGGCAACATTTAATTGAGCTTTGTCACCGGAGCCCCTTCGTGTAACCTTCCGTGCTGTTTCATCGACTGCAAGTTTAATATTGCCTTGTTGAATTCGAACAAGCGATTCTCTTCTTTTACTTTCGTGTTCCTTTGACAAGCACATTGATGCAGTTGTTCTTCAGTTCCATATCGTAGTGAAAGAGAAACCTCCCTGCTTATTTCGACTTTACCGGTGGCAAGAACCCTTCAAGACAAGCACAACGGAAGGTTCGCGAATGTGCTCCGGGCGGCATTTAATTGAGCTTTGTCACCGGGGCCCCTTCGTGTAACCTTCCGTGCTGTTTCATCGTCTGCACGCTTGGAGCTGTTTAATATTGCCTTTTCAATTCGAATAAGCAATTCTCCTCTTTTTCTTTCGTGTTCCTTTGACAAGCACATTGATGCAGTGGTTCTGCAGTTCCATATCCTAGTGAAACAGAAACCTGCCTCCTTATTTCGACTTTACTGGTGGCAAGAACCCTTCAAAACAAGCACGTAGGAAGGTTCGCGAATGTGCTCCGGGCGGCATTTAATTGAGCTTTGTCACCGGAGCCCCTTCGTGTAACCTTCCGTGCTGTTTCATCGTCTGCAAGTTTAATATTGCCTTGTTGAATTCGAACAAGCGATTCTCTTCTTTTACTTTCGTGTTCCTTTGACAAGCACATTGATGCTGTGGTTCTTCAGTTCCATATCCTAGTGAAACAGAAACCCGCCTCTTTATTTTGACTTTACTGGGGGCAAGAACCCTTCAAGACAAGCACGTAGGAAGGTTCGCGAATGTGCTCCGGGCGGCATTTAATTGAGCTTTGTCACCGGGGCCCCTTCGTGTAACCTTCCGTGCTGTTTCATCGTCTGCACGCTTGGAGCTCTTTAATATTGCCTTTTCAATTCGAATAAGCAATTCTCCTCTTTTTCTTTCGTGTTCCTTTGACAAGCACGTTGATGCAGTGGTTCTTCAGTTCCATATCCGAGTGAAACAGAAACCTGCCTCCTTATTTCGACTTTACTGGTGGCAAGAACCCTTCAAGACAAGCACGTAGGAAGGTTCGCGAATGTGCTCCGGGCGGCATTTAATTGAGCTTTGTCACCGGGGCCCCTTCGTGTAACCTTCCGTGCTGTTTCATCGTCTGCACGCTTGGAGCTATTTAATATTGCCTTTTCAATTCGAATAAGCAATTCTCCTCTTTTTCTTTCGTGTTCCTTTGACAAGCACATTGATGCTGTGGTTGTTCAGTTCCATATCCTAGTGAAACAGAAACCTGCCTCCTTATTTTGACTTTACTGGGGGCAAGAACCCTTCAAGACAAGCACGTAGGAAGGTTCGCGAATGTGCTCCGGGCGGCATTTAATTGAGCTTTGTCACCGGGGCCCCTTCGTGTAACCTTCCGTGCTGTTTCATCGTCTGCACGCTTGGAGCTGTTTAATATTGCCTTTTCAATTCGAATAAGCAATTCCCCTCCTTTTCTTTCGTGTTCCTTTGACAAGCACATTGATGCAGTGGTTCTTCGGTTCCATATCCTAGTGAAACAGAAACCTGCCTCCTTATTTCGACTTTACTGGTGGCAAGAACCCTTCAAGACAAGCACGTAGGAAGGTTCGCGAATGTGCTCCGGGCGGCATTTAATTGAGCTTTGTCACCGGAGCCCCTTCGTGTAACCTTCCGTGCTGTTTCATCGACTGCAAGTTTAATATTGCCTTGTTGAATTCGAACAAGCGATTCTCTTCTTTTACTTTCGTGTTCCTTTGACAAGCACATTGATGCAGTTGTTCTTCAGTTCCATATCTTAGTGAAAGAGAAACCTCCCTGCTTATTTCGACTTTACCGGTGGCAAGAACCCTTCAAGACAAGCACAACGGAAGGTTCGCGAATGTGCTCCGGGCGGCATTTAATTGAGCTTTGTCACCGGGGCCCCTTCGTGTAACCTTCCGTGCTGTTTCATCGTCTGCACGCTTGGAGCTGTTTAATATTGCCTTTTCAATTCCAATAAGCAATTCTCCTCTTTTTCTTTCGTGTTCCTTTGACAAGCACATTGATGCTGTGGTTCTTCAGTTCCATATCCTAGTGAAACAGAAACCTGCCTCTTTATTTTGACTTTACTGGGGGCAAGAACCCTTCAAGACAAGCACGTAGGAAGGTTCGCGAATGTCCTCCGGGCGGCATTTATTGAGCTTTGTCACCGGGGCCCCTTCGTGTAACCTTCCGTGCTGTTTCATCGACTGCAAGTTTAATATTGCCTTGTTGAATTCGAACAAGCGATTCTCTTCTTTTACTTTCGTGTTCCTTTGACAAGCACATTGATGCTGTGGTTCTTCAGTTCCATATCCTAGTGAAAAAGAAACCTGCCTCTTTATTTTGACTTTACTGGGGGCAAGAACCCTTCAAGACAAGCACGTAGGAAGGTTCGCGAATGTGCTCCGGGCGGCATTTATTGAGCTTTGTCACCGGGGCCCCTTCGTGTAACCTTCCGTGCTGTTTGATCGTCTGCACGCTTGGAGCTGTTTAATATTGCCTTTTCAATTCGAATAAGCAATTCTCCTCTTTTTCATTCGTGTTCCTTTGACAAGCACATTGATGCTGTGGTTCTTCAGTTCCATGTACTGGTGAAACAGAAACCTGCCTCTTTATTTTGACTTTACTGGGGGCAAGACCCTTCAAGACAAGCACGTAGGAAGGTTCGCGAATGTGCTCCGGGCGGCATTTAATTGAGCTTTGTCACCGGGGCCCCTTCGTGTAACCTTCCGTGCTGTTTCATCGTCTGCACGCTTGGAGCTGTTTAATATTGCCTTTTCAATTCGAATAAGCAATTCTCCACTTTTTCTTTCGTGTTCCTTTGACAAGCACATTGATGCTGTGGTTCTTCAGTTCCATATCCTAGTGAAACAGAAACCTGCCTCCTTATTTTGACTTTACTGGGGGCAAGAACCCTTCAAGACAAGCACGTAGGAAGGTTCGCGAATGTGCTCCGGGCGGCATTTAATTGAGCTTTGTCACCGGGGCCCCTTCGTGTAACCTTCCGTGCTGTTTCATCGTCTGCACGCTTGGAGCTGTTTAATATTGCCTTTTCAATTCGAATAAGCAATTCTCCTCTTTTTCTTTCGTGTTCCTTTGACAAGCACATTGATGCTGTGGTTCTTCAGTTCCATATCCTAGTGAAACAGAAACCTGCCTCCTTATTTTGACTTTACTGGGGGCAAGAACCCTTCAAGACAAGCACGTAGGAAGGTTCGCGAATGTGCTCCGGGCGGCATTTAATTGAGCTTTGTCACCGGGGCCCCTTCGTGTAACCTTCCGTGCTGTTTCATCGTCTGCACGCTTGGAGCTGTTTAATATTGCCTTTTCAATTCGAATAAGCAATTCCCCTCCTTTTCTTTCGTGTTCCTTTGACAAGCACATTGATGCAGTGGTTCTTCAGTTGCATATCCTAGTGAAACAGAAACCTGCCTCCTTATTTCGACTTTACTGGTGGCAAGAACCCTTCAAGACAAGCACGTAGGAAGGTTCGCGAATGTGCTCCGGGCGGCATTTAATTGAGCTTTGTCACCGGAGCCCCTTCGTGTAACCTTCCGTGCTGTTTCATCGACTGCAAGTTTAATATTGCCTTGTTGAATTCGAACAAGCGATTCTCTTCTTTTACTTTCGTGTTCCTTTGACAAGCACATTGATGCAGTTGTTCTTCAGTTCCATATCGTAGTGAAAGAGAAACCTCCCTGCTTATTTCGACTTTACCGGTGGCAAGAACCCTTCAAGACAAGCACAACGGAAGGTTCGCGAATGTGCTCCGGGCGGCATTTAATTGAGCTTTGTCACCGGGGCCCCTTCGTGTAACCTTCCGTGCTGTTTCATCGTCTGCACGCTTGGAGCTGTTTAATATTGCCTTTTCAATTCGAATAAGCAATTCTCCTCTTTTTCTTTCGTGTTCCTTTGACAAGCACATTGATGCTGTGGTTCTTCAGTTCCATATCCTAGTGAAACAGAAACCTGCCTCTTTATTTTGACTTTACTGGGGGCAAGAACCCTTCAAGACAAGCACGTAGGAAGGTTCGCGAATTTGCTCCGGGCGGCATTTAATTGAGCTTTGTCACCGGGGCCCCTTCGTGTAACCTTCCGTGCTGTTTCATCGTCTGCACGCATGGAGCTGTTTAATATTGCCTTTTCAATTCGAATAAGCAATTCTCCTCTTTTTCTTTCGTGTTCCTTTGACAAGCACGTTGATGCAGTGGTTCTTCAGTTCCATATCCGAGTGAAACAGAAACCTGCCTCCTTATTTCGACTTTACTGGTGGCAAGAACCCTTCAAGACAAGCACGTAGGAAGGTTCGCGAATGTGCTCCGGGCGGCATTTAATTGAGCTTTGTCACCGGGGCCCCTTCGTGTAGCCTTCCGTGCTGTTTCATCGTCTGCACGCTTGGAGCTATTTAATATTGCCTTTTCAATTCGAATAAGCAATTCTCCTCTTTTTCTTTCGTGTTCCTTTGACAAGCACATTGATGCTGTGGTTCTTCAGTTCCATATCCTAGTGAAACAGAAACCTGCCTCCTTATTTTGACTTTACTGGGGGCAAGAACCCTTCAAGACAAGCACGTAGGAAGGTTCGCGAATGTGCTCCGGGCGGCATTTAATTGAGCTTTGTCACCGGGGCCCCTTCGTGTAACCTTCCGTGCTGTTTCATCGTCTGCACGCTTGGAGCTGTTTAATATTGCCTTTTCAATTCGAATAAGCAATTCTCCTCTTTTTCTTTCGTGTTGCTTTGACAAGCACATTGATGCTGTGGTTCTTCAGTTCCATATCCTAGTGAAACAGAAACCTGCCTCTTTATTTTGACTTTACTGGGGGCAAGAACCCTTCAAGACAAGCACGTAGGAAGGTTCGCGAATTTGCTCCGGGCGGCATTTAATTGAGCTTTGTCACCGGGGCCCCTTCGTGTAACCTTCCGTGCTGTTTCATCGTCTGCACGCATGGAGCTGTTTAATATTGCCTTTTCAATTCGAATAAGCAATTCTCCTCTTTTTCATTCGTGTTCCTTTGACAAGCACATTGATGCTGTGGTTCTTCAGTTCCATGTACTGGTGAAACAGAACCCTGCCTCTTTATTTTGACTTTACTGGGGGCAAGACCCTTCAAGACAAGCACGTAGGAAGGTTCGCGAATGTGCTCCGGGCGGCATTTAATTGAGCTTTGTCACCGGGGCCCCTTCGTGTAACCTTCCGTGCTGTTTCATCGTCTGCACGCTTGGAGCTGTTTAATATTGCCTTTTCAATTCGAATAAGCAATTCTCCACTTTTTCTTTCGTGTTCCTTTGACAAGCACATTGATGCTGTGGTTCTTCAGTTCCATATCCTAGTGAAACAGAAACCTGCCTCCTTATTTTGACTTTACTGGGGGCAAGAACCCTTCAAGACAAGCACGTAGGAAGGTTCGCGAATGTGCTCCGGGCGGCATTTAATTGAGCTTTGTCACCGGGGCCCCTTCGTGTAACCTTCCGTGCTGTTTCATCGTCTGCACGCTTGGAGCTGTTTAATATTGCCTTTTCAATTCGAATAAGCAATTCTCCTCTTTTTCTTTCGTGTTCCTTTGACAAGCACATTGATGCTGTGGTTCTTCAGTTCCATATCCTAGTGAAACAGAAACCTGCCTCCTTATTTTGACTTTACTGGGGGCAAGAACCCTTCAAGACAAGCACGTAGGAAGGTTCGCGAATGTGCTCCGGGCGGCATTTAATTGAGCTTTGTCACCGGGGCCCCTTCGTGTAACCTTCCGTGCTGTTTCATCGTCTGCACGCTTGGAGCTGTTTAATATTGCCTTTTCAATTCGAATAAGCAATTCCCCTCCTTTTCTTTCGTGTTCCTTTGACAAGCACATTGATGCAGTGGTTCTTCAGTTGCATATCCTAGTGAAACAGAAACCTGCCTCCTTATTTCGACTTTACTGGTGGCAAGAACCCTTCAAGACAAGCACGTAGGAAGGTTCGCGAATGTGCTCCGGGCGGCATTTAATTGAGCTTTGTCACCGGAGCCCCTTCGTGTAACCTTCCGTGCTGTTTCATCGACTGCAAGTTTAATATTGCCTTGTTGAATTCGAACAAGCGATTCTCTTCTTTTACTTTCGTGTTCCTTTGACAAGCACATTGATGCAGTTGTTCTTCAGTTCCATATCGTAGTGAAAGAGAAACCTCCCTGCTTATTTCGACTTTACCGGTGGCAAGAACCCTTCAAGACAAGCACAACGGAAGGTTCGCGAATGTGCTCCGGGCGGCATTTAATTGAGCTTTGTCACCGGGGCCCCTTCGTGTAACCTTCCGTGCTGTTTCATCGTCTGCACGCTTGGAGCTGTTTAATATTGCCTTTTCAATTCGAATAAGCAATTCTCCTCTTTTTCTTTCGTGTTCCTTTGACAAGCACATTGATGCTGTGGTTCTTCAGTTCCATATCCTAGTGAAACAGAAACCTGCCTCTTTATTTTGACTTTACTGGGGGCAAGAACCCTTCAAGACAAGCACGTAGGAAGGTTCGCGAATTTGCTCCGGGCGGCATTTAATTGAGCTTTGTCACCGGGGCCCCTTCGTGTAACCTTCCGTGCTGTTTCATCGTCTGCACGCATGGAGCTGTTTAATATTGCCTTTTCAATTCGAATAAGCAATTCTCCTCTTTTTCTTTCGTGTTCCTTTGACAAGCACGTTGATGCAGTGGTTCTTCAGTTCCATATCCGAGTGAAACAGAAACCTGCCTCCTTATTTCGACTTTACTGGTGGCAAGAACCCTTCAAGACAAGCACGTAGGAAGGTTCGCGAATGTGCTCCGGGCGGCATTTAATTGAGCTTTGTCACCGGGGCCCCTTCGTGTAGCCTTCCGTGCTGTTTCATCGTCTGCACGCTTGGAGCTATTTAATATTGCCTTTTCAATTCGAATAAGCAATTCTCCTCTTTTTCTTTCGTGTTCCTTTGACAAGCACATTGATGCTGTGGTTCTTCAGTTCCATATCCTAGTGAAACAGAAACCTGCCTCCTTATTTTGACTTTACTGGGGGCAAGAACCCTTCAAGACAAGCACGTAGGAAGGTTCGCGAATGTGCTCCGGGCGGCATTTAATTGAGCTTTGTCACCGGGGCCCCTTCGTGTAACCTTCCGTGCTGTTTCATCGTCTGCACGCTTGGAGCTGTTTAATATTGCCTTTTCAATTCGAATAAGCAATTCTCCTCTTTTTCTTTCGTGTTGCTTTGACAAGCACATTGATGCTGTGGTTCTTCAGTTCCATATCCTAGTGAAACAGAAACCTGCCTCTTTATTTTGACTTTACTGGGGGCAAGAACCCTTCAAGACAAGCACGTAGGAAGGTTCGCGAATGTCCTCCGGGCGGCATTTATTGAGCTTTGTCACCGGGGCCCCTTCGTGTAACCTTCCGTGCTGTTTCATCGACTGCAAGTTTAATATTGCCTTGTTGAATTCGAACAAGCGATTCTCTTCTTTTACTTTCGTGTTCCTTTGACAAGCACATTGATGCTGTGGTTCTTCAGTTCCATATCCTAGTGAAAAAGAAACCTGCCTCTTTATTTTGACTTTACTGGGGGCAAGAACCCTTCAAGACAAGCACGTAGGAAGGTTCGCGAATGTGCTCCGGGCGGCATTTATTGAGCTTTGTCACCGGGGCCCCTTCGTGTAACCTTCCGTGCTGTTTGATCGTCTGCACGCTTGGAGCTGTTTAATATTGCCTTTTCAATTCGAATAAGCAATTCTCCTCTTTTTCATTCGTGTTCCTTTGACAAGCACATTGATGCTGTGGTTCTTCAGTTCCATGTACTGGTGAAAAAGAAACCTGCCTCTTTATTTTGACTTTACTGGGGGCAAGACCCTTCAAGACAAGCACGTAGGAAGGTTCGCGAATGTGCTCCGGGCGGCATTTAATTGAGCTTTGTCACCGGGGCCCCTTCGTGTAACCTTCCGTGCTGTTTCATCGTCTGCACGCTTGGAGCTGTTTAATATTGCCTTTTCAATTCGAATAAGCAATTCTCCACTTTTTCTTTCGTGTTCCTTTGACAAGCACATTGATGCTGTGGTTCTTCAGTTCCATATCCTAGTGAAACAGAAACCTGCCTCCTTATTTTGACTTTACTGGGGGCAAGAACCCTTCAAGACAAGCACGTAGGAAGGTTCGCGAATGTGCTCCGGGCGGCATTTAATTGAGCTTTGTCACCGGGGCCCCTTCGTGTAACCTTCCGTGCTGTTTCATCGTCTGCACGCTTGGAGCTGTTTAATATTGCCTTTTCAATTCGAATAAGCAATTCCCCTCCTTTTCTTTCGTGTTCCTTTGACAAGCACATTGATGCAGTGGTTCTTCAGTTGCATATCCTAGTGAAACAGAAACCTGCCTCCTTATTTCGACTTTACTGGTGGCAAGAACCCTTCAAGACAAGCACGTAGGAAGGTTCGCGAATGTGCTCCGGGCGGCATTTAATTGAGCTTTGTCACCGGAGCCCCTTCGTGTAACCTTCCGTGCTGTTTCATCGACTGCAAGTTTAATATTGCCTTGTTGAATTCGAACAAGCGATTCTCTTCTTTTACTTTCGTGTTCCTTTGACAAGCACATTGATGCAGTTGTTCTTCAGTTCCATATCGTAGTGAAAGAGAAACCTCCCTGCTTATTTCGACTTTACCGGTGGCAAGAACCCTTCAAGACAAGCACAACGGAAGGTTCGCGAATGTGCTCCGGGCGGCATTTAATTGAGCTTTGTCACCGGGGCCCCTTCGTGTAACCTTCCGTGCTGTTTCATCGTCTGCACGCTTGGAGCTGTTTAATATTGCCTTTTCAATTCGAATAAGCAATTCTCCTCTTTTTCTTTCGTGTTCCTTTGACAAGCACATTGATGCTGTGGTTCTTCAGTTCCATATCCTAGTGAAACAGAAACCTGCCTCTTTATTTTGACTTTACTGGTGGCAAGAACCCTTCAAGACAAGCACGTAGGAAGGTTCGCGAATGTGCTCCGGGCGGCATTTAATTGAGCTTTGTCACCGGGGCGCCTTCGTGTAACCTTCCGTGCTGTTTCATCGTCTGCACGCATGGAGCTGTTTAATATTGCCTTTTCAATTCGAATAAGCAATTCTCCTCTTTTTCTTTCGTGTTCCTTTGACAAGCACGTTGATGCAGTGGTTCTTCAGTTCCATATCCGAGTGAAACAGAAACCTGCCTCCTTATTTCGACTTTACTGGTGGCAAGAACCCTTCAAGACAAGCACGTAGGAAGGTTCGCGAATGTGCTCCGGGCGGCATTTAATTGAGCTTTGTCACCGGGGCCCCTTCGTGTAGCCTTCCGTGCTGTTTCATCGTCTGCACGCTTGGAGCTATTTAATATTGCCTTTTCAATTCCAATAAGCAATTCTCCTCTTTTTCTTTCGTGTTCCTTTGACAAGCACATTGATGCTGTGGTTCTTCAGTTCCATATCCTAGTGAAACAGAAACCTGCCTCCTTATTTTGACTTTACTGGGGGCAAGAACCCTTCAAGACAAGCACGTAGGAAGGTTCGCGAATGTGCTCCGGGCGGCATTTAATTGAGCTTTGTCACCGGGGCCCCTTCGTGTAACCTTCCGTGCTGTTTCATCGTCTGCACGCTTGGAGCTGTTTAATATTGCCTTTTCAATTCGAATAAGCAATTCTCCTCTTTTTCTTTCGTGTTGCTTTGACAAGCACATTGATGCTGTGGTTCTTCAGTTCCATATCCTAGTGAAACAGAAACCTGCCTCTTTATTTTGACTTTACTGGGGGCAAGAACCCTTCAAGACAAGCACGTAGGAAGGTTCGCGAATTTGCTCCGGGCGGCATTTAATTGAGCTTTGTCACCGGGGCCCCTTCGTGTAACCTTCCGTGCTGTTTCATCGTCTGCACGCATGGAGCTGTTTAATATTGCCTTTTCAATTCGAATAAGCAATTCTCCTCTTTTTCTTTCGTGTTCCTTTGACAAGCACATTGATGCAGTGGTTCTTCAGTTCCATATCCTAGTGAAACAGAAACCTGCCTCCTTATTTCGACTTTACTGGTGGCAAGAACCCTTCAAGACAAGCACGTAGGAAGGTTCGCGAATGTGCTCCGGGCGGCATTTAATTGAGCTTTGTCACCGGAGCCCCTTCGTGTAACCTTCCGTGCTGTTTTATCGACTGCAAGTTTAATATTGCCTTGTTGAATTCGAACAAGCGATTCTCTTCTATGACTTTCGTGTTCCTTTGACAAGCACATTGATGCTGTGGTTCTTCAGTTCCATATCCTAGTGAAACAGAAACCTGCCTCTTTATTTTGACTTTACTGGGGGCAAGAACCCTTCAAGACAAGCACGTAGGAAGGTTCGCGAATGTGCTCCGGGCGGCATTTAATTGAGCTTTGTCACCGGGGCCCCTTCGTGTAACCTTCCGTGCTGTTTCATCGTCTGCACGCTTGGAGCTGTTTAATATTGCCTTTTCAATTCGAATAAGCAATTCTCCTCTTTTTCATTCGTGTTCCTTTGACAAGCACGTTGATGCAGTGGTTCTTCAGTTCCATATCCTAGTGAAACAGACACCTGCCTCCTTATTTCGACTTTACTGGTGGCAAGAACCCTTCAAGACAAGCACGTAGGAAGGTTCGCGAATGTGCTCCGGGCGGCATTTAATTGAGCTTTGTCACCGGGGCCCCTTCGTGAAACCTTCCGTGCTGTTTCATCGTCTGCACGCTTGGAGCTGTTTAATATTGCCTTTTCAATTCGAATAAGCAATTCTCCTCTTTTTCTTTCGTGTTCCTTTGACAAGCACATTGATGCAGTGGTTCTTCAGTTCCATATCCTAGTGAAACAGAAACCTGCCTCTTTATTTTGACTTTACTGGGGGCAAGAACCCTTCAAGACAAGCACGTAGGAAGGTTCGCGAATGTGCTCCGGGCGGCATTTAATTGAGCTTTGTCACCGGGGCGCCTTCGTGTAACCTTCCGTGCTGTTTCATCGTCTGCACGCTTGGAGCTGTTTAATATTGCCTTTTCAATTCGAATAAGCAATTCTCATCTTTTTCTTTCGTGTTCCTTTGACAAGCACATTGATGCAGTGGTTCTTCAGTTCCATATCCTAGTGAAACAGAAACCTGCCTCCTTATTTCGACTTTACTGGTGGCAAGAACCCTTCAAGACAAGCACGTAGGAAGGTTCGCGAATGTGCTCCGGGCGGCATTTAATTGAGCTTTGTCACAGGAGCCCCTTCGTGTAACCTTCCGTGCTGTTTCATCGTCTGCAAGTTTAATATTGCCTTGTCTAATTCGAAAGAGCGATTCTCTTCTTTTACTTTCGTGTTCCTTTGACAAGCACATTGATGCTGTGGTTCTTCAGTTCCATGTCCTAGTGAAACAGAAACCTGCCTCTTTATTTTGACTTTACTGGGGGCAAGAACCCTTCAAGACAAGCACGTAGGAAGGTTCGCGAATGTGCTCCGGGCGGCATTTATTTGAGCTTTGTCACCGGGGCCCCTTCGTGTAACCTTCCGTGCTGTTTCATCGTCTGCACGCTTGGAGCTGTTTAATATTGCCTTTTCAATTCGAATAAGCAATTCTCCTCTTTTTCTTTCGTGTTCGTTTGACAAGCACGTTGATGCAGTGGTTCTTCAGTTCCATATCCGAGTGAAACAGAAACCTGCCTCCTTATTTCGACTTTACTGGTGGCAAGAACCCTTCAAGACAAGCACGTAGGAAGGTTCGCGAATGTGCTCCGGGCGGCATTTAATTGAGCTTTGTCACCGGGGCCCCTTCGTGTAACCTTCCGTGCTGTTTCATCGTCTGCACGCTTGGAGCTGTTTAATATTGCCTTTTCAATTCGAATAAGCAATTCCCCTCCTTTTCTTTCGTGTTCCTTTGACAAGCACATTGATGCAGTGGTTCTTCAGTTCCATATCCTAGTGAAACAGAAACCTGCCTCCTTATTTCGACTTTACTGGTGGCAAGAACCCTTCAAGACAAGCACGTAGGAAGGTTCGCGAATGTGCTCCGGGCGGCATTTAATTGAGCTTTGTCACCGGAGCCCCTTCGTGTAACCTTCCGTGCTGTTTCATCGACTGCAAGTTTAATATTGCCTTGTTGAATTCGAACAAGCGATTCTCTTCTTTTACTTTCGTGTTCCTTTGACAAGCACATTGATGCAGTTGTTCTTCAGTTCCATATCGTAGTGAAAGAGAAACCTCCCTGCTTATTTCGACTTTAAGGGTGGCAAGAACCCTTCAAGACAAGCACAACGGAAGGTTCGCGAATGTGCTCCGGGCGGCATTTAATTGAGCTTTGTCACCGGGGCCCCTTCGTGTAACCTTCCGTGCGGTTTCATCGTCTGCACGCTTGGAGCTGTTTAATATTGCCTTTTCAATTCGAATAAGCAATTCTCCTCTTTTTCTTTCGTGTTCCTTTGACAAGAACATTGATGCTGTGGTTCTTCAGTTCTATATCCTAGTGAAACAGAAACCTGCCTCTTTATTTTGACTTTACTGGTGGCAAGAACCCTTCAAGACAAGCACGTAGGAAGGTTCGCGAATGTGCTCCGGGCGGCATTTAATTGCGCTTTGTCACCGGGGCCCCTTCGTGTAACCTTCCGTGCTGTTTCATCGTCTGCACGCTTGGAGCTGTTTAATATTGCCTTTTCAATTCGAATAAGCAATTCTCCTATTTTTCTTTCGTGTTCCTTTGACAAGCACATTGATGCAGTGTTTCTTCAGTTCCATATCCTAGTGAAACAGAAACCTGCCTCCTTATTTCGACTTTACTGGTGGCAAGAACCCTTCAAGACAAGCACGTAGGAAGGTTCGCGAATGTGCTCCGGGCGGCATTTAATTGAGCTTTGTCACCGGAGCCCCTTCGTGTAACCTTCCGTGCTGTTTCATCGACTGCAAGTTTAATATTGCCTTGTTGAATTCGAACAAGCGATTCTCTTCTTTTACTTTCGTGTTCCTTTGACAAGCACATTGATGCTGTGGTTCTTCAGTTCCATATCCTAGTGAAACAGAAACCTGCCTCCTTATTTCGACTTTACTGGTGGCAAGAACCCTTCAAGACAAGCACGTAGGAAGGTTCGCGAATGTGCTCCGGGCGGCATTTAATTGAGCTTTGTCACCGGGGCCCCTTCGTGTAACCTTCCGTGCTGTTTCATCGTCTGCACGCTTGGAGCTATTTAATATTGCCTTTTCAATTCGAATAAGCAATTCTCCTCTTTTTCTTTCGTGTTCCTTTGACAAGCACATTGATGCTGTGGTTCTTCAGTTCCATATCCTAGTGAAACAGAAACCTGCCTCCTTATTTTGACTTTACTGGGGGCAAGAACCCTTCAAGACAAGCACGTAGGAAGGTTCGCGAATGTGCTCCGGGCGGCATTTAATTGAGCTTTGTCACCGGGGCGCCTTCGTGTAACCTTCCGTGCTGTTTCATCGTCTGCACGCTTGGAGCTGTTTAATATTGCCTTTTCAATTCGAATAAGCAATTCTCCTCTTTTTCTTTCGTGTTCCTTTGACAAGCACATTGATGCAGTGGTTCTTCAGTTCCATATCCTAGTGAAACAGAAACCTGCCTCCTTATTTCGACTTTACTGGTGGCAAGAACCCTTCAAGACAAGCACGTAGGAAGGTTCGCGAATGTGCTCCGGGCGGCATTTAATTGAGCTTTGTCACCGGAGCCCCTTCGTGTAACCTTCCGTGCTGTTTCATCGACTGCAAGTTTAATATTGCCTTGTTGAATTCGAACAAGCGATTCTCTTCTTTGACTTTCGTGTTCCTTTGACAAGCACATTGATGCTGTGGTTCTTCAGTTCCATATCCTAGTGAAACAGAAACCTGCCTCTTTATTTTGACTTTACTGGGGGCAAGAACCCTTCAAGACAAGCACGTAGGAAGGTTCGCGAATGTGCTCCGGGCGGCATTTAATTGAGCTTTGTCACCGGGGCGCCTTCGTGTAACCTTCCGTGCTGTTTCATCGTCTGCACGCTTGGAGCTGTTTAATATTGCCTTTTCAATTCGAATAAGCAATTCTCCTCTTTTTCATTCGTGTTCCTTTGACAAGCACGTTGATGCAGTGGTTCTTCAGTTCCATATCCTAGTGAAACAGAAACCTGCCTCCTTATTTCGACTTTACTGGTGGCAAGAACCCTTCAAGACAAGCACGTAGGAAGGTTCGCGAATGTGCTCCGGGCGGCATTTAATTGAGCTTTGTCACCGGGGCCCCTTCGTGAAACCTTCCGTGCTGTTTCATCGTCTGCACGCTTGGAGCTGTTTAATATTCCCTTTTCAATTCGAATAAGCAATTCTCCTCTTTTTCTTTCGTGTTCCTTTGACAAGCACATTGATGCAGTGGTTCTTCAGTTCCATATCCTAGTGAAACAGAAACCTGCCTCTTTATTTTGACTTTACTGGGGGCAAGAACCCTTCAAGACAAGCACGTAGGAAGGTTCGCGAATGTGCTCCGGGCGGCATTTAATTGAGCTTTGTCACCGGGGCGCCTTCGTGTAACCTTCCGTGCTGTTTCATCGTCTGCACGCTTGGAGCTGTTTAATATTGCCTTTTCAATTCGAATAAGCAATTCTCATCTTTTTCTTTCGTGTTCCTTTGACAAGCACATTGATGCAGTGGTTCTTCAGTTCCATATCCTAGTGAAACAGAAACCTGCCTCCTTATTTCGACTTTACTGGTGGCAAGAACCCTTCAAGACAAGCACGTAGGAAGGTTCGCGAATGTGCTCCGGGCGGCATTTAATTGAGCTTTGTCACAGGAGCCCCTTCGTGTAACCTTCCGTGCTGTTTCATCGTCTGCAAGTTTAATATTGCCTTGTCTAATTCGAAAGAGCGATTCTCTTCTTTTACTTTCGTGTTCCTTTGACAAGCACATTGATGCTGTGGTTCTTCAGTTCCATGTCCTAGTGAAACAGAAACCTGCCTCTTTATTTTGACTTTACTGGGGGCAAGAACCCTTCAAGACAAGCACGTAGGAAGGTTCGCGAATGTGCTCCGGGCGGCATTTATTTGAGCTTTGTCACCGGGGCCCCTTCGTGTAACCTTCCGTGCTGTTTCATCGTCTGCACGCTTGGAGCTGTTTAATATTGCCTTTTCAATTCGAATAAGCAATTCTCCTCTTTTTCTTTCGTGTTCGTTTGACAAGCACGTTGATGCAGTGGTTCTTCAGTTCCATATCCGAGTGAAACAGAAACCTGCCTCCTTATTTCGACTTTACTGGTGGCAAGAACCCTTCAAGACAAGCACGTAGGAAGGTTCGCGAATGTGCTCCGGGCGGCATTTAATTGAGCTTTGTCACCGGGGCCCCTTCGTGTAACCTTCCGTGCTGTTTCATCGTCTGCACGCTTGGAGCTGTTTAATATTGCCTTTTCAATTCGAATAAGCAATTCCCCTCCTTTTCTTTCGTGTTCCTTTGACAAGCACATTGATGCAGTGGTTCTTCAGTTCCATATCCTAGTGAAACAGAAACCTGCCTCCTTATTTCGACTTTACTGGTGGCAAGAACCCTTCAAGACAAGCACGTAGGAAGGTTCGCGAATGTGCTCCGGGCGGCATTTAATTGAGCTTTGTCACCGGAGCCCCTTCGTGTAACCTTCCGTGCTGTTTCATCGACTGCAAGTTTAATATTGCCTTGTTGAATTCGAACAAGCGATTCTCTTCTTTTACTTTCGTGTTCCTTTGACAAGCACATTGATGCAGTTGTTCTTCAGTTCCATATCGTAGTGAAAGAGAAACCTCCCTGCTTATTTCGACTTTAAGGGTGGCAAGAACCCTTCAAGACAAGCACAACGGAAGGTTCGCGAATGTGCTCCGGGCGGCATTTAATTGAGCTTTGTCACCGGGGCCCCTTCGTGTAACCTTCCGTGCGGTTTCATCGTCTGCACGCTTGGAGCTGTTTAATATTGCCTTTTCAATTCGAATAAGCAATTCTCCTCTTTTTCTTTCGTGTTCCTTTGACAAGAACATTGATGCTGTGGTTCTTCAGTTCTATATCCTAGTGAAACAGAAACCTGCCTCTTTATTTTGACTTTACTGGTGGCAAGAACCCTTCAAGACAAGCACGTAGGAAGGTTCGCGAATGTGCTCCGGGCGGCATTTAATTGCGCTTTGTCACCGGGGCCCCTTCGTGTAACCTTCCGTGCTGTTTCATCGTCTGCACGCTTGGAGCTGTTTAATATTGCCTTTTCAATTCGAATAAGCAATTCTCCTATTTTTCTTTCGTGTTCCTTTGACAAGCACATTGATGCAGTGTTTCTTCAGTTCCATATCCTAGTGAAACAGAAACCTGCCTCCTTATTTCGACTTTACTGGTGGCAAGAACCCTTCAAGACAAGCACGTAGGAAGGTTCGCGAATGTGCTCCGGGCGGCATTTAATTGAGCTTTGTCACCGGAGCCCCTTCGTGTAACCTTCCGTGCTGTTTCATCGACTGCAAGTTTAATATTGCCTTGTTGAATTCGAACAAGCGATTCTCTTCTTTGACTTTCGTGTTCCTTTGACAAGCACATTGATGCTGTGGTTCTTCAGTTCCATATCCTAGTGAAACAGAAACCTGCCTCTTTATTTTGACTTTACTGGGGGCAAGAACCCTTCAAGACAAGCACGTAGGAAGGTTCGCGAATGTGCTCCGGGCGGCATTTAATTGAGCTTTGTCACCGGGGCGCCTTCGTGTAACCTTCCGTGCTGTTTCATCGTCTGCACGCTTGGAGCTGTTTAATATTGCCTTTTCAATTCGAATAAGCAATTCTCCTCTTTTTCATTCGTGTTCCTTTGACAAGCACGTTGATGCAGTGGTTCTTCAGTTCCATATCCTAGTGAAACAGAAACCTGCCTCCTTATTTCGACTTTACTGGTGGCAAGAACCCTTCAAGACAAGCACGTAGGAAGGTTCGCGAATGTGCTCCGGGCGGCATTTAATTGAGCTTTGTCACCGGGGCCCCTTCGTGAAACCTTCCGTGCTGTTTCATCGTCTGCACGCTTGGAGCTGTTTAATATTCCCTTTTCAATTCGAATAAGCAATTCTCCTCTTTTTCTTTCGTGTTCCTTTGACAAGCACATTGATGCAGTGGTTCTTCAGTTCCATATCCTAGTGAAACAGAAACCTGCCTCTTTATTTTGACTTTACTGGGGGCAAGAACCCTTCAAGACAAGCACGTAGGAAGGTTCGCGAATGTGCTCCGGGCGGCATTTAATTGAGCTTTGTCACCGGGGCGCCTTCGTGTAACCTTCCGTGCTGTTTCATCGTCTGCACGCTTGGAGCTGTTTAATATTGCCTTTTCAATTCGAATAAGCAATTCTCATCTTTTTCTTTCGTGTTCCTTTGACAAGCACATTGATGCAGTGGTTCTTCAGTTCCATATCCTAGTGAAACAGAAACCTGCCTCCTTATTTCGACTTTACTGGTGGCAAGAACCCTTCAAGACAAGCACGTAGGAAGGTTCGCGAATGTGCTCCGGGCGGCATTTAATTGAGCTTTGTCACAGGAGCCCCTTCGTGTAACCTTCCGTGCTGTTTCATCGTCTGCAAGTTTAATATTGCCTTGTCTAATTCGAAAGAGCGATTCTCTTCTTTTACTTTCGTGTTCCTTTGACAAGCACATTGATGCTGTGGTTCTTCAGTTCCATGTCCTAGTGAAACAGAAACCTGCCTCTTTATTTTGACTTTACTGGGGGCAAGAACCCTTCAAGACAAGCACGTAGGAAGGTTCGCGAATGTGCTCCGGGCGGCATTTATTTGAGCTTTGTCACCGGGGCCCCTTCGTGTAACCTTCCGTGCTGTTTCATCGTCTGCACGCTTGGAGCTGTTTAATATTGCCTTTTCAATTCGAATAAGCAATTCTCCTCTTTTTCTTTCGTGTTCGTTTGACAAGCACGTTGATGCAGTGGTTCTTCAGTTCCATATCCGAGTGAAACAGAAACCTGCCTCCTTATTTCGACTTTACTGGTGGCAAGAACCCTTCAAGACAAGCACGTAGGAAGGTTCGCGAATGTGCTCCGGGCGGCATTTAATTGAGCTTTGTCACCGGGGCCCCTTCGTGTAACCTTCCGTGCTGTTTCATCGTCTGCACGCTTGGAGCTGTTTAATATTGCCTTTTCAATTCGAATAAGCAATTCCCCTCCTTTTCTTTCGTGTTCCTTTGACAAGCACATTGATGCAGTGGTTCTTCAGTTCCATATCCTAGTGAAACAGAAACCTGCCTCCTTATTTCGACTTTACTGGTGGCAAGAACCCTTCAAGACAAGCACGTAGGAAGGTTCGCGAATGTGCTCCGGGCGGCATTTAATTGAGCTTTGTCACCGGAGCCCCTTCGTGTAACCTTCCGTGCTGTTTCATCGACTGCAAGTTTAATATTGCCTTGTTGAATTCGAACAAGCGATTCTCTTCTTTTACTTTCGTGTTCCTTTGACAAGCACATTGATGCAGTTGTTCTTCAGTTCCATATCGTAGTGAAAGAGAAACCTCCCTGCTTATTTCGACTTTAAGGGTGGCAAGAACCCTTCAAGACAAGCACAACGGAAGGTTCGCGAATGTGCTCCGGGCGGCATTTAATTGAGCTTTGTCACCGGGGCCCCTTCGTGTAACCTTCCGTGCGGTTTCATCGTCTGCACGCTTGGAGCTGTTTAATATTGCCTTTTCAATTCGAATAAGCAATTCTCCTCTTTTTCTTTCGTGTTCCTTTGACAAGAACATTGATGCTGTGGTTCTTCAGTTCTATATCCTAGTGAAACAGAAACCTGCCTCTTTATTTTGACTTTACTGGTGGCAAGAACCCTTCAAGACAAGCACGTAGGAAGGTTCGCGAATGTGCTCCGGGCGGCATTTAATTGCGCTTTGTCACCGGGGCCCCTTCGTGTAACCTTCCGTGCTGTTTCATCGTCTGCACGCTTGGAGCTGTTTAATATTGCCTTTTCAATTCGAATAAGCAATTCTCCTATTTTTCTTTCGTGTTCCTTTGACAAGCACATTGATGCAGTGTTTCTTCAGTTCCATATCCTAGTGAAACAGAAACCTGCCTCCTTATTTCGACTTTACTGGTGGCAAGAACCCTTCAAGACAAGCACGTAGGAAGGTTCGCGAATGTGCTCCGGGCGGCATTTAATTGAGCTTTGTCACCGGAGCCCCTTCGTGTAACCTTCCGTGCTGTTTCATCGACTGCAAGTTTAATATTGCCTTGTTGAATTCGAACAAGCGATTCTCTTCTTTGACTTTCGTGTTCCTTTGACAAGCACATTGATGCTGTGGTTCTTCAGTTCCATATCCTAGTGAAACAGAAACCTGCCTCTTTATTTTGACTTTACTGGGGGCAAGAACCCTTCAAGACAAGCACGTAGGAAGGTTCGCGAATGTGCTCCGGGCGGCATTTAATTGAGCTTTGTCACCGGGGCGCCTTCGTGTAACCTTCCGTGCTGTTTCATCGTCTGCACGCTTGGAGCTGTTTAATATTGCCTTTTCAATTCGAATAAGCAATTCTCCTCTTTTTCATTCGTGTTCCTTTGACAAGCACGTTGATGCAGTGGTTCTTCAGTTCCATATCCTAGTGAAACAGAAACCTGCCTCCTTATTTCGACTTTACTGGTGGCAAGAACCCTTCAAGACAAGCACGTAGGAAGGTTCGCGAATGTGCTCCGGGCGGCATTTAATTGAGCTTTGTCACCGGGGCCCCTTCGTGAAACCTTCCGTGCTGTTTCATCGTCTGCACGCTTGGAGCTGTTTAATATTCCCTTTTCAATTCGAATAAGCAATTCTCCTCTTTTTCTTTCGTGTTCCTTTGACAAGCACATTGATGCAGTGGTTCTTCAGTTCCATATCCTAGTGAAACAGAAACCTGCCTCTTTATTTTGACTTTACTGGGGGCAAGAACCCTTCAAGACAAGCACGTAGGAAGGTTCGCGAATGTGCTCCGGGCGGCATTTAATTGAGCTTTGTCACCGGGGCGCCTTCGTGTAACCTTCCGTGCTGTTTCATCGTCTGCACGCTTGGAGCTGTTTAATATTGCCTTTTCAATTCGAATAAGCAATTCTCATCTTTTTCTTTCGTGTTCCTTTGACAAGCACATTGATGCAGTGGTTCTTCAGTTCCATATCCTAGTGAAACAGAAACCTGCCTCCTTATTTCGACTTTACTGGTGGCAAGAACCCTTCAAGACAAGCACGTAGGAAGGTTCGCGAATGTGCTCCGGGCGGCATTTAATTGAGCTTTGTCACAGGAGCCCCTTCGTGTAACCTTCCGTGCTGTTTCATCGTCTGCAAGTTTAATATTGCCTTGTCTAATTCGAAAGAGCGATTCTCTTCTTTTACTTTCGTGTTCCTTTGACAAGCACATTGATGCTGTGGTTCTTCAGTTCCATGTCCTAGTGAAACAGAAACCTGCCTCTTTATTTTGACTTTACTGGGGGCAAGAACCCTTCAAGACAAGCACGTAGGAAGGTTCGCGAATGTGCTCCGGGCGGCATTTATTTGAGCTTTGTCACCGGGGCCCCTTCGTGTAACCTTCCGTGCTGTTTCATCGTCTGCACGCTTGGAGCTGTTTAATATTGCCTTTTCAATTCGAATAAGCAATTCTCCTCTTTTTCTTTCGTGTTCGTTTGACAAGCACGTTGATGCAGTGGTTCTTCAGTTCCATATCCGAGTGAAACAGAAACCTGCCTCCTTATTTCGACTTTACTGGTGGCAAGAACCCTTCAAGACAAGCACGTAGGAAGGTTCGCGAATGTGCTCCGGGCGGCATTTAATTGAGCTTTGTCACCGGGGCCCCTTCGTGTAACCTTCCGTGCTGTTTCATCGTCTGCACGCTTGGAGCTGTTTAATATTGCCTTTTCAATTCGAATAAGCAATTCCCCTCCTTTTCTTTCGTGTTCCTTTGACAAGCACATTGATGCAGTGGTTCTTCAGTTCCATATCCTAGTGAAACAGAAACCTGCCTCCTTATTTCGACTTTACTGGTGGCAAGAACCCTTCAAGACAAGCACGTAGGAAGGTTCGCGAATGTGCTCCGGGCGGCATTTAATTGAGCTTTGTCACCGGAGCCCCTTCGTGTAACCTTCCGTGCTGTTTCATCGACTGCAAGTTTAATATTGCCTTGTTGAATTCGAACAAGCGATTCTCTTCTTTTACTTTCGTGTTCCTTTGACAAGCACATTGATGCAGTTGTTCTTCAGTTCCATATCGTAGTGAAAGAGAAACCTCCCTGCTTATTTCGACTTTAGGGGGGCAAGAACCCTTCAAGACAAGCACAACGGAATGTTCGCGAATGTGCTCCGGGCGGCATTTAATTGAGCTTTGTCACCGGGGCCCCTTCGTGTAACCTTCCGTGCTGTTTCATCGTCTGCACGCTTGGAGCTGTTTAATATTGCCTTTTCAATTCGAATAAGCAATTCTCCTCTTTTTCTTTCGTGTTCCTTTGACAAGAACATTGATGCTGTGGTTCTTCAGTTCTATATCCTAGTGAAACAGAAACCTGCCTCTTTATTTTGACTTTACTGGTGGCAAGAACCCTTCAAGACAAGCACGTAGGAAGGTTCGCGAATGTGCTCCGGGCGGCATTTAATTGAGCTTTGTCACCGGGGCCCCTTCGTGTAACCTTCCGTGCTGTTTCATCGTCTGCACGCTTGGAGCTGTTTAATATTGCCTTTTCAATTCGAATAAGCAATTCTCCTATTTTTCTTTCGTGTTCCTTTGACAAGCACATTGATGCAGTGTTTCTTCAGTTCCATATCCTAGTGAAACAGAAACCTGCCTCCTTATTTCGACTTTACTGGTGGCAAGAACCCTTCAAGACAAGCACGTAGGAAGGTTCGCGAATGTGCTCCGGGCGGCATTTAATTGAGCTTTGTCACCGGAGCCCCTTCGTGTAACCTTCCGTGCTGTTTCATCGACTGCAAGTTTAATATTGCCTTGTTGAATTCGAACAAGCGATTCTCTTCTTTTACTTTCGTGTTCCTTTGACAAGCACATTGATGCTGTGGTTCTTCAGTTCCATATCCTAGTGAAACAGAAACCTGCCTCCTTATTTCGACTTTACTGGTGGCAAGAACCCTTCAAGACAAGCACGTAGGAAGGTTCGCGAATGTGCTCCGGGCGGCATTTAATTGAGCTTTGTCACCGGGGCTCCTTCGTGTAACCTTCCGTGCTGTTTCATCGTCTGCACGCTTGGAGCTATTTAATATTGCCTTTTCAATTCGAATAAGCAATTCTCCTCTTTTTCTTTCGTGTTCCTTTGACAAGCACATTGATGCTGTGGTTCTTCAGTTCCATATCCTAGTGAAACAGAAACCTGCCTCCTTATTTTGACTTTACTGGGGGCAAGAACCCTTCAAGACAAGCACGTAGGAAGGTTCGCGAATGTGCTCCGGGCGGCATTTAATTGAGCTTTGTCACCGGGGCCCCTTCGTGTAACCTTCCGTGCTGTTTCATCGTCTGCACGCTTGGAGCTGTTTAATATTGCCTTTTCAATTCGAATAAGCAATTCCCCTCCTTTTCTTTCGTGTTCCTTTGACAAGCACATTGATGCAGTGGTTCTTCAGTTGCATATCCTAGTAAAACAGAAACCTGCCTCCTTATTTCGACTTTACTGGTGGCAAGAACCCTTCAAGACAAGCACGTAGGAAGGTTCGCGAATGTGCTCCGGGCGGCATTTAATTGAGCTTTGTCACCGGAGCCCCTTCGTGTAACCTTCCGTGCTGTTTCATCGACTGCAAGTTTAATATTGCCTTGTTGAATTCGAACAAGCAATTCTCCTCTTTTTCTTTCGTGTTCGTTTGACAAGCACGTTGATGCAGTGGTTCTTCAGTTCCATATCCGAGTGAAACAGAAACCTGCCTCCTTATTTCCACTTTACTGGTGGCAAGAACCCTTCAAGACAAGCACGTAGGAAGGTTCGCGAATGTGCTCCGGGCGGCATTTAATTGAGCTTTGTCACCGGGGCCCCTTCGTGTAACCTTCCGTGCTGTTTCATCGTCTGCACGCTTGGAGCTGTTTAATATTGCCTTTTCAATTCGAATAAGCAATTCCCCTCCTTTTCTTTCGTGTTCCTTTGACAAGCACATTGATGCAGTGGTTCTTCAGTTCCATATCCTAGTGAAACAGAAACCTGCCTCCTTATTTCGACTTTACTGGTGGCAAGAACCCTTCAAGACAAGCACGTAGGAAGGTTCGCGAATGTGCTCCGGGCGGCATTTAATTGAGCTTTGTCACCGGAGCCCCTTCGTGTAACCTTCCGTGCTGTTTCATCGACTGCAAGTTTAATATTGCCTTGTTGAATTCGAACAAGCGATTCTCTTCTTTTACTTTCGTGTTCCTTTGACAAGCACATTGATGCTGTGGTTCTTCAGTTCCATATCCTAGTGAAACAGAAACCTGCCTCCTTATTTCGACTTTACTGGTGGCAAGAACCCTTCAAGACAAGCACGTAGGAAGGTTCGCGAATGTGCTCCGGGCGGCATTTAATTGAGCTTTGTCACCGGGGCCCCTTCGTGTAACCTTCCGTGCTGTTTCATCGTCTGCACGCTTGGAGCTATTTAATATTGCCTTTTCAATTCGAATAAGCAATTCTCCTCTTTTTCTTTCGTGTTCCTTTGACAAGCACATTGATGCTGTGGTTCTTCAGTTCCATATCCTAGTGAAACAGAAACCTGCCTCCTTATTTTGACTTTACTGGGGGCAAGAACCCTTCAAGACAAGCACGTAGGAAGGTTCGCGAATGTGCTCCGGGCGGCATTTAATTGAGCTTTGTCACCGGGGCCCCTTCGTGTAACCTTCCGTGCTGTTTCATCGTCTGCACGCTTGGAGCTGTTTAATATTGCCTTTTCAATTCGAATAAGCAATTCCCCTCCTTTTCTTTCGTGTTCCTTTGACAAGCACATTGATGCAGTGGTTCTTCAGTTCCATATCCTAGTGAAACAGAAACCTGCCTCCTTATTTCGACTTTACTGGTGGCAAGAACCCTTCAAGACAAGCACGTAGGAAGGTTCGCGAATGTGCTCCGGGCGGCATTTAATTGAGCTTTGTCACCGGAGCCCCTTCGTGTAACCTTCCGTGCTGTTTCATCGACTGCAAGTTTAATATTGCCTTGTTGAATTCGAACAAGCGATTCTCTTCTTTTACTTTCGTGTTCCTTTGACAAGCACATTGATGCAGTTGTTCTTCAGTTCCATATCGTAGTGAAAGAGAAACCTCCCTGCTTATTTCGACTTTAAGGGTGGCAAGAACCCTTCAAGACAAGCACAACGGAAGGTTCGCGAATGTGCTCCGGGCGGCATTTAATTGAGCTTTGTCACCGGGGCCCCTTCGTGTAACCTTCCGTGCTGTTTCATCGTCTGCACGCTTGGAGCTGTTTAATATTGCCTTTTCAATTCGAATAAGCAATTCTCCTCTTTTTCTTTCGTGTTCCTTTGACAAGAACATTGATGCTGTGGTTCTTCAGTTCTATATCCTAGTGAAACAGAAACCTGCCTCTTTATTTTGACTTTACTGGTGGCAAGAACCCTTCAAGACAAGCACGTAGGAAGGTTCGCGAATGTGCTCCGGGCGGCATTTAATTGAGCTTTGTCACCGGGGCCCCTTCGTGTAACCTTCCGTGCTGTTTCATCGTCTGCACGCTTGGAGCTGTTTAATATTGCCTTTTCAATTCGAATAAGCAATTCTCCTATTTTTCTTTCGTGTTCCTTTGACAAGCACATTGATGCAGTGTTTCTTCAGTTCCATATCCTAGTGAAACAGAAACCTGCCTCCTTATTTCGACTTTACTGGTGGCAAGAACCCTTCAAGACAAGCACGTAGGAAGGTTCGCGAATGTGCTCCGGGCGGCATTTAATTGAGCTTTGTCACCGGAGCCCCTTCGTGTAACCTTCCGTGCTGTTTCATCGTCTGCAAGTTTAATATTGCCTTGTCTAATTCGAAAGAGCGATTCTCTTCTTTTACTTTCGTGTTCCTTTGACAAGCACATTGATGCTGTGGTTCTTCAGTTCCATGTCCTAGTGAAACAGAAACCTGCCTCTTTATTTTGACTTTACTGGGGGCAAGAACCCTTCAAGACAAGCACGTAGGAAGGTTCGCGAATGTGCTCCGGGCGGCATTTATTTGAGCTTTGTCACCGGGGCCCCTTCGTGTAACCTTCCGTGCTGTTTCATCGTCTGCACGCTTGGAGCTGTTTAATATTGCCTTTTCAATTCGAATAAGCAATTCTCCTCTTTTTCTTTCGTGTTCGTTTGACAAGCACGTTGATGCAGTGGTTCTTCAGTTCCATATCCGAGTGAAACAGAAACCTGCCTCCTTATTTCGACTTTACTGGTGGCAAGAACCCTTCAAGACAAGCACGTAGGAAGGTTCGCGAATGTGCTCCGGGCGGCATTTAATTGAGCTTTGTCACCGGGGCCCCTTCGTGTAACCTTCCGTGCTGTTTCATCGTCTGCACGCTTGGAGCTGTTTAATATTGCCTTTTCAATTCGAATAAGCAATTCCCCTCCTTTTCTTTCGTGTTCCTTTGACAAGCACATTGATGCAGTGGTTCTTCAGTTCCATATCCTAGTGAAACAGAAACCTGCCTCCTTATTTCGACTTTACTGGTGGCAAGAACCCTTCAAGACAAGCACGTAGGAAGGTTCGCGAATGTGCTCCGGGCGGCATTTAATTGAGCTTTGTCACCGGAGCCCCTTCGTGTAACCTTCCGTGCTGTTTCATCGACTGCAAGTTTAATATTGCCTTGTTGAATTCGAACAAGCGATTCTCTTCTTTTACTTTCGTGTTCCTTTGACAAGCACATTGATGCAGTGTTTCTTCAGTTCCATATCGTAGTGAAAGAGAAACCTCCCTGCTTATTTCGACTTTAAGGGTGGCAAGAACCCTTCAAGACAAGCACAACGGAAGGTTCGCGAATGTGCTCCGGGCGGCATTTAATTGAGCTTTGTCACCGGGGCCCCTTCGTGTAACCTTCCGTGCTGTTTCATCGTCTGCACGCTTGGAGCTGTTTAATATTGCCTTTTCAATTCGAATAAGCAATTCTCCTCTTTTTCTTTCGTGTTCCTTTGACAAGAACATTGATGCTGTGGTTCTTCAGTTCTATATCCTAGTGAAACAGAAACCTGCCTCTTTATTTTGACTTTACTGGTGGCAAGAACCCTTCAAGACAAGCACGTAGGAAGGTTCGCGAATGTGCTCCGGGCGGCATTTAATTGAGCTTTGTCACCGGGGCCCCTTCGTGTAACCTTCCGTGCTGTTTCATCGTCTGCACGCTTGGAGCTGTTTAATATTGCCTTTTCAATTCGAATAAGCAATTCTCCTATTTTTCTTTCGTGTTCCTTTGACAAGCACATTGATGCAGTGTTTCTTCAGTTCCATATCCTAGTGAAACAGAAACCTGCCTCCTTATTTCGACTTTACTGGTGGCAAGAACCCTTCAAGACAAGCACGTAGGAAGGTTCGCGAATGTGCTCCGGGCGGCATTTAATTGAGCTTTGTCACCGGAGCCCCTTCGTGTAACCTTCCGTGCTGTTTCATCGACTGCAAGTTTAATATTGCCTTGTTGAATTCGAACAAGCGATTCTCTTCTTTTACTTTCGTGTTCCTTTGACAAGCACATTGATGCTGTGGTTCTTCAGTTCCATATCCTAGTGAAACAGAAACCTGCCTCCTTATTTCGACTTTACTGGTGGCAAGAACCCTTCAAGACAAGCACGTAGGAAGGTTCGCGAATGTGCTCCGGGCGGCATTTAATTGAGCTTTGTCACCGGGGCCCCTTCGTGTAACCTTCCGTGCTGTTTCATCGTCTGCACGCTTGGAGCTATTTAATATTGCCTTTTCAATTCGAATAAGCAATTCTCCTCTTTTTCTTTCGTGTTCCTTTGACAAGCACATTGATGCTGTGGTTCTTCAGTTCCATATCCTAGTGAAACAGAAACCTGCCTCCTTATTTTGACTTTACTGGGGGCAAGAACCCTTCAAGACAAGCACGTAGGAAGGTTCGCGAATGTGCTCCGGGCGGCATTTAATTGAGCTTTGTCACCGGGGCGCCTTCGTGTAACCTTCCGTGCTGTTTCATCGTCTGCACGCTTGGAGCTGTTTAATATTGCCTTTTCAATTCGAATAAGCAATTCCCCTCCTTTTCTTTCGTGTTCCTTTGACAAGCACATTGATGCAGTGGTTCTTCAGTTGCATATCCTAGTGAAACAGAAACCTGCCTCCTTATTTCGACTTTACTGGTGGCAAGAACCCTTCAAGACAAGCACGTAGGAAGGTTCGCGAATGTGCTCCGGGCGGCATTTAATTGAGCTTTGTCACCGGAGCCCCTTCGTGTAACCTTCCGTGCTGTTTCATCGACTGCAAGTTTAATATTGCCTTGTTGAATTCGAACAAGCGATTCTCTTCTTTTACTTTCGTGTTCCTTTGACAAGCACATTGATGCAGTTGTTCTTCAGTTCCATATCGTAGTGAAAGAGAAACCTCCCTGCTTATTTCGACTTTACCGGTGGCAAGAACCCTTCAAGACAAGCACAACGGAAGGTTCGCGAATGTGCTCCGGGCGGCATTTAATTGAGCTTTGTCACCGGGGCCCCTTCGTGTAACCTTCCGTGCTGTTTCATCGTCTGCACGCTTGGAGCTGTTTAATATTGCCTTTTCAATTCGAATAAGCAATTCTCCTCTTTTTCTTTCGTGTTGCTTTGACAAGCACATTGATGCTGTGGTTCTTCAGTTCCATATCCTAGTGAAACAGAAACCTGCCTCTTTATTTTGACTTTACTGGGGGCAAGAACCCTTCAAGACAAGCACGTAGGAAGGTTCGCGAATTTGCTCCGGGCGGCATTTAATTGAGCTTTGTCACCGGGGCCCCTTCGTGTAACCTTCCGTGCTGTTTCATCGTCTGCACGCTTGGAGCTGTTTAATATTGCCTTTTCAATTCGAATAAGCAATTCCCCTCCTTTTCTTTCGTGTTCCTTTGACAAGCACATTGATGCAGTGGTTCTTCAGTTCCATATCCTAGTGAAACAGAAACCTGCCTCCTTATTTCGACTTTACTGGTGGCAAGAACCCTTCAAGACAAGCACGTAGGAAGGTTCGCGAATGTGCTCCGGGCGGCATTTAATTGAGCTTTGTCACCGGAGCCCCTTCGTGTAACCTTCCGTGCTGTTTCATCGACTGCAAGTTTAATATTGCCTTGTTGAATTCGAACAAGCGATTCTCTTCTTTTACTTTCGTGTTCCTTTGACAAGCACATTGATGCAGTTGTTCTTCAGTTCCATATCGTAGTGAAAGAGAAACCTCCCTGCTTATTTCGACTTTAAGGGTGGCAAGAACCCTTCAAGACAAGCACAACGGAAGGTTCGCGAATGTGCTCCGGGCGGCATTTAATTGAGCTTTGTCACCGGGGCCCCTTCGTGTAACCTTCCGTGCTGTTTCATCGTCTGCACGCTTGGAGCTGTTTAATATTGCCTTTTCAATTCGAATAAGCAATTCTCCTCTTTTTCATTCGTGTTCCTTTGACAAGCACGTTGATGCAGTGGTTCTTCAGTTCCATATCCGAGTGAAACAGAAACCTGCCTCCTTATTTCGACTTTACTGGTGGCAAGAACCCTTCAAGACAAGCACGTAGGAAGGTTCGCGAATGTGCTCCGGGCGGCATTTAATTGAGCTTTGTCACCGGGGCCCCTTCGTGAAACCTTCCGTGCTGTTTCATCGTCTGCACGCTTGGAGCTGTTTAATATTCCCTTTTCAATTCGAATAAGCAATTCTCCTCTTTTTCTTTCGTGTTCCTTTGACAAGCACATTGATGCAGTGGTTCTTCAGTTCCATATCCTAGTGAAACAGAAACCTGCCTCTTTATTTTGACTTTACTGGGGGCAAGAACCCTTCAAGACAAGCACGTAGGAAGGTTCGCGAATGTGCTCCGGGCGGCATTTAATTGAGCTTTGTCACAGGAGCCCCTTCGTGTAACCTTCCGTGCTGTTTCATCGTCTGCAAGTTTAATATTGCCTTGTCTAATTCGAAAGAGCGATTCTCTTCTTTTACTTTCGTGTTCCTTTGACAAGCACATTGATGCTGTGGTTCTTCAGTTCCATGTCCTAGTGAACAGAAACCTGCCTCTTTATTTTGACTTTACTGGGGGCAAGAACCCTTCAAGACAAGCACGTAGGAAGGTTCGCGAATGTGCTCCGGGCGGCATTTATTTGAGCTTTGTCACCGGGGCCCCTTCGTGTAACCTTCCGTGCTGTTTCATCGTCTGCACGCTTGGAGCTGTTTAATATTGCCTTTTCAATTCGAATAAGCAATTCTCCTCTTTTTCTTTCGTGTTCGTTTGACAAGCACGTTGATGCAGTGGTTCTTCAGTTCCATATCCGAGTGAAACAGAAACCTGCCTCCTTATTTCGACTTTACTGGTGGCAAGAACCCTTCAAGACAAGCACGTAGGAAGGTTCGCGAATGTGCTCCGGGCGGCATTTAATTGAGCTTTGTCACCGGGGCCCCTTCGTGTAACCTTCCGTGCTGTTTCATCGTCTGCACGCTTGGAGCTGTTTAATATTGCCTTTTCAATTCGAATAAGCAATTCCCCTCCTTTTCTTTCGTGTTCCTTTGACAAGCACATTGATGCAGTGGTTCTTCAGTTCCATATCCTAGTGAAACAGAAACCTGCCTCCTTATTTCGACTTTACTGGTGGCAAGAACCCTTCAAGACAAGCACGTAGGAAGGTTCGCGAATGTGCTCCATGCGGCATTAAATTGAGCTTTGTCACCGGAGCCCCTTCGTGTAACCTTCCGTGCTGTTTCATCGACTGCAAGTTTAATATTGCCTTGTTGAATTCGAACAAGCGATTCTCTTCTTTTACTTTCGTGTTCCTTTGACAAGCACATTGATGCAGTTGTTCTTCAGTTCCATATCGTAGTGAAAGAGAAACCTCCCTGCTTATTTCGACTTTAGGGGGGCAAGAACCCTTCAAGACAAGCACAACGGAAGGTTCGCGAATGTGCTCCGGGCGGCATTTAATTGAGCTTTGTCACCGGGGCCCCTTCGTGTAACCTTCCGTGCTGTTTCATCGTCTGCACGCTTGGAGCTGTTTAATATTGCCTTTTCAATTCGAATAAGCAATTCTCCTCTTTTTCTTTCGTGTTCCTTTGACAAGAACATTGATGCTGTGGTTCTTCAGTTCTATATCCTAGTGAAACAGAAACCTGCCTCTTTATTTTGACTTTACTGGTGGCAAGAACCCTTCAAGACAAGCACGTAGGAAGGTTCGCGAATGTGCTCCGGGCGGCATTTAATTGAGCTTTGTCACCGGGGCCCCTTCGTGTAACCTTCCGTGCTGTTTCATCGTCTGCACGCTTGGAGCTGTTTAATATTGCCTTTTCAATTCGAATAAGCAATTCTCCTATTTTTCTTTCGTGTTCCTTTGACAAGCACATTGATGCAGTGTTTCTTCAGTTCCATATCCTAGTGAAACAGAAACCTGCCTCCTTATTTCGACTTTACTGGTGGCAAGAACCCTTCAAGACAAGCACGTAGGAAGGTTCGCGAATGTGCTCCGGGCGGCATTTAATTGAGCTTTGTCACCGGAGCCCCTTCGTGTAACCTTCCGTGCTGTTTCATCGACTGCAAGTTTAATATTGCCTTGTTGAATTCGAACAAGCGATTCTCTTCTTTTACTTTCGTGTTCCTTTGACAAGCACATTGATGCTGTGGTTCTTCAGTTCCATATCCTAGTGAAACAGAAACCTGCCTCCTTATTTCGACTTTACTGGTGGCAAGAACCCTTCAAGACAAGCACGTAGGAAGGTTCGCGAATGTGCTCCGGGCGGCATTTAATTGAGCTTTGTCACCGGGGCCCCTTCGTGTAACCTTCCGTGCTGTTTCATCGTCTGCACGCTTGGAGCTATTTAATATTGCCTTTTCAATTCGAATAAGCAATTCTCCTCTTTTTCTTTCGTGTTCCTTTGACAAGCACATTGATGCTGTGGTTCTTCAGTTCCATATCCTAGTGAAACAGAAACCTGCCTCCTTATTTTGACTTTACTGGGGGCAAGAACCCTTCAAGACAAGCACGTAGGAAGGTTCGCGAATGTGCTCCGGGCGGCATTTAATTGAGCTTTGTCACCGGGGCCCCTTCGTGTAACCTTCCGTGCTGTTTCATCGTCTGCACGCTTGGAGCTGTTTAATATTGCCTTTTCAATTCGAATAAGCAATTCCCCTCCTTTTCTTTCGTGTTCCTTTGACAAGCACATTGATGCAGTGGTTCTTCAGTTGCATATCCTAGTGAAACAGAAACCTGCCTCCTTATTTCGACTTTACTGGTGGCAAGAACCCTTCAAGACAAGCACGTAGGAAGGTTCGCGAATGTGCTCCGGGCGGCATTTAATTGAGCTTTGTCACCGGAGCCCCTTCGTGTAACCTTCCGTGCTGTTTCATCGACTGCAAGTTTAATATTGCCTTGTTGAATTCGAACAAGCAATTCTCCTCTTTTTCTTTCGTGTTCGTTTGACAAGCACGTTGATGCAGTGGTTCTTCAGTTCCATATCCGAGTGAAACAGAAACCTGCCTCCTTATTTCCACTTTACTGGTGGCAAGAACCCTTCAAGACAAGCACGTAGGAAGGTTCGCGAATGTGCTCCGGGCGGCATTTAATTGAGCTTTGTCACCGGGGCCCCTTCGTGTAACCTTCCGTGCTGTTTCATCGTCTGCACGCTTGGAGCTGTTTAATATTGCCTTTTCAATTCGAATAAGCAATTCCCCTCCTTTTCTTTCGTGTTCCTTTGACAAGCACATTGATGCAGTGGTTCTTCAGTTCCATATCCTAGTGAAACAGAAACCTGCCTCCTTATTTCGACTTTACTGGTGGCAAGAACCCTTCAAGACAAGCACGTAGGAAGGTTCGCGAATGTGCTCCGGGCGGCATTTAATTGAGCTTTGTCACCGGAGCCCCTTCGTGTAACCTTCCGTGCTGTTTCATCGACTGCAAGTTTAATATTGCCTTGTTGAATTCGAACAAGCGATTCTCTTCTTTTACTTTCGTGTTCCTTTGACAAGCACATTGATGCAGTTGTTCTTCAGTTCCATATCGTAGTGAAAGAGAAACCTCCCTGCTTATTTCGACTTTAAGGGTGGCAAGAACCCTTCAAGACAAGCACAACGGAAGGTTCGCGAATGTGCTCCGGGCGGCATTTAATTGAGCTTTGTCACCGGGGCCCCTTCGTGTAACCTTCCGTGCTGTTTCATCGTCTGCACGCTTGGAGCTGTTTAATATTGCCTTTTCAATTCGAATAAGCAATTCTCCTCTTTTTCTTTCGTGTTCCTTTGACAAGAACATTGATGCTGTGGTTCTTCAGTTCTATATCCTAGTGAAACAGAAACCTGCCTCTTTATTTTGACTTTACTGGTGGCAAGAACCCTTCAAGACAAGCACGTAGGAAGGTTCGCGAATGTGCTCCGGGCGGCATTTAATTGAGCTTTGTCACCGGGGCCCCTTCGTGTAACCTTCCGTGCTGTTTCATCGTCTGCACGCTTGGAGCTGTTTAATATTGCCTTTTCAATTCGAATAAGCAATTCTCCTCTTTTTCTTTCGTGTTCATTTGACAAGCACATTGATGCAGTGGTTCTTCAGTTCCATATCCTAGTGAAACCGAAACCTGCCTCCTTATTTCGACTTTACTGGTGGCAAGAACCCTTCAAGACAAGCACGTAGGAAGGTTCGCGAATGTGCTCCGGGCGGCATTTAATTGAGCTTTGTCACCGGAGCCCCTTCGTGTAACCTTCCGTGCTGTTTCATCGACTGCAAGTTTAATATTGCCTTGTTGAATTCGAACAAGCGATTCTCTTCTTTTACTTTCGTGTTCCTTTGACAAGCACATTGATGCTGTGGTTCTTCAGTTCCATATCCTAGTGAAACAGAAACCTGCCTCCTTATTTCGACTTTACTGGTGGCAAGAACCCTTCAAGACAAGCACGTAGGAAGGTTCGCGAATGTGCTCCGGGCGGCATTTAATTGAGCTTTGTCACCGGGGCCCCTTCGTGTAACCTTCCGTGCTGTTTCATCGTCTGCACGCTTGGAGCTATTTAATATTGCCTTTTCAATTCGAATAAGCAATTCTCCTCTTTTTCTTTCGTGTTCCTTTGACAAGCACATTGATGCTGTGGTTCTTCAGTTCCATATCCTAGTGAAACAGAAACCTGCCTCCTTATTTTGACTTTACTGGGGGCAAGAACCCTTCAAGACAAGCACGTAGGAAGGTTCGCGAATGTGCTCCGGGCGGCATTTAATTGAGCTTTGTCACCGGGGCGCCTTCGTGTAACCTTCCGTGCTGTTTCATCGTCTGCACGCTTGGAGCTGTTTAATATTGCCTTTTCAATTCGAATAAGCAATTCCCCTCCTTTTCTTTCGTGTTCCTTTGACAAGCACATTGATGCAGTGGTTCTTCAGTTGCATATCCTAGTGAAACAGAAACCTGCCTCTTTATTTTGACTTTACTGGGTCAAGAACCCTTCAAGACAAGCACGTAGGAAGGTTCGCGAATGTGCTCCGGGCGGCATTTAATTGAGCTTTGTCACCGGGGCGCCTTCGTGTAACCTTCCGTGCTGTTTCATCGTCTGCACGCTTGGAGCTGTTTAATATTGCCTTTTCAATTCGAATAAGCAATTCTCATCTTTTTCTTTCGTGTTCCTTTGACAAGCACATTGATGCAGTGGTTCTTCAGTTCCATATCCTAGTGAAACAGAAACCTGCCTCCTTATTTCGACTTTACTGGTGGCAAGAACCCTTCAAGACAAGCACGTAGGAAGGTTCGCGAATGTGCTCCGGGCGGCATTTAATTGAGCTTTGTCACAGGAGCCCCTTCGTGTAACCTTCCGTGCTGTTTCATCGTCTGCAAGTTTAATATTGCCTTGTCTAATTCGAAAGAGCGATTCTCTTCTTTTACTTTCGTGTTCCTTTGACAAGCACATTGATGCTGTGGTTCTTCAGTTCCATGTCCTAGTGAAACAGAAACCTGCCTCTTTATTTTGACTTTACTGGGGGCAAGAACCCTTCAAGACAAGCACGTAGGAAGGTTCGCGAATGTGCTCCGGGCGGCATTTATTTGAGCTTTGTCACCGGGGCCCCTTCGTGTAACCTTCCGTGCTGTTTCATCGTCTGCACGCTTGGAGCTGTTTAATATTGCCTTTTCAATTCGAATAAGCAATTCTCCTCTTTTTCTTTCGTGTTCGTTTGACAAGCACGTTGATGCAGTGGTTCTTCAGTTCCATATCCGAGTGAAACAGAAACCTGCCTCCTTATTTCGACTTTACTGGTGGCAAGAACCCTTCAAGACAAGCACGTAGGAAGGTTCGCGAATGTGCTCCGGGCGGCATTTAATTGCGCTTTGTCACCGGGGCCCCTTCGTGTAACCTTCCGTGCTGTTTCATCGTCTGCACGCTTGGAGCTGTTTAATATTGCCTTTTCAATTCGAATAAGCAATTCTCCTATTTTTCTTTCGTGTTCCTTTGACAAGCACATTGATGCAGTGTTTCTTCAGTTCCATATCCTAGTGAAACAGAAACCTGCCTCCTTATTTCGACTTTACTGGTGGCAAGAACCCTTCAAGACAAGCACGTAGGAAGGTTCGCGAATGTGCTCCGGGCGGCATTTAATTGAGCTTTGTCACCGGAGCCCCTTCGTGTAACCTTCCGTGCTGTTTCATCGACTGCAAGTTTAATATTGCCTTGTTGAATTCGAACAAGCGATTCTCTTCTTTGACTTTCGTGTTCCTTTGACAAGCACATTGATGCTGTGGTTCTTCAGTTCCATATCCTAGTGAAACAGAAACCTGCCTCTTTATTTTGACTTTACTGGGGGCAAGAACCCTTCAAGACAAGCACGTAGGAAGGTTCGCGAATGTGCTCCGGGCGGCATTTAATTGAGCTTTGTCACCGGGGCGCCTTCGTGTAACCTTCCGTGCTGTTTCATCGTCTGCACGCTTGGAGCTGTTTAATATTGCCTTTTCAATTCGAATAAGCAATTCTCCTCTTTTTCATTCGTGTTCCTTTGACAAGCACGTTGATGCAGTGGTTCTTCAGTTCTATATCCTAGTGAAACAGAAACCTGCCTCTTTATTTTGACTTTACTGGTGGCAAGAACCCTTCAAGACAAGCACGTAGGAAGGTTCGCGAATGTGCTCCGGGCGGCATTTAATTGAGCTTTGTCACCGGGGCCCCTTCGTGTAACCTTCCGTGCTGTTTCATCGTCTGCACGCTTGGAGCTGTTTAATATTGCCTTTTCAATTCGAATAAGCAATTCTCCTATTTTTCTTTCGTGTTCCTTTGACAAGCACATTGATGCAGTGTTTCTTCAGTTCCATATCCTAGTGAAACAGAAACCTGCCTCCTTATTTCGACTTTACTGGTGGCAAGAACCCTTCAAGACAAGCACGTAGGAAGGTTCGCGAATGTGCTCCGGGCGGCATTTAATTGAGCTTTGTCACCGGAGCCCCTTCGTGTAACCTTCCGTGCTGTTTCATCGACTGCAAGTTTAATATTGCCTTGTTGAATTCGAACAAGCGATTCTCTTCTTTTACTTTCGTGTTCCTTTGACAAGCACATTGATGCTGTGGTTCTTCAGTTCCATATCCTAGTGAAACAGAAACCTGCCTCCTTATTTCGACTTTACTGGTGGCAAGAACCCTTCAAGACAAGCACGTAGGAAGGTTCGCGAATGTGCTCCGGGCGGCATTTAATTGAGCTTTGTCACCGGGGCGCCTTCGTGTAACCTTCCGTGCTGTTTCATCGTCTGCACGCTTGGAGCTATTTAATATTGCCTTTTCAATTCGAATAAGCAATTCTCCTCTTTTTCTTTCGTGTTCCTTTGACAAGCACATTGATGCTGTGGTTCTTCAGTTCCATATCCTAGTGAAACAGAAACCTGCCTCCTTATTTTGACTTTACTGGGGGCAAGAACCCTTCAAGACAAGCACGTAGGAAGGTTCGCGAATGTGCTCCGGGCGGCATTTAATTGAGCTTTGTCACCGGGGCCCCTTCGTGTAACCTTCCGTGCTGTTTCATCGTCTGCACGCTTGGAGCTGTTTAATATTGCCTTTTCAATTCGAATAAGCAATTCCCCTCCTTTTCTTTCGTGTTCCTTTGACAAGCACATTGATGCAGTGGTTCTTCAGTTGCATATCCTAGTGAAACAGAAACCTGCCTCCTTATTTCGACTTTACTGGTGGCAAGAACCCTTCAAGACAAGCACGTAGGAAGGTTCGCGAATGTGCTCCGGGCGGCATTTAATTGAGCTTTGTCACCGGAGCCCCTTCGTGTAACCTTCCGTGCTGTTTCATCGACTGCAAGTTTAATATTGCCTTGTTGAATTCGAACAAGCGATTCTCTTCTTTTACTTTCGTGTTCCTTTGACAAGCACATTGATGCAGTTGTTCTTCAGTTCCATATCGTAGTGAAAGAGAAACCTCCCTGCTTATTTCGACTTTACCGGTGGCAAGAACCCTTCAAGACAAGCACAACGGAAGGTTCGCGAATGTGCTCCGGGCGGCATTTAATTGAGCTTTGTCACCGGGGCCCCTTCGTGTAACCTTCCGTGCTGTTTCATCGTCTGCACGCTTGGAGCTGTTTAATATTGCCTTTTCAATTCGAATAAGCAATTCTCCTCTTTTTCTTTCGTGTTGCTTTGACAAGCACATTGATGCTGTGGTTCTTCAGTTCCATATCCTAGTGAAACAGAAACCTGCCTCTTTATTTTGACTTTACTGCGGGCAAGAACCCTTCAAGACAAGCACGTAGGAAGGTTCGCGAATTTGCTCCGGGCGGCATTTAATTGAGCTTTGTCACCGGGGCCCCTTCGTGTAACCTTCCGTGCTGTTTCATCGTCTGCACGCATGGAGCTGTTTAATATTGCCTTTTCAATTCGAATAAGCAATTCTCCTCTTTTTCTTTCGTGTTCCTTTGACAAGCACATTGATGCAGTGGTTCTTCAGTTCCATATCCTAGTGAAACAGAAACCTGCCTCCTTATTTCGACTTTACTGGTGGCAAGAACCCTTCAAGACAAGCACGTAGGAAGGTTCGCGAATGTGCTCCGGGCGGCATTTAATTGAGCTTTGTCACCGGAGCCCCTTCGTGTAACCTTCCGTGCTGTTTCATCGACTGCAAGTTTAATATTGCCTTGTTGAATTCGAACAAGCGATTCTCTTCTTTGACTTTCGTGTTCCTTTGACAAGCACATTGATGCTGTGGTTCTTCAGTTCCATATCCTAGTGAAACAGAAACCTGCCTCTTTATTTTGACTTTACTGGGGGCAAGAACCCTTCAAGACAAGCACGTAGGAAGGTTCGCGAATGTGCTCCGGGCGGCATTTAATTGAGCTTTGTCACCGGGGCCCCTTCGTGTAACCTTCCGTGCTGTTTCATCGTCTGCACGCTTGGAGCTGTTTAATATTGCCTTTTCAATTCGAATAAGCAATTCTCCTCTTTTTCATTCGTGTTCCTTTGACAAGCACGTTGATGCAGTGGTTCTTCAGTTCCATATCCTAGTGAAACAGAAACCTGCCTCCTTATTTCGACTTTACTGGTGGCAAGAACCCTTCAAGACAAGCACGTAGGAAGGTTCGCGAATGTGCTCCGGGCGGCATTTAATTGAGCTTTGTCACCGGGGCCCCTTCGTGAAACCTTCCGTGCTGTTTCATCGTCTGCACGCTTGGAGCTGTTTAATATTGCCTTTTCAATTCGAATAAGCAATTCTCCTATTTTTCTTTCGTGTTCCTTTGACAAGCACATTGATGCAGTGGTTCTTCAGTTCCATATCCTAGTGAAACAGAAACCTGCCTCTTTATTTTGACTTTACTGGGGGCAAGAACCCTTCAAGACAAGCACGTAGGAAGGTTCGCGAATGTGCTCCGGGCGGCATTTAATTGAGCTTTGTCACCGGGGCGCCTTCGTGTAACCTTCCGTGCTGTTTCATCGTCTGCACGCTTGGAGCTGTTTAATATTGCCTTTTCAATTCGAATAAGCAATTCTCATCTTTTTCTTTCGTGTTCCTTTGACAAGCACATTGATGCAGTGGTTCTTCAGTTCCATATCCTAGTGAAACAGAAACCTGCCTCCTTATTTCGACTTTACTGGTGGCAAGAACCCTTCAAGACAAGCACGTAGGAAGGTTCGCGAATGTGCTCCGGGCGGCATTTAATTGAGCTTTGTCACAGGAGCCCCTTCGTGTAACCTTCCGTGCTGTTTCATCGTCTGCAAGTTTAATATTGCCTTGTCTAATTCGAAAGAGCGATTCTCTTCTTTTACTTTCGTGTTCCTTTGACAAGCACATTGATGCTGTGGTTCTTCAGTTCCATGTCCTAGTGAAACAGAAACCTGCCTCTTTATTTTGACTTTACTGGGGGCAAGAACCCTTCAAGACAAGCACGTAGGAAGGTTCGCGAATGTGCTCCGGGCGGCATTTATTTGAGCTTTGTCACCGGGGCCCCTTCGTGTAACCTTCCGTGCTGTTTCATCGTCTGCACGCTTGGAGCTGTTTAATATTGCCTTTTCAATTCGAATAAGCAATTCTCCTCTTTTTCTTTCGTGTTCGTTTGACAAGCACGTTGATGCAGTGGTTCTTCAGTTCCATATCCGAGTGAAACAGAAACCTGCCTCCTTATTTCGACTTTACTGGTGGCAAGAACCCTTCAAGACAAGCACGTAGGAAGGTTCGCGAATGTGCTCCGGGCGGCATTTAATTGAGCTTTGTCACCGGGGCCCCTTCGTGTAACCTTCCGTGCTGTTTCATCGTCTGCACGCTTGGAGCTGTTTAATATTGCCTTTTCAATTCGAATAAGCAATTCCCCTCCTTTTCTTTCGTGTTCCTTTGACAAGCACATTGATGCAGTGGTTCTTCAGTTCCATATCCTAGTGAAACAGAAACCTGCCTCCTTATTTCGACTTTACTGGTGGCAAGAACCCTTCAAGACAAGCACGTAGGAAGGTTCGCGAATGTGCTCCGGGCGGCATTTAATTGAGCTTTGTCACCGGAGCCCCTTCGTGTAACCTTCCGTGCTGTTTCATCGACTGCAAGTTTAATATTGCCTTGTTGAATTCGAACAAGCGATTCTCTTCTTTTACTTTCGTGTTCCTTTGACAAGCACATTGATGCAGTTGTTCTTCAGTTCCATATCGTAGTGAAAGAGAAACCTCCCTGCTTATTTCGACTTTAAGGGTGGCAAGAACCCTTCAAGACAAGCACAACGGAAGGTTCGCGAATGTGCTCCGGGCGGCATTTAATTGAGCTTTTTCACCGGGGCCCCTTCGTGTAACCTTCCGTGCTGTTTCATCGTCTGCACGTTTGGAGCTGTTTAATATTGCCTTTTCAATTCGAATAAGCAATTCTCCTCTTTTTCTTTCGTGTTCCTTTGACAAGAACATTGATGCTGTGGTTCTTCAGTTCTATATCCTAGTGAAACAGAAACCTGCCTCTTTATTTTGACTTTACTGGTGGCAAGAACCCTTCAAGACAAGCACGTAGGAAGGTTCGCGAATGTGCTCCGGGCGGCATTTAATTGAGCTTTGTCACCGGGGCCCCTTCGTGTAACCTTCCGTGCTGTTTCATCGTCTGCACGCTTGGAGCTGTTTAATATTGCCTTTTCAATTCGAATAAGCAATTCTCCTATTTTTCTTTCGTGTTCCTTTGACAAGCACATTGATGCAGTGTTTCTTCAGTTCCATATCCTAGTGAAACAGAAACCTGCCTCCTTATTTCGACTTTACTGGTGGCAAGAACCCTTCAAGACAAGCACGTAGGAAGGTTCGCGAATGTGCTCCGGGCGGCATTTAATTGAGCTTTGTCACCGGAGCGCCTTCGTGTAACCTTCCGTGCTGTTTCATCGACTGCAAGTTTAATATTGCCTTGTTGAATTCGAACAAGCGATTCTCTTCTTTTACTTTCGTGTTCCTTTGACAAGCACATTGATGCTGTGGTTCTTCAGTTCCATATCCTAGTGAAACAGAAACCTGCCTCCTTATTTCGACTTTACTGGTGGCAAGAACCCTTCAAGACAAGCACGTAGGAAGGTTCGCGAATGTGCTCCGGGCGGCATTTAATTGAGCTTTGTCACCGGGGCGCCTTCGTGTAACCTTCCGTGCTGTTTCATCGTCTGCACGCTTGGAGCTGTTTAATATTGCCTTTTCAATTCGAATAAGCAATTCTCATCTTTTTCTTTCGTGTTCCTTTGACAAGCACATTGATGCAGTGGTTCTTCAGTTCCATATCCTAGTGAAACAGAAACCTGCCTCCTTATTTCGACTTTACTGGTGGCAAGAACCCTTCAAGACAAGCACGTAGGAAGGTTCGCGAATGTGCTCCGGGCGGCATT
Organism: Dermacentor albipictus; assembly: GCF_038994185.2. Lineage (NCBI taxonomy): Eukaryota > Metazoa > Arthropoda > Arachnida > Ixodida > Ixodidae > Dermacentor > Dermacentor albipictus. The sequence goes on from NC_091823.1 coordinate 53,947,994, forward strand.
TAATTGAGCTTTGTCACAGGAGCCCCTTCGTGTAACCTTCCGTGCTGTTTCATCGTCTGCACGCTTGGAGCTGTTTAATATTGCCTTTTCAATTCGAATAAGCAATTCTCCTCTTTTTCTTTCGTGTTGCTTTGACAAGCACATTGATGCTGTGGTTCTTCAGTTCCATATCCTAGTGAAACAGAAACCTGCCTCTTTATTTTGACTTTACTGGGGGCAAGAACCCTTCAAGACAAGCACGTAGGAAGGTTCGCGAATTTGCTCCGGGCGGCATTTAATTGAGCTTTGTCACCGGGGCCCCTTCGTGTAACCTTCCGTGCTGTTTCATCGTCTGCACGCATGGAGCTGTTTAATATTGCCTTTTCAATTCGAATAAGCAATTCTCCTCTTTTTCTTTCGTGTTCCTTTGACAAGCACATTGATGCAGTGGTTCTTCAGTTCCATATCCTAGTGAAACAGAAACCTGCCTCCTTATTTCGACTTTACTGGTGGCAAGAACCCTTCAAGACAAGCACGTAGGAAGGTTCGCGAATGTGCTCCGGGCGGCATTTAATTGAGCTTTGTCACCGGAGCCCCTTCGTGTAACCTTCCGTGCTGTTTCATCGACTGCAAGTTTAATATTGCCTTGTTGAATTCGAACAAGCGATTCTCTTTTTTTACTTTCGTGTTCCTTGGACAAGCACATTGATGCTGTGGTTCTTCAGTTCCATATCCTAGTGAAACAGAAACCTGCCTCCTTATTTCGACTTTACTGGTGGCAAGAACCCTTCAAGACAAGCACGTAGGAAGGTTCGCGAATGTGCTCCGGGCGGCATTTAATTGAGCTTTGTCACCGGAGCCCCTTCGTGTAACCTTCCGTGCTGTTTCATCGACTGCAAGTTTAATATTGCCTTGATAAATTCGAACAAGCGATTCTCTTCTTTTACTTTCGTGTTCCTTTGACAAGCACATTGATGCAGTTCTTCAGTTCCATATCGTAGTGAAAGAGAAACCTCCCTGCTTATTTCGACTTTACCGGTGGCAAGAACCCTTCAAGACAAGCACAACGGAAGGTTCGCGAATGTGCTCCGGGCGGCATTTAATTGAGCTTTGTCACCGGGGCCCCTTCGTGTAACCTTCCGTGCTGTTTCATCGTCTGCACGCAATTCAATAAGCAATTCTCCTCTTTTTCTTTCGTGTACCTTTGACAAGCACATTGATGCTGTGGTTCTTCAGTTCCATATCCTAATGAAACAGAAACCTGCCTCCTTATTTCGACTTTACTGGTGGCAAGAACCCTTCAAAACAAGCACGTAGGAAGGTTCGCGAATGTGCTCCGGGCGGCATTTAATTGAGCTTTGTCACCGGAGCCCCTTCGTGTAACCTTCCGTGCTGTTTGATCGTCTGCACGCTTGGAGCTGTTTAATATTGCCTTTTCAATTCGAATAAGCAATTCTCCTCTTTTTCATTCGTGTTCCTTTGACAAGCACGTTGATGCAGTGGTTCTTCAGTTCCATATCCTAGTGAAACAGAAACCTGCCTCCTTATTTCGACTTTACTGGTGGCAAGTACCCTTCAAGACAAGCACGTAGGAAGGTTCGCGAATGTGCTCCGGGCGGCATTTAATTGAGCTTTGTCACCGGGGCCCCTTCGTGAAACCTTCCGTGCTGTTTCATCGTCTGCACGCTTGGAGCTGTTTAATATTGCCTTTTCAATTCGAATAAGCAATTCTCCTCTTTTTCTTTCGTGTTCCTTTGACAAGCACATTGATGCAGTGGTTCTTCAGTTCCATATCCTAGTGAAACAGAAACCTGCCTCTTTATTTTGACTTTACTGGGGGCAAGAACCCTTCAAGACAAGCACGTAGGAAGGTTCGCGAATGTGCTCCGGGCGGCACTAATTTGAGCTTTGTCACCGGGGCCCCTTTGTGTAACCTTCCGTGCTGTTTCATCGTCTGCACGCTTGGAGCTGTTTAATATTGCCTTTTCAATTCGAATAAGCAATTCTCCTCTTTTTCTTTCGTGTTCCTTTGACAAGCACATTGATGCAGTGGTTCTTCAGTTCCATATCTTAGTGAAACAGAAACCTGCCTCCTTATTTCTACTTTACTGGTGGCAAGAACCCTTCAAGACAAGCACGTAGGAAGGTTCGCGAATGTGCTCCGGGCGGCATTTAATTGAGCTTTGTCACCGGAGCCCCTTCGTGTAACCTTCCGTGCTGTTTCATCGTCTGCAAGTTTAATATTGCCTTGTCTAATTCGAACAAGCGATTCTCTTCTTTTACTTTCGTGTTCCTTTGACAAGCACATTGATGCTGTGGTTCTTCAGTTCCATGTCCTAGTGAAACAGAAACCTGCCTCTTTATTTTGACTTTACTGGGGGCAAGAACCCTTCAAGACAAGCACGTAGGAAGGTTCGCGAATGTGCTCCGGGCGGCATTTAATTGAGCTTTGTCACCGGGGCCCCTTCGTGTAACCTTCCGTGCTGTTTCATCGTCTGCACGCTTGGAGCTGTTTAATATTGCCTTTTCAATTCGAATAAGCAATTCTCCTCTTTTTCTTTCGTGTTCCTTTGACAAGCACGTTGATGCAGTGGTTCTTCAGTTCCATATCCGAGTGAAACAGAAACCTGCCTCCTTATTTCGACTTTACTGGTGGCAAGAACCCTTCAAGACAAGCACGTAGGAAGGTTCGCGAATGTGCTCCGGGCGGCATTTAATTGAGCTTTGTCACCGGGGCCCCTTCGTGTAACCTTCCGTGCTGTTTCATCGTCTGCACGCTTGGAGCTGTTTAATATTGCCTTTTCAATTCGAATAAGCAATTCTCCTCTTTTTCTTTCGTGTTCCTTTGACAAGCACATTGATGCTGTGGTTCTTCAGTTCCATATCCTAGTGAAACAGAAACCTGCCTCCTTATTTCGACTTTACTGGTGGCAAGAACCCTTCAAAACAAGCACGTAGGAAGGTTCGCGAATGTGCTCCGGGCGGCATTTAATTGAGCTTTGTCACCGGAGCCCCTTCGTGTAACCTTCCGTGCTGTTTCATCGTCTGCAAGTTTAATATTGCCTTGTTGAATTCGAACAAGCGATTCTCTTCTTTTACTTTCGTGTTCCTTTGACAAGCACATTGATGCTGTGGTTCTTCAGTTCCATGTCCTGGTGAAACAGAAACCTGCCTCTTTATTTTGACTTTACTGGGGGCAAGAACCCTTCAAGACAAGCACGTAGGAAGGTTCGCGAATGTGCTCCGGGCGGCATTTAATTGAGCTTTGTCACCGGGGCCCCTTCGTGTAACCTTCCGTGCTGTTTCATCGTCTGCACGCTTGGAGCTGTTTAATATTGCCTTTTCAATTCGAATAAGCAATTCTCCTCTTTTTCTTTCGTGTTCCTTTGACAAGCACGTTGATGCAGTGGTTCTTCAGTTCCATATCGTAGTGAAAGAGAAACCTCCCTGCTTATTTCGACTTTACCGGTGGCAAGAACCCTTCAAGACAAGCACAACGGAAGATTCGCGAATGTGCTCCGGGCGGCATTTAATTGAGCTTTGTCACCGGGGCCCCTTCGTGTAACCTTCCGTGCTGTTTCATCGTCTGCACGCTTGGAGCTGTTTAATATTGCCTTTTCAATTCGAATAAGCAATTCTCCTCTTTTTCTTTCGTGTTCCTTTGACAAGCACATTGATGCAGTGGTTCTTCAGTTCCATATCGTAGTGAAACAGAAACCTGCCTCCTTATTTCGACTTTACTGGTGGCAAGAACCCTTCAAGACAAGCACGTAGGAAGGTTCGCGAACGTGCTCCGGGTGGCATTTAATTGAGCTTTGTCACCGGGGCCCCTTCGTGTAACCGTCCGAGCTGTTTCAACGTCTGCACGCTTGGAGCTGTTTAATATTGCCTTTTCAATTCGAATAAGCAATTCCCCTCTTTTTCTTTCGTGTTCCTTTGACAAGCACATTGATGCAGTGGTTCTTCAGTTCCATATCCTAGTGAAACAGAAACCTGCCTCCTTATTTCGACTTTACTGGTGGCAAGAACCCTTCAAGACAAGCACGTAGGAAGGTTCGCGAATGTGCTCCGGGCGGCATTTAATTGAGCTTTGTCACCGGGGCCCCTTCGTGTAACCTTCCGTGCTGTTTCATCGTCTGCACGCTTGGAGCTGTTTAATATTGCCTTTTCAATTCGAATAAGCAATTCCCCGCTTTTTCTTTCGTGTTCCTTTGACAAGCACATTGATGCAGTGGTTCTTCAGTTCCATATCGTAGTGAAACAGAAACCTGCCTCCTTATTTCGACTTTACTGGTGGCAAGAACCCTTCAAGACAAGCACGTAGGAAGGTTCGCGAATGTGCTCCGGGTGGCATTTAATTGAGCTCTGTCACCGGGGCCCCTTCGTGTAACCGTCCGTGCTGTTTCAACGTCTGCACGCTTGGAGCTGTTTAATATTGCCTTTTCAATTCGAATAAGCAATTCACCTCCTTTCTTTCGTGTTCCTTTGACAAGTACATTGATGCAGTGGTTCTTCAGTTCCATACGTTCCAACTTTCCACGCTGCATAGTCGTCTCTACGCTTCTAGCAATTTAATATTGCCTTTTACATTCAAATGAACCATTCACTTCTTTATTTAAACCCCTTTAACAAGCATTCATATTTCATCGTTCTTTATTTCGATATCCTCACGAATGAGAAAACTGCATGCTCATTCACGTTGCCCTCTTCTTTGACGTTGTCTTCAAGCACTTTCAAGACAAAAGCAATGTGAAGGTTGGCGAATGTGCTCCGGCCGGCATTTAGTTTAGGTTTGTCACCGGGACCCATTCGCCTAACCTTCCATGCCTAATCATCGTCTACATGCTTGGAGCAGTTGAACGTTGCATTTCTTAGGCGAACGAGCGATTCACATCCTCTCGGCTTCCGCGCCTTTACGACACTCTTAAATAACATAGTTCTTTGTTCCATATCTGCGTCAACAAGAAAACTACCGGGTTAATAAGGCGAAAGCCTTTCTAGCCTCATGGTGAAGTTCGTGTCAGCAGACGTGACCGCCGGGGTGTCCACCTAAGACGCCATATGAAGACTGATTAAGCAACGAAAAATCACTGATAGTGACAATTAGTAAATGATAGCGTAATAAGAGATTGATGCATATTGATAATGACAATGATAATGCAATGACAAATATTGAGTACTATTGCCTAATATTGACTGAACCGACTTGTTATGACTAAGGAATGACCAATATCTCTAACGCAAGCTTGTACCAAGGTACTATATTTAGAAATTACTAAAATGCTTAGTAATGACCAGAAAGACTAATTATCAATTAGGTGACTTGTAATCATTAGTGATGACTATGATAAGACCAACGGCTCGTAGCGCGCACAAGTTAATAAATAGGCTTGGTGTTTACCAGAAATTAATAAAAGAAAGAAGAGAAAGGAAAGAGGCGAATCATCATAGGAGGAAGAGAAGGGTTTCGCCATTGACCTCTAACGAGAGATCGAATGAGAGACTCTGTAGTATTTTGACGTTGCTGTCCTCAACAACGTCAAGAAAGAAGCACGTTTGAAGGTTGGCGGATGTGCTCCATGTGGCACTTACATGAGATTTGTCACTGGGGCCCACTCGCACAGCCTTCCGAGCTGTATCGTCGTCTCCAAACAGTTTAATATTTCCGTTCCCATAGAAATGAGGAATTCACTTTCTACTTTGTCGTACCCCTTTGGGAAGCGCTTTTCAAGACAAGAGCACTGTGAAGGTTGGCGAATGTGCTCCGGGCTGCATTTATTTGAGGTTTGTAACCGGGACCCATTCGTCTAACCTTCCGTGCCACATCGTCTGCACGCCTGGAGCTGTTTATTATTGCCTTTTCAATTCGAATAAGCAATTCTCCTCTTTTTCTTTCGTGTTCCTTTGACAAGCAAATTGATGCAGTGGTTCTTCAGTTCCACATCCTAGTCAAACAGAAACCCGCCTCCTTATTTTGATTTTACTGGTGGCAAAAACTTTCAAGACAAGCACGTAGGAAGGTTGGCGAATGGGCTCCGGACGGCATTCATTTAAGTTTGTCACCGGTACACATTCGTGTAACCTTCCGTACTGTATCATTGCCTGCACTCTTGGAGCTGTTTAATATTGCCTTGTCAATTCGAATAAGCAATTCTCATCTTTTTCTTTCGTGTTCCTTTGACAAGCACATTGATGCAGTGGTTCTTCAGTTCCATATCTTAGTGAAACAGAAACCTGCCTCCTTATTTTGACTCTACTGGTGGCAAGAACATTAAAGACAAGAATGTCGGAAGGTTGGCGAATGGGCTCCGGATGGCACTTTAATAAGGTTTGTCACCGGAACCCATTCGTGTTGCGTTCCAAGCTGCATAGTCGTCTCCACGCTTCTAGCAAGTTAATATTGCCTTTTTCATTCAAATAAGCAATTCACCTCTTTATTTAGGCCCCTTTACCAAGCATTTAGATTCCAGCGTTCTTCATTTCTATATCCTCACGAACGAGAAAACTGCATTCTCAGTTTCACGTTCCTTTCTAGAAGCACTATAAAGAAAAAAAAGCACGTATGAAGCTTCGCGAATGTGCTCCGGGCTGCATTTATTTGAGCTTTGTCACCGGGGCCCATTCGTGTAACCTTCCGTGCTGTATCATCGTCTGCACGCTTAGAGCTGTTTATTATTGCCTTGTTTATTTCGAACAAGCGATCCTCTTCTTTTACTTTCGTGTTCCATTGACAAGCACATTGATGCAGTGGTTCTTCAGTTCCATATCGTAGTGAAACAGAAACCTGCCTCCTTATTTTGACTCTACTGGTGGCAAGAACTTTCAAGACAAGCACGTCGGAGGGTTGGCGAATGGGCTCCGGATGGCACTTTAATAAGGTTTGTCACCGGAACCCATTCGTGTTGCGTTCCACGCTGCATAGTCGTCTCCACGCTTCTGGCAATTAATTCTAGTAATTCTAATAATTAATTCTAATAAGTAATTCTAATAATTAATAATTAATAATTAATTCTAGTAATTCTAATAATTAATTCTAGCAATTAATTCTAGCAACAACTTCTAGCAAATAATTGTTTAATGTAAAAGGCAATTTAATATTGCCTTTTACATTAAAATGAGCCATTCACTTCTTTATTTAAACCCCTTTAACAAGCATTCATATTTCATCGTTCTTTATTTCTATATCCTCACGAACGAGAAAACTGCATTCTCACTTTCGCGTACCTTTTAGAAGCACTATAAAGAAAAAAAGCACGTATGAAGGTTCGCGAATGTGTTCCTGGCGGAATTTAATTGAGCTTTGTCACCGGGACCCATTCGTTTAACCTTCCGTGCCTTATCGTCTGCACGCTAAGAGCTGTTTATTGCCTTGTTCAATTCGAACAAGCGATTCTGTTCTTTTTCTTTCGTGTTGTTTTGACATGCATATTGGTTCATTGGTTCTTCAGTTCCATATTCTAGTGAAAGTGAAACATTCCTGCTTATTTTGACCTTGCTGTCGGCAGGAACTTTCAAGACGAAAGCATGTATCAAGTTTGGCGAATGTGCTCCGGGCTTTATTTTTAGGTTCGTCACCGGGAGCCATTCGTGTAACCTTCCCACCGTATTGTATGCACACTTGGGCCTGTTTAATTGCCTTTTTCCATTCGAATGAACAATTCACCTCCTCTTTTTCTTTCGTGTTTCTTTGACATGCACTTAGACTCCATTGTTCTTCAGTTTTATATCCTAGTGAATGAGAAACCTGCCTGCCTATTTTGACCTTGCTGTTTGCAAGAACTTTCAAGACAAGCACGTCGGAAGGTTGGCGAATGGGCTGCTGAGGGCATTTTAATAAGGTTTGTCACCGGAACCCGTTAGTGTAACCTTCCATGCTGTAGAGTCTTCTCTACGCTTCTAGCAGTTTAATATTGCCTTTTCCATTCAAACAGCAATTCACCTCCTCTTCTTTCCTTGCCCTTTGACAATAGCTTAGATTCCATCGTTCTCCAGTTCCGTATTTTCACGTACGAGAAAATTGCCTGCTCATTTTGGCTTTTGAGTTTTTGAGTTTGGCGACTGTGTTCCGGGCGGCATTTAATTGAGGTTTGTCACCGGGACCCATTCTTGCAACCTACCGTGCCGTATCATAATCTGCACACTTTGAGTAGTTTAATATTGCGTATTAATTAATTGCTCAATATTATGAGCAATTATTATTAATAATAATTGCTCAATATTATGAGCAATTAATTATTAATTAATTGCTCATAATATTGCGTATTAATTAATTGCTCATTCTAACCTCCTCCTTTTATGTTTTCGTGCACCCTTCACAGATTCCTTCATTTCATCATTCTTTAGTCGGAGGCTACGAGAAAACTACCCCCTTATTTTGACCTTGCTGTCTTCAAGCAATTTACAGCCAGTAACACGTCCGAAGGTTCGCAAATGTACTCCGGATGGCTCTTCATGGAGGTTTGTCACCAGGCCCCATGTCGCGTAACCTTCTTTGCTGTATCGACTCCGCGATTCGAGCAGCTTAATATTGGCTGCAAAAGGTAAGAAGTGAAGTACGCATTGAGGAACCTTCGTGCAAAACGATGTTTGAATCAAGAGCGTCAGTGCCACGAAAAGTTCGCACAAAAAAGCTTTTAAAATGAAAACTGCAGCCACTACAGCTCGGAGGCGGCCTGCTGGGAGTTACTTGATAGCGATGTCCACCAGGCAAAGCCCAGGGGCTTTGCCAAGATATTTTTCAGTGGTGTATAGAACTCATTTCTAACCCGCCGTTGTTGCTCAGTGGCTATGGTGTTGGGCTGCTGAGCACGAGGTCGCGGGATCGAATCCCGGCCATGGCGGCCGCATTTCGATGGGGGCGAAATGCGAAAACACCCGTGTGCTTAGATTTAGGTGCACGTTAAAGAACCCCAGATGGTCAAAATTTCCGGAGTCCTCCACTACGGCGTGCCTCATAATCAGAAAGTGGTTTTGGCACGTAAAACCCCAAATATTATTATATAACTCATTTCTATGCCAAATTTATCGATAGTAAAATTTCGCTACAGTTGGCGTTTAAGGACCGACGCTGAGACTGACTGGCGGGGCGTGAGTACAATGAAAGGAAGAAGAATGAATTTTATTAGTGAAAATCGGGATCAGTGGCAAAAAGTTCAATCGGAAATGAGGTTCGGTATAGGATCAGTGTAGTTCACGATATTTGGTTCTGTATCAGTGATTCACCAGTGATTGATCAGTGATTTTTCAGTGATTCATCAGTGATACCGAACAAAGACTTCGGAAGTCAAACCCATCCAACCCTGCCTCAAGGAAAGTAATAAAAAAAAAGTGCGCGAGAACGCCTTTATCATTTCTGCAGATAGGAGCGATGGTGGGAAATTCTTTATCGCGCCTAACGTGAGAATGACCAATCGCTGATTCTATTTGCGAACGCTCGGTCCATACCAGGAAGTCTACTCCAGCTTTAAAGCGCACCGCGAGTAATCAGTGTATTTTGCTCTGAACATGGGGCGTTGATGTTAACTGGAATTTTTTATCATGTTTAACAATTCGGGTCGCGCGTTCTTTCGAGGTTTCTTGCGTTCTTTAGGCTGCTTCTTTTTTTTTTCGTCTTTCTGCCCTTAAATTGTAACGCTGGAACCACATTAAGTTGTCATGGTTCAATAGGTAGTTTCGTATGACTCTACTGTATAGAGTGTGTACAAAGCATGTCCGGGCTACTAATAAGAAAAAGTGTTCCCCGAACACGCGTTCTGTTTTGCCTGAATGCAGTAACGAAGGGGAACATAAGAAAATTTGGACGCACTTCTAAACATTTCGCAGGACGAATACACGATGAAACATCGCTAAGTGGGAGTTGTAACGAGCCGACAAGCTTTGCTTTTGGCAACACTCTGTACAGTACGCCCGCAAGCTGACCGCATTGGAAGGGACTCACTACATCACACCAACAGAAGTACAAACGAGGACAAAAACGCCGCGTTCACGTTGACGTCCTTTTCTTGTCCTTGTTTCATTTCCGTGCCATGAGGGCCTACCCATGTAGCTGCTTTCGTCGTAGTTTCTAATGCAATTACGCACTTTTCGACAACTTCATCGAGTTCGCTGCACGTCTGTTTGTCTGTCTTTGTCGAGCGGAGCAGACGTGGGTCATTAGGTATGTAACCCAACAGACGACTTCGGCACTGCGCGTATGAAATCGGTATCTACACATTGTTGACCAACCCCTCAGAACGGATGTGCCTAGGTGACACTGGAAGCGCATAGCCTTAAATAGATATGTTTAGGTGAATCGCATCGAGCGCGATCGCTTGACGGATAGTCATTGCAAATTCCAGCGACCAAACGTCAAGGCCGCACTTCCGAAAGGGACGAAGAAAGATCATATTACTCAACATAGCATAAAAACGTATCCCACCACCGAGTGTACACACATCATTAGAAATATTGCTAATCCCACTACCACCGCCAAGCATTTCCAAAAAATGGATGTGGGTGCAGCCAACTTTCTCGCGACGCAACATTCAACTTGCGTTCGAAACTGAAATCGTGTTCATACATCGCGGAAGAAAGTAGACGTGGTGCACGACCACAAACCATCGACACTGAGAGAATTGCTTTTAGAATACGCGGATCACATGCATTATGGGAATGGATGTAAGCGAAGCTTCCTGTGTTGCTCGCGTTAACTGACGATAAATAGCGGTGATGTTGACGGCGCATGTTTTTATTTCAGTCCAACAGGGGAATGTTGACTTGTGTTAAACATTACCTTGCGTGCACAACTGCTGTTTGTCTGCGCAGTACCCGGAACAAAGGGGGAGGTGTGTGCTTGAGGAGTTGTTGTGCGCCGTACTTCATAACCTCCGAGAGGGTTGAATCGTCTTTGTCTCACATGGCACATTCCATGGTGGCAGAAGTATTAAATTTTATTATGGGGCTGTTCGTGCCCAAACCACAATCGGATTGTGAGGCAGGCTGTAGATGCGCACTCTGGATTAATTTTGGCACCGTGGTGTTCTTTACTGTGCCCCTAAATCAAAGTGCAGGAGCGTTTTTTTTTATATTGCCCCCATCCAAATGCGGATGCCTTGCTCGGGATCAAATGACGCGACCTCAAGCAATGCCATTGCCACAAAGCTATTGCTGCATGCACAGAAGTGTTGATTTGACGTGCGATCGCTTCCTTGGTGTCGCCAAGACCCTGCGATGCGCTTTAATTAATGCGGGTCTGCTTCTGGACGTCCTGCATAAGTTGTCTGCTGTTCAGAAATAGCAGAAACCCACCTTATTTTATACTTAAATTTATACCATTTGCCCGTAACCACAGTCATGTCCTCCGTAGTAGTGTTTTATTACCTTCTCACGTCGCTTTTTCCAAATATGCCACCCCCCACCCTTATTGCAACTACGAGCGAACAATGCCAAGACTGTAACTAACTCGTTTCTGAGCTGCGTTGGCTCTAGCCATTTTTTGCCTCTTCTCCAGCCTCTTCTCTGCCATTCTATCTTGCTTCCCTCTGTATTTGCATGTTAGTAGAAAGAGCAGCGCTGCAACTACTGCAACGCTTTTCGGAGGTCCCGGATAATTACAGTTCTCAAGAAGTTAATGTGCCGACGCCCAAGGAGTTTCGGAGGGCATTGTGCATCTTCGATGCGTTGCAAAGGTCCAAACGAGTTTCTCGCGTCGCCTTTACTCTCTGCCGCGCTCCTGACATGTATATACACGCTCAGAAACCTCCCCCATCCCGCCCCCAACGCGGTGTGTCAGACAGCTGCAGTCAGTCGTGGCATCCAAACTCCTCGACTCGTCTGCGTTTCCCCTTTTTCGTAGAAGTCTCGCCTTGTCTATTGAGTATTTCATTCATTATTCTATCCGAGTATTCTATTGAGTATTCACGAGAACCCTTGTCCTTCCCAGTGTACTTCTCGCCCACGCGACGGCCAAAGTATTTTTTAGCCCGCCCACCTCGCGTTTTCGGTTATGCAAAGCCCTCTCTCGTCCTTCTCGCTTCAAATGGTTCAGTGACTTTGCAAAACTGCCCATTTTCAGCAAAAAATCGCACTATAAAGCGACAGCGCGCCGTCATTGTGCATATGCGGACGGTATTTTCGCCTTCCTCGCTTGGGAAGACGGGATCCCGTAAAGATTCAGGCGAATGAAAGACAGATAAATCGTAATAATAATAATAATATTTGGGGTTTTACGTGCCAAAACCACTTTCTGATTATGAGGCACGCCGTAGTGGAGGACTCCGGTAATTTTGACCACCTGGGGATCTTTAACGTGCACCTAAATCTAAGCACACGGGTGTTTTCGCATTTCGCCCCCATCGAAATGCGGCCGCCGTGGCCGGGATACAGATAAATCGTAGTAAATAAAGCCACAAGCACGAATATCGGATTATTACGTGTGCTAACCGCGATTCCCATGGTGGCTGAACAATCGCAGCGCCATAATTCCCTCGAGTAATCTTAGTAAGCAACTATGGCTCGCAGCACCCAAAATTATTTCGACCACAGAGCGGAGAAACGTGACCATAGGCTCTATCGAATGAACATTTATTCACCCCCCCCCCATGTACGTGCCCATGTAGAACACATGCGCCCTTGTCACTATACAGTAAACCACAGGATGAATATGCATCCCACGGCATCGTTATTATTGTCTTAATAATGCTCTTCACTCCCGATCCAGAAGCGCGATGTATCTTTCCGGGGAGAGTGCCAGATGTTTGACTGTCGCACTCACTTTTCGAAGCAATGCGTCTCAAGAATTTTCAGTCAGCAAGAACAGCGGTCCCCCTCGCCCGCCGACTTCTCTCTCACTTACAGACCCCTCGCCTTCACCGTCGTTCCCATACTTTCATCGCGTACAGCACATCCT